>NC_066246.1:8303428-8943614 GCF_024542735.1 Bombus huntii
CTTCCCGAGTGTAAGAAAGAACGAGAGAAGATATTGCGAAAGTCCAACATCGTCGGCCCTTCTTTTTTCCTTTCTCACTTTCCTGTTTTCCACCCTTTCTTCGTTTTCTCTTTCTTCCCTGCGTTTCTCGACGCTCTCTCTCTCTCTCTCTCTCTCGCCTCTCTATTATTTTCTATTCTCCTTTTTTTTCTTGTCTTGTCTCCATCCCCTTGTCGACGTTCTGTCCTTTTTTTCTTTCCATTTGATCTTGAAACTCCGGGACGCTGCCGGTTCGCACGAGCCTGGCACGGTCAAGGGAAAATTTCGAGTTTACCCCCTGAATTTCTTGTTGATCTTTCATCTGTTCGGGCTGTACCTGTCGGAACTGGCTGGCTAGCAAGTTATCGAGAATTCAGGCAAGTAAAAAGTTCCTAGATCCACGCGATAAATCTAGTTAGCCGATCGCCAAGTTGTTCCCCTGGCCAGATAAGAATAAAGTTTCAGCGAGCATGCTCGGGTCGCCATTGATTGAGTGTGTGGAAGTTCGATTTAGCCGCGTTCGTGTAATCAGCTGCCTAATGAGCCGAACGCGGAACCTACAGGCTCTCCCGGTAATGGCGAGCCTTATGCCGACTATGTCTAAGCCACCAGCCATAAATCACGGATCACCTTCGCAACGACACGGCGAATCGAAGGGTCCAGTAAATATAGTAGCAGATAGATTTCCTTAAACGAGATATATCCGCTTCTGATGGCCGGCCGCGCACACGAAATATAGGTCACTTATTGAAAGATGGTACGGAGGAAATGACGCAGGAAATTTCCTTGCTACGAGGTGTCACTTACTTTCACTATTGAATTTTCATGACTATTTTGAGAACGCGTCAACATGAACATCGAGCAGTCGAAAGTGGTATTACCGCGAGTTTTATGCGTTTCACGTCTATTTTCGCGAATAACTTTCGTATATTATTCGTAATTTGTGCTTATGTTTTAGAAGAAAATTCATGTTTATTTTTCCCAAGTAAATATTGCGTTATGGAAAAAAAAATTGAGGACGAAGTATGTACTTCGTGTCAAGTATGTAACTGATAAACTTGTTACGTTTTATCAGGAATACAACAATTACATGGGTAGTAAACTTATTTTAATGTAATTGTATAGCTATATACTTCATTTCTATGTCATCTGCAATAAAAAAAATTTCTACTTTTGTATATGATTATTTAATATATTAATTGGATGATTTTTTTATACGATCATATTAGATCTCATTCAAACATTGTCATTCTTAAAAAGAACGAAGAGAACTCTTCTATTTAGAGATAAAAGAAATTCCTCTTTATTTAAACAACGAAACATTGCATTAATCAAAAAAATGTGACGATATTAATTCGAATAATACACGTTCATTTTTATTCTATCGTTAAGCAATATTTTATGAAAACGCTGGAATTATTTTAGATTAACTGTATTTCAATTGTACGGTTTTAATAAATCTGCTTTTTTAGCATATACAATCTGAAACAAGAGCTGGTTACGAATCACTCAAAAGTCGATAAACTTTCAACGTGAATAAGCCCGGATAAAATTTTTGATCGCAAATGGTTACTCTTTCTATCTAAGGAAGCCTTTCGGGCGAACCGATCTCATCTCTACGATCTTTTCTTTTAAAGCTGATTTTCATTCAAAGAGTCTTGCCAGTATGAAAGCTTTATCATAGTATGGATCTATAGTAACTCCTCAATTTTTCAGCCTACTATCCCTTAAAGCTTTCGTGGCAATTTTTCGTATAGATCTTCCGATATGAATTTCGATTTTTTTCAACATTAAATCCGGGGAACGAAAAAGTATATTCGACAAGATCAGTTGGCTTTCTTTCCTATTAACTTAGAAATCGTAGATTAGCGATCAGATGTTATAGCTATCCTCTCGATCGATGATTTTTCACGCGGGAAGCGTAAAAAGTATTATTATTAATGTAATTTCTAAAAGACTTTTAAAAAAGATTTAGAAATCTTGTTGGAAAATTGATAACGATATTTGGAATTTTTTGAAAACACAAAGAGATTTGCGATTAATGCACGTTTAAGAAAAAAAATTTTTTCAATTTGTAGTCTTTTTTAGAAAGGAAAAAATGCCCGACTTACAATTTAATATGCGTATTTTAATGCGAAAGCATATTATTGAAAAAATTAATTATTCAGAAAGATTTTTCAAGTTAAGTTAAATTCCTATTACACAATTCTACACTGATAAAATATATAATAAAAACGTAGGTCATTTGATTTATGTAACACATACTTTCTCTGCAATAAGTAACATTATGTACATAGTTTGTTGAAACACATTTCATGACTAAGAGATTGTGCGTGACATGGCAAATTTTACGGATGAAATAGTTTTGTACAATAATATAGATGCTTCGGTACAGATAACTTCTAATATAATTACTGATAACACAACCTTACACATAAAAATAAAGATTCCTGTTATCGCAAAACATGTAAATAAATGAGCATGCAATGATACACAAAAAATAAAAGATTTCTTGTCGAAGAAATTTTATTCCCTCTGCAGACACCATTCGGGGAATATTTTACAAGTTACCTAATGTTACATTGAAATAAGAACGTCGGCTTTTATTTTTATTTTCTAATCTCACCTACAAAGGACCACCCTTACATTTTCCACCGATCGGTGTTCCGATAATCGATCGTCCCGTTATTTAGAATTCTATAATAATCGATACTCTACTGTATAATTAATAGAAACGACAGTCAAGATGATAGACGTGATCAGTTTTGCCAAAATCTCACAAAGATTGCTGACAGATGAAAACCACAAACGTCAACCATACGATCGTCCGAAGAAAATTAAATTATATGGAAAGCGAGATATTAAAAATCGAATCGTTGATCAAACTCTTAGAACCTGTTACCATTTGTAGCGTTTAGCTCGTTCAGCACCTTTGTCGCGTGATTTCATCGACCGACCGCATATCCTGTAATCTCTAAACGTCTCAAATAATGAAAGAGGAAAATTTACAGGCAATATCTAATGTTCGCGAAACGAGCAACGCTTTGACATTCGCCGTTCGGTCGACATCGATCGTCGAAAGCGGCGCGGTTCGAGGCCTCGTAAAAAGGAAATAATAATTTCATGGACACAAGAGAAAAATCGATATTATAGTGGCTACGTAAGCGTTTTAGCGGGAAGAAAATTTTTTAAAGCGAACCGATAACGCATGAGGGAGAAGGATGGGACAGAGAAGGAAGAAGGGAGTTTGAGACATTCCGAGAATACTGAGAATAACATTCAGGGGGCAATAAAGAGATAATGCCGAGCTTTCAGAAACGAAGAGAACGTCCCCCTGGTAAGTTCTTAACGGAACGTTCCAACGTCCTGAGAACCTTCTATCCTCGAACGAGGCAATTACAGGCTGTGGTTTACCGGTCGCGTTTACACCCGTAGTCTGCTACCTTACTATAGGCTAAGCCCCCGTACGATCGTAAACTTAGCTGACGGGGTTCAACCTCTTTGGCATTGCCGTTCGATATCTCGAACGGCTAGTCTGCTGCACCGAGTTCCGCGTCGTCAAACCTGACCCGTTTCTCCGGGTATCACCGATGCTAAAACAGCAAAGCAGACGCACCGGATAATAGCAAACAGATATCGGTGAAGTTAGTTTCTTTAACGTGTGCAAATTTTTCTTCGTTTACAGATAGAACCGATTACATTTTCTTACGATAGGAAACTAATCGATAAGATTGAATATCGCATGCATCGATGACTTTGTATCGTGTACCAGCTCAGTTTCTTAATTTTTAATTTTGCACCGAGTAGCGACATTGTTGCGGAATTCTAAGATTATTAAAGCACTGGTAATTAGGTAATTGCATGTTATATTTTTTCTTTTTTTTTTTTTTTTTGCCGCTTCAATATGAGGAACGAAAGAAATTAAAAGCGTAAATTCGATAAACTATCGACAAAATTTGCTGTCTAACGTTATCATTATTTGAGAATGCAGATATCATATATCATTGAAGATAAATAGAGAGACAATAAATGAAACAAACGTGCATGTAACTGTGTATACTTTCTAAAAGATAGTGTCTTTTCATCGCTATTGTATATTCTAAACCCATTAATTATCAATGGAGTAGTCATGAATAAAAATTATATATATAAAACATTTCATTTTATCGTACCGGCTTTTTTTTCTCATACAAGTTGTAGATGCATGCGTTCCATTAAGGTCCATTATTCTGGAAAACCATTCGGTTGTCAATATTCTATCATAAATATTATAACACATTGAACTCACACAATGTAGGTATATTCAAAGTAAATATTTTAATCCCTTTAAAATGCGTAGTATTTCAAATAATATAAATCACATTGAGACGGAATGCTGGTTACGTGTGAATATTTCTTTTATCGACACGTTTTAATATAGTCGAACACTGGATGCATAACCATATTAAATCAAAAATATTGAAATACATTAAAACGTCGAATATTTCTTTAGAATGAAGCAATTTTAAATCTCAGCTTTAAACGTTGAGTCAGAGAAAGATTTTCCATAATTCGAACGCACATCAGTTTTGCATTAGCTTTTACTCTGACAATAAGTATCGGAGCTTTCGATGAACTTATACATAGTTTATACATTAAATGTTCTCGAATGCGGTAGAAACGTCGAAATAACGGCTTTTTTGAAATTGTAAAAAAGAAAGTTGTTAATCTTCCGCTAGGTTTTCGTCGAGTTCCTTACTTTGTTAAAGTTACGAAACATTTCGGGCGTGATTAATACATTGCATAAATTAAATAGTTTTTTTTTTTTTTTTGTTCATACTTTCAATGAAGGTTATTAATGATCAAACTACGAACTAAGTTTCTAAAGATAAAGCAATCAGGGATTTTAACTGGTTCACCAAATGGTGAAGATATTGATTATGCAGCCTGCCATTTAATAGCTCTATCAGACTGGTATCGGGATTAAAAAGCATTTAATATTCCGGCGATCGAATTTTATAACGTCGTTGCCATTCTCCACATATTTTATTTGCAATTTTACAATTAATTTCCGCAGCACAGCAAAGTTATATCTGGCAAACTTTGCAGCTAATTAGACTTAAGTGTAACTTTGATGTAAATTCGCGAAGCTAGTGAACTTTGCAAGGAACTTTAGATTACAAATTTGACAGTGTTAACGACTTTATTAATGTATCGACATCGACGGAAGATCAATTTCTACCTCAAATATCCGAAATTCTAATTAATTATCCAATTTTATGCTAATCGGACGTTATTAACATAAGACAATTTTCTCTACCTTTTAATATTCTTTACCAATTATCTTACATCATTAAGATTTTATTATTATGTCCAACTGACAGTGACAAAAAAAGTGTCCAACTGACAGTGACAAAAAAAGTGTATGATACTGATATATCTAAAGTATGCTAGAAAATTCTAAAGACATATGCATACAAGTGTATGTTGAGTAACTAATATTTTAGAATGTTTAGTATAAAACATATAATGTATTAACAGGTAACGTAATCAAAAGAGAACACAAACAGACAAATATTTGTCATCACTTCGATCCACAGCATTATCCTGATAATGGAGTAAATCTAAATTTAACTAACATTTTTTATTTATTTATTTGCAGCAAACGCAAAACCATTGACTTTCGATGAAGTGTACAATCAAAGTAGTCCGACCAACTGTACAGTATACTGCGGTGGACTAACTAATGGTCTAACAGAAGAGCTAATGCAAAAAACTTTCTCGCCTTTTGGATCCATCCAAGAGATTCGTGTATTCAAGGACAAGGGTTATGCTTTTATCAGGTAAACGTTAAATTTTTACATTATCTTCGCAAATTTATAACATATAGTTTCCATATAAGAGTTCACGTATAAAGGTGGCTATATTTTCGTTTGATTAGTCGTTTATAATGCACAAAATAAAGCTGTGTACACGTACAATGTTTCGAGCGGGCGAAATTTACACAAATAACAATTGAAATGTTTCGTAATTAAAACTACAAAATTTGTAAAAGCATTCGTAAAAATGTAATACGATATGGCATCTATAATAACGCGAACAATAATTAACTGGCAAACTTTTCCAGCGTGAAATCCTAGTAAGGTATAATTTTCTATTTTTATTCTTTTAATCCACGGTGAAGTTCCCCGGTGGTTCAACGATTGTTTTAGAAAATTAGTGGTCTACAAAACTTGTAGTATATACGAAGACAAGCGGAACGTGGGCAGTTCCTTCGAAACTTATTAATTTCAAAAGTTTGCTCGCGTAAGTGTACAGCTCCGACGATCTCTCGATTCTTGACGTCCCTGAAGACTGTGGCGCATTGTTGTTGAAATGTCGTGGTGATATACGTTACGTGTAATATCTCTCGGAGATGTCAGTGCGACGGGAAGTCCCCACGGTGAAGGTAGTAGCGTTGAAGTACGCCGCAGTCAGAGATCATCGCGTGGAAGAAAGCGAGCAAAACGGGAGTTAAGCTGATCGATAGAAAAAGTTCTCACGTACAACGCCGAGTTTGAGATAATAAATTCTTCACGCTAAAGCCGGATTTCCTTCCAGCGGACAAAAAGTTTTAGGACCGGCTAGTCTAATTGCTAGATATATTAAAGTTATTAGTTTTGCAAACTAATAATAAAACTCATAAAAAGTTATTTGTAGACTGATCGTAGTCGATCTCGGGAAATCATTTGTTTTGAAAGTTTATTAATTAACGCTATCTTTCTGTGATATACATATGTCCTTATTCGTTGGGAAAAATATTCTACTTGAAGTATTGTGCTTTATTCCTAGGTCAACAATAAGATGCAAATGATTATTAAAAAGTAAATTCACGGTATGTAGAATAAAGTGATAATATAAATGATAAAACTTGTGGAAGAAAATTCTTCTTAAATTAAAATAATTAACTCATAATTATGTCATATGCTAATCTATCTACTTTGGCCTCCTCGCTACCATTTACATATCACCATCTTTCTCGTATGTTGTTGTAGTATGCAGAAGCTATATTAGTCTCTATATAAGATTGCTCCAATTTCTACATATAATTAATATTATAATTTTTACATAAATTACATGTAATTTGATCATATAATTAAACAGCGAATGCGTTTATGCAAATTCATACGTTTATGAACATAATTAAAGAATTTGCACTTAAATGTGCTTTTTCTTTTAAATATTTGTAACAACCAGTATATATCGTGTATATATATATTACGTGTACTCTCTGTATTTTTATACATTTAAATTTTTCATAACGCACGAATATTCGCAGCCTGATTATATGAAAAATACGAAAACTGAGTGGATCTTATAGAAGAGACGCTAAATACATCAATTATAAAATCGCGAGTGAAAAATGAATACTATAAGAGACAGATATTTAATGGAACGGAAGGGACGATAAATTCACTTAATAAATATCGACGTAAAAAACGTATAGTTTAATTAACCGTACTTTACGTCGGTTTAATAAAATGGTAAAAAGTATAAATTCGAGCCAACGTTCCTTTTTGCCAAATTTCGCTTGGCAAGCGTCTAAAATCGAAAAGCAAGAGGCAGGATGCGTCACGAAGTTTACCGAGTACACTGATAACACGATGATGTCTTTAACCGAACTTTTGGCATCTGACAGGGATGCAATGATGCTTTCAAAATTGATAGCTGATTTCGGAATGCGGCCAGAATCACTTGCGTATTCAATCGATATCTTCGAATATCGGTACGTCGTCATACAATTAGAGTGAAAATAATCATGACTCTGCAATTTCAGAGACCACGTACTGCAATCATGAACTTCTCTCATTTGCCTCCAGGCAAATTGTGCGTGATACAATCCGTTCCACGTGTGATTAGTTTCAGTTTTCAATTCAAGTCGTCGTGCGGTAATAAAGACAATTTACTTTTAACGGCAGGTATGAAATTATTTTTGTTCGAGAGTTTTAATTCTGTAAAATGAAAACTTGTGACACTAATGAAACTGTAAAATAGATTTGTACAAGTACGGTACATACATAGCTGAGTCAAATTATTAATGTTTCAAATGTATTTTTAATAAACTAAAATAAACTAATACGTAATAATAATAATTGTTTATAGTATATATACATTACATGCAGGATGCGGTCGAATAACATGTACAAGCAAGCACGAGATGATTCCTTATGGAAAAATAAGAACAAAATATGCAATAAAATTTTTTCTGTTAAGGCTTAGTTTACGAGAAAATCGAGTTTGAAAATTTACGAAGTATATTTGCATATGGTTAATTCCGGACTAGGCAGGATTAAATAATCGACAGGAAGTTATTCTACGTGTGAAAATAAGTCGAAAACGTAGAATAACATTTTTTTTCAAGACGCTTTGTTTCCGAGAAAAATAAATTTGAAAATTTATCATACGCGTGTACTAGGTCGATTCTTAACTAAACGTGTTGGAACTTTATTTTCTTGAAAATGAAGCCCCGAACGGACAAATTTTATTCTAAATGTTCGACTTATCTTTGCACCTCCTGAACAACCTCCTGTCGATTATTTAGTACCAATCCGGAATTAGCCACGTTCAAGTATATTTGATAAATTTTCAAACTCGATTTCCCCGAAAACTAAGTCTTAAATGAAAAAATTTTATTCCATATTTTATTTTTATTTTTTCATAAAGAATCACCTCGTGCTCGCTTGTATACGTTATTCGGCTGCATCCTGTATACTATAATAAATAAGGTATTGTTCTCTCATATAGTTGTCTTTCTTTCACAATCTTCAAAGCAATTGTTGTATCTTACGTACAGCTTTGAGGTCGTAAAGGCTCAACCAGTTATGAAAGTCATAAGTTTTATCACTTTATCCACATTTTTAAAGTTCACATAGTGATCATTCTCATCGTATTTATAAAAGCGAGAATTATTGAACGTCTGGCATACATTTAACGATGAAACATATTATTATCTAATTGTACCATCAACATAGTTAACATAGATGCGAAAAATTTACAAATATGTACATTATGTATATAGTACATATTTTATCTAAAAACGAATACGCGTATCAGTTATTTTTGTATTTGTAGTAAATTCTTATACGTTATGATAACGTACAATTCTTATGCATTCCTCCATAGATAATCTCACTCGAATTTTCAAGCGAAAATAGCAAAGATATATTTTATAAAAAATTAGTCAAGAATGATTTTCTACTTCTGCGAAAGAATTCTAATTGATTTTGTTCTCCAGCTATGTATTCCAATCCGTCTTTCGCCTTTCACATCAATTGCTGTGATTTATTACTAATAGATAGGTAACGACAGCTTATCTGACAAGTTATTCTGCAATACAATTCATTGAAATAATGATCGGTGCGATCAATATATTATCGTTTCCATCGATATACCAGAATAAGGTGACATTCACAAGCATCGTAATTTTTTTCTACTTTCACACACTTTGCCACGTAAATACACATATACGCTACAGAGAGTAGACAATACACGTTCCAATAATTGAATTCTATTGTCAAGAGAAATGAAGGCTATCAAATAACTTGGATGACTCAAGGAATCGTCTCTGATTCACGACTAATGCCTTCGCGGCTACTTACGTGGGGGAGAGAATGTATATCGTTCTCTGATCGCTAATCATATTTACCGTCTTGCTCGTCCCTTTCTCTCTTTCTAGCTCCTTTGTTGCACGTAGTATATACGCCTATCACACACGCATACCTTCTGTGGCAGCCAATCACACGTTCTAAAGTTCACGTGCTACGTTATCGCAATAACGGCATACATCATCACGCAATACCTTTAAATGTCCATTTCACGATTAGCCATTGTTAGAATGCAATATGGCGATATTTTGCGTGACGGAAGAACGATCATAATGGACGCGAGTAACAAAGATCGACAGATCGGAGAAACATTTTCACTTTCGATGTACATACATATATATCGTACCAATATCTTTTAATCCTTTTACGATATAATAAAGCGACGAAAAATTCAAAATGGGCGATTCAGAGAATAATCAGTTGATAACAAATTAACTCACAGAAACGAATATGTAATTCGTATTTCGAGAATTAATCATTGATCTTAGCGTAATGAAATTGCGAGATTCGTGGTAAGTAGAATCGAGGATTCGACTTGACTTCTGACAAGCATATTTCATAGTTCGCTCAAGATTCTTTTTAAAAGAGTTTAAAGACGATCAATTTTTCCCCTGAATCGGAAAACCAGGAAGAGTATGAGAAGACGGATTCAAAACAAGCGATGCTTGTGGAAGAAAAAGGCGGGATCATAAGGAGGTGAAAAAACTCTTTCTCCGCAGCAGTTCCTTCGAGTCTGACTTGGTCGACGTTTCTCGCGCACGTTCTATGCTGTTCGGCATCATTCTTCTTTCTTGTAGTCCCGCCGCTAGCAATCGCTGTTACCCCAGAATCTCTTCGTATGTCTTCTGCAGTTCCGCCACCCGTGGACAATGTCCGTCGTTCGGATATCTTCCGTCTAATTGCTCTTCCCTCTTTCATTCTTCTATAGTCAGAAACTCCGGAAACGAATATCTCGGGATGACGTATGGACTTACTCTTGGATACACTGTATAGATCGTTGCAGAGGAGTGAAAAAGAAGTATGGAGAATGTAAGAGAGGCGAAGAAAAAGAGAGAGAGAGGTTCTTTCTTCTCGGTGAAAAGAAAGAATCTTATCTACTACTGGTTATCGGTCGGGCTTTGGTCGGTGTGAGAACGAGGCGATGGAAAAGGGGTTGGTTGCTGACGATGACCATCCTTCGTCGTACTCGAAGACGTGGATGGAGAATGAACTCCTGGACGGAGCTCCTATTGTGGCAGTCCCGGGCGAGGATGTTAAAAGTGACCTAATCTCTCGATAAATTCGATGATTTTTCGTTGGTCCTCGCTGGCAGCCGGTGTCGTATTCGTCAATCCACGATCGAGCTCTCGTGAGACGCTCAAGCGACGAAAATTGATCGAATTTTGTTGGGAAACGTGCTTGGAATGGACAGCCGATAACTGATATACGTTTTAAAGTAACTGGATATGGGATACGAGCATTGAAAGTGCTACCACCTAGTATTCGAATACTCCCAATCTTCTTTTTTTTTTTTTTTTTTTTATAAATATTAGCCTGCTCTTCTTTACGACATTTTGTATTTTAATATCGATGCAGATATTTTGCTGTGAATTTTATTTTTCAAAATATTGCTATTTAGTTTTCCTATTTACGATATAAATTGAATATGTTCCGTTTCAATTCAGTTTTTATATCATATATATTATTATTCGTTCACGAAGCCTATAAAAAGAGGAATAAACGATAGCTTTTACCTACTTTGTTAAATTCAAATTCATTTATCAAAGTTATAACAACTAAGCGTAATAAAGTGTATAATTAAAAATGTTCGCGTGTACTGGAAGTTATAATAACACGACTCACTGCTGTTTCTTGCAATTGACAGTAAAATGATCAGTGAAACGATATTTTACTTGGCACAATAAAGCTTTCGAATCATAAATGCGAAATAAATTATTCCCGTTACAAAATCAGTTTATCTGCCCACGTAATTGAATGCTTTACAAAGCACGTTGTCCATTGCTGGGATTTATACGTACAAACCTGAATCCAAAGCGTTTCTCAAGAAACAATAAAGTTACTTCGCTCATTGCTACGTTCGTCAAACAATTCAAAGGCACGTACAATACACAAAAACAGGTATTACGTTAAAAGAAAGCATTTATCAATCAGAGTTACCACTTGATTCTGAAGACTGCTATTTAAAAATGCATCTTTCTATACAATCTGTGACACAGCATTCGCGATGTACGAAGGATAAAGTATAATATACAAAAGATTTCTTACAGATCAAATTAATCGTAACGAAATAATAGAATTTCAACTTAATAATATCTTACCTAAGTACCTTGCTATATTCTGCTAAAAAATAAAAGAAAAGTCACGATATGCGAGAATTAATTCTTGTCCTTAACTTTTATAGTTTAAAGTTTCTCGAATTCGCTCCATCGTAATGCAACCCCGTTCATTAACGAACGGAAACTGCAGCCCGAATCCTGCAGGGCAAGCATCCGTATATAAGATTATCTTTATAATGCCTCTAAAAACGACGTGTTTATGTCCGGCCACACGGCATAACGTACCCCCTTCAGCAGCCGGTTACATAGACGACATTTACGAGGACATACCACCCCCTCGGCCCATCTGAATCTTGGTTGAATGCCAAATGGCAAACCTTAACCTCGCCGTAATTGAAGGACTCGATAAATAAAGGCTACGTCTGCGTTTTCAGTAATGCGATCCGGCTGTTATCCGGTGCGAGCAGCGGCATTTTGATTTTCGCGTGGTGTAATAAATAAATAATCCGCGACAAAGAGGAAGATAAAGCCGACCGATAGGAGTAGCAGCAGGCCATGCGGTTAACTCGGTCGTTATCGACAAAATGATAATATCACCGAGGGTAGAGGGTGTTTGTTCACATGCTCGATACACTTTGAACGCTCTCCAAACTGTATGAAATTCAAAGTAGCACCGCACGATATACATATACGCGAAACTACGATTTAACATGGAATCTCTAGATCCACGGGTATAATCTAGATTCGGCGGGATTCACAATTATCGTGCTTATTCGTGCGCACGGTAAACTCGCATAAATTAAACTGCAAGAGTCGCTGAGAGCACTAGTAGCCGACCATTTCGTTAAAGCTACGATAATAAGGTTCCGTGTAACTGGCGGAAAAAAGTGCAGCCAGATCGTGCTACATATTTTTCTTCACAGGCGTGCACGCGTATTTGTAAATTCCGTCTATCCTCGTAACACGTGGCGGTAGCAAATACGCTTGAAACGAATTTTTAACGCCCGTCCTTTAATTGCTTTTTAGAAAGAGGCTACTATATGCATAATTGTCCTTACATATCATCTCCAGCTCTCCTCTCAGCTGTCTCTAACAAAAATCCGAAATTTCGACCTTGCCTCTCTAGGGATAAATTGATGCAACGTGTTATAAAGATTTTATTAAAAAATATTACAGCTCGAGATCGTAGATTTCAACGAAGTCCCTTTTCCTTTTCTGTTCGTTTCCTTTCTTTGAGAATTTTGGACGGTATTACTTAAATAAAATATGTGGAAAATTGGAACAGTTAAGATAAAGAATTGATGTAATCCAAACCTTCAGTTAGTACCATTGGACGATACATAATTCACAAACGTTTGAAACAAGCTACTTCATTTTTAAGCACTTTGTGAAACGAGATGAAATTGTTCAATATGCGACACTAGAAAAGATTTGATGACAAAGACATATTTTTTGTCTATCGAATAATTCTTTTGTCGAAATAATTGCTCTTATTTATCTGTCTGTCAGCACAAGCGGATTTAAAATGAAAAGAGACATTGTTCTTTTGAAATAATTGACGATCGTCGAATTCGTTGAACCTTAAAAATTATTAAGTGTGAAAGCATTTGAACGAAACGTTGAGAGCTAATCTGAAATTCGTGGTTTGGTTGTATTTCAGGTTTTCTACCAAAGAATCGGCGACACACGCTATTGTGGCAGTACACAACACCGACATCAATGGTCAAACGGTGAAATGTAGCTGGGGCAAGGAGAGCGGGGATCCGAACAATGCTCAACAAACTGGACAGGTAAACGTTCGCTCTTTTATCGACCTCTCATGGAAAGAGGAAGCAATGAAATTCGCGACAGAATTCTGGATAAAGTTTGAAACGAGACGCTTAAGATAAAATTTCAAATAAAGTTTCCAATCACTTCTTCCATCGATCGCGGAAAATGGCAACAACGCTGGCCAACTAAGAAAGGGAAATAAAAGGCCTTTGTACATTCTCTTTCGTAATTCTTCGAATACAGTGTATGAAAAATGAATAAAGATACAGAATATTGTAACGAGAATAAAAATAGGGATACTTTCAGAATTCATAATATACGTATATCATGATTAACACAAAAGATCGAATGAAATCGATATAAATTCAAGGAGAATATCCTTCAGCAGGTTTATGCTCGAACTATGTTTTAACTTCGAGATATGTGCCAAAGATCCTAGCAATTAATACCAAGTCCACTTCGAACTAGAACATGAGTTCGGTTTGAATTAGGGATTGAGATATCTTGGCAAATGCATTATCATATAAGTCCGTTCGATCGTATTGTATATATGTCCTTGGTAAGCATTCTATATAATTGAAACTAAATAAGAGGCAAGCATAATTTCAAAATAGAAGGTCTCTTAAATTATCGTGCGATTTTTATCTTCATTAAATTACAAGCAAAAACAAGTAAACCGAAATAGACGAACAATTTTCATTTCATTAAGGATACGTATCTTAATAAGATCAACAAGAAGAATATTTCTCATTTCGTTAAACATACAATACTAATATCTACGAACGTTGATCGTATCGAAGAGAAACGCAAGGCACAAACGTATTGCGCCTCGTTACCAAGAATAAATCGCAAAAACCAGCCTCCTACGAGATATTGGAAAAAGGAAATAGTTACAGTATTCGATTGCCTGTTCCATCCGGTTCGGGCTTTGCGTTCAGTGCATGACCGACTGGTACGAGCCTAGTAGAAGAGTAAAAACGGAAGGAGGAAGGGAGGACAGGGAATCGGGCAAGATTCCGGTCTATTCACGGGTCTTGCTCTAAAGTGTGTCTGTCGGGTCTCTTAGCAATTAGCGCCGGTAGGACGAGTAAGTACGTCCGATCTGGGAATGGTAGCCGAAGTACGCCCTCTTCTCCCTTGTACTCTCCTCAGCAGTACTTCCGTCCATCCATCCACTGTTACTCGGCCCGTGACATCGCTCTAATTGATCCCTATTCCCATAACGCGCTTCTCCCACGAGTAGTACCGGGATATCGCATTACTACGTATCTCATCATGCCTCAGTCTCATACTCGACGCAGTTGGTCTGCTTTCATGTTCGATCTCCTTCTTAACCAGGCTAAATTAATCGCCAGGTGGTGCACAGGATAATTCACGTCTCAAGATTTTGGCTTGTTCGCATGCAGCTTTAGAAGGTGTGAACGTTTAGATCCCGGTACAATTTCTGAAAATCAGTGAGTTACGAAAGTATCCAATCACTTGCAGAAGTATTTTATGAATATATTGGATTGTAAAACGATTGATATTGCATCGATGCATTTAGAATGCGCATAGAAGTGTCAAGTAAATCCAGTTTTCTTGATTTTCTAATTTCCTTGTTACTTGAAGACCAGAAGGAAGTATTTATCTGGTAGCCTGTATGATATAATTTCACTGAAATGATTAAAAGACACAAGAAACTTCAAATATTCCGATATATCTTGAAAAATTTTGGGATGCTGGGTACGTAGGACATTCCCGTTAAAGGAAACAGCACTGGATAAAAGAAGAAAAAAAAATATTTTTTTTAATTTTTCTATCGAGACAACGATCTACAATGAGATCCGTTATAACGAGACGTGATAATGTGCACGCGTACCGAGCGAAAATTCAAAGTCGATTTTCTCGAAAACAAAGCCTCAAACGAAAAATTTTTGTTGTATATTTTAGACTTTTTTTTTCGCGTAGAATCACCCTCTTTCCGCTTGTACCACCAGTTACCAACCACCCTGTATGACGTACTTTCCTCCAATTCCTAATATCATTTGTACTAAATATACGCAAATACAAAACGTAGATGCCTTGTTGGTCATATAGCATCGTAACATTTAAGAATCAGGCAAACGTTAGAAAAATTAGTTACCTTCTAAGAATCTATAAAAGCAAGATTAGCATTTCTTCTTCCTTTTTATTTTCAATCTGACCGATTCAATCCATTTCCCACGCGAACAATATTTCCATCGAAAGATTTTTCCAGTAACCATCCACAGGGAAAATTCCTATGAACTTAACGGCAGCGCGTTACAGTAAACGCGGAGTTTTTGATGCAATAACGATTTAACGGCATATATGAGGCATTAAGATGAGTTTTAAACGAGCAGTATTAGCATCTTTAACCGTATAGAGATGGTTAAGCATAAAATCTAGGCGATGCTCCTAGTCTTTTTTATTTCATTGATCACTGTGCTCTTCCAGGCGTTATCGTCGGCGACGTACCCATACTACGCGGCGGCAGCAGCTGCCGCCGCGGCGGCGGCAGGCGTCGCGGGTGTCGGAGGCGTCGGTGGCGTCGGCGGAGCTGGCCAGCTAGGATACTGGTATCCGCCCCAATCTTATCCTACGACAGCGACGCAGATGCAAGCTGGTGGCTTCCTCCAAGGAATGCAAGGATATACTTATGGACAGTTCGCCGGATATCAACAGGCGCAGTACATGGGGTAAGCTCCCTTATGCTTTTACCGTACAGGGTAATTCTGTGATACTATACACTATCGGCTAGATATCTAAGTAGGTTACAAATGGTGAGGATAAACGTGACTTTTATTTCGTAAATTGTATTTTTCTTGCATTGAATTTGGTGTATTATAATGTAATCGTCGAGAAGGTAATATAATTTTAATTCGGAAAAATAGGATTGAAATGTCATTAGAACCGCAGTGTTTTTCTCTTCTGATGTATGGATAATTCACTGTGAAATGATATGGAATGAGTTATGTAGCGTCAGTATTGGACTCGCTGAATTTATCATATTTCCTTGATATAGGTGTTAATGAATAGTAAATACCTATGAATAGTATTACTCTCGAATATTCTTTTATATATATTATATTTTTTATAGATGAGATTCGCTAAATATTATTTATACATTGGTACACATTTCGAATTGTTGGAAGTGTAGAAGCAGCATTTAATTAAAGAATTAAATTTCCTATATGATATTTTAATATTTGTTTTCTTGACAGGTAGAATATTTCAAATTAGTATTAATGTACTGCATACTTCAAAAAATAATCTAGAAGACACGGTGACATACAATCTAATCTAATTGCTGTCTTTATTTCTTTATTTATAACTAATTATCTGTACCTTAATACTAACAAAAAGAATTATAGTGTAATAGCGGAAAAGTATTAAATATATCTATTCCGTTATAAATCAAATTATCAGTTTTAACATGAAAACGTACTCCTACTGCTCTGTTATCATTA
Organism: Bombus huntii; assembly: GCF_024542735.1. Lineage (NCBI taxonomy): Eukaryota > Metazoa > Arthropoda > Insecta > Hymenoptera > Apidae > Bombus > Bombus huntii. The sequence goes on from NC_066246.1 coordinate 8,320,583, forward strand.
ACAAACTACTAAATATATTAAAAATGAATAATAACTAACAAAACTTTTAAAGACGAAATATAAACGAAATGAAAACAATATGACAAAAACCTTTTAGAAGATGTTCATCCTACTTAAAACCTACACCAACATGTTGAATATAGTGTAACCCCTAACCATCCTAGTCTCATCATTGATCTTAATCAATTAGGCGAAGTACCGAGTAGCTAATATATACCAGTAAACGTAAACATAGCTCAGTAGGTCAAGTCAGTTCTTATAACATCGTAAGTTAAAACGTTGGCTGAAGTTAATGTACGTCGCTAATGTTCATGGCACAATAGCCTGCAAATGACCGATGAAAATTGCACATTATTATACATCGTTGAATTCGTAGTGAAATCCCCGACAGAAATAAACTAACATTTCCTGCGAAATGCTAAGAAAAGCTATAGAGTTATAGTCTTTAAAAATGATCAATTTCTATGTACAATGATAGATAATTAGTAACTTTATGTTTTTACTAAGTGTAAGAATAAAATTACCTAATAGTTGTGTATAATACATCTATGATATTGATAAAGGGATCTCAGAACTTGTGATATTTTCATGTAATATTTCCATTCAGTTCTAATTATAATTACAAAATTATAGATGAAATAATATGAAATATATACATATTCTTTGCTGTATTCATAAGAACTTTTTGATAAAAAAGAAAAATAAATTATGTTCTGTGATATCTGAAAGATATTTGATTCTATTACAAAAGTCAGTGATAGAACACTTGAAAGCTGTACTTTCCTGTCAACTATTTTCAACTTTTAATTTCTCACACGTGTATTAATAATCAATGATCAAAAAGTCAATTTACTACTTAATAAAAAATAGCTTTTATTCTACTATTTACGTAAATGTGAAAAACAAACGAATGTTATTCTTACCGATTTGTTACCGATCTGATTTGTTACGAGTATCTATTGTCTTCGTTTTCGTACACATACCTATCTTTCTGTACAAAGAACCAGGATCAATTGCAGCTAGATAGTTATTCGAACCTAGGTAGTTACTGCACAAGCAGTTACTTGAAACGAAACTATGTACTTTTGTTGAAACGAGTTAAGTGACAGCAATTCGTTTGATTCCAGAAAATAAAAGTAGACAAACTTTAACAATACGCTGCTCGATTTTCTGTTTCAATTTCCCGAGCGAAGACAGTAGCTTCACACACACCGACTATTTATCGACGATACAAAGAATATATTTATTATTATATAATTAGTAGATTTTATAGCTTCTTTATAAATATCTTTCGTGAATTATCAATATTTCATTCGCTTTAAAGTTATAATACAAATTATTTCCAATGACTTCAACGTGAAATCTCGAACAACAAATGTGCTTGCTTTATCTAACGCGATATTATATCACATTTTGCTAGTACAAACGATTATATCAGGCTGAGACTTCCGGCTATGGTGGTAATAAAACGGTGAATAAATTTAATTGAAAATTTGACGATGTCATAAAATAGTAAATATTGCCAGCCTTTAAACTGTAACCTGAGAATGTGTAGAGCACAAAAGAGCACAACTTTTAAGGATCACATAGTATAAAGGCCAAGGTAATTTCTGGGATAGAATATCTTTCGACGCTTTTACGATCTATGAAATGACGCCCTTAAAGTGGGTATCCGAATGCTTCTGGAGTATTCTCAGGACTGTAAAGTAGAAATGGTACACGTTCGAAATAAACTAAAGCTCTCAATTGTGTGCATCATACGTTGAAGGGTTGAGACTGTCATTTTACACTCCCTATGAGATTTGAGCGGCACAAAAGCCAAGGAAACGTCAGACATACTATATATTATTTTTAAATATCGTCTGACATTAAATTTATCCTTGACAAATCGATGGAATTTGAATAAGATGCACCAGTTGAGCTTAAGATAGATCACAAAACACGAAAAGAGGGAAGGGGAAAGAGTATCTCGAGAATAATAAAGTAACTTCAGAAAATGTTTACTGACTATTGAGCTTCTTGTTTTACTACGTGCCGTATAATTGATGGCATTTAATCAATCCCCAAATCACCACATTAAATCAGTTCACTCGAATTTACATATCCTTTGGTGAATTTAACCATATTCGAGTTTCCATTTACGTCTAACCCGCGTCACATTTGCTAGCTATAGCAACTAAATTTATTTACTTGTATCATAAATGAAGTCATTTGCATTCCACGAAATAATTACGTATTATATATTATGTAATCTGTATGTAGGTACATACAATGCTTGGTATATTTGATTTAAAATTACACTTGAACTATCAAATCCATAGAAATGACAATTTCTGATTGTTTTTACAATTACTAAAGATACGCAACTTACTTTTATCAAATTTAATATTGACTTTCATTGAAGAAACATTATAGAAACATCTGTCTATTTCCATTATAATACTTATACTTCAATTACCAATATATTAATCCATTACGGGCAAAGCAGTGGAAAAATATATAAAAATAGAGTAGGCACAACGCTATTGAAATATAATAATTCTTGTGCAAATAAAAAGATATATCAGTTATTATACACACATTTAAAGAATATTTTTACAGCCCGATCACTATTACCAAAACTTGAATGTGGATGGTGAAAATTTTAGTTTCCGATCGATATAAATAGAGAGAAACATAAAACGCCGTGATAACATTACAATTTTATTCCTCAAATTTTTATAGGATGCCTAACCGATCGGATTGTTAAACGAAATAGCGAACGGGTACATGGTTGCACTCTTAACACAGACATCAAATCGAATTTGTGCATTTGCCGATCGCGCAATTTTTAGAGATTACGCGGCAGGAACGAACGGGGTGCTTTCTGGCAAGCAGAATATCTTTCAGCGTTCTTACGATCCGTGAAATGGCACCCTTAAAGACCGTACCCGAATGCCTTTCAAGCATTACCAGGATTGTAAACCAGTAATGTAACACATCCTAGATAACCTAAAGTTTTCAGTTGCGTGCATCGTACAGGAAAGGGTTTGAAACCTTTATGTAACGATACATATATTCATGAATCTGGAACGTGCGATTTTATGTTTAAACCGCACCGTCTGGAAAATGAAACGTTTTCGTTATAACATCTCTAAATATTATGGTAAAAAGAGTTAACGAATTATAATAATTCCCAACACTTTCAATAAATATAATCACATTTGAAAATCGAACATCCGTCAAAAGAACCACTGAGACATTCTCGAAAGAATTTTCGAAAGAAAGAAAATGGTCAACAAATGTAAAACTTCAAACGCGAATAAAGTATGCGAACGTTCCATTGCTTCTTTAATTCGTGTCCAAAATCATTTTAAAATTCACAAAACTGGTATAGATTTGTTAAGCTGCATTTACTAAATATTTAGTTTACTTCTTTTTTTAACATCATGGGTAAAGTCAAACAAATGATTTAAATTCGTTAATCTTTAATCACTGCAGGTAAGAATTGTTCGATTCGATAATTTGAAAATATTGTATACAGGTACTTTGTTTGTTCGATAGATTTATCTTTACGATATTCGTTATGTTCGTGTACAACTTTATAAATTGTGTCAAAAGTATTATCAGAGAGTAGGCGTTGACGTTACATAATTCATAGCCATAAAAGATCTCGTGTTATAACATTGGAACGTAAATATGATATAAAGCTGTCAGTTTACTACTAAACGTTATATTACAACGATTTTAAATGATACGCTACCCATAATTATATATGTGATATGAGCGATTTTACCTTCGTTTCTTGTCGTATAAATTTCGCCTAATAACTAATGCACGTATTTTAGAAACCTACTGATAAACAAGCGTCCGGCTACTTTTCAACGATAGTGTACATAGTAATATTCGACTATTACTTTTCCACAAATTATTAGCAAATTGCGAATATTCATGAAAATTCATATCTTCATAAACACTGGCAAAGAAATGAAACCTAACCGGAAATTTAATTAATCTACTAAATATTACACTTGATATTACATTTTGTATATTTTACATATTCTTGCATATTAAGTGCATTTGTATGCATTTTTGCATCATTAGATCTCGCGGAAATGCACAAAAAACCAGAGTTTAATTATCGCAAATCCGACGTAAGTTATTATCACGTTGTTCATTTTGAATTGCAAAACTCGCGACAATTTACAAGCTTTCGAGCGAAGTTGTTTATTTGCACGGAAATTACATGTAGGAACTTGTGTAAATACAGGATGGGAATGGGTGTCCACGCTGCTGGCACGGCAGCAGGTTGGGGCCAGGGATTACCTGGGGGACCACAGTTACCGCCACACCATGCCACGACGGTCACGGCACCCCCAGGGGTGCAAGCCGCACCCCCACCACCACCACCTCCGGCACAAATGATGGCCTACCCGATGCAACAGTTCCAGGTAACCATTACTTTCCTCTCTCTCTCTCTCTTTTTCCTATCCGATTGCATACTTTGTTACCTTTTGTATCTTTTATTCGAACCTATACTTGTATCTCGTACTTTGCTTTATATATTTTTGCATCAAGTGTCGTCATTTTGATCCATTCGTTGGAAAACCATCGATCGTTGCAAATGTATAGTAACGATTCATACGCAGGGGAACAACTCTATTTTCGTATGAGAGAAGGTTATACATACGATATTAGCCCTTGGAAGCTGTTATCAAAAAAAACTTGTAATTCATAACATCACGCGTTGAATTTTATCTCAGGATATCTTTCCTATTTTAAGCATCGATAAAGCTAAATAAATATAATCAAGTGTTCTATCGTTATTCGATATTAGGCAAGAAATAAAAAAAGTTATTGTTTACAAAAATCACGAATAACGCCATTGTTTTATTACAGGATGGTAATATTAAGTTTATATGAGGTGAAATTTCATCCATAATAGCGTTTAAAATGTTAAATAGAAACAAAAGCTTTCGAGTAAAAATATAACAATCTCTCAGTTTCTATCCTGATTTTCATCTTTCTTGCAAGGGATCATCCTCAAATTTCACGTTAACATATATTTCTGTTAAGTATGCTGATAATCGAGATTCTAGTTTATATTGTATAATACTTGAGACAAAAAAGATATCATTCGACTTTGATACAGTTCCCAAATTTTGTCACATTAACTCGATACAAATCACTGCGATACATATAATAATAATAATAATAATAATAATAGACATGGTAAAGTGATATATTGTTCGTGTTTTAAAGATTGATCGCGTATCAACGATAATTTTTATCGAATCGATAGTGAATGAATGGATCAAATTATAATGACAATTTTATAAAATCTAGTCTTGGCTTCTGTATACAGTACAGGATTTATTGAGATGATTGAATGATGTTGATTGCGAAAATTTGTGTTAAGAGTGGCTTTTCAATAGAACTGTTAATAGGACCCCATTATCTCGATGAATGTGACAGATAAAATCTTTTTGTGTTTTTTATTCCAGTTGTCTGAAATTCCAATATGTCATGTGTTATGTAATGCCACACCTTTGTACCACATGTATGGATTTCAGTACATGTTTTCATACATATACGTCGATTCATTAACCACGCTTGATTACGCTTTGCTCAAATAATGAACTTTCAGGTAATCACTTGCATGGATCTTATAATCACTTGTTCCAGAATCTTGTTATAATTGTGCTTCGTAGAACGCTAATCGCCTGAACGTATTGTCAATGTTTTATTTATAACTGTTACAACTCCATTAACATATATAATTGTTAATTAAAAAAGGAAGTAGAAATTATATTATAATCATATTTGTTAAGCATTTTGTTAAGTATATTGCAATTTAACGGCATATTGAAGGTAATTTTTTGAACACTAAAGCGAAAATAGTCTATTTAATAATTGTTAACTTGAAATTCAAGCATATGTGGAATTAAAAACGTATTATGTCTAATATTACATAATTTTGTAATAACGTTTTACATTATTTTTCAGTTATTTTGTTGTAAGCAAAAAGAGTACATTAAAACAAATCTAATTGTACTTTATTTCTAAAATATCGTTTTTATTGATTGTTCTATTTGAGTTTTTCTCTGAATTAAATTTAATATATTTTATACTGAAATATAACAATACACGTATAATATACGTACACATATAATATTATCTATAGATCGATATTTATCAATTAAACTTCTTTTTAACAACTTTTAGGTTGATTTAGAAGTGGCATTAAACATAGAAGTCTAAGTTAAGGGTACCCTTATAATTTTGCGATAAGAGTTAATGAATTTCAACAGGCTACATATAAGCTTTCTAGGAAGTTTAGATTAAGAAATCGTATAATGGAATTACTCTACTATAAACGACACTTTCTAGTGATATAAGGAATTTATACTGTATTTTCTTTAATTTCAGTATGTATTTGAAGAAGTAAGAGGGCCTAGCAATACATATTCGAGATGAGGGAATACTAATGAAAAAGAGTTATAAAGCCTATCAAGATCCTGCATAAGAATCTTTCATCACAGTAAATATTTTTGTATCTTAGTTATCATACAGTATGAAGTTTTCCAAAACCTTTCATCGTAATAAATATTTTTGTATTGTAGTTAACATACAGTAAGAAATTTTACCATTTTATCACTTGATTAAAAAGCTTCTCTTTGTATATTAAACTTAAACCTTGATAATATCAAATGTTTGAAAGTGTGTTTATATACAATTTCTTTGGTTTGTTAAAATTTTCAAAGATCTTAGTATGCAAGACCTTGTATGCAAGTGATGTGCTTCATGAAAATCGTAAATGAACCGACACAAAGAATAATACTACATAAACAAAATTCAACTTATTAATTATTCCTGTTTTAGTATGTTATGTTTCTTATAATATAGATAATCCAAATGCTTAACAAATTTTCACAAAATTTTAATACAAATCATTTTAATCAGTGTATTATTTAAAAGTAAAGATTATTACGAGTCGTATTTTCAATATACTCGGCAGCAAATTTTGCTAAACAGAAAATGATGTAATCATGCTTAATGCAAGCTTATATAAGTGTGCCCAAGCATTACAATCACTATCATACTCTTTTGCATGATACTTAATGTGCACGAATATTAGTCATATAAAGGCTGAACTACACGCTTATTCGGCTTTGTTTATCTAAACTCGAGTATCTCGTTGAATTCTTCCAAATTGTCACAATACATAAGAAAATAAAATGCTATGAAAAAAAATACGATGATGGTGTCTCGAGTTTAACGATGCGATACTGTAAAATATACAAAATATAACACGTACAAATTAATAACGAATAATTCATTTACATTTTCTAGCTATCTATAACATAATAGAAAGTATAAAAATTACTAAAAGATACTTGCAAATCGATAGAGATTTTTACCTTCTTACCGTGGCTGTTAAAAGTTTGCAAAAATTAGAATTGTTGAAAAGTTAAAAAGCTAGGAAAATATTACACTGAATCGTTCGTTATTAAATAGGAGAGATACTCGAAACCATCCGAAGGATTATTTTTATTTACATATTTCGATTCGCAGGCACAGTGATCGCTACCACTATCATCGCACGGCCTGGCTTATCCTTACTTTCAAATATCACTTTGCGTCAAGGAAACTGCATCTACAACCTGGCTCAACCTCGTATTCAACCAGAAAAGTGTCGCTGGAGAACGTATCTATAAAATGGATATCATCGTTGCGTATGAAATTGCAACTGAATGGAAGAAACGCAAGAAACAAAAGCGAGAGAGTGAACGAAAGTCTCGTTATACCAATAATATCGTCGCTAATATTTTTATTGGAATTACCCTTCTGAAATCGATCCATAGTTTCATAATCGGTCCATAAGAGAATGAATAGTTTATTGATCGAACACCACATTTAAATAATCTGAAAACGTTTACACCACACTGATACATTCCTCTGAGCGTTGTCAAAGCCAAGCAACACAATTATCTTAGGGTAATAATGTGTTTAATTATTTGCTCACACTTTTACAACATTGAAAGCAATTGAGGTTGAGTCACGGTAAAGGTAGATTCAGATCGACCAGTCTACGTGTGTTGGAATGCGAAGGATATGTGAGAGGCATAAGGAGAGATAGAGAAACAAGAATGAAATGATTTTTAGAATTAAAAAGGAAAGAGCGAGAGGAAAAACGAAAGTGTGGAATGTGCGAATGAAACGTGTGAAAGATAGAGAGAGGTAGAGTGAAAGAGAGAAAGTTGTCGAGAATATTTCTATTATTTTCTTGAAATTCGGACCAAGACTTAACCAGCGTTTGTGTGTTCAAATGGTAAAGTGTGTTCTTGGTTGCGGTCCAGCTAGCGGATGAGGACTGGCTGACGCCTAGCCTTCTAGTGTGATGGTAAGCAAGTACACCCCACCAACAGGAACAACTTCTACAGCAACAACAGTTACCACCACCACCACCACCATTATCACCACTACCACAACTACCAACAACAACAAAATTTCCGTCACCATCGACGCCACCGCGACAGCAAAAGCAACAAAAATCATGCCGCTTCCGGCTTGATGAAACATAAAAGCAGAGGGCAGAAATTGCCGAACGTAGTTAACGATCGCTTTAATGAACAGAGCAAGGGAAAAAAAGTATGACAGGAAAAGGGGATGAATTCTTATCTATAAAAGCATTTCTTAAAGTAAACGATAAAAAAAGACAAAAAAAAAATGTAAGGAGAGAATGACAAAGAAAAAAGAGAGTACTTCCAGATTCCCCTAAAATTTTCACGTCCAATATAACCGGCAATCTTTAAACGGGAAAGAAAACTAACTGGTACCGTCAACAAGTCGGAGGTATCCTCTCGTCCAGTCTGTAGGGTAATGTAGTGTCTCTCTCGGCTTGAATTAATAGATAGCGTTGCCGTCACGGTAGTGTCAAAAGCTTCAGTAATGAAACACGAATTCCGGGATACGCGGACCACCATGTGATCATCAAAGACAGTTTGTAGCGTAAACAACCAATATTTTGTGTGTTGTATCGTCCACAAAGGACTGATTACGGAAGAGACGAACGAGTTGACGCATGTTGAACAAGCTCGTGATTTGCACTTTCCGCCATTTAATCGACGCTAAACTCCTTTATCGACGATAAACTCCTAAAAAGAGAAAAAAAAAGAGCGAAAGAAAAGCGATAGGACGCCGCCAGTTATCGACCCGTAACCCGGATTCATTATTTTTGTAGTTTGGGCTTAACAGTGAAAATTAATAAGTCGAAAACGTAAAAAGAAACTGTAAACGCGTTACTCGGAGCGCGAACCAGCGACCGTCAAGTAATCGTGCTGTATAAATGATAAATAAGAGAAATCGATAAACACGTGCACACTCGTGAAGATTATATAAAGTAAATTTAACAGAAAAAAAAGTTATTATAAACGAAATTCAACAATTAGCTAGTTAGGTAGGTATGTTATAATAAAAAGTTACTCGAGGACGATTCGAAATTCGGCGGCAAGGCGGAAACAGACCTTCAGAAATTCAACGATTCCGCGTTCCTGAGGAACTGTTTACTCGACTATCGTGAACCACGGAACTGAAAGATCCACGTGTCTTAATCCATTTTCCGCCACTGCGAGGACTTCTTCCTTCGGTTATTATATTTATTATCAGACTCGAGGCCAAAAGACAAATCATGCACGAAGTCTTCGCAGAACAGTCGAAGAGCCGTTTTTATTATTCGACTTGATCCTTTTGACGCGGCACTTAGACAGTTGGATATTTTTATAAAAGATCAGCCGTATGCGCCGAGGGGTGTCGACCGATGCTGTTGGCGTGCCGATCTCGCGATTAAGATAAAACAAACGTAACACACGATACAATAAAAAAAAAGCAAGATAAAAGGATATGAAAGGATGTAAGGAAGCGACGATTGAACAAAGCGTCATCCAGCGATCGATCGACTCCAATCAATCGTGTCGGGTCTACCGTGGTTTTTAACTTATACCTTAGATTTTTATATAATACGAATACCATAGAACCAAAGGGAAAAATCTCGACTTTAAGACGCTTAAGCAATAAATCACTAAGCTTAGGAAAGCGAAGAAACAAACCGTTTATCCCTGCGTCTCTCTACTGTAACTCGCTCTCAGCTATTCAGCTTGTGAGCCACGAATTCGTAACAACGAAGGGGTACATAGATCGGAGAGAAGGGACACGACGCGAGTTTTAAGAAATCGATAAGAGAAAAAGAAAAGATGGAATGAATCGGTAAATGGTCTGTCCGACGTCCCGAATTTCGACTTGGCCAATCTAACGAAACAAAAGAAATAAAAAAAAACGAAATTGAAACAAGTGTAAGTAAGAAACAAGTGTAAGCATGCGTGGATACGCTCGCGCGTACGAACGAGAGAATGTTAGGAAGAGAGAACGAGGGTGAGCGAACGAGAGTCTGCGAATAATGAGAAATTATACAACAAGCGAGAGACGAGTAAAAAAGATTAAACAATTCGTAGATAGACACATTGCACAAACAGCACGAAAGTTAGATTAGAGATCCGTCGAGTTCCTTCCTCGCGAACGCGTATCCTGTCCTCCGATTGAATCTTTCAAAGGTTGTCTCTCTTTGTGTAATTCCGTCGGAATCGGAAAACAAAATCCCTCAGCCTTTAAACCGTTGCTATATATGTATATAGTAGCGAACAAAGAAACGAGAGAAGAGATCGTTAGAAAAGAAACAGGTTAGGGATTAAGAAAAAATGAACGCGAAGACCGACGACGGTTTAACAAGTATAACGAGGACGAAGTAATCCCATCTGATTTGCCTATCTATGATCCCCGCTTTAGACCTTCGTAACCTGTCCATACTTACTCCATGCTTCGTCTCTTTCAGTTTTAAGCACGATCCGATGCTTCCGTATCGTACTTCTTCTGTTTCGCCGTCGACCGTTCGAAATCACCCTTTGATAGACGCCCACTCTCTCTCTCTCCCTCTCCCTCTCTCTCTCTCTCTCTCTCTTTGCGCCCGTGTTTGTACGGTGTCTTTTTTTCTCAATAATGAAACTGTCTCATCATACGAGCGCGCGTCGTCGGGTGCAAAGCCATGAGTTTCGTTATGATACGATGAATCCCGTAGGATTTAGACGAGCGAACCGAATAACGGATAGAGAAACGAAAGAAATAGAGACGAGCAAAAAGAAGAAAAAGAAAAGAAAGAGGGGATAAAGGGGATGATCAAGAATGGAAAACGGGCAAAGGAAAAGGAGAAAAATGGAGAAAGGGGGAAGAAAACGGGGAGAGAGATAAAGAGAGATGGACGACTTTGTTATTAATCAAAAGATAGACGACGGATCGTGCTTTAAACGAATCAAAAGCGTTCAACGTTTTCGAATCAAAAAACGCGACGATCAAAGAACGATACAGGGACGTTTGCGAGACGTTAGAATTGATGAGATCGCGAGAGCATCGAATACAAGAGAATGACGAAATCAAACCCGCTTGGGACAACGTAGCATTTAGGAAATATCAGTAAATTTACTAATTTCCCGAACGATTCGATACGTAGTACGTGGATATGGATATAAAAGGTGTGCCTTCAGTCCATCTCGCGGACCACAAATATTTCGTACCATTAATTCCTTGTAAACTAATATTGTTCTATTCGGCGAGAGAAAACGAGCAAACGTTTCTATGCCTGAAACATAAAACGTATGTAAGTATATAAATCTGACAACTACGCGTAATTCGATAATCTCTTAGTGTCTTCCCAGTACGAAAAGCATCTCGACAGAACTTCACAAATTTTACGTAGCAAGATTATTTGTTAAAATTTATTACGATTTATAGATGTTCGATTTTATTGTTGAAATTGTTAAATTAGTTGAATTAATTAACTAATTTTCATTTAAATTTGACTACCCGGTTGACTCGGGTATTTATTGACGTTTATTTCTCAAACGGCGAATCTTCGTCCGATTATTCATATTGTTATGTAGTTTTCAAATTGACACTCTGTATATTCGATACGAGATCAGTGGAATATTTTCATTCGGATAAGTTTAAGGCGAGAACTATACAGATGAATCAAAAATTTGTACAATGGAGAAATTTTTATCGTGTACTTAAAACATAAGGATTGTGGCCCAAGATTTAAAACCAACACCAAACATATTTCACTCTATGCCCGTCAATTGTTTTATAATTGATAAACACGAGAGAGGTAAGAGCCATTTGTAAAAAAAAAAAGAAAAAGAAATTACACGAACATACAACGAAGTGATACAAAATTCAATAACACGTTATCGTGAAGCGCGGACGTGAATCATTGGCTATTCCAAACAGTAACGGAGTTCTGTTTCTCGACACAAACGTAATGAAATACACAGCCTAAAGGACACGGTACCGATCGCGAGGAAGAAACGAAAGAATTATAAATAAATATATACATACATATAAATACAAAAAATATATTATATATATATAAATAAATAAATACCAAAACGTGCAGCGACGACGAAAGCTGTTATTTTGAATCGTCGTAAGTGAAAAAAGAAAGCGCTGTGCGTGAGATAAAAAAAGAAATAGCTTTTAAGAGACGACATAAGAACATAAGTGAAACAAAATATCGTGTACATTATTAGTTAGGCGAACAAACAAGAAAAAAAATAAAAATATAGGTTATTTTTCTGAAAAGTGGAACGAGCGAGAGAAAAAGGGAAAAGGGCGGCGAATAAAATGGCAGGTAAGAGTTAGAATGTACGACGTAAATCGTAGCGTGAATTTAAGGGGCAGCGCGAGGCGTCGTATTGAAAGAAAGTCGATTAAAGGGGGGATGGGGGATGAAGGAGAAAATCAAATCATACGTCTGGTACACTCTACTCTTACGTCCTTCGGCCGTATAATCACTCCCCTTGCCAGAAAGTTCACTTCTCGACTCGATTCCACTTTCAACGGGAAGAGAGAGAGTGGTCCCCCACTCTTTTAAAGAATCAGCGGGGATCCTCATCCTGTAAAAAGTATTTGAAGAATGACGCCTTAAGCATTAAGGCGTGTATAGAACTTACCGCTAGTCTCGAGTACGTTGTCTAGGTAATAAAGTGAATGAAGCTAGCCAAGTAAAATACACGGCGCAGCGTCAAAGGGGAAACCAAAGTGTAGTATAAAGTGATAAGTAGATAATTAATGTAATTTAATTAGTAGAAGATACCACGGGGTTTTGGAAAGTAACGACCACGAAGCGAGAGTGGAATCGAGGAAAACCGTGTAAAGAAATTTAGGCAAAAAAGGGTGAGAATGATGCGAACAATACAGAAGGATGAGAGCAAGAGAGAATGGGAGAGAGAGAATGCACGCTAGAGTGATACGTCTAATAGAAAATGGTCAAATCCATTTATGGTACCTAAGTCATGTGCGTAATCACGCCCAGGAAAAGGAATACAAAATGACACGTACACTGACATTCGTACAGGTAAAACGCACGCACGCACGCACGCACAAACACACGTACACGTATGTAAATACACACGTACAAACAAAATCACATTCTCTACACGGCAGCGTACGTATAGAGAACGTAGCGGCGAGAAACTTAACAACAACTCTAGGCTTAGTAATCTAGTCTAGCTTGACGATCGCTAAGTTAACAAATAAGAAGAAGAAAAGAAACGTTCACGAAAAAAAAATGAATAGCGCAATAACTATATCCGCAAATCACATCGAGCACCGTTACACGACATATACACACACGCACACATAAATACTACACGTAAACGTAAAACACAACAAGACATAAACACGGAAATAAAAATATATAGGAAACAAGCTGCGGCTGCTGCCTCCATCCTTCGTCCGTGTTCTCGAGACGCAAACTCTAGAATTTCTACAGCCCTGTAACGCGTCCGATATTTCGCAATTCTCGCCGTTTCAAGAATTTTTACCGTCGTGTCGTTTAAGCTTCAGCAAGCTGGCATACCAGCTGCCTAGCCGTTATCGAATCACGACATTCTCGCGTTACCACGACCCAGTTCCTTCTTTTTTTTTACCAACCTCCTCTCCTATTCTTCTTTCACACTTACTGGCATCTTCGACTTTCTTTCATTACTACGTATCACGTCTTTGTGACATTCTTTTGTCCCGATGTCCTTTCTTCTTCGTTTTGTCTTCTGGCTTCCTTGCCATCCTTCTGTGCCGAACGACCGAATCGCTCTACAAATGATTTCCTACACAGAAGGATTCCTCTCGTGGAGATTTACCAAATATGATAGCCGACAATCATTCAAGAAACATACACTTAGAGACTTGTACATGTTCCTCTCATCGAGGACTAAGTGAAAATAATTAACCAAGTTCCAGTATGCTTTCACGCGACGTCTTACGAACAATGGACAGAGAGGATTATCGGCATCGGCGGCGAAGGAAAATAGGAAACGCCATCGCATCGGTTTTGTCGAACGCCCTGTTAATATTCTATATATCGAGTCACTACACCTTCGCTTTTAACAAATATACAACGAAACACTGTTTCAATGCGTCAAAAGCGTTACACGCGCATAAAGCACATATAAAACATATCACTGCGTTGTTTAGCAAAGTCCGTGAATCTTCGTTAGAAGTCGTAGAAAGAAACAACAAATGTAACGTTGTTGTTAGATCCAGTGGCGTAAGTCGCAAGTATTAGCCGCTTAAAGCGGTTTTTGTTCTTGATAGAAGTGAAACGGTGAATGAAAATATGAAGTTTGTATGGTAGAATTAGGAAATTTAAACAGAATGCTTGTTAAGTATCTTGTATTGTTTCGTAGACAACCTCTATAATTAAAATTGGTAACGTGGTTACATTCCTATATAAAATTCTTCGTTCTTGTACACGCTTCGTGAACAAAAAGTTTTCATGATTGAAATTGATTTAACTATTTCGTATAGGAGAAATTTATTTTACGTAGAAGTTATCCTTTTACGCAATTTGTCAACCGTTCCTTCAACCATGCGCAGACAGACGGACTGCGTGTACCTATCTTACCGTCCTATAAAATAACATTGTTTAAGAGTAGTTACATTTGTTTAAAAATGTTACTCTGAGATGATACGCGCCAAATAAGATCACGGCATATACAGTAATTAAACGATCATGTAACGTTGTACATATATAGAGTCGTTTCGCATATGTAGCAAGAATCTAGAGAAATACGACGTAGAAAACTATAGATAACTACCAGATCTAGGTAACCGTACGATTTAGTCACAGCTATTGCTGATTCTTTGTAGCAGCCCGCAGTGGAGTATTCGTCTGTCCTTTGTGTACAAAGAATATTTTGTGTTTGTACAAATGAAAGAAAAAGAAAATTGGTGAACAAAATTGTGTATTTAACCGTTTGCGCTTGTTTAATGTTGTACAAATAATATCGCATCGGATTCTGAAACATCGTAAAAAGAGCGTAGAAGTCATGTTGGTAGATTAAACATAACATGAAAATATCGTCGTCGATAATTGTTAACCATGAAATACAACGCATGTAAGTAGGCCAAGCAGAGAAACGTAATAGTTTAGTGAATGCACATAAACGCAAGAATTCCTGCTTTTATCGTCGATAACTTGGCTCTCCTTTCGTTCAAATTCATAGTAGGAAAAAAAATATAGAATGTTACGAGCGCAATGAAAATAATTCAAGTGTTTAACAAATGGATGACATGCACGGTTTTCTTTATTCACGGGGAAACAAAAACGTCAAACACCGGGAAACCTAGTCTTGAACTTTCGAAAAGTTTATCCGCTTGAATTCAATCATCACCTGTAACGTCATCTTGTCAATCGGAAACTGGCAAAAGGGTAGGAAGGCAGCAGTCAAGCCACTCTAGAATACCGATGCAGAGTACCGTGAAAACAGTTTAGCGTTAACACAAGAATGTTTAACAGAAATTTGTAAGAGATGATGCACACAGCGAAAGAAAGCAAAAGTAGGAGCCGTAAGCGTAGTCACCGAGCATACCTTAAAATAACATATGTATATGATCATATAAATATATATAAAAAAAGACTACAAAAAACCAACACGCGCATCTATATGTGTATACATACATACGTCTATATGTATATGTATATATACACACACGTATAATACAAAAAAAAATATGTATATTATATATACATACCAGATATAAATGTGTAAGAAGATAATAGCCGACAACTAGAGATTATATCGAGTATAAGCTTAGAAACGAGAACAGGAAAAGGGGGCGGAAGACGCGTCACCTGTTAACGCGTACTCCGCGACATACTGTGTTACATACCCTTAGCCGTAAGGAAACTTCAAAACCATTGAAACGTATTTCGTGAAAGAAACAGACACGAGAGAAAATGTTGTGGCTAGCCTGCCGGACCCCCTGAGCCCTTAAAAATATGAATATGTAATACGTTTGCTGCATCGAATGAAAGGAACGCAACGATATTACAAGAGCGAAAGGAGAAGAAAAAAAAAAGAGAGAAAGCGATCAAGCGCATGAGAAAGAAAATACGTGTATGTATCGGTTAGCAAGTGAGTGAATAAATGAACAAGAGTGAGCGTGTGTGAGAGAGAAAGTGTGAACGATAGAAATTCACGCGCCTCGACGGAAAAAAGACAAGTTCTTCGGAGAAACAAAAGTTTAATAATAAACGCTAATTACGATCACGTCCGATTCATACAGAGATTACGACGTTCCTTCATTGTTTCATAGTGTTTCGTACGATCCGACGTGCGCGTCACGGGGTCCATTATTATATCGTATAAACCCCTTCCCACTCCCATTCCAACCCCCCAGCGCGGTATGCGGCATATCACTTACGACCGTACGATAAGGAGTAAGGTGCCTTTTTTTCACTTCATCGTGTGTATGTATTTCGGGGTTAAAACAAACAAACAAAACAAAGAAACCAAAAAAAAAAAAGAAAATAAAAAGAAAACGCGAGTAAACAAAGGGGGAAAAATCCAACGTAAGATTTTATGTATCACGTGTAGAAACGGCACAACGGAGCTCAAGGGAAGGGGCATGTGACATCCATCCATCGTACGTCGTCCGACATACTTTCACGTCGCGAAGATCCCTTTCCAAAACTCTAATGCGAAGTGTTGAACGGCATTGTGAACAATGATGTAATCGAGAATTCGAAATGTATTTCCGCGATTCGATGAACGGCCCGCGGGGTCCCATGGCAGCCTCGTTGCATACACTTAAGCTTAGGAGATGTGCAGTCGCTGGACACAGCTCAAGGAGCAACAACCGGGCAAAACCTTGTATAATGTACTTACATGTAATTTCTAACGACGTGACAGAGATGATACGCGATAATGTATCAGGTGCGCGTGCGCGAATACAGGCCAATACACACATACACATATATGTACACGCGTATACCTATAAAATAGTAAAATACACGTACACGTGAAACAGATAGACACATAGGAATGGATGATACAAACGTACACTTTATACACGAATCACACAGGTGACATTACTTAAAAAAAGAAAAGAAAAAAAATAGATGCACACGTGCACGTGCACATAGGGAAAAATGATGGAAGATACCTCCAAAAGACAATTTTCACAGGATATAACAATGGAAACGCGAGACGCCCTGGGACGTGCGTGAAAAAAAAACGTGTATGATATTATGTATACATAATATAGCATATAAAGTATATTATAAATAATGATGAATATAAATAAAAAATATATATATAAATACTATGAAGAAGTAAACAAAGTATAAATATGAAGGAAGTATATAAACGAGAATATAGGATAAAACACGCTTAGGCTTAAGAGTATAAGATATTATTATGATGATATATGGTTGGTTTATAATGTAAAATATATTATAGAAAATGTATATTGTTATTTTTATTCCTGATTAACCCCAAAATACCGCATATCCGTATAAAATTTTATATTACGTAACAACAATTTACCAAACAAGTAGAAATCTCAATTTAAACCTTTTACACAATTTTATAGATTTTCTTAAACTTCTACCAACGTGTTTACTCAATTTTTCGCGTTTATCTAATTACTTACATAAATGAATTCCACAATATCTTAATCTTCCTACGTCATTTGCTAAGAGAGGTTCAACGTCAAATGATAAACGAGAATGAAAAATGAATTATACCTTTAACTACCTTCATGATTTTATTCTGTATGTTTGCATACCTTCATGAACTTTCATAATCAAGATTTTCTCAACGATTGTGAATATGTAATAATATATTGTTCGTTGATAGAAATCCATATTAGATACGACAAGCTTATTCGGACACTAAGAGCATTGTAGATTAAATGTAGATTATGTGAACGACACGAACAAGTACAATGACTAGAAGATTAACGATATAACCAAAGCATAAGTTCTGTCTGACGTTATCAAACATATCTTCCCAGAGAATGGTATGTATAGTTTACGGTTTTCCTTTCGCGTATCACGACAATTGAGATCTCTTTCAACAAGTCATTAATGGTTGCTAATAAAAGTTATATTCGTGCAAAGAAGAAATTAACAAGAGGTAAGAGAAAATATATAATATCTTTCTTATTTTGACTTTATTCTGAGATTAATACGTCTAACTTTTTATTATTATAAATACTTTCACGATGCTAAATAATATTGATTCATTTTGTGTCTGATATTGTGTAATAAAAAATACTAATAAATATTACATATATGTGATATTTAACTACATGATCTCTGAACTCTAGCAACTATTAACCTTAATTAGCATCAAACTAGTTATTTTTGTATCCAATATCCCTCCCAAATATACATTACGTATATAAGTAATAGTGCAGAATGTTTTATATAACAGACACGGAATATACATAAAAGTTTCGCTGTGTGTTCAAAATACTTTCGTAAACCAGTGTAA
This sequence comes from Bombus huntii, assembly GCF_024542735.1. Classification (NCBI taxonomy): domain Eukaryota; kingdom Metazoa; phylum Arthropoda; class Insecta; order Hymenoptera; family Apidae; genus Bombus; species Bombus huntii. Next base: position 8,339,449 of record NC_066246.1, read on the forward strand.
TTCTGCTTATGTGGCATCTAAGCATTTAATAAGTATTATTAAATATATATCAAATGCACGACACAAAGTGTTACATCGTACAAGGACGCGGCGGAACGTTAATTAAAACGGAATCATCCTCTCGCATTCGCTATTATAATCATATTTAGATATTCGGAACACTCAAAGTGACTGTACGGTTTTACTGTCACCGGAATAACGACATTTTGAAATAGAAACGACGCGCCGGTGAATTCGGATCGCGGATGAAGAAACACCGGTGTAATTAGCGTTGCCGTTGCCAGCGTCACGCGGGCGCATCATCACAAAATTGAAAACGAACGAACAAACCGATGGCCCGTCGCCGTGATAGGAGAGATGTGCCAAGAGACGAGAATATCCACGCGAATCGACTGTCTCGATGCTGGTTCACTCATACGCGGTTGTTTGGCCGTGAACATACATGAGATCCTCTGTTTGGATACACGGTATGGATATAGGCACGTTTAATTGCGAGATAGGGGTGCGGTGCTCGGTTATGTTAGCGAAACTGACGAACACACGGACATGACAACCGAGAAAGTTTGAACTTCCTGTCCTTGGACGTGCGCTACGCTACGCTTCGGTTTAATTTCTAAAGTGTTGCGTTATTTTTAAAGATAAGGACTCTAAGTGGAGAGCCTGTTTGACTAATAATACATATAGCGATTCAGGAAAGTATTTGAATACCTAACATAGAAAACTTTCGAATTTCATTATGCTATAATGAGATTATCGTAATTATGTTATGACACGATGTATGTATGACATATGTATATGACACGATGTAATTTAATCACAAATTGAAAAGAAATTTGCAATTATTTTATTGTTGTGTATAGTAAAATATTATGACATGATGATTTCTAAAACTTAATATACAATAACAAAATTGGTATTGGTAATTCGTCGAACTTTGCACAACCATTTTGTTATTTAAAGATCTCTTTCTTTTCAGACGGTTTTATTTTCTGAATTATAAGTCAAACAAAAGAAATTCTTCTTCAACTAACACAAAGACTGTTCACCCTCTCAAAATCAAAGAACTTTTCGTACGATTTTATAGGGCATCTTCTATTATGATTATCTCTGACATTTCCTTTCCGTCACGTGTTTGAGTTGTGTAAGCATTACGACACGCTATGAAATCAAAGTAGGTACCATTTGATCATCATCGATAATGCACGCTTCTGGTTCTAATAGCTTTGAAACTTTCACCATTAAACTGACGACTAAAAAAAAACAAAATTGTTCAATTTCATATTATGGCCCGAATACTTTCGAAGGATAATATACGAAATAGATTTGTAAATTTCAAGCAAAGAAGCTTTCGAATTTCCGGTATCTTCGGAAACGATAACATTTGTACTTAGTTAGAAGCAACTAACTTGTACAAGCTGTACGTTATGCATAATGAGCGCGCTCTCGCAAATTGTTAGATGGATAGCTATATACTCATAGGAAGTGCGTTCACCTATACAGGTAAATGTACGGGCCTGTATATATCGAATACCCAACGGACGGCAGAACGTACAAGAGAATAGCGTAGTATAAAGCATAAACTACAATTAGCGGTAATCCGCGTGACACGGGCATGGCACCCTTTGCGCATATTAAAGCATTAGCTACCGAGTCATACGAGCGAACCGTACATCATTTCGGGACGTGGCCACGTCTGCCAGTAAAATCGTTAAATTTACGAAGAAACACGACTGACCCGATACTGACTGAATATTAGTAGTACGGATGGCGATGTACGTTTCGGTATTCCGCGCGGACAGTGGAGCTGCCACTAGCGGCATCGATATCGCGTCGCACGCGATGAAAATGTACGCTTTCCTAACACCATCGAAGAAAAAAGAACCCGGTTACCGAGATAAATTACAAATGAAATTCGATGAGAAAGCTTTTTTTGGTATACACGCCGTAGAGTGGAAAGTAATTGGTAATTTTGGTTTTAATCTTATCTCGCGTTCGGCGAAGGATTAACGGCTTTGCGTCGAACTGTAAGACCGGTTTCATACGGCGATACGTGTACGTATCGTAATGCACGTATACGTAGCGTATTTTTATAAACTTGGAAGATTCCAACAATTTACAGAAAGAATTTATATGAAATCCCAGTTAGAAAACTTACGGAATGAGATTAGCCAAATTGTTAAAAAGATTCGTGAAAGTCAAAAATTGCAAAATTGCAAAATGCAATTAAATTAGCATACGTAAAAAGCTTGTAGCGAAAATCTGCCTAATGTAGAATGGTGGGATTCTATTTTATTAGCAAGAAGATATCCGAACAAAAACGAACCTATTATTGTTAAAGGTTCCATTATCTGAAATTTTGTAGAACATCCCACGCAAATACGGCCACCAGCTATACACTATCTAATATATTTTTTAGAGAACGCTTATTTTAAATTTTTAGCTAACTCTTTGAAATTAAATATACATGCCTGCATATTGAATAAAAAAGGAGCGCAAGAAATTACGTAGGCAAAATAGACGCGAGGCATTTAAAGAACAAGAAAAAATACGATTAGGCCTTGAACCTTCTTTAGAGCCAAAATTACGAATTTCGAATCTTATGCGAGTATTAGGTACAGAAGCTGTATAAGATCCTACGAAAATAGAAGCTCACATCCGATAACAAATAGCTAAAAGATTAAACACGAAGATGCTAACGCAGCTCGAAAACTTACTGCTGATCAGCGATGGGACAAAAAGACAAAAAAAATTAAAGAGGATATCACGATTTGTGTACATGTAGCAGAATACGTGGTCTTTTGAATAACGCTTCAAAGAAATTTAAAGTGGAAATAAATTGCAAAACAATTTTATCTAAAAGGTTGTGTAATACTCTTATGAGACGCAATATTGTTGTTGTTGATGGAGAAGCCAAAGAATTAAATAAATATAAACGATTAATGATGAATCGTGTCCGGCGAGAAGAAGATATTATTAAAGACAGGGTCGAAAATGATACGCCGAACAAACGCGTTCTTGTATGAAAAAGTACTAATACGCAATATCATTTTGGAGAAATTGAACTCAAAGTTTGCCTAAGTGAAAAAAGTGCTCGGAAGTACTTTAAGAAACACGAGGCGCAAGAGTACTGGGATTTAGCCTTAGCTTAGCATAGAATATTAATAATGAATACATATGGATATTAAAAGGACATTTTTGCTACGACATTTGCCAGGACCTTATTAACTTTTAATTACTTTATTACCATTTTTTTTACAATTTAATCAATTTCCCTACAAAGTAGTTCTTTCTATTTTATTAGAATCATTTTCTTTAATACATTTTCTTCTTCTATTTTCAATGATAACAAGATCTTGCAATAAACTTAATTCAAACGTAATTAACTGCGATGCTTTCACAACAAACTAATGAACTTCGAGTGTCATAAGTACAATAATCGATACCGTGGTCGTAGAATATCTTGCGCGAAAGATATTTCTATTAATTGCAAAAAACGAGCGGCTTTCAACCGAAGTTACCAATCCTCTTTATACAGTTCCAGCCAGGTAAGCTTTCTTAAGGCTATTTAAAGAGGTTTAATCAATGTATTTCTCAGTGAAGGTAACTCGATTCCTTCCAGTATTTGTCCACACTGCATCCGCAGTTTTTGTAAAATTCCCGCTCGATAGCAGCCTAAAACAACAGTTACGAGTTTCAATTTCTTCGTTTCAATTAACAGAAAAGTTTAGAACAACAGTTTCGAATGAAACAAATGTGGTTCCTAGAATTGGCCTCATCGGTCACCAAGGAAGCGTGGAACAGCATAGTTCCCTCTACCATTCTCATTTGCGGTTGTCGGTCCACTGCTATTCGACTATCCTCCACAGCTGTTTTCATCCCCTATACCCTCATACATTTCGTTGTAACAAGTTTACATGATACTGTAAGTCTTATTAAACTCATTCAATACTTAACATGATTTAACGCTATATATTTTAAAATGCAATACCTTTCTATTTCCTTTCCAAATATTACGAAACTAAAATTGGGTAGATCAAAACTGTTAAAAATTCCATTGAATTTCCTCATTAGCTTGTTACTCGACTAGGAACAATACTTTTTAGAATTCTATTTACATATATTTGTTTCTTGTACTTTATCTAATGAACAGTAAATTAATTAATTCACCAAAATTATTGAAATAAGATAAGGAAGAGTAACAAAAAAAATAAAATTATGAAAAATTTACTATGATAGAAATTTAATACCAAAATTACAAACGTAACAAAAGTTCTACTATCAATTGAATGTTATTTGTACATCACATTAATAAATCAAATGTTTAGAAACTTTCTGCTTTAAAAAGATATATAACTTTCATAGATTTTCATATTAATAACCATATGCGCGGAGACATAGTGTAGAAATTATTGATAACTACAGTGAGGTAAATGTATAAAGTAACAAATTTTTTAGAACCATCACATATGCTATTTTGTGGATTTGCATCACTAGTTTCATCTAAAGTTGGTATCGTAGAAGTTTGCGTGGGCTGTATCTAGATTCATTACGCGTGAGTGACCTCTTAGGAATTTCTATCATACTCTGCAGCAACAGATGTCCAGTGTCTAAAGTCTAAAGAGCTGGTTTCAGAAGTTTGCGCAAAACATTTGTCTCTTTCACAAGATTCATATATTGTAATAATTATCACATATTGTGTTATTATCAATTTATTAATAAAGCCCATTAAGTTAATATGAAATAAAAATAAAAAAAAAGTAAAAAGTAGCTTTTAGAAGGAGGCCTACATAAAAGAATTTATAAAATAATAAGGTATAAAAGATACATTTTAACCTTATTTATATATTTACCTTCAAACATTCTGATTGAATTAATTTATAACATTTTTACTTTTCAGAACGAAGCAAAATAATGATACTTCAAAAAATTTAAATTAGGATTTGTTAAAAAATTTTAACGTTCTTTTTACATAACAATTGTTTTTTTTCTTCTACCCATTTTGATTATATAAGTGTATACATCTCATCTATTTACATATTTTAGTATTTATATATATACAATTACATCAAAATTTTAGTATAGTGATAATTTTATATTACATACTAATAAATACGAGGGTCGTGCAGAAAATAATATCCATCTACGTATAGAAGCCATATAACACGATAGAATGTGCTTATAAAAGCTCATCTAGCTTTATTCATGTCAATCTTTCCAAAATGCATTTGTATTGTTGTTATTTCAAAACGGGTATTACTTTCTGGGCGACTCTCATATGTTAAAAAAATATTACAATTTTTCAAAATTTACCTATTGTTTATTTTCATTTTTAAATAGTACACCACTACGTATCCTCCCCAAGTCTTATTATTTATTTAGTAATAAAACTGATTTTAAAAATTGCCTATATTCAGTTTTCACTAGCATTACATACTCTAGGAATATTTTCGTGAACATCCTGGGAAACTTATTGGTATTACCTGATATATATTACCACGATGACTGAAGACTCCTGAATAACTAAATAACAATTACGGTGCTGCAATGTGACGCCGGTAATATTTGCATATGTTTACCAATATCTAATTTGGAAAAAAATATTGTTGTATAAACAGATATTATGATGATTCTTTAACTGATAGAGGTTATGTCGTGAAGTACCTAATTTTGTATTAAATTGAGGAATTTATAAAAGAATTAATTCCACGATCTTATACATAGGTTCAGCAACTCTTCCAATTTTTGGTGGTGGGGGGATGTTATCATTTTGATGTACATATTTTAATTCCCTTACTAGCCACATGATGACGCCATTATGAAACTCCTCCAGCACGCACATACGCGTTTGTCATTAGTAACAGAAGTAATGCGTTATTTGACTCAAAATTTGAAAATTAAAGTAAGCACTTAATAATCAATGGAAAGTTATTGTTCATTCAAAACATTTTAAAATAAATGAAACAGGATAAAGATAGTTCTACTACTATATCATTATAACGACATAAAATGTGCACTACAGAATTACCAGGAGAAAGTATGTTACCACGATTGTCTCTTTGAATCACTTCTTTTTTTATTATGATCCTTAAAATGTTTTTCATATATCAACTGTGAGTTAAATTTTGTTATACCAGGAATGGCGTCCGCCCATTTCTTTTCTAAATCAACATTTTTAAGTTTTTTAGATAACGAATCCTTTGCAACACAACACAGTACACACATTTTTTTCTCTTTACTCGTTTCTCTTTTCTATTCGAATATGTAGCGGCAGGCGCAGTAGTCGCTAGACCGCTACAAATGCACATGCGCGCTTGGGTAATTTCATGATCGCGCCACTATGCGGTTAGTAAAGGAATTAATATTACAGATGCATATGACATCAAAATGATATCCCCTTCGAACCTATGTATAATGTATATTGTATACGACCGTGATCATCGTAATTAATTCTTTGCAACAAATATTGACATATTTAATAAAATGGCATTAACAAGGAAAGAAATAGATGAAATGAAACCACAAATCGAAAAAGCAGTACATAAATTTCTCGGTTTTGGAGAACCTGCTATTGTTACCACGGCTGTCAATTGTATGACTTCAGGTTATGATAAACGCAAAACGGCAGGTTTGTAATAATCACTTACATGATTATCAATCATCACATCATTTGATTGTATTATTTATTAATTATACTATAACACTATTTATTAATTATGCTATTATTATACTATTCACATACATTCCTATTTTATCGTAGCATAGAATGAAGTGCATCAGAATTATATTTTCTTATAAATAATTTAATATGAGTAATCATAAGCTTTATTATAGATATGTAATTTCTATGACACAAATAATATATTTTTATAATATTCCCAACATTGTAGATAAATTATCTGCTTTATTGGAAGACAAGAAAGCTTTAAAATTGACGGAAAAAATATTCACAATATATGATGATGCCAAAGCAGCGCAGAAAAGTAAAAAACGAAATCATGTGGAAGATAAGGATAAGGACAAAGATGCAAAGAAACCTAGATTTAAGGATGATGAAGTCAAAAATGAAAAAACAACAGAAGCACAACTATCTGCAGATAAGGTATAAACTCATGTCAATGTGAACTAATATAAACATGTTGATATATTTACTATATTAATTCATATAGTATTATAGCTTTTATTTTATATTATTTTATTATTTTTATTTAGATAAAACAAATGATGGCAAATGCCCAAAGAGAAATCGAGGAAAGGAAAAGAGCATTGAAAGCTATAAAACAAGAAGAAGTTGCCCCAGTAAAACCTCTACTTAAAGCACGAGATTCTTTACCAACAGTAGGAAGCATGTATAATCAAGGTTTATTAAGTAAGACAGACTCCGACAAAGCAAGAAAAATTGCTGCTTTGCAAGCACAAATTAGAAGTAAACTAAGCTCCGGATTACTTGGAAATGTTAGTGTCCCAGATAAACCAACTCCGCTAATTTTGGATGAATCTGGCAGAACTGTAGATATAACCGGCAAGGAAGTGCAACTCACACAAGTGGTACCAACATTAAAAGCTAATATTCGAGCAAAAAAACGTGAAGAATTTAAAGCCCAATTGCAAGAATCAAAAGGCCCAGAAGAAATTCAAGACACCCACTTTTTTGATAATAGGATAGGTGTCAAACCGGCAGTGCGAGGCAAACGGACACTCAAATTTCACGAACCTGGAAAATTCCAGCAATTAGCAGAAAGAATTCGTATGAAAGCCCAATTAGAAAAATTACAAAATGAGATTAGTCAAATTGCCAGAAAGACTGGTATAAGTTCTGCAACTAAACTGGCACTAATAGCGCCGAAAACAGAAGCTCTTAGTGAAGATGTGCCTAATGTAGAATGGTGGGATTCTGTTATATTAACAGGAGGATATCCGAACGAAGATGAATCTACTACCATTAAAAGTTCTACTATCACAAATCTTGTAGAACATCCCACGCAAATGCGACCACCAAGTATGCACTACCTAGTACATTTTTTTAGAGAACACTTATTTCAAATATGTAATTTTGGTTAATTATTTTTTTTATTTTAGCTGACCCTTTGAAACCAATATATATGCCTGTATTTTTAACGAAAAAGGAACGCAAGAAATTACGTAGGCAGAATAGACGAGAAGCATGGAAAGAAGAACAAGAGAAAATACGATTAGGTCTTGAACCTCCACCAGAACCAAAATTACGAATTTCGAATCTTATGCGAGTATTAGGTACAGAAGCTGTACAAGATCCTACGAAAATAGAAGCTCATGTCCGACAACAAATGGCTAAAAGATTAAAGGCACATGAGGATGCTAATGCAGCTCGAAGACTTACTGCTGATCAGCGACGAGAAAAGAAGGCAAGAAAAATTAAAGAGGATACCACGCTTGGTGTACATGTAGCTGTTTATAGGTGAGCTTAAAGATATGTAAATAAATACTATCTAATTATATAATACATATACGTATCATGTAAAAAGTAATACTATCATTACAGAATACGTGATCTTTTAAATAATGCTTCGAAAAAGTTTAAAGTGGAAACAAACGCAAAGCAACTTTATCTAACAGGCTGTGTAATGCTCTTCCGAGATTGCAATGTTGTTGTTGTTGAAGGAGGAGCCAAACAATTAAGTAAATACAAACGACTAATGATGAACCGGATTAAATGGGAGGAAGATATTATAAAAGATAACGGAAATGATGTGCCGAACAAATGTGTTCTTGTATGGGAAGGTACTAGTAAACAACGTCATTTTGGAGAAATCAAATTCAAAGTTTGCCCGATTGAAAAAATGGCGCGTGAACATTTTAAGAAACATCAAGTAGAACATTATTGGGACTTAGCATATAGTGGAGCAGTGCTTGAAAATACAGACGATGTTCATTCTTAGAAACGGTTTTTATAATTACAGCAATAAATATTAACACCATAATATGAACGCAATCATAGATAATTTCAATACATTTTAAATAAACAATTATCATGGGAGCAAAAGATAGCAAGAAATGACTAATGTAAACAGTGACACATGGAGCGAAAATAAAAGTGCTCAAAGCCTCTTTAATAACAGTTTTATCTTTGAACAGTTATAGAAACCCTGGATCCAAGATATAAAATTTAATTTTCAAAAGAAGTTATTTGTTATTTATTATATCCAATCTAAGAAAAGATTTTTTTATCCATTATTATATAAATTTTTCTTTGGAGAACTGTACTGTTTATTACGAATACAGGAAAGTTGACTACATAAGTACTATACTTCTTATTAATTAGGAATAAGGATTTTCAAAAATATTATTAAAGAATGTATTGAACATATTAATATAAAATTGTATAACTCTCATCTGCTATCACTGACCTTTAAGTAAGCCAGTTTAATAATCACGAAGTACATATTATTTTACTTATCTTTCTCTTTTACATACCAATATGTAATATTAAATTCACGTTTATGAGGCAAAAATCTTCATATTCAATAAGAAATGTGACCCCATCACTTAACTTTGATTATTTTTGAAACAACTGACATCAACTGTTTGTTGAAAGCAGATACAGATTGTTATTAGCATACAAATAATTCTTATAAAGTTGTTTCACTCTCTTAATTGTAATCTATCTCCCTACGCGCGCCATAAATAATCGCACGAGACGCGTAATACATACTATTTTACGGATTGCCGCATGAGGATTGTAGGCGTATATAAGACTGTGCATAACCAACGCAGTTAATCATTCGCAACGTCGTCCCCAAGAACCTTAATCTTTGGACAACGTTATAGTCGAGCCTATAAGTGTCAATTAGCACAGTATAATGGTACTAAGACCCTATACGAGAGGTATGCTGTAAAAGAACATGCATGTAATTATGCACATACAGCGTGCTGTGTACACGAAAGTGCTAATGTACTTTGGATCCTTGAAACTGTACGTCCAACCGCGACTACGGATAACATAGACTATGAAAGGTAAACCTTGGTCTTGTTCATAATACCAATCCGGTTGCAGGAATGATGCGCTTTTACCGTATTTATAAGAGTTATATACGTTGGTTCAGCGTACCTTGTTGACATCCTATACTAGCATGATTCTTACTGGGCCCCACTCTTTAAACCCACGGAACGGACTGCAGTTTTACTTTCGTTCGAGGATCGGTCTCAGTTCAGGTTTACCGCTCCGTGCTCTTGCGTATACTCGGCGCGGTTCTTGCGAAATTTTACGAGGCAAATGAATTCTGTTATACGTTGTTGTAATTAATGTACAATCAATTACTGTCTGTCAATTACTACTGATACGATAGTTTTGGAAAAAATGTACTTGTGTGTGAAACGAAGGCCGGTCAACGGTATATTTCTTTTCCTGTCACGGTGAGTGTTTCCGCTTTCATTTTGCGAGATAAACGATATCTCGACTACATACTTCGGTACATCTCGAATCGCGACCTATGATTACAACTATATACTTGAATAATTTTTGTGAATAAAGTTGTTTCATCCGAATGTTTGACATAATTTAACGTTTGAAAATGATTTTTCCATTTGCATTTTTAAAATAATGTCAACATTACAGATAATTATGTGTTTAAAATTTCATCTAGTACATTAATTAATTAATGAAAAGAAACTAAAAATGTTTTAAAAATTCATTAGTAATGTGTCGCCTACTTTCTCAGTGAGTGGATTTGGCATAGATCATAGAAACACGTGTGTGTCAGCAAAACAAACATGTGTGAGTATAATCACTCAATGCACAGTGACTTATTTTCCTAATAAAAGTTACATAATTTATTTTTTGAAGTTGTTACAAGCAAATATTTTGTAATTTATATTTTATATATTATTTCAATATTTAGTTTACAAAGTAATCTTAATGCTAGAAAAAAGATCACATGTATTTATTTTTGAATAAATATTAATTTCGTAGTAAATATCAATAATAGTATTAATATAAACAAATTTTTAACATGTATAACTCTTGGAAAGCTTCATCCGTTTACAATAATATAATACAACAATATAACACCCATAACAATATAATAACATTTATTTTGTACCTGCATCAGATTGATATTTATAAATATTCTTATTAAGAAGAATTGTTAATGTTCGTGCAGGAAAATGTATATTTTACATGAGATACAATATAAAACAGACTTATTGATATACATACCGATGTATCAGAAAGCTAACTTTTAGTTATAAATCTTTCAAACTGGAAATTTATTGCGTTGAATACCTTTGTCACCATGTCATCAAAAGTTTGACAAAAAATATATTATGAAACATGTTTTTCTTAAAGGTCATGGTTCCTTTTACATTATTATTTTTAAATCAATATTTATAGGCATATATTTTCTAGGTAATGTTCTTGACATATAATTAAAAGACAGTTCATCATCATTCACAAAAAGACATTTCAAAATAGTTACTAGTAAAAAAAAATATATGAAATCATATGAGATATAAATTTTTAGAAACTCTAAAATATAGTAGATTATATATACAACCAGAATTTTTTTTTATATATACTTTAATTGTACTTATATGTGTGTACCTACTTAAAAATAGAGAAACAGGAAGAATCGTCAAATAATTGATATAGATATAGCATTAATGATTTACCAACATCAGTGTTATCAAGTCACATCTCAAAATAACGTGTATGCACGATTATATCTATTTATTTTTGAATTTGATTTTTATTTGGGAATTTGAAAATTTTCTTCAGCAAGAGCAAACCATGTTTCCAAATAACTTTCATCGATTTGTACAGCCACTATTCGTGGACGCAGAAAAGATTACGTAAGAAAGTCACAAAAGAACCAGGAAAGAGTTAAATGTCAAACAACGAATCTTCTTTAATCTCTTCTTAAGGTCGCCCGTGTATCCCGTCGGTATGATAAAAAAAAATAGTTAAGTACCAGACTTAACTCCAAGATATATGTGGATGAAAGGATGAATGAATTTAATATTAAATAAGACGACACGATAAATAGAATGACGAACAGTGCTCCGTACAGAATGAGGCGAAATGCCATCTCCTAGACAAGGTCTCTAGGATCCATTGCAGTATCTGCAACAGAACAGACATTAGTCAGTCACGCGATTTGCTTCGTGTCGGCGTCGTTTTTTATTAACGAGAAGATTAATCTATGGAGAAATTATAATACGAATTTTTTCTATATATATTTAATTGTATCGTGTGAAAAATTAGTTATTTTTGTCGCATACTTCATTTCAATTGCAATGCGGATGTAGAAACGACACGAACTTCTAATCCGAATGTGCCCAACCCTATAATTGTGTTTTTAATGGTTGATTCTATCGCGTCATTGTCAAGTTAGGTAATAACACAACCATTGAATTTACATGACAATTATTAGGTAACGTCAAGGTATACTACTGTATAATAGAAGTTATACACGATTTCTCACGAGTTCACTTCAAGTGGAAGGTACAAGATTATCATGGTGTTCTCAACACCTTCTATATTCTCACAATCTTAATAGTCAGGGGTTTCATACTGCTACGAAAGTTTCAGCTTTTGTCACGTTTAATTAGTCATTTTCGTTTCCTTCGATACGAAGAAAGTAATTAATAGGAAAGAAATATAATGTAAGTTTCGATATAGAAGAATACTTCGTACTATCGTTATAATATGTAATTGCTATAAATAATTAAATATAAAAAATCAATTTATATACATTATCATTTATTGCTTGGTAAAAAAAAGTTCTTAGCAGATATTATCTTTGTTATGATTAGATTCCTTTAACGGTGATCTTGATGACCCATAAGATTATAAAATACCAATAGGTATTTATCCTAACAATGATTGTAGTGCTTGTAACAAGAAATGAATGTTACCTTTTCGTTCCCACGATACTGGTAGTAAAGTTATTTTCTATGGGTATGTTATTCCCAAGTTTATTACAGATAATTGATGAATTTTTTTCTCACAAGATTACTCTCGAACGAACTAGAATTGCTGCAAGAATCAGCATTTATTATCATATAAACGCTTTCTGTTCCCACAGTTTTATTTCTTTTAAAGGTCTGCCGTTGCCATTGAATTTTAATATTATATATAAACCGTTACCATCGTTTTCACTATCAAAAATTGAAGCTTAACTACAAGTGGAAACAATATACATAATGAGATAAAAACAGATCGATCGTAATATTCGGATAATTATGTGCGGTAATATAGATAGAGACAAGCTATATTTTCTATCTTCAGATTTCGATTCGCAGATTCCTTGCCACGTTGGTACTCATCAAAGGTACTACATTACCTTCAAATATGTTACTGGATCTGGGTAGGCGTACAAATATTTCGATGGAGAAATACGATCAGGCGGAGCGAGCAATCCTGAACTCGCGGACACATTTGAATCACGGTTCTCCTTCATGGTACCTCGGTGTGTCACATGAAATGACCGAACACGCTCAGAATCTCTCAAGGAAAGCTCTACGGATAGAAACGATGGCCGTAATGCTGGTAGAAGCTTTGAACATGTCATCAAAAGAAGCATCTTCCGTATTACCATCGGTAACTGCAATCAGTTGTCCTGACTCGCCTACATATTTGCAAGTGATGGCCAGCTGCAAGAAGATCGATCCTCGCTACAGAACGCACAGCGGGAAATGCAATAACGGTTTGCATCCGACTTGGGGCGCAGCTCTAGAAGCTTATATACGGTTCTTGCCAACTGAATACGTCGATGGTGTTTCTCTACCGCGTATAGATTTACCTAGCGCCAGGGACGTCTCTTTGAGAGTTCATTCCGGAGGATCCGATCTTAAACATCCGTATCTAATGGCGCTCACCGCGCTCTTTGGTCAATTCCTCATTCACGATCTCGCGCACACGCCAAAGATGGAACTACCCGATGGGGCGAGACTAAAATGTTGCGACGTGGATTACGAACACTTTCATCCAGAATGTTTTCCAATCCGAGCCAATAATGTTGTCGGCTGCATGGAATATTCTAGATCGGCGCCGCACCCAGGAAATTCGCTACAGGTAATTGAAATATAGCGTGTGAATGAAATCCCTTGCAGGAACTCTTTGCAGGAATTCCTGATATGTAACGTGTTTACTAAGTATTAGATAAGTGGGAAAGTCTTGTCTGTTCTTGTATTATCCATCAGCAGCATAGTTTTGTTCAATAAATTATGATGGATTTGAGTAGAAATTAATTTTGTTCTTCTTAGTTAAAATGTCTTAACGCGGTACTTACCAAACAGTGTAAAAGTATTTTTCTACGTAGGGATGCAAATTGGGTCCTCGGCAGCAAATCAACCAAGCGTCATCGTACTTAGACCTTTCCCCTGTTTATGGGAGTTCCGAAGATGTAGCGCAAGCTCTGCGATCCGGTAAGGGTGGTTTGCTTAATACACAGAGGAAGAACTTGCCCATGCCTTCGCCTAAGTATGAAAGTTGCAGAAGCGCGAACAAAGCTTTCCCATGTTTTCTTAGCGGGGATTCACGGGTAAACGAGAACCCCGGTCTCACTCTAATGCATGTACTTTTTCTACGTGAACATAACCGAGTCGCTACAGAGCTAGGACGACTGAATCCTCACTGGGATGACGAGAGACTCTATCAGGAAGCAAGAAGGATCGTTATCGCAGAAATGGAGCATATAACTTACAACGAGTTTCTACCCGTTGTTCTCGGAGAAACAACTCTCGACAAGTACGTGTTCTCTCTTTCCTTTTATAATTAATTTCACGGATTAACAGTTTCATTCGTTACATACGCACCACAAAATTTTAATTCAGTCTTATTAATAATTGTATAGTTATTTTATTGATATGACTATAACCCATAACTATTTAGACACTTACAATAGTACATTTCAATCTAAAGGTTCATATATTCGTTATATTTTTAAAGTTATGATTGAAAAACGTTCCTCTACTGTCAGTTTGTTATCTGCTACCATAGCTGGAATCAAATACTCTTATTATTTAACTAGTGTTCTCATCGATATTTACTACTTTTTTATATGGTTGCCTGAAATAAGATCAGAGATTCAAACTAAACCTTACAGTTTCATTTCTAGTATACTTGCATATTTGCAATAATTTGATAGTGTCTAGATACTTATGGATGTTACTGTATATATGTGTATGTAAAATGATTCGATTTTTTGGAAAACTGGAAGATATCAGTTACGCTTAACGCATCGAGGATACTTTCGAGGCTACGATACTCGAACGGATGCGACACTTTCAAACGCTGCCGCCTCTGCTGGACTCTTCTTCATTGCCACGCTGACCCCAAAAACCCTCGACCTAGTTGACTCGCGATCGGCGTTAAAGTCTGGAGAAAGGTCCTTACTATCGGCCTTCTACGCTCCGCAAGAGTTCTATGAAGCTGGTGCTATTGATCGCCTGATTGCTGGCGCTACAGGTCAGTTGAAATTACATGTAAATATAATTTTAATGAAAAACATCCCTAAGCATACGTACATCTCATAAGATTTAATCATCAAAAGTTATATGCATATACATGTAGCTAATAGAGTTCGACGTGATAGCACAAGATACGATTAGTCTGGTGTACGTCTGACTATAGGTTTCACAAGATCAATTACTTTATTGAACATAAATTACATACTGTAAATACACGAGGATTCTGCTATGATATGCCAAATGGTAGTGGATACGTACTTTCGTTTCATGAACAGAAAATATGTTTTAAACTATTCTAAAGAATTATTAAAAATCATAATTTTACAGATAAAGATCATCAAGATACCGTTAAGCTACCTTATATATTAATCATAGGTTTATTAAAAATTTCTAATTGTAAACATTTTTCTATTAAAATATAGTTAACTTTCAACAATTTTTGACAATCGACTGTGATATTACGGGACTTTCCAATATCATTTTTTTAACATCGAATAGTATGCTATTTTAAAAACTTTATGAAACTTAAATAAATTTCTTTACTCAGTTTCATATTTAGTATAATTAATATTTATATTAAGAAATCGATTATATATCAAATAAAATTCTAATTAGATCTAGTCAGTTAAATGAATACTATAATTGATTAACTATAAAAACTAAACTCGATTGTGATTGCGTAATTGATAATATTTGATTGTTTAGTCTTTAAAATTAAGTTTTCGTTCGTATTTGTTCCTCCAATCAAAACAAAAGGAATAGTTACGGTTAATGTACAATAATGTGTGTCAATCCAAATGGCATTAGTTCAAGTAAATTATTTGACTCGTAGTTATTTATTGTTAGAGTCGTTTGTACAGTCGTTTGTTGCTTCAAATGGCAAAGTTTTTAACGCAACCTTTCGAAGTATGCATCAGTTACAGAATGTAATAGACTATTTACGTTAAGTGATCCTTACTATCTGTAGGTTCGAAGATTCATAATAGTCTAGACCTTTAGATACAAAAATTTATAATTTTTAAATTGTGTAATAACATATCCCGATGACATGATGAGCGATGATCGAAATGATATATTGCGATGTAAAATCATTTATTCGTATAAAAATTCTGTTAGGATATTACACTCTGTCAAATAGAAAACTAAAACGGTTTTATCCAATTTATATTTTCATTGTACATATCTACTACGATTTTAAGATTTTACAATAATATTTAAAAGAAAAATGTTAAAATGTGTTAAAAGTATATATAGAATTTAGATAAAATTTTTTTAAATATTGTTACGATCTGCTAACACATTGCCCCATGAGAACTTGGTTTTAATGACGATCTAGGATGCAAGATTTAATTTCCGCGACAGCGGGACATTCTAGGAAGCCATTGCCACCAGGACTGAATGAAATACTTTTGGAACGATATTTCCATGATGGAAAAAGCAACGACATTCCCGTGGATTACGCTGCGCAGATCATACAACAGGGAAGGGATCATGGTTTGCCATCTTATGTCAGATGGCGATCATTTTGTAATTTAGCACATGTCAGTAGTTTTGAACATCTTAGAGGAGCAATGTCCAAAGATACTATAGAAAGACTTCGAAATGTTTATAAGTAAGATATAATTATAATAATTTATTATTTGAACCTGAATACATTTTAATTTATAATTTATAGTTAATAATTTGTTTCATTAACTAGTTGTTGAAACGAGTACTATTTACAGTTTCTTTTTCAATTTACAGAAATGTAGAGGATATAGATTTAGTAACAGGATTGCTTTCGGAAGCACCATTACCTGACTCAGTCTTAGGACCAACGTTTCTTTGTTTATTGGGCCGCACTTTTCGGAATATTCGTTTTGGTAAGTGATCCGCGATGTCTATATTCATTACAAAAGTATGTAAGACTCTTCGCTTTGGAAGTATATATTTTATGATTAATTTCATTGATTAATGTAACATCTCATAAATTATAATACAGGTGACAGATATTGGTATGAGAATGGAAATACCCCAGGATCGTTTACCTTATATCAATTAGAAGAGATCCGAAAAATCACAATGACGCAAATATTATGTTACAATGGTGAAAGATTGAATTGGGTGCAACCTAGAGCGTTTCTTCTAAGAGATCGTTTTTTGTAAGTTTATTGCTTTATTTTTATTTGAATAAACTTTTAAAATAATAGTATATAGTTATTTTCCTCAGACAAAAGAAATAATAGTCAATGTTAATTTTTAGAAACGAAGTGATAAACTGTACGATACACAAAAGCGGATCGCCGAATCTTTCATTTTGGGAAGAAAGGAATAATTCATAACTTTTTAGCTACTTGTAATTGTACATAGCAAATATTACATAGCTATTATTAACAGAAAACGCTAGAACTTATGTTAATCAACATTGTTCCTTATCATAGAAGCTATAAATCCGTATATTTCATTTTCTTTTCCAAGACGATAAATTAAAAAAAAAAATTATTAAATCAAAAATGAATAAAAGTAATTATAAATGAAACACACACTTGCTACTTACTACTTAAAAATTATGTATCTGATGCACATACTAATGTGTATCTCTTTCACTATGTCGTATTTAATATTTTTTATACATTTTGTAATAACTACAACTATAATTACATTAATAATGATTGTACTTAAAAAATACATACAATACATACAATATATACAATACAAAAATTTTAAAAATATATCATTGAAATATAAACACTCCCATATTTTCTGTACATAAAATAACATCAAATATCTTTCAGAACTGACAGATTAGAGAAAATAATAAATAGTTAAAGAACAATAAAAAATATCAAAATACAGAGATGTTTTCATTTCTACAATAATTATTCCTATATATAAATAGATTCCTCGTAATATACATATATAAAACTATTCGGAATTTTGAGTGGCCGTCCGATTATGGCAGGGGCAGGCCCATTCTCTTTAGTAAATTCCGAATTGCATGTCCTCCCCGAGCTGTAAACCTAACGACTCCGAGGTGAGGTAAAAAAAACCCTTAGAAAGGACCAGATCGACCGATCGGTTTGACCTGACCGGTTACTCTTTAGTCGATAATTCGCAACAAAAACATTTTCATTCATTTTTATCATTACAATAAAATTAATAGCTACCAACAATTATTTAATGTCCAAAAAATTAAACAAGAGAATAATAGATTATTGCTTAAAACAATGTAACGAGAAGTATTTGTCAATAAAAACTTTATACTTCAAATCAGTTCATGTTGTAAATTTTTGCAACATATACGATATCAAATAACAATATTACAGTGTGCTTATATAATTAACCTTTTTTATACTTTCTAAATAATGCACATTTTAAAATAACATTCATAATTAATTGCATGTCTTGTAAATTTTAAGCTAATTATTATTTTACTATTGTTGATTGTATTACATAACTACAATATCTCGTGGCATCACTTTTTAAACTCCGGAAGCAACTGGATGTAATACTTCCATAGACAATTTTCGTTGTTGACTAATTATATCTTTTACTTTTTATAATAAAATAATGAAATATACCAACTCATATTATAATAATTTAAATATTATATAATATATTTTATTTCCCTAATTTCAGATTTTTATCATTTGTTTGATTAATGATTACGATATCTATACTGTTGTGGAATATTCGGGGTAATTCTCGAGTAACGAAGAGCAGGAAGGCCATGGAATACGTTGATTCGTATATTCTTCCAGGGCAGAGTACTCATTGGCCAAATAGTACTTTCTACATTGGTCGACAAAATGGAAGGTTCCTACTGCGCACATGGTATGCGCATTGTGCTAGTCTCTCTGAAGGTTGCATCATTACACATTAAGTTGGAGTATTCGCGTCTCTTTAAGTTTTTCATAAATTTGAAAGGATAAAACGTATAAAATCAAAATGTTGACCGCTGCAAGATTGTTAACTCGTAGTTGTAGCAATATAACCTACGACATTACTAGAAAACAACAATTCAGTACAATTGTTAAAAATGTAAGTTTCGATGGCGATTTACGGCACGGCGTGCAATTTCATTTATCGAATATTTTTATCTTGTATTGAATTTGTACAATTATTTGATCATGTAATAGGATTAAACTTATTATTTCATATCTATCTTTATTTTTTCAATGTTTTCTATAGCTAAATGTTCTTTTTATCAACATTAAGCATTAGCTATTTCGTAGCCGGCACGTGACCTGCCTTTAACAAAAATTATATATTTTTATGTATTTTAAATTAATTTTATAAAAAGATAGCATGATATTTATTACATTTACGTCTTTCTTATATGTCATTTATAACAAATGTTACAGGAAGTTTTTTTTTGTATTATAATTAATTATGTTATAGTAGGGTATATTAAATATAACATTTAGAATACGTAAATTAAAATATTTTTCAGGCTGCGGTTCCTGCATTGGCGGTACCCCAACGATTTACAGATCTGCAACAATATAGATACAAGTAAATTGTTCATGTTATAATTATTTTATGCATTAAAATTGTATTTAATTTTTATGTATTGTTAATAATGTAACTATGTTTTTAAATATCATGAATGAAAATCTATTATTTACTTAGATCCGAAGGCGTGAAAGGTGCAGTTATTGGCATTGATCTTGGAACAACATTTTCATGCGTAGCAGTTATGGAAGGAAAACAAGCCAAAGTTATAGAAAATGCAGAAGGATCACGAACAACTCCATCTTATGTAGCATTTACTAAAGGTCAGAATTTAAAATTTTATTTTCTTAAGTAGTGCAACATTAAAGTTTTAAACATATTTATCTTGCAGTAAAATATGTCTTCACATATATGAAATAAATATTTAACAGTTTACATTATCAATAATTCAGATTTATACATGCTAGTGAAATGAGTGATTTCCATAGAAAGTTCGTAAGGTACATAAGACACACTGCTTATTAAATATGTTTATTCACTTCTTTTGTAATTTTTTCTCTGCTCAATGTATTAGTTTGTGAAAAAGGTCTTATTGTGTTGTTCAGTTATGTCGTGTTTTTTGTTTTTTTATCTGTTTGTACTGTACTGAAATAACTGTTTCTTGATCAGAGAATACAAACATACAAATAAAATTTATTTAAAGACTATATAGTACGTAAATAAAACTAAAAGTGAATGAGATAGTGATTTTTAGTCATGTTAAATAAAACAATTTGTACAATAAATACAATATTATAATTAATTTCTATTTATAATACAAGTAGAATTGAAACATTAAAACATAAGATACCAAATTAAATTAAATTATAAATTACTTTCTTACTTAAATTACTTTCTATAAATTACTTTAATTATAAATAACTTTCAGATGATGAACGTTTAGTTGGTATGCCAGCTAAACGTCAGGCAGTTACAAATTCAGCAAACACATTTTATGCTACAAAACGATTAATTGGACGAAAATTCGACGACCCTGAAGTCAAAAAGGATATGTATGTACATTTTGTACGCGTGTATGTGTGTGTGTGCGCATGCGCACGTATATGTTAATAAATGTAATATTTTTTTTTAAATCATTATAATTTTAGGAAAACTGTGTCTTATAAAATTGTTCGAGCTTCTAATGGAGATGCATGGATACAAGGAGGTGATGGTAAAATGTATTCCCCTAGTCAAATTGGTGCATTTGTACTCATAAAGATGAAGGAAACTGCAGAATCGTATTTAAGTACACCAGTAAAAAATGCTGTAATTACTGTTCCTGCATATTTCAATGATTCCCAAAGACAGGCTACCAAGGATGCTGGTCAAATTTCAGGGCTTAATGTACTTAGGGTAATCAATGAACCAACAGCAGCTGCCCTTGCATATGGCATGGATAAAACAGAAGATAAAATGTGAGAATTCCAATATTTTTAATTATATTATAAACTTAATATTAATGCATATAAAGTACATCAAAACAAGAATGATGCCATTATTTTTCGTCTCTTAGAACTATTGCATTATACATGCTGAATTTATTTTCTGACTATTTTTATAAAATATTATTCATTATTTTGATTAATAAAAAAAGCATACTCTTTAAATATATGGTATATTCTTTTAGCATTGCAGTATACGATTTAGGAGGTGGTACTTTTGATATTTCAATTTTGGAAATCCAAAAAGGAGTCTTTGAAGTTAAATCCACAAATGGAGATACCTTTTTAGGAGGTGAAGACTTTGATAATGCATTAGTTAATTATCTTGTATCAGAATTTAAAAAAGAGGTATATATATTGAAGTAATCTGTATTATTTTTAATATGTACTAAAAGTGATTATATATGATATTTCAACATTTTCATTTTTGCGTACAGCAAGGCATAGATATAACTAAAGACACAATGGCAATGCAAAGGTTAAAGGAAGCAGCTGAGAAGGCAAAGATTGAATTGTCTAGTTCTTTACAAACTGATATAAATTTACCTTACTTAACTATGGACTCTAGTGGGCCAAAACATTTAAACCTCAAGCTTTCAAGAAGTAAATTCGAAAGTCTTGTTGCTGATTTAATTAAACGTACTATTCAGCCATGTCAAAAAGCACTTTCTGATGCTGAAGTAACGAAGTCTGACATTGGTGAAGTATTATTAGTTGGTGGTATGACAAGAGTACCTAAAGTTCAACAAACTGTACAAGATATTTTTGGACGGCAACCATCCAAGGCAGTAAACCCCGATGAAGCTGTTGCTGTAGGTGCTGCTGTTCAAGGTGGTGTCCTTGCTGGAGATGTAACAGACGTTCTTCTTTTGGACGTTACCCCTCTGTCACTTGGTAAATGATTCTTTCTTTATATATTTCATCAAAACTATTTTTAGACTATGATGTTTATAACAACTAATCTTCTCTCTGAACAAAATGAAGACTTTAATCTCCTGAGTTTTGATGAAATAAATTTTTTATTTTTTAGTTATGGTCATAGAATTGTTGAAGTTTAATGTATTATTTAAGGTATTGAAACACTGGGTGGCGTTTTCACACGATTAATTTCTCGAAATACAACGATTCCCACCAAAAAGAGTCAAGTATTCTCTACAGCTGCTGATGGTCAGACTCAAGTAGAAATCAAAGTACACCAAGGCGAACGAGAAATGGCTAGTGATAATAAACTTTTGGGACAATTTACTCTTGTTGGAATTCCACCCGCACCTAGAGGAGTACCACAAATAGAAGTCACATTTGACATTGATGCCAATGGCATTGTTCACGTATCTGCTAGGGATAAAGGAACTGGAAAAGAACAACAAAGTATGTAAACGTATGAATTAAATCCAATATATTTTTTTACGAATGAATTAAGTTTTTATACACACAAACAAAATTATTTTATTTATTCAATTTTTATTTTTTATTTACAGTCGTTATTCAATCAAGTGGCGGTCTTAGTAAAGATGAAATTGAAAACATGGTGAAAAATGCTGAACAATATGCTAAGCAAGATAAAGTAAAAAAAGAAAGAGTTGAAGCTGTGAATCAAGCTGAGGGAATTATTCACGATACGGAATCCAAATTGGAAGAATTTAAAGCACAATTGCCACAAGACGAAGTAAGGCTTTATATATAGCATTATTACATACATGGTATATGATATTATATGATATACCATGTCAAATCAACTTCCCTTTTGTCATAATACCATTTAACAATGATTTATAGTGTGACAAACTCAGAGAATTGGTTGCAAAAATGCGAGAAACATTAGCTAAGAAAGACGATACGGAACCAGAAGAGATCAAGAGACAGACAAATGAATTACAACAAGCTAGTCTTAAACTGTTTGAAATGGCGTATAAGAAAGTGCGTACTTTATTTATTACTAAAATATTGATTATTACTAAATTCATTATATTTATTAAATTTATTTGATTATATATATAGATGGCCGCAGAACGAGAAGGACAAAGTCAAAATCAACATCAGCAACAAGAAGATGGGCCTGAGAAGAAAGAAGAGAAGAATTAATCCAAGAATTAAATATGTACCAAATTTTCATTATGTACGTAAAGTGAATCTTTGCAAAGAAATGCTATACATAGTACGTTATTTATTATGCACTACAATTTTGTTATCAGAAGTAAAATTGTAAACTCTGTATATAACTGCTTGCATTATAGCATTTGTTGCTATCATATTTTGTATCATTACATGCAAAAAGTGTCAAAACATAATTTCATTGGTTTCAAACACTTGGCCATATATAACAACAGTAATGAAAATTGGTAGCTCACAAAAATGCGATTGTAAAACTGTTGATTCAGTATGAATGTGGGAGAAAATAATAAGAGAATGCGATGAATGCTCGATACAAAACAGATTATTCCTTAGGAAGTGCGCGATATGTAGATTATTTTAGGTAATATTGTATTATGAAATATGATGTTATTAAAATTTTTTATTTGAAACACACAGCTCTAGAATATAACTACAATGTTTTTGATGTGTTATCTAATAAATTTATGAAAAATTAATGTATTTGTAAATATATGCAAAGTGTCTTACTATAAAATTGTATAAAATGTTTTTGCAACTGTTAGAAGTAGTAATTAATACTTTAATATTTATTAAGTTCTATCAATAATGAATTTCATTCTTTTTTATTGAAATGTATCCTAAATTTTCTTTGAAATATTTTTACAATTTATATTTATATATTTCAGAAATCCTGGTTAACATTGAATAAGGTACTTCTATTTAAAAATAAAAATATTGAGTTATTTCACAATATGTAAATCATGTTCATAAATTTGCATTTTTTAATACATTAAGCTTCAGTTAAATTGGTTTTTAATATATAGGTAAATACATTTTTGTTTTTTTGTATGAGAGAAAATGTATATATCCAAACAAAATATTGAACAATTTGAGAAAAGATTTTGTACAAGGACTAGTTTGTATTTTGTAATTCTATAAGGTATTTATGTATATTTTAAACAATTGTTTTTTGGAATTAGATAGGAATTACATAGTTATAATAATAAAATCAATCGTATATGCACAAATATGTACAAATAAGAATAATGTGTGATTAAAGTATAATGTTAAACATAAAATTATTATAGAACCTCAAATATCATATACACTTATACGTATAGTTCCTATATTTATTAAGAAAAAACAAACTCCAATAATGGCTATAGGTAAAATACGCAGCAAAAATAATAATAATTCTTATAAAGATTATTTCACGCTCTTTATGTGCACTCTGTACTTGTAATTACCGTAATTATATAAACATAATAAGATGTAACCGATTTTAATGTTAGCCGTAATGGATAACATATGAAGTATCGGAAGTGCAACTTTTGGTGTCTTGCTATAGAGATCATCGATAAAAAAGATAAAAATGGAAATAACGTATAAATATTATAATTGTAGTGAGCAGAAATAATATATAAATAGTATTATTTTTGTGGATATATTGTATTTATATCTTTTTTATCAGCAATAAAAAAATGGATGTGATAAGATTTTATATATAGTCCATCCAACGACATAGTCAGATTAACTGTAGGCATATATAGAAGTTTGGTCGGTTGACCACTAGAGGCGATAATTTGTAGGGCATACTTTTGATTGAATTCCACCCATACTCATCGGCGATTTCCTTATTCATCTCTAGCAGTGTAACATATACTATAGATAGTAACATATACTATAAATTTTCAAACTTTGGTGCATGGGGTATATCGGAATAAACCCACATTCGTGGAATAAAACATATCGAAATTATCGATTGTCATAAAAAATATATCGATAGTTTTCGATAGCGGAAATTATCGATACATTATCGATATTTCACTATATGTAATGGAGGCTTTAACAGGTTTGAAAAGATAAAACATAAAACTGATATTGTAGTTCAGTTGTGGAAGTAGATTTTCATTTTTGTCGTTTTACTAGTCTTTTGTAAAAATAAAAAATGATGGAAAGCTCTGACGAAAGTTCCGAAGAGACAAGTTGGGTATTATACAGGGATCGTGAAGAATGGAGAGATGTGGTTCCTGTACCGCAGGATGACGGCCCTAATCCTATTGTCTCAATTGCTTATTCTGAGAAATGTAAGTATTTTATATGTTTTATGGAATGTATATTATGATCAAATAACAATAAGGTCCTTAGTTCTATTTCGTTTGTATTATATTCTTGATCATGATTCGCTGCCTTATAACCTAACCTTATACATATACTTTAAAATATAATAGATAAGTATTTAAGTAGGTGTTAAAATAGAAAAATAAAACTGTAAATTAATGCAATATCGCATTGTTTATTATGAAATATATCATATTAAGTTTTAATTATATCTATTTCATGGTTAGAAAGAGAAAGTAAATATTACATAAATAGTTCAGATAATAAAAATAAATTATGAAAATCTGTGCAAAAAACATGTGCATTATTATTTTTTGTATAAAATAGATCATAATGTTTAGAAATTAAAAAATATTCCATCCATGCTCCTATATATTTCTGATAATTATATATAATATTTCTATTAACTAAAATTTTATTATTGTTTTAAGTTAGGGACTCATATGACTATTTCCGGGCTATCTTAAAATCTGGTGAAAAGTCGGAGCGTGCACTAGCTTTAACAGAAGATTGTATCTACCTTAATCCTGCAAACTATACAGTATGGCAATACAGGAGGGAGATACTTAGAGCTCTCGGCAAAGAATTGCGAGATGAATTAAAATCTACTAATATACTAACGGAATATAATTCTAAGAACTATCAAGTGTGGCATCATAGGAAACTTATTGTTGAATGGCTTCAAGATGCTAGTGGGGAACTAGAATTTACAGAAAATATTTTAAAAATTGATGCAAAGAATTATCATGTTTGGCAGCATCGTCAATGGTGTATAAAAACATTTAAGTTAGTATATCTTGTTTATCTTTATTATGTTTGTTAATTTATGATTTCAGATACTAACTAATAACAATATTTTATTTATGTAATGTACAGTTTATTTGATAAAGAGTTGGAATATACAGAACATTTATTGAACGAAGATATTCGTAATAATTCTGCTTGGAATCAACGTTATTTCGTAATAAATAACACAACCAAGTTTGAACAAGATATAATTGACAGAGAAATTGAATACGCCTTAGATAAAATAGAATTAGTTAAAGGCAATGAAAGTGCTTGGAATTACCTTCGAGGGTACTGTTTGTCATTGTTGTTTATGTAATCCATATTTGTAAATTATGTAATTTAATTAATGTATGGATTATATACCATATTTTAGTATTTTGATGCATGATAGCAATGGTTTGGCTTATAATGAAAAAGTAAGACAGAAATGTGAAGACCTGTATAATGCTGGCTGCCGTGTTAATCATTTATTGGCCTGTATTATAGACATTTGTCAAGAAAAACCAATAACAGATGAGTCACCAGATTCAATATTTCATATTAATAATGCTCTTAAGGTATTGTCATTTTTACTTGTATAAATATTTATGCATTATACTAATAGAATTTATAATTGTACGTATAATTACAACTTTAGCTATGTAAAGAATTATCTGAGAAACATGATACAATAAGAAGGAGATATTGGGATTTTTTTGGACAACAATTATTGGATAAAATGAAGTCAGAGTCTATAAGTACGTAGTTTGTTCTACATTTTTATAAAAACACCACTTTAATTAATATGTTATAATTCATATATTTGAAAGGAACTGTGTATTATATGTTTGAAATACATATTGATATATGAAGCATATTGTTCATAAAATTTGATAATACATTTCAGTCAATATTATTAATTAAAGTAAATCACTTTACAAATAAGAGTTAGTTACTGGAAAGATTTTATAAGATATATACAACAAATTCATAATACTTTCTGCAATATTTTTAAGTGTAACAAAAAATAAATAAGTTATGTAACTATGATGGGAAAATAAAAAATGGTGAAGACTTTTATAAAGTATAATTTTTTTTTCGTTGTTAAGACCTTATTCTTGATAGGTATACTATTACGAAAGGATATAAAACAATCAACATTGATTATCTATTTATTTATAAAATAGTTACATACTTTCAAGTATAATACAATAACTAGTTAAGATAATCATATCAATATATTTATATAGACTTTGTTATAATTAAGGTAATTATGAACGCAGCGTTTCAAACGATGATTTTGTCGCCAAAAATATATTCGTGTGTTTTTAAAACTTTAATTTATTTCAGTAAGTATAAACTCAAATTCATTCGTTGATACCAGTGTTTTAAATATTAATGGCCACCCCTTTGAGGCAGTGTTAAAATTTCTAATAAGGAAAGTGAATATCGTTGCAAAGAAGCAATGGCAGTGATTGCACTTCTTAAATCAAACTATATTTATGTTTCGAAAAAATTATAAATAATCTTGCATATAAATTATATTTGCGAAAGGTTGACTCCAGTACTTGATAAATATCTTATGAAAATAAAACAATAAACGTACGTTCTCTCATGCAAAATCAAGTGAAATTATGTATAAATTTAAAGATTATTTAGGGCAGCCTTTTCATATAATACGGAAATGCGAATTCAATGTATTATTATTTTCATATATCAATAGAATCAAATTATTTGTAATTATTTGTACACATTAGTAAATAATACAGAAGACTTTTAACGTATGTATACCCTTTTTTATATTTAGCTTCCAGCAAATATGTGAGACATTTAAAATCAAAACTCGCCAAGTCCGATCGACTTTGTTAACTATACAAAACAATAATAACAATGAATCACGAAATTAATTATCAAAACAAGAAATGGATTTGGTGGGTATTGATTCCAGACGCCTCGTAATATTATAAGTTTTTAATAGAATAATCGATATTACACATGACACAAATTTTTTAACGATATGTGTAAATAACAAAGTAACATTAATTTTTAATTGCCAATATATGCATATTAGACGATACGTGACACGCGAAAATTACACGATTAAAGTTTCTGAGAACGTATATTTAAGGCAAAATTAAGAAACGATCGATGTTTCCATTTCGATGAAAGAATTTGACTGGTACAACAGAATTCCACACGCAACGAAACATACTTCCGATGCACGATGCTTGTAGACTGGGCATTTTTTTCTTAAAGTTCTCTATCCTAACATTTAACAATCAACATTCAAACGAATAATCCGATTATATGCTTGTACCGATCGGAAACAAGTTCTCCTCTATGTTATTAAAAGAAAAATATGAATTTATTTTCAGCGTATAGCTTTCGTGATTATTTTACAACGTTTACTCTTTTAAATTTCAAATTTTCGAAACGCTCATAAAGAAGATCGCTTCCATCGGTACGTTAAAGCTACAAGATATACGTAGTTATTACCACGGATTATATTACATATATATTTTCTTTACACTGAAAATATACCGTCGTATGAATATTTTTACCTTTCTCTCTCTCTCTCTCTCCCTCTCTTTCTTCATATTCATTGTTTAAATTTCTTTACTCGTAACATATCGTATAAGTATTTGTTTTGTCAACTTGCTGTGATTAGCGCACGGTGCCTGAAAACACGCATATCGTCTTACCTCTTCAACTTTCAAACTATTTAAACAATTAATCCGAGGTATTACATACACACGTAGGTTACATTGAAAAGATCGATATTAACGCTGTTTAATAATGAAAAACGTATGATTATTTAACTTTCCTTGCGTGCACGCGATGTTACCCAATTTCTTCCCTCAAATATTCGTGATTCGAGTAATTATCACGTTTTCGTAAACAACATTTTGCCTCTCGGAAAATGTATATCGGTTGTCATTGCTAATATTAGTCGAAGTTAGGATGGTTGAGTTAAATTGTTAAGTTGCATAATAAATAACCGAGAGTGTCATTTCCATTCACTTTTTTAACATTCACTGAGTTGAGCAGTAGGGGATTTTGATATTAACGTTTAGTCTCGGATGCATTCAAATCTATACGAATTAGAAATCTCCAAGGAATAGCGAAATCTCGTACAGCGCGCAAACGGTTTCTCCATTTCGCTCGAGGAGATTGAAAGTTAAAATACATTGAAATCAACCTTACGTTTTCTAAAGAATCGATTGGACAAGATTTATAAGAGTAAGGTATCTCCAATTCTTATCTAAACTTTCTTATGTAAACGCGTAATTCTTCTGGTACATGGTTTTTTCGTGCGCCGTGTAACACAGTCAGTTATATTTTTATGTCCTCGATTAATATTCTTTTCTTAATGAATACATAATCTATACGTTTGGACCATCTGTCAGCCAGTACAAGCACAGCCCGACCATAATCTTCCACTGTTTTATTTAGTAGCTTTCTGTGAGTACTCATATTGGCCGTGATCGGCTCAATGACCCTTTAAACTTTAAACACCTCTCGTCGCTTTAGTTGATTTCCTTTTATGGGACACCGAGCCCTTTACACGAATCAATTCCCTTTCGATTTCTCTGTCCAGCAGTTATAATACTACTTCTAGTAGATACCACCGAAAATATTCTCGATAAAGATGCGAGTAGCTATCGAGAAGGAGATAGATTTCGTATAGAGAAGATAGATCATTGAATCCTATTCGAATAGTATGTTCCTACGTTACGATAGACGAGATATTACATAATATTTTGTATCCCTCACGAATCCTTTCGTCGTTTAAAATAGAGCCAATTGAACAAGTTTTCATTGTACGTGGATATCAATTATCGTTATATTTTTCTCGCTAAAAGTACCGCGATGAAAAATTAGGTAATCAATTTTATATTAAATTTTGCGTTCCATTACATATCCTCCTAATTTTAACGTATGAATCTTTTATATCTAGAACGCAAGATTGCTTGCTATTACGTTACGTCGTGAAGAATACTTTCGAGCGATCATTACTCGTTTATTATTAACCGTTTTAATACAAAATTCACGATTATACCTATTTTAAACATCGTTTCCAGTTATAATATGACAGAAGAGTTCATGGATACTAGTTGGCTGGAACCATTTTTTGAGCCACGATCGAGAGAAAATCGTACATCTGACGCATGCTCGAGTGCTTGCTCCTAGAGCGATGCATTAAGAAGTGAACGGAACACATCTCGACTTGGCCTTTGAGATAGCCAGACGGAATAATATAGTTGAGAAAAGGATAACCGACGTGGAAATGGCACGGTAGATATTTTCTCTTAATGGCCTTCAGTGACCAATATCCGTGAACTTTAGTACGACACTTTCTTTTGGATATTTTATTCCCTTTCGTGTATGAAATGTAACACTAAAATATCATACGAGAGATAGATACTCGAAATTCACAAGAATTCCAAATAACATACGTACGTACATTTAAAATGAAGAGAGATGTTTAAACCGGTTAAAAATATTTGTGTAAGGTGTGTGGTAACGCAGTAGCAAGAATCTTGCAAACCATTTACACGAATGCGACGAAAGCAAGATCGCGACGCTACAGACGGTTAAATGGCTCTTTACTATTTGTTGGAAAGTTGGTGCTATTTGCATTATAATGATCATCTATTTGCTTGAAATTATATAGAATGAAAATCACGAACGCTCGAGTGATGCATGCACGTAGAAACGATTTCGATGCAACGTTTCGAGCCTGTTTTTATTGTCTACATCGATGAACTTAAGAAAAACGTCTTCCATACTTTTCCTTGATCGCGTTCTAAAAAATATGAATTCTGGTCCTTAGGAAAAATACCAGAAAAATACTCTGCGAGATCGTTTGAAAAAGGAATATCCTTTCCAGTATTCTTCGTAGCATATGTAACACGTATTAGGTTGTCCGAAAAGTGTCTTTCTTTTACAGACACGTCTTTTACAACCATGTATCTTTATACAAACCTAATCTGTCGAACGTTGTGATCTTTACTTTGATAGAACAAAATGGATCATACGTAATTCGACAAAATAATATAAAACGGAAAATATTGCGCATCCATTATTTCCTTATAAAACGAAAGAAACTTATCGAACGACCTAATACGATGCAAATTTTTAAGTAACACTGTAGCGCCTGTCGTCGGAGAGATCGCCAATTCAATTTTCATCTTGCTGTGAGTTTCTTTTCCGTTATTTGAGAGTATTTCTCTGATCTTTTCTTACATGCTGTTACCTCGCTTTCAAGGCGTTCTAAAAGACACGTCAAATACGTATATAATAATTTTGGCTAACGACCGATAACGGTACAGTAGTTGCTGTTTATCGGTCAAGTTTTTCTAATCATAGATACAAGATCTTACAGACGCAATGCTCTAGACACACTATAAGTAAGACAAGACAATTTACTGTTAGTGATGATGTGTACGCGCTTTGTGTGTATGTGAATACGATCGTGTTTTTAATTGCGTATTTAATATGTATACGTGTACGAAAACATGCACGCGAGTTGACTAAGTATAGGATAGAGTTAACATGGTACAATGAAATTGTGCTTTCGAAAGGATAGTGTGTTTTTGAAATAGCATCATTACGCTTTCAATTCGTGTGCCACTTTATATAATTTTTTCTTCCTGGGTTTGTACGACTAGCTGAATTTCGTCTTAAAAAAATAATAAAGTTACTTCGATACTCGAATCAGTGGGAAATAGGAAACAACCTATTAGACCTATCGTATTCTCAATCAACATGACGTGGGCGTGAGACATTTCACGCTTCATCTCTGACATCTAGTTTCTACGTTTGGTTGGGGTTGAAAATATCTAGATAACATAATTACGCCGTTTCATTTGTCTTTTCTATACTTACTTCAGTAACTTCAAAGACATGCGGTAGTGATCGAGTTGATACGAGGCAACGCCTTGAAATGCTTGCCTCACTTTTTATACGTAAGTCTTATCGTCTAAGTGTAGGCGCTGCTAAAAATCTGCACTAGATCTGCGCTAGATCTATTTCCATGTCCTTTCCATTAAATTCCCGTTTCCGTAAAATATTCGTTCACGATTTTCCTTTCCTCTTGCTTATAGCCACGCTTCTTATCGATGCATCGTGCAATTTTTTCTTTTCGTATCGCTGTTAGGAAAATTAAGTAACAGAGAATTATAACGCGAATTCGATGTCAAAAGAAGCATATGGTTGTTTCACGATTCGCGTGACATTTTATCACAAATGTACTATAGAAAAGAAAGTTTGACTAGCGGTTCTTCGGACTGTTCCGTTGCTTTTTCGCTTATGTCTTGTTCCTTTTTTCTCAAGACGCGTTGAACTTTATAGTAGATCCGAAGTTTTCGATGCATCGCGAGTTTTATTCCGTTCGTTCAAGTTTACCGACCTTATTTACAAGTTAATCAGAAGTAGGCAGTGATGGAAAATGATTAAATATATTTCGCTCGGCAATCGTCATTGCCCGTTGCGGACGCTTTGGTCTAGTCATCGCAAAACTTTAGTAATTACAATAAAATTCGGTATCGTAGGTTACTGATCGAAGATCTTTTGAATGGGAAATCAATAGACTGTTCCCGCGTTTCTTTCTTTTTCCTCTGTCCTTCTCGTATTCACCATTTTTTTCTCTATTTCTTTCTCGATCTTGTTCTCTTCCCTGACCATCCATCTTTCTGTTTCGTTCTCTCTCTTTAGCAGCACGCAGTCTTTACGAGCTAAATTCTTACCACGATTAATAATTCATTTACCTGTCACAAAAATAAATACTTTTATTATATCGCTTAATCTACTTGCTTACGTACTAGAAACAACGAGTCCCGCTTAACATGGCCAGCTGTTTTAGCGGCTTTTTACGATATCTCTTTTTTGTTATACTTTCTACGTGTCTCATGCTAATTATTTCTCTTTTTTTCTCTCTTTGTTCTCTTCGTGTACTCTCGCCGACCGGTTTTCCTTTACTAAATTCTGTCGCGCGTTTCGATCAACCTTTTCGGTACGGCCCTCGTCCGCCGTGTATCATCCGATGACCGCGTACAGGCGTAGCAATTATTATCGCGATTGACTTTATCGACGCTCGTACCGAACAGGTTCAACGTGTCGATTCGTGTGTCTTATTATCGTTAAAAATCGTACTCAACGTTTACTGCTACCCGTTTTTATTTGCCACGCTGGGAAGAACACCTTGCGACGAATACGTGACCTATCTCCGCTCGCTACATTGTCTCGTCTTGCAAACTAAAAAAATCTACCGGTAATTCGCAATCTCGTCGAAATCGACGAATAAAATCTACGATCGTTTTATATCTAATACGAATTAAGTTTGAGATTTTTCGCGGCTCTGGGGAATTAGGAATGCTCGCTCTCACAAGAAACAATGGTGGTATCAAAAATGAAACGAAACGAGGGATAGTTTTTGTGGTATTCTCGGCAATGATAACACGCGAATAAAAAGAAACGCCTCGTTTGCATTTAAAAACAGCGTGAATCTCTACGGGAACGGATAGTCTAATACATAAAATGTAAATGTAAAAGCTATGCCTCGACGTAACGAGCAATAGCCTCGTAAAAAAATATGGTCGTCGTAGAAAACTAGACTACGTCGTTATCGTAAGTCGTTAAGAATCCATATGTTACCGTGCATGCGTGTTTTTCAATATAAAATATCAGCTAAAGTGAAGATGTCTCTCTTTCTTCCATTTCTTCTTCGTCAAAATACATTTGTTGTTTAAGTAAAGAACATGAAGGTAAAACAAATATAAGTTAAGCTCAATTATTTCCACACAAATGTCTGTGTTTCTTCCTTTTTTTTTTTTATACCTTTCCTATAGAACTATAATATATGTATTTTTTGGCACGAATAATGCCGAATGCCACGTACAATTTACGTCAAGTCTCAATGGCACAGTTGCTTCTTTCCTCATTTTATTATTTTTGCTTTCTCTAAATTTGCATATTTGTTCATCGTTTGTAGCGCGCGTTCTTTAAAAAGTGAACTGTCGGACACAGTTCGCAACAAGTTCCGATCATAACTACTAACGATCATATGGTATATTATCTGTTTTTTGTTTTTTTTTTTTTTCGTTTAACGCTTTTCTTATTCATCTCTCATCTAATCCTTCCTTACCTAGCGAAACGCACACTGGACAACTAGAACTACGAATATCGAAAGTACAATCTCTTCTATTCTTAGGACCATTTCGTGATCTTCGGTTTGAAAGGGTTCTTTAACGCGACCATGTTACAGAAAAAAAAGTGTGTAGGTTGGAACAAAAGTTCGTAGCGTTTTTCCACAGCGACATGATGAACGCGTGAAATGTCACCATTTCAAAATGAAGCACGTGTTACACGTTCTCTAACGTTTCGCCGCATTCTGACATTTTAACCAGCCAACTGCGTTCAGCCTTTATACACGTCAATCCAAAACTTTATTTCTCTGCGGTTGACGCGTATACTCGTCATGTAAACTAAAAAATTACCATTTACTGTAAAAATTCAAAATCTTAGTAAAAAGTAACATAAATGACATTTAGCGGTACGTTTCCTTTATACCTTTAGTAAAACTGTTGTGTATTTTATAAAAAAAACAGTTTGATTATTTGATTATTCTCCGTGTTATACTTCGTATAATGTACTGCTCTTTATAAATTTAGTTGATTATTTTCTCAGATGTATCCCCATCTCTGTACTTCACTGCGTATATTGGCTATTCCCCGAGTTATTTTGTTTTTTGACAATTTACAATTTTTTGATAATAATACCCTTTTCAACGATGAATTGTGAATCTTTTATCGAATAAAAATGTAATCCTCCCCCGTTTCGTTCTACCTTTTTAGTAAAATTTTTATAAGCTTTTGCCCTGCGTTCGACGTGTATCGTCATTGTCTGTATGAAACTTTTAAAACTAAATTCCGCTGTCAACTGGTTAACGCGTCTTTCTCTGCAAATTTGAGCGTGTTTACGTTAAAAGTAAAGACGAAGGAAAGTAAGGTGCATTTTCGTCATTCGACGCTCTGCTAATATAAATGGGAAGAAACGTCGTACAAACAGTAAAAAAGATATGTATCGTTTATAGAGACGCTGCTGTAGCTGAGAATATCATTTCGAAGTGGCTAGATCGGTTCAGAAGTGGAAAATCTGATCGACGTTCCGGCAGATCTACGGTATTATATGTTCGACAATGACCAAATCGTAATGCTAATTGAAAATACGTGACGCGACACGTCGCATGGTATACAGGGTGCAGCAAATATATTTCCACCATAAGCTTCCAACGCAATCGCCGTGTCTTTTGCCCGATAGGAATTGACAGTCACACAGTGTATCGTGTACAAGAACATTGACAGTAGGTAACTGTCTGCAGCGAAATTTATTGTATAACGCCAGTCATCAATCGATTGTACGCGTACT
Source organism: Bombus huntii (assembly GCF_024542735.1). Lineage (NCBI taxonomy): Eukaryota > Metazoa > Arthropoda > Insecta > Hymenoptera > Apidae > Bombus > Bombus huntii. The sequence goes on from NC_066246.1 coordinate 8,375,220, forward strand.
AGATTGATTTTCAAATGTATTTTCCTCGAAAACGAAGCCTCTAACGTAATTTTGTTATTCCTGATTTTCTCTTCATTTTCAACCGTATACTATCCTCTCTGATCTTGTTTGTACCAATCTGAATTTTGCCCCACTCTGTATACGTTATTGAATAAATCTACGTAGAAAAGAATTCGATACATCCAAACATCGTCTTTGAATTTCACCTGATAAACGCTACGAATTTCACTTAATAATAGACGCTTTTGTTCCAACCGGATCATACATCATTCGTTTTCCTTCGAGGCGTTTCGACATCGGAAATTCGAGATTCGGCGAGTCTATCTCTCGGTCGAAATCCTCGTAATAACCTTGAGGAAATTCCCCTGGTCCAGGAGATAAGGTACAACGTTGAGCGATATATTCCTAAATCAACAGAAACTCTTTAGGTCCATGGCATGTATCGTGGTCGCGCCGAGTGTCAGAAGGCCGTGTCCAAAGCAGCCATACTCGTTGAAATATCGGGATCGGCGCGACACGCTTCTAAGAATTCCGACAGCGTCACCACTCCATCTTTGTTCCCATCCATCTTCTGCAACAATCGTAAATATTCATGTTCTTTCTCAATTCTCTGCGGCTGGATAGAATGCGACGAAAGGATCGCTCTAGTTTTACGGAATCTAAATCCTTGTACGAACAGAATCCATTTGTTTAACCCGATAACACGTTGATTGTCAACGCGAATTTGAAATTCCGTGAACTTCTCTTCGTGTTATATACGAGTCTGTTAAGTATTACCTCGCCATGAGAAGTATTGCATTTCTCGTCGACTTGAGGAAAAATATCGAATAAAGCATAATTGTTCCTTGTGGAAAATCAGTTCTGTTTGATTTCTGACGCAGGCTACTAATTTTCAGTGGAGGTATAAAGTAAATCATTCTTATTGTTCTTATCGAGAAAATACCAAGTATACTTAAAATGAAGGAAGACGAAAGAAATACGAATATTAATATTCGTTTTTTAGTAATGTCTCATCGAAAAAAGACAAAATACTATAATCTATCATAGATATGTTATCATGCAAAAAAGGTCTATGATTCACGATATATGTATACAGGGTGGTTGGTAACCGGTGGTACAAGCGGAAAGGGGGTGATTCTACGCGAAAAAAGAAGTCGAAAATATAGAATAAAATTTGTTTTTAATTTTTTCTTTTTTTTTTAAATTTTTCCATCGAGACAACGATCTACGGTGAGATCCGTTATAACGTACCCCACGCGTACCGAGCAAAAATTCAAAGTCGATTTTCTCGAAAACAAAACCTCAAACGAAAAATTTTTATTCTATATTTTCGACTTCTTTTTTCGCGTAGAATCACCCCCTTTCCGCTTGTACCGCCAGTTACCAACCACCCTGTATTTATCTATTGTAATACGAAGAGAAGTTCGGGAAACTTTTTCATTTTACTATATTTTGTGCTGGAAGCTCAAATAGACTGAAATATATTATACCACGACATTTAATTTTTACAAAACATTATACTGCCTTTGAGTACTCTTCATTTTTTGACAATGTTATCCGTGAAATTTATTTTATTCTAATTATTCTAAAATACTTACCATAACCGATGACCACCGGGCAGTTAACGTGTTAGAGATCGAAGTTACGTTAACGCAACATTTTATTTGTAATTTTTTTCTCATGAGTTTACATTATTGAATTCTATCAAATTTATATCGTAACTATAAAAAGGAAATTTAAGAATCTGTGTAACATTTTCCTCGTTATTACTTCATGCTCCATCCATATCCTACAATTTTATGAAATTTGGAGAGAGCAGGTAATTTTGTATCACGTGAGAGCGATAATAATTTCATAAGAAACTTTATTATCGGTATGTTTCAGTTTTTAATGCGCTGAAAATATCTGTTATTTTATGAAACTCTTAAAGTCAATGGTATTTTGTAAAATTTCCAAGTTTCCTTTAACCCTTACAAATTTGGTAATTAATGATGTTAAACGTCCGAACTAGAGAACGTAAACTTTTGCGTAAGTGGTTAATGCTTTGACTGAATGTAAAGTTCAAACTACGTTGAAACGTTACACACCATGCTGAAAACGTCGGTGCTCATTAGTATTCTAGGAGAAATGGTTGAAGACAAAAGGATGGTATCTGCAAAGCTCGTGTGTAATTCGAGAACCGTGTTTCGCAAACTGCAGAAATCGAATGCCACGGATACTAGCTTATTGCTAATCGATAGTACGCTGTGTTTATACAGAATTTCCCCTGGATAATGGAAAGTGACAATTATAATAATCACGCGTTTTATATATGCAGCGCGTAAGTCTTACAAAATTAAAATTAAAATATCCTTCAAACTTTGATTGTAATATATCGAATAATAATATTATATAATAATATTAATATAACAATAATAATATAAAATTTCAATAAATTGAATTGACCTGTATATGTATAAGTATCATTTTTCATACGATTAAAAACTAAATAATTTTATTAAATTATTAAAAATCTTATCCAAATATAGTCGAGTTCATTGATTTTTGAATAAATAGCAATAATAATAATTTATTTCATTTTGACGTGGATTTTCTTAACGAAAAGCTCGACTCGCTTACGATTTTTTTAATCACACACTTTCTCGTCCGATTTTCTCATTCGTCCTTCCTTTATTCTTATGTTATCCTTAACCTAGTTACTACATACTAAGAGTTACAGAGCACGCCAGAAGTTCTTCCTATTCTAAAACTATTATTTCCGTCAGCAGCCCCTATTGCTAACCGTCTGCTTATTGCACCTTTTAATCTTGGGTATTTCTTCCACCATTTCTTTCTTCGTCTCCTTCTATCCTTATTCCTTCCTGCTCCTATCTTTCATCTGTCAGAATCTTTTCTACACTCGTGTTGTATTCTTTCTACTCCGGTGCAGTCTACCACCAGATGTTTTAACGTCCCAATATCCTTCTTGCAGATTTTACACATTCTTTCTTGTTCCGACCTTCGATATTTGTTCTCCTCTTCTACGTTTCCACATGTCACTTTAACTGTGATGCTTTGGTTTCCTCCTTCTCTGTTTTCTTTAAATAGCGAGCTGGCATTTTGACATCTTTCACACGCTTATACAGAATAAATATTATGTACATCGAGTGAAAATTAATACGGAATATTTTAGTTTTCAATGATATAGATTTACTTTAGAAAACTAGAAGGAGAAATTTAATAACAAGCTTACTTTGGACGTTGCTATTAATCATGGTTCTAAGCTAACACTTCATTAAACTTGGTAGATATTGTGTTGTGTTGCAGTCAGTATCAGTTTTCCCAAGTAAAGTTTTCTTCTAATGACACGCGAAAGCTCCAACGACACGTTATTTAGTAACTGTTGTTATTTAACGACTGGTGTTGTTTAATAATTTTAAGTAAAAAGAGGATATCGTTAGATTGGCAGTTTTAAAAGAAGGTCGTCGAATTATGTATATTGATAACGTATGAATATTATTAGTAATGTGTATTTTATTTCATGTGCTTTATTGGCGAGGTAAATCGAGAAATAAAAATTTACATTCATCAATTTGTGCATTGGAATTCGTATATTGCATTTTATCGTGCATCATTCAATAACGTAATGGACACCGTCACATTTATCGAAACGTAGGTTCTTCAAACATAAATTCAATATTCATATTATGTGATGTGATACTCTTTAATCAAACATGTTTTTAGATTTCATTAATTAGAAACGTATAGATTTTCATAATGTAATTTCCTGCGATAAATTAAGAAGCTTTTCTTACTTTAATTTACTGTTTCGTTCGTACAAGATTTAATAATTCTGCGAACAAATAATAATGATATTGTTAATAAGAGAAGAAATAATTTTGAAAATGGTTACCGCGCTTGAACGAACATTTTGGATGTAATTCATTTTGAAGCATTCGCTAAATTTCGAACACAATCAAATAGCAAAACAGATAATATTCATCTTTACTTTAACATTGTAATTTTATGTTCGTGTTATTAATCCTACGGTGCGGCATTCTGACATCCAAACTCTAATATTGTGACAACAGTGAATTGGCGTTTTCAAGATCTTTCACTATATTTGACAAAAATCATGCCCTTAATGGTTAAAAATAGACTCAACTCTCTCATAAATATAACATATCACTTTAGGTGAAATCAATAATCTACGATTATTTAAAATCTCGAAGTCTTAAAATCTTGAAAATATCTCATCGCGCTAAGTAACTGATTTAAATTTATTTGTGTACATCATTGAAGCCGCTTGACCCTGTTTTTAAACATAACATGATCCGCATGTTTGGCTGGGCGTAAAGAGCTCTCGAAAGCTCGGTAGCGGCTTTTAGAAACAATGGATCTGATTTAAACCTCGATCCTTTCTCTACGATCTATACGTTGCTCATTTTTAATTAAAAGTCTATACGGAGTAACGAACGGCGTATGACGTGGCTCACATCAGTTACATCTGCTTTCTCACTGATTAATTAGCACCGATTGAATCTACCGCACCACGAAGCGTCATCGTCGTTTGTTGAAACCAGGAGTCGTATTCCGGAAAACCGGAAGGAGGAAGAGCGCCGATGTGACAAAGGTGTCGTCGGAGTTTCAATGGGGATACGTTTGCTATTTCGTTATTAGGATTGTGAATTTGGTCTGCGTACATACGTATATACGCTTATGTATTTTCAACGAAACAATTCTTATACAATACAACTACAAACTTGTAGTATAATATCCTTTTTGCAGTTTCTTATGGAAGCACAATACCTATAAAGAAGTACAGTAATTCATTCGGACACGTTGGACAGTAAAGCGTACCGGTATTGGATACCGATGAAGAAAAGTAATCGATAGAAACGAAATATCAACCACTTTAAACTTCGTATTCTTCTTTTGTATCGTGGAGGAACAAACTTTAAATTGGCAATTCCGTGTTGCTGCCGGTTGCTTCTGTCCTCGTTCGTCGAAAATGCAAGAATACATCTGTTTTGTAGGTCATAGGAAAATCGAAAAATTAGGTGTTGATGTATAAGAATATTTACGAATATTTAAGAATAACGTCCGTATCTCATGTAGATTTAATAAAAAGTCAATAAGAGTATCGGAAATAATGCTAAGAATATGATAGTAACGAATAAATTGCTAGGATTCATATAATTTTTTCTTCTCTAGTTCCAAGCATACGACCATATACTTTTAAACTTACGTTCGTTCTTGTGTTTTTTTCTTTTTTCACGCTTAATATAAATATGTAAAAATCGATAATCTGGTTATAAAGAAAGTAAAAGATATGGATATATACTTTATCTCCAAGTTTCATTGATCTCGCGTCGAATGAAGCGTTTATATTCCTGAATTTCATAGAACTAGTGAACATTTTGTCGAATGAACACGGCGAAGTTCGGTAGCTTTAGCAACAAGATTCGAAAAGTATAGACTACGAAGCGCTTAGAGAACTTTGGATATTTAGTCAGTGCACGTCAGTGCATGTTTTGCAATGCGATTTCACGTTAGAATCGTACTAGTTTCCTCGCCACTCATCCCCCGGTTCGTGTTTGTTAGTTCTCTTAGCTCTTTGTGCATATATGTGCATGCATATGTGAACGCGAAAACCGGTAGCCGTAAACAAGCCGTTTACCCTTGGATTTCGTACGAGCTTTGCCAATAAATTCGCGTTACCATTCCTCGTGGCAGAAGTTTAACATTCATGACGTTTGCGCATAAACATGATCAAGCTACAGCAAGCACTCGAGACGAAGATTGGAAATTATCAATTGATTATGCAACAAATAATTACAGTATTTTACCGTTGAATTGCTTGTTAATTCGTTTACTCTACGTACATATACAGTGGCTCACGAAAGCCACTTCGAACTGTGAACGTTTGTCGTAGAAAATTTTTATGTGTATATCGTATGTACTGTATGAAACGTTATAAGATTTCAGAATCACTGTAATGAGAGTCGAATATTCTAATAATATCGGCAAAGCTTGAAATAATTCTGAAAGAAAACAATATTTAGTGATATTTAGTGTAAGTATACAGGGTGATTGGTAACTGGTGGTACAAGCGGAAAGGGGGTGATTCTACGCGAAAAAAGAAGTCGAAAATATAGAATAAAAATTTTTCGTTTGAGGCTTTGTTTTCGAGAAAATCGACTTTGAATTTTCGTTCGGTACGCGTGCGGTACGTTATAACGGATCTCACTGTAGATCGTTGTCTCGATGGAAAAATTAAAAAAAAAATTTCATTCTATATTTTCGACTTCTTTTTTCGCGTAGAATCACCCCCTTTCCGCTTGTACCACCAGTTACCAACCACCCTGTATATTTTGCTTTAACTGTATGACTATAAACTTCATTTTGCAGTTCAATTTATTGCAATGCAATCTATCTAATTTATTAGATATGCATCTTAAAAAATGTTTCCATATTATTATAATGTAAATTGATATAATAGAAGATAAATAACAAGTTTAGTCTCTTTTAGTTTTTAACTTGCGATTAGGCCATTTTCATAATTACTAATACAATTATGTTACGTATTTAAAAGATTTTCGAAATATCTGGTACGTGCTTTGATACACTTACTTGTTGAATGTTACTCTTGCTAATTAGTAAAAAAAAAAGTATTAGTAAAAAGAATAATTGTAATAATGCTATGATATATTTATCTTTTCTTTTCGTAAGATATTTAGTTGAAATTGAGGACATCTCAAGACGAAGGATAACAGGAACTCCTTTCTGATAAATCAGTGGTATGGGGTCCGCACCAAAATTGTCTCGCTGAAACGAATCGTCCTTTATTCGACGTAGAAAAAAGATAACAGAGACAAGGGTACGAGTACATCATCGCAGACATTGTCATTCGCAGCTAACAATGTGACAGTCGCTAAAAAGAAAGGCTTTTCCTTGCATCATTGAAATCGACTGGATGCTTTACGAGCACTCGTTTTCCTTCGTCAAAGTGAACGAACAAGCTTGTCAAAGCCTGTGAAAACTTTCTGTCTATTGTTACCTTCTACGATGAAAGATCATCGAGTAGCTCATCGATTTTCTAGCTGTCGCACTATACCAGCAACTCTTCAATTCGACAAATTAATTGTCAACTATATAAGTTAAGCTGTTTGATGTACTTTGTACAAAGGTAAAAATCAGAATTTCTTGTAACACGATTGTACGATGTACAGTGAAGCGTACAATGTATACTTGTAACAATTTCAAATGAACGTGTTCAAATGAATACTGCTACTCGATCTATGTTCGAATATATATGTATCTGTTCTCTTTAATTTAATATTAAAGCTAACAAAGTAATTTCGACGCGAATGATGAATGTACAATAAGAAGAAAATAATTATAACTTTTCTTTTATAAAAATTTCTATATACGTAGTTCTCAGACAGTATAGCTGGTGCTTTACCAAATGGTCTATGGAACGAATATGCTTTCGATGTTCATGAAACATGGCACAAAAATAATGTTATATGGAGAAAATTACAGGAATAGTATATACAGATGTAAGGACGTAATAGCTGACAAAATTTCATTTTATATTAAATAACTCTTAAGAAATGTTCTAAAGTACCGATTTGTGTTTTGAAACTTTGAGATTCTGTACTTCACTAACTGTAATTTAACCGCAAGCAATGTTCTTCTTTGCCGCGAAAGTTTTTTAATTTAATTTATCGCGATGTATTTTAAAATTGCTTTTTGATTTACGATATTTTAAATTGCGCTTTATACCGAGTTTTATATCGAATCGTTCTCTAGGGAAGATTTATGAATTTAACTATGTACCAAGGGTTGCACATTAAGTTTCTAATTAACGTATTGGTATAATATGTAACATACGAACACAATAATGTAACGTAATGAATTATCGTTGTGCAAACTTTAATCGAACTTTAATCAAAGTTCACGCATGAATATCTGCACGATAAGGAAATCTGCACAATAGGGAAAAATTCATACCTGAAACATTCGATCTACTTTCTCTCGCACACCCTCATGGTCCATATTCGGGTCAGAAAATTTTCCCATCAGCTCGTATACAGCTGTCACGATGTCCGTCATTTCCTCCCTTGTGATGCAACCGTCGCCATTGATGTCGTAAAGGGAAAACGTCCAGCGCAGCTTCTCGTCGATGGAACCACGAGACAGTATGCTGAGACCAGTAACGAAGTCCTGCAACATCGGAATAAAATTGGTCTTTGCTGTATTAGATACGACATCTCGTATATTGAAATTGTTCGCTGTTTCGTGCACGGACAAAATATCCATAATAGAGAACGAAGAGGAGAAACAATAAAATGATATGAAATATGAATATTGGAAATGAGCATCGTGCGTTAAATTAACGTACCAGAATATTCAGAATAGAAGTCAGTCTATAACTTTTACAACACAAATTTAAAAAGTTAAAGTATAAAGATTCACGTCATAGCTTAAATGATTTTGGTTAGGCACGATGATTATTATTATAAACGATTACAGTCATCCGCCTTTTTTTTTATTATCTATGAAGGAATTTTATTTATTAAAAACAAAAGTTGTCTTCGTTGTTCTTGGCTCTCGTCAATTTTCATCAATATTATTGATCATTGGTACAATTAATATAATCGCGCTTCGAAAAATAAAATTTCGAAATTGTTGATATAATCAGTTGCTGCGTTACGAATATCATAGGAATTGAAACGTGATGAAATATTAACGATAGAGAATGGAAAAGGGAATAAAATACGACGAACATCGTTCGTGTGTTTAATTAATGAACGAGAAGTCGATTTAAATAGATTATCGTGGATTCAGCTTGTATACTTTAGTTAAAATTCGATTTACACCTTCATTTCGATTGGATGATACCATGCCATAGAATATAGACTGCAACTAATGGTATGTCGTTTAATTGGGAAAGCCATTGATATCTAGAGTTCTCTATCACCTAGGGAACTGTTTTATTGAAACAGCCCATTACGATGAGATTTAAAACTTGTTTTTCTATCAATGTTTGTAGATATATTACACAACGATTTATAACAGATCGATCGGCATTGTTTATTGTATTTAAGTAATTTATTTATTAAATTCAACTAGTTATATTATTTATTGCATTGTAATTATATTTAATCTTCACCCGATTTGTTTGCTCGTACGCGATCTCGACTTTGAATCATTTAATTTCAAAGTATTAGATTTTAATTTGTACAATTAATGTTGTTTCCACAGTAAAATAGACGAATTTCTCTATTTTAGAGGCATGAATATTTTCGTTTTGGAACAAGAATGTAAAACATATCGAATTATTCACCGTTTTATACGCGAGTTTTGTCATTACCCGACTATACGCACTATCGTATTCCGCGTTACCGATATCGCACAAAAGATAGTGATTAAAATAATGTTTTCGAGTTCCTCTCGCTCAATACTAAAAGATAGATGTAACGAGAAATCCATTAACGTAACAGACGTTGGTAGCCGCTGTATCGCTTTCGTAAAATTTCGATTTTGTTCACGCGAGAAGGAGATTAAATCGAAATCAAAGTGCACACGCGAAAAGCCCATTTAATCGCGCGATAATTGACTGTCCGACGATAACGACAGATACTACATCGTCCCACGGGTAATAAACTTTAATGCCAGTTCACCAACTTACGAACCGGAAACTCGCCACGACGTGAAAGCGTACACTGCTGCTCATAAGTACGTGGACAGCTTGCAGGATTTTTATTAACAATACGCGAATGTGTTACTAAAATATGATGCACGAATTAGCGATAAATTGACGATGGAAAACGACATTTACAATCTTCTTATGAAATCAACAGACACATTAACGATCATAAACATTCACACATTTTCATCGATTTATAACAACACTATGTGGATTTTACCAAAGCGTACGAATTAATTTAGTGAAAATCAAGAGACGTTAATCACTGTTATAAAATATTGATTTGTGCATTGTTTCATTTGATTGAAAATCGATAGATTCTATGGAAACTTTCTTCGCTATGAGATTCTACCAAACAATTTAAGCGGTTTCTCTGTGATGTGAATATTTTATTAGAAAACTCAAGTACATATATTGAAACTAAAGGTACTAGAGTATTCTTTTGTTTTCTTAAAGGAAGGCAAACACGGAGAAGGTTCGTTTTTGTTACGAGTTGCTCATTTGTAATTTTCTCATTAAATTTCATTCTGCCAAAAGGGTTGAAATACATTGAGCAGAAAACCAGGAAGCCAAAACGTCGTTTTGCTTGGGAAAAAACGAGCCGTGGATCGACGTTGCTTTGAGTTCTACGTTTGTAACTTTGCAAATAAATTACGTTCTGTACAAAATTAAAATATATCGAGCGAAAATGAAAAATGTCAGAGAATTATCGCGGTAAATAAAACGTGGGCGTTACGCGTACAAGTAGCTCGAACCACAGGCTAACTATTTCCAATGCAGACGCAATAATTATTATGGAAATTCTAGCAGAAGTTTGAATGGCGATAGAAGATGGAGGAGCTGGCTCGTAGTAGCTTTCGTCTCTGTTCCATTGTACCACTCGTTCACGCTTGACTTTACGCCGGAAGAGAATGATTGCAGCGACACTGTGTCTCCGTTTCCGTACGCTCTACATATGCGAAAGCGCAATTTCGACTACACTCACCAAGAAAAGTGGGCATTGACGTTGCATGGCGTTTTAAAATAGACCAAGCGTTTCGTGCTTTCAGCGAAGTTTAAATTATCACAAAAAAGGGCTCCATTAAAGATCAAAAGTGTGAGATCGTTTAACGTGACACTGTAAATATTTCTAGTTAGTAGACAATATTTGTTCTGCGTGGAGAATTAATTTCTCGAAAATTCTGCCGGTATTCTATGATTCCGAAGTTATTTTCATTATTATTTTTGTCTCGTTATTACTTTCGATACTTTAAAACGAGCTTACGGATATATTAGTTTAATTAAAACGTTCGATATTTATGTATAATTTTAAATACATATTTATGTGTCTTCATTCGCAAGGAAGTATAACATGATTTGATAATTTGTACATGCATTTACGCATTCATTAATCGTACATCATTTCTACCTGTGTCTTTAAAAATTAATTTTAAATTAATAACTTACTTTGCCCCTAAACATACGAAGAATTCCGCGGTTCTTTTATCCAGGAGAATCTTTTAATTTTGAACGAATTTCCTCCTTTCAATGAATCACCTTTGCAAAACGGCTTAAAGAGACAAGCACAAGCGCATAAATACTGTGATTAAAGAGACCAAAATGGTTTTCCCTTAATTTTAAAGGATACCATATCACAGTACGAACAGTACGTTGTTAGTAACTTCTTTATACATTAAAGAGATGTATTCGTCGGCGCTGTTAGCGTGGCTCATTTCGAACAGCATAGAGAGCAAAGAGCACTAACGGGTTCGAGAGATGAAACGAGGAAAGCGAAAGATGAGAACAGGAAGCGGATTTTTTGCAAAATTGAGAGAAAAGTTTCATAAAGAGGAATTACGCAGTCGGTTCAAATTTTATCATATACCGAGAAATTCGCGTTTCGCGTTGAAGTTCGCGTTTAAGGCCTCGAATTTATTTTCCTTATGAGTATAAGAACAGCATTATATTTACGGACAGTATTTTGTTAAAAATAAATGAGAAACTAGAAATGGGAAAGGAATATGAAAATCAACAAGATGAAGCAAAAGATTCTAATTATCACGTATTTCACGATGGAATATTACGATAGTGGAATTTTTTTAACGATGTATAAAATAGATTTTGAAATAACTTTAATGTGTATCTAAAATGATTTATGAATAACCCGCGAATGAAATTTATCTAGTGATTTTGTAGTCGATATGGTTGAAATTCAATATTTCAAGTTGTTAAAGGAAGAAAAACAGTATGGAGTTTAATTATATATTCGAAGCATTTGCTGTCTATTAATCATGAAATTTCGTTCTATGCTTCCGACTTATTATTTTTACATAGAATTATCCTCTTCTCGGTTGTATTAGTAACAATAATCCGTGTAAAATGAATATTACACATTGAATGTAAAATGTACAGTGGAAAAGTATCACGTTTCTGAGTGAATCCATAGAACACCGGGAAAGAAGCGTGTCTTGGGAAGTGCAGTTTGTTATAAGTTGTTATTTCAATTGGTTCGAAGGATATGACTTCAAAGTGCAACATTTAAACTGCAAAAGATACTGAATGGCAATCGAATTTCCGGAAAGGTGGTGACCTACTTTTTCTTTGAAAATACGCACGCCAGTCTGGCGATAGTGAAAAGGGAGAACGCTGAATCAGCGTTTATCATTGAACAGAATGCAGGTGTCAAAGCTTGGAGTAGGTCAGTGAAGACCAACGAACGAAGGGTACAATTGTCGTGAGAGAGAAGAGAACGTGAAATGCTTAAAATTATGCTATCTCTTTGGATAGCAATACATTTTAGTGACCGAAAAATATACCAAAAAATATCGTAAAAATGTAAATAACAAGAATGCTACGTTATAAGAATTATGCAAATATTTCCCAGATAATGATATTTATAATATCATGATTTTTTAAATAAATATCAGTATTATATAGCACTGCTATTAATCTCTATACTTTTATAAGCCATGATTCTAAATATACCAAGAATTTGTTCAATCTGATTTCTACATGTATAATCATTAATCCTATCTAAAGTGTTGTTTCTATTAGGTGTTACAAAGATCGAAATGAATCAGTAGCAACGATACTTAATCTTAGTTACGTACAAAGTTTAAATTTTCATGGACCTTTCGAGCCGCTTTTCTATCCTTATTTTACACTTTGTATCGCGCTTTTCTTTGGAAACAAGGCTTTTTACGTGTTTCTAATAAATCTCCATTTGCGTTGATCAAATTGTCTGTTCCACGTTTACACGACGCAATAGTTTAATACAAATTAGTACAAAGGAAAATAATCGAAACTTCTAAATTTAGTTATAATTTGAATAGTTTACAAAAAAAGTGTAGATATAATATCGTATAGGTATAAAAAAAAGTATATAGATACTACCTATCATCTGCACGATATCAGCGCAAGGGATAATAAAGTTTCAAATAACGAAGTTACGAAGTATAATAAAGAAAAATACATGAAAAACGTGCTTCATAATACGTTGTTACTCGGTTTGCGACTGCTATTCGGTCGTATTCTAGCCACGGGAACGCTTTCATTGAAGTTTTGATTATTACCAAGAGACACGTTATATTGTCTTCTACATGTCGTCGACAACTTTATGATGCGAGTAAACGTAAAAAGCCAGGCAGCCTCTGCCTCGCTTATGAATAAATTGCCTTCGTGCACCAAGACAAACGAAGTAATTTGTCGTGTACTTTATTCGATGTCGCGCATACAACGTGCTCAACTTTGTAATAATGGCTTCGACATCTTCCAGTACGAAGTAATTGAAAACTGTAAAAAGAATTAATAATAACGCCCTACAACACGAGTCACGCCGCGTACACGCCACGGCCAAAAGCACTTTGGAGTTCATGCTCATGGGACAAATTGGATTAGCACACGCTTCAATTATGGCAAATTGAGTTACGACGGCGTTTTTTCATTCGAAAGCAATCGATGGAGAGCGTTTCGTGCGTTGCACGAACCAGTTAAAGATACTCGATGTTCGAGTTACGGGCATTTTGCCGGATCGGAAGCAGACAGTTGTAACGTTGTTTGTTTCCGCGTGTTAACCCTTTAACGTACAATTTTTTCCGATCTAACCGGTCAAATGTGCACAATTTTGTTTCAGCGGAATTGTTTCATGGTTATAAACTAATATATTTTTTTGTATTGTTAATGCTATATTTTACGTTTTTTTTTAATGTAAGATTAATACTATAAGGTCGAGATGACCCAGTTCGATTATACGATAATATCTTGTAGTGATAAAAGTAAAACATTGACCTATTTGATAATGTCCCTGTAGATATACTATAACAGCATCGTTGAACGAAACTTTTAATGGTCAATGGTTAGGAAAAGGTGAACCTGTGACATGCTTCCCGCGATTACTCGACCTATGGCCTTTAGATTTTTGTTCTATGGGGTCGTATGAAACTGAAGATGCGTTTATATGGAAAATCTAATATACATAAGCTGTTGAAGATGACCAACGAAGTTGTTGTTAATATAGAAGAATGTGAAAATTAGTAATTAACGTGCAGCGTACTAATGATTTTGGAGGTCATCTTATAATAAAAATTTCAACCTCGAAAGATTATGAGAGAAAAAGAGGGAGAGAGAGAGAGAGAGAGATTATAGGTGACATAATTAATTTACTAAAAAATTCACTATGGCATACATTTTAATTTATATTTCATTTATGTTATACGCTTATTTCAATTCGTCAAATTCAATAATTGCAAAAGTATAATTACCTTTGAGATTCACTGTATATTCTATTATTTTTACAAACCTTTATCTTGCTTTTTTTAATTTTCTTAATAAGAACGTGTTTGCCAACTTTGTTTTTGCGTAAAGTGAGCTTAATAGCGAACATTAATTTCCAATTTGAACAAGGCTGTATAGTGAACGTGTAGGCAAATAAGCCTGTAGCGTAAGTAAGCATTATAACGCCGAAGTAGGAATGCCTTGGTCACAAATATAGGAGATACATTCGCAACAGTCCTAATCGCAAACAGCGATGCTCGCCGGAATAAATAGCGATTGTTGATTTAGGTCTTCGTGATTATGCCGCCAGCGATTTAACGTTGAACACGATTTCGATTGAGCTTAAAGGACAAAACGCATTGAGTGGTACATTGTGAATTTAGTCATGAACGTCTATGCAATGGATGATTATTTAACGAAAATTGAATTTATCGATCAATTGAAAGACTCATTCTACTTGACCAGTACATAAAGTATGTATCTCATTTGATTAGTATTTACATCCAGTTCTAAAACTTTTTTTAAACGATTATCGAGATAAAATACAAATGTATTTTATCACAAATATCAAATTTTTTATTTTTACATATTAACAAAAAATAACTTTAAATTTGCTCAGTTTATTTACACATTTCGAGAAATAATCAAAAATTTCGAAACATTACATTATCTCGAGTATCTATGTTAAAAACATACTTAGTTACTATACATTGAGGCTTTCTAAAACAATACGATTGAGCTAAAAATCGGTGAACTCATTTTTGTCGTCTCGAGGAAAACGACCGGTGTAGAAGCAAAATGTGCCATCGAGTCGAAGATGGAGGAGTCATGTCGTGCTGAGATAAAAATTTCTCTACAAAAAGTATCGTATCGTAAAGCAGTAGCGGTGATCTGCACGCGTTCGCAGATTTTAGGGTGAGCTCGTAATGCGATTCGGCTCGATAAGGACGTGTATTACCCGAAAGTGTTACTGGACCAATAGCCGTTTCAGTTCAAGATAATGTATGTCGTGTAGGATAAAGCTGTCCTCCCCTGGTCAATTTTAGAAACTGTGAAAGAAAGCTGGGAACGATTCTTTGAAACGACCTGGTGAAGCATTTATATTCTGTTCTTTCACACGCGAAATTTTACAACGTAAAACTTTTCTAATGTCGATGTATTATTAACATTTGAATCTTCTTTCGTTGGTGAAACGTGTGACAAGAAGGAGAAAAATGTTATTTCTTTCATATAATCTCGATGTATTTGATTGAAAATTATAGTAAATTCTCAGACGCGATGTTAATTTTATTTGTCCTAAAACAAGAAGCTAACGTTCTATTATGTTGGAAAGTTATTCCATAATTTTGGAAGGATATTCCATAATTTTGGAAAGTTATTTCATAGGACATTCTGATAAATTTGTTCGATCTATTAACCGTAGAAAGTTTCCAGGACGTAAAATGTCGACTCAGGTTTTACTTCTCTGAAATTGAAACATTCTACTTTTAAAGAGGAAACTATGTTTCGAGAAATTTTAATACCATCGAGCAAAGTATTGGAGTTTGCATTTCATCTTTGCAGACAAATGCACAGCGGTACGTATTAAGAGAAGAGATTTCCGATTAATTCTTTCGAAATTCATAATTCTTTATCTAGAATTTCATCTTAATTATCGAATTTCAGTTAAATTTTAGTCAAATTTCTGTTAAAGAAGATGTGTCAGCTGATATTCTTGGATATTTTACTAATATGTTACCATCTCATAAATACCAGTATAAACATATATTGTTCAATTAAATTACCTAATTAAGCGAGAAAAGTAGAATTGTTAATAATGTCAATTATTAATATTAATAAAAAAAGGAAAAACGAAAGAAAATATTATTATATAATACAGAGCTGTATGTAATCGAACCTCGTATGGTCAAGACATACCGCAACGAGAACACAATCCATTTTCGATTGTTCGCCATTGTCAGAGCAGCAAAAAGGGCGGACGCTCGAAAGTTGACATATATTGTTCTATAAACAAGCCTGTATGTACGTGGTTAAAGAGAATCTGATAAAAGGAGTTAATTAAAGGAGGTTGGACGTCAAAGGCTACTGTAGAAGCTTTATTGTGTGCCGAAGAAAACGAAAAGAACAGACGGGAGAAAATGTTTGCGACGTAAAAAGCTACTGCAATGTGTGAGCTTCGGGCAACCCGAGGTTTAATTACACAAGGTACATCTTCAGCCCGAAGCGTTCAGAGATAATTATGTTAGTTGGTAATTATCTTCGAACGACTTCCCCTCAGTTTTCTTATTTCTCGATTCTCGAAATAATAAACAGAAGAGGAGGAACGGCTGCACCGTCGGCAAATTAACCGCGAATCATCGATTAATTGGACTGCACCATCGATTGATTGGAAAACTTAGTTAGATCTATGGTGCTCGTTAGTGGCATCCTGCTGGTGGCAATTATCGTTAATCTCCGTCGAATATTTGTTCGAAGCACACTTGCCAATTGAACGGTGCGAATGGCTAATTGTACAAGGGCGACAATAATTCGCGTGATGAATATGGGACGTTGAAATGCTTGCTTCAGCGAGCGATGCATGAACAACGTTTAAGCATCGGTCATATGGCGCTATTATGTGTAATTTGTATCGGAGCAAAGGAAATGGAATTTTCTTTATCGCTATCATATCGATTTCTATATTTTGCATATTAATCCTTTCATTTTTAGTTCGTTCGTTAAGGTATTTGTTCTGCGAGTATAATAGCTTAATCTGACTCTACATTGTCAATTCGTTGTATGGAAACTAGGTCATTGACAATTCATGCGAAATCACAGTCACGAAGCTTTTAGTTTTACAAATATACAAAAAACAGTTCCAACTATTCGACTTAACAGACCAATGTATAATGCAATAGAAGTAGACTTTTTAAGAGCGTAGAACGGTGAAAAGATCAGGCTTGAAGATAAACGACCCAGTTTGCCGATCTAGCGTGAAAAAATATGTTTATCTAAGGAGGATTATGGGTACACTTAACGATTTTAAACGATGCATTGGATTCTAATTTATAGGAGCTAGCGGAACACAAGTAGTTTTACTTCACGATTAATCGTTATAATGTTAAGTAACATCTACTTTTCAATATATCGTTATAATTATTTTTTTGTATTGTTAGTGTGCGCTGGAAATATTCTATTACGCGTTTAACATTATTGCGGTAAACGTTATTATATTACTTTATATATCGTATTTCGTTTTTGCCAATCGCGCAAATTTGCAAATATCGCGCAGAAATTCTTTTGTCTCGACATTGACATGTTAATCGTTTTCGCTTTAAATCGTTGCTGTATATTTTAAATATTTTAGGTTCCACGCGAAATTTATAACATATTCTCTTTCTGAAATGGTAAATATTAGGTTATATCGTTATTAGTTAAGTTATTATTTAAGAGATTTCTATTCTTTTCTCAAACATTATTACAAAATAGAAGAAGAGAAGAGACACAAGAAACATGTGTTTAAAAATACTTCTCAATGAACGTGTGCTATAAAACATTAATCTACTAAATCTTTAGTTGAAAAAAACATGTAATTTTAAGGATTCATGTCCATAAAGTACATAGCCGTATTGTAGATTCTCTCTTATTTATCAGAACATCTATGTCAGAGAAATTATAGTGTTCTACGGTCATGGTACATATAGATATCACACTAAACTACACCCTTTACTTTGACTTCAATAAATCAACGTATAACACTTGAGTCTTTTAATGTTAATTTGTATTTGTACATTCTATATTACTGAATAAAATACATTTTAAAGATATTTCAAGTGCAAGTTTTTTTTCTAATGATAATTTAACAGTTTAAATACTGGCAACAAATATGCGTAACAATCATTTGAGAGTATCGAAAGTTCATAATGGGCAATTCCGTTTATGCGATATCTCGTAGATAATGAGACTTTCTGTCAGTGTAATTCTGGTTTTAAATGTAGTTAACGTTGCGAATTGGTAATTTTTTTTCTACGGTTTGTAATAATTAGATCTGAAAGTGGCTCATTTTTTCCCCTTGGAAGTAGAATTGAGTGCTTTGTTGAAAATCGATCGCCGTTAATATCCTATCCTTATTTGCACATACTTTCAACAGCTTTCCGAGTAACGACGCTGCTGATTGGATTTTAATTCAGTTTCAAAGCAAATTTTTCAGTGTTTACGATGAATCTCGATGCTTTCGTACTACAGTGTTTTTATTTCCATGTTCGATGAATTTTTAGAACAGATTTTTATGACAGATTTTAAAGACTCTCGAAACAAAATTCCTTTAGGTTTCGCGTACAAATATCGTACCTGTTTCTTCGTTAAATTTAGTTTTATCGCTTCTTATGTTCTTTTTTATTTCCATAGTTTTTTTTTTCTAAGTTGTTTAACAATAACCATTTTTAAAGCACACGGAGTATTGCACCTTAACCGAATACATATTTTTTAAATTTTATGTTTTAATTTATTTTATTTTAAGATTAAATAATTTAATACTTTTAATCATTTGAATTTTTAAGTAAATATTATTTAATTTAATGGTTTAGAATTTGGATAATAGAACTGCACGAGTAAATAAAGTTAACAGTAAATAATGTAACACATACTAGAACGTGCTTACCTCAAAACTGAGAATACCGCTATGATCCTGGTCCAAGGTGTTGAAAACGTAATGTGCATACTGGCTAGTATTAGCTGGAAAAGTAAATAAAGGTAGATATTTTAATCACGTTCGTGGAATATCTGTATAGTTATACCTCACCAGGAAAAATAAATTATTGCTTATGTTAATCCTTTCAAGTGCCTTCGAAGCTATTAACGATACGTTGGAAAGTGTTTTAGATAAAGACTGAATAATTTTAAAGGAAATATATATAGGTAAATGGTGCCAACTCGACTCTATAACTTCGTCTTGTATATAAATTGCAATATAAATATAATTTACGAATAACAGATTTCACATTCATAGAATTAGAAATGACGTTGAAGAGATAAAAGTGGTAACCCATAAAAAAAGGTCACAGCCACAAGAGACAGATAAAACTGTCTTCCTTAACACATTTTCCACTAACACAAAATGTCATCACTAAACGAAAAGCTACATAATATACAAGCATAGCAAACATCGATACGGACAGTATTTTAAATCTAATATTTCTAACGCGAATAATTTACAATTTTTAGTTAATTTTTTAGACGTCACCAAAATTAACTCCGAATTTTTACTTTAAAGAAGATTCGTCGAAAAGAAAACCCTTGGCAATAATAATTTTGAGAGTCTACCGAATATACATAGAAGTACAGCCTTAATAAGCACTTGAATTTCTCAGATGGTAAATACTCAGTGACCTTTCTAAGGAAACCTTTCCAGATCGTCGAATTTAACATGGTAAATTGAAACTCTACCGGTGTGCGCTAATAACTTCTACTTGTCCAACAGAAGTTCAATTCAGAGCAGAGGTTCATACTCGAAATTATTTGACGGAGATGCTACTTTATTTCTGTTAGAAGGAACACATTTCTTTCGTTCTCTTCGAAAGAAAATCGTTATCCTATCAAACAAAATAAATCGATATTATGGAAAACTTGTAGTTACAATACATGTTCTTTGAGAAAAGTATATTTTGAATAATCTATTATTCGTAGTTTTCAATGGAAATATATGTATAGAATTTAAAGAAACGAGGATAGCAGTTTGATACTTTATGAAACAACTGAATGTTGGTAAATTTACATTTATTATATGTATATTCGTAGCATGTTCATTCAAAGTCGCTAAAATAACCAAAATAATTATGTAAAGATGAGATAAAACTTGAATGAAAATTAGATACGTATTCAATACGACTCCAAATTAGGAAAAATTATGAAAAATCATTAAAAAATGTTATTTGTTACGTATGACTTTGTTAATTACATTTTTAAAAAATAATTAAAAGAATTACATAACAGTTTAATAAAATGTATAATTCCAAAAATTGAACGACGATATTTTACATGTCTTTCGTTACAGGAGACTTTTCGTAGAGAAGTGTCAAGGTTAAGGAATGTCAGTCTCGTCTTTACTTAAGCAGAAATCTCGGAGGTGCTGCTTCAATTGAAAGGATTCGTCTAGAAATTAGTACTCAACTCCTTCCAGCGAATTATCACAGTGGGACTCTTGTGCTAGCACGAGCACCAGCGTAAAGCAGATTAACTCGTTAAAGTTGTCAAGCTTGTACGAATTAGGCTTCTAGAGAAAGACAGATATGCTATTACTTGATGGCAAGACAAAAATCAAAAATTAGTTTTGTGTTCCGAATGTCACCCTATCACAAACTATAAAGAGATTAATACTAATTAATTTAATATCTAATTTCAACATTTTTAAGCTTTCCGCTAAATATAAAAACTTTGAGTCCTTTAAGAACATAATATTTAGTAGAATTTGCAAATTTGTTGATTTCAAAGTAAAGAAGTATGTACACATAAATAGAATGTATTTCGTGCGAAATAATTTACAACAACTGCAATTAAAAACAAAATCGCCTTTTTTTTGTATTTGCGCATTGGAAGCTATTTATTATGATAAATAGATTTTTTCTAAATATTTATAAATTTCCTTATTTTCCACAAACTGTCCTCTTTTTTAAATACATGTATTGATCTCTGTTTTCGAGAATATTATAATTACTTTTATTCTGTTTTTATCTCTGACTGTTCGTGTTTATAGCCAATTAAAATCGTATGTACATGTCTATAGGATGGTTTCAATTCCTATATATAACAGGAATTGAAACCATCAAAGTGACGATATTGCTCGTATAAATGTATATATGTATGTACCAAGTCTATACAAACATGCGATATTAAATTGGAAACAGTTATTGAACTAGATTTCTCTAAGTTATGAAACTTATCAAATTTATGCGTTTGTTGTTGCTAAATGATTCTGATAATTTTTTTTATCCCATTGATTGTTTAACAAAATAGATTTAACCGAATACATTAGTAAAAATATAGTAGGATTGTTATCGAACAATAAAAGTTTCTCATAAAAAGTCTAAGATATCTTTTGTATTTCTCGAGTAATATTTATACGGTTGAGATAAGTTTCGTTCACTGTGAAAATTCTTGGGACATTTTTCACTGGAACGGGAATTCGACGCAGCGACGTTTGCGCTTGGGGGTAAAGTGGTAATATTTTTATGGTAAAAGACCTGCTCAGAGACCAAATCTTCGAAAGCAAACTCTAATCTACATTCTAGTTGCTTTCGAAATTTTTACTCGATATACGGAATTGAAAAGTAAATGAATGTAAAATTATCCATTTGGAATTGAAAATTCGAAACACAAGTATTTTGCACACATTTGATTTTTCATCTAATCTATGAAGTTTATAAAAATTAATTAGAATTAATTAGGCTAACTGATGAGCTCATTATAAACTGAATCCCATCAATTTTTAAATAATTTTCTTTATTAAAGATTAGTTGCGCTGTGTAATATGAATATTTTATAAGAGTATACTTTTGCTACATAAATAATGGTAAAAGAGAGACATAAGAAGATATGAGAGAAAAGTATTAAGAATAGTAAAAGAAGAATGATATTGTCAAAGCAATGAATAGTTTTTTAGGAGAGTAAAAGTTTGCAGATCAAACTTACATTTTTCAGGGATTTGGGAAGTTATATTCTTTTAAAGAACGGAAATGGATATCTATTGAATACTAACAATAACTTTCCCCACTTGCATTTCGTCTGATATTCTTTCTTACAACTTTATACGAGTTTCCTGTTTACTATGGAAGAATTTGGGAACCATATTATAAGTTAAATTTGTTCGCCGCACAAGGATTCTATTTTATGATGAAAATAGACTTTTACTATCTTCTAAATTGAACAACGAGTCAATTTCGACTTTACTTTCTAAACAACGGTTTATAGCACGTATACCTATACTAATTTTACATATCACAAGCTCCAAATCGAGAAACTGCACGTTTTTAGAGGGTACTTTATTATTTTATATTGTATACCTTTCTTAAGAATACACCTAAGTTTATACAATATATTTCTATTTAAAACATATTTATATTATTAATTTTTCATTTTCTAAGAGCAATTGTAATATATTATGTATTTTTTATATGCTTCGAAAAATCGTATTTCTCTTCCATTAACAATAAGGTTCATCATATTTTCACATTTTCCAATTTATAACATTACCGTGCCAACGATTTTTAATTATTCTTATACTGTTGAAAAGTTAAAGTATTTTAATTGCGCTGGAAAGATCAGATTTTACTGAATAACGTGACTTTAAAACATTTAATTTTGTATATAAATTATAATTCAAAACGTGTGTTGTGTATTATTAGCTTTTCAACATTTAGATGATCATTTTGAAACGAGAATACTTTCTTATACAAATCACAATGCTCCAAGCTTTTAACGAAACGAATATTTTTCGCAAAGATTATAAAGATACTTCACTATATTTATTATGTCAATATATCTAATTGATTTCAAATTCTACACGAATAAAATTTCAAATCTATATTTGACGTGAAATATTGTATTTTTATATATTGATATTAGATGTGATCTATTTAGATATTGTACATTATACTATATCAGACATATACAATTTTCCAAAGTTAGACAATAGTTGCTGTAAGCAACCTTATAGCGAAAATTCACTATTCAGTAAAATGGGTGGTATCGTGTTGTCGTAATTCACCTCTTTGACTTTCGACTATCGATCCAAACCTTAGGACGTCCTTTTGTCATTGAACATTCCCTCCGACAGATCCAAAGGTATAAATCTCATTTCATTGCACGAACATACATGAGAGTTTCGTTTACCTTCTCGAAACGCTTGAGGGCTTTTAGATAAGTACAAACATGTATCTCTTTGATAAGAAGCAGGGATAGACGCTCGCGGCTGATCCTTTTGACCCTTGTACCTCCGCTAGCATTTACAACTATATATTTTTGTATTGTATTTTATCACGAAAAATTGATTGTTATTGAAAAGAATTCGATATATAGCCATGTATTATTTTCGTAATATTATAACTGTTTCTGTCAAGCAAATATTAATAACTAATCAAATTATTTTTTGAAAATGTTCGGTTGTTTTATTGGAAACGAAACAGAAATATACGAGAGTGACCTAATTAAGTATATTGCTCTTAAATTCCTACGCAAAACACGTATTTTTTATAGCACTGAAATTTTGGAATTTCGATTTCGGCAATGTGTATTTATGAAAATGTTGAGAATCTACAAAAAAATGTGCTACCATGGAAACCTTTAATTGAAATTTCAGCATGAGAAACAAGAATATATCTAATCGCTCAGTTCTGTATTTGGCTGTGATAACGAAGTCGGTGTTCTCATATGATGTAGCGTACAATATTTTATATAATATGTACATAAAATAGCGCATCATATCACATATATTATACGTGGAACGCAGAGGAACACAGGCGAATACAATGGTGCGAAACCCAGATTAACAGTCATAAAATTCACTGTGCTTTGCGACGCTGTACTCGGGTCAGCGCCGATTGGGTAGCACAAGCTTCCTAATACAACATGAAAAAATGAAAAGAGAGAAAAGAAAATATAATAAGCTCTCCGAGGTTTTTGACAAAATATTTCTGCTCCACAAATTCCTGGTTTAATCAACCGTTTTACTTCAGGAAGGTTATCTCATCAGGGCTGCTCCAAATCAGACACTTAGTTTTCGAAAAATGACAAACAAAGAAAAAAGAGTATTTTTCAGAGAACCAACTGATCTCACAGAGAGTTACAGGCGAGAATCTTTACGTATAGGTTTACTTTTATTCACGCAAGTTCGATTAACGATGGAATTGTCTGGATTTCTTGACATAGATCGAAAAGACACAATAAGAGACTCATGAACATACTACGTGTTGTAAAGAAGGATTTGAAAATGGATTTACAGTAGTCACAGAATTAGAAGTAATTGATCGAGTCGTCGCGTCGCTGAGTTATAATTTAGTCGATCGTGAAACTGAACATCTGGTATCAAGTCTGGCTGGTATCAGTAGGATCGACGAAATGTCGGAACCATGTTGCCATCGGATATAGCTTACATCCAAAAGTTTTAGGTAGTCAATTGAATTCTATTTGTCGTATTTGATAGTATGGACCAGTGCCGCTCTTATTGTAACTCTTAGAACAAAAAGTACATTAAAATTATAACTTGCTCTATTAACAATAATAATTTGGTTGTTTAAACAAATAGACGTTTCTTATTTAATGAATGCTTAAAAGCTACTCTTTCTCTCTCTCTCAATTAAGGGTAAAAATAATTTTGTTGTATCTTTTTTATATTTTTACTAATGAATATTATAATTAATAATCATGATTATATATAATGGTAATGAAATATTATTATTACAATAAAGTTGCTACTTGTAACGAAAGTTAATTACATTTGTAAGACAGGAAGCTAATAATAATAAACTCTATTTAGCGTTTGTAATAAATTTTTCCAGATAACAATAATTTTATGGCAATCAGTTTGATGATCTTTCTTTGACGCTACTATCGCGAATGTAAATGAAACTAATACCCTACACCTATAAATTGTAGTAAATGTTGCAGGTGAAATTGTAACACGTGAGATACTACAGCTGTTATACACGCAACTATTATGCAAAACAACCGCGTATGGAACAGTCGAATTTATTCTCTCGGTAATTACTATCGAGATTTACGAAAAACTATGTGGATTTCACATTTATTTACTATTATTCACGAAGCAGAAATATAACTTAATAGAATCTGATTATTTAAAATTTCACTACTGAAATATTTGTATGATTTAAGTATAAATAAATTCCTGTTCCTTAATTTTTCTTATAGAAACAAATATTTCTTCTATTATATTATATGACAAAAATTGTAATTCTTCTTTCTTAAAATTATCTACATTGCTTTATATAAAAGCTTATAAATACACTGTAGCTAAATATGTGCCTCTTAAATTTTTAATTAAAAAAAGTTTTTGCTTTAACGTTTTGACCAAAGTTTTTCCATAAATAGAGTTAGAGTTTTAAGGCTACATAAATCATTGCATATTGTTGGTTTTCGTCGACGAAGAATAAACGGTTGGAATTTGTACGCTTGTCGGAACATTTTTTCTCAGATTTTGAGGTTTGCCCTCCGTAAATTCTCGATCGTTCTTCCTCTTGTATCGAACGACAAACAAATGACGGTATCGATACGACATGCAGCACTCAGCCATAAAATTGTTCGTGAAGAGAAATTGTCACTATCAGGGGATCGAAGGTCGTCTTGTGTACTTACAGTTGCGTACAAAGTAGTACGACACTTCAGCCATGTGTGCTCGTTGCCAACATAAATGCTTTAATCGATAATGCCATCAAGATTGAGCTCAAAATCCGATATACACGTTTAAAAGAATCGTTGACCAAAAATCTTAGGTTTTTACCTTAGTCAAACCAATAAAACTTCTAATGCTTTCCCAAAATCGCGTTTAACAATAAATTTACTCTTTTCGTTGCAGATTAAAGACTTTGAATATTAGAACGTCGACTACGAACAATTTCGTACTATAATTTAACTTCCACCGGTACTATATTGCTCTACGCATACATATTTTTTATATAGGAGAATTGAAGGATTTTCCACAAACTATTTTTGTCATGAACAATTTTTTGCGCCAATTTTGCGGTGCAGTCATTTTTTTTCTACAACACGGTTTAAAAGGTTCTATTATCTTCTTAATTTATCGATATCATTATTGTAAATATCGTACTATGAAGTATAATAAAGCAAATAATAACTGAAGTGTAGATTAGTTATTCCTTTTTTACAGTGGTCGACACGTGTTAATTAAAGCGAAGATAATTGATCCGTCAATCAAAAACTGCAGTGACATTTTTAGGACAGCTTTCTGAATATACTAACGCAACGTTCACTCTGAAATACATACCGCATATTACATACATGGTAGCAAATCGATAGTTATAAGCAAGAAAGCGATATGTTATATATGAAAACAATTGAACAATGAAATTCGTTTGGCAGTTCTATTCTCTGAAACAAATGTACAATACAAAATTATAATATAAATGTGGGAAATGTAATATAGTAACTTATATGTAAATATCGTTGAATTAAAAATTTTATTGCTTATACTACTTTTCTTCTGAGCCCTTCGATTGATTGAATACGCCATAAATTCTAAGTAAAGTAGAATAGGGGTCTTTGTCGTTAGGGGAATTTAAAGCAAGCTTTTCGCAAGTTACACAGAAGCCTCGGATAGCACAAAAATATTTGAAATCGATAGAAAGCCATTCACTGACGAATATCGATATCGTTTTTACGGATAAAGAGAAACGCTGAAACGTAGGACGATTTTGATACGAGAGTTTGTTACCATGGTAACTATATCTGCATTCAACGAAGTATCGTGGGTCTATTTGCTCTATTCGATTGTGCTTTCTCTCCCATTGTGTTTTTCTTTACCCAGTATCTACACGCATATAGCTAGCCTATTGTTTATGGTTTTCGTCGAAGCTCCGCGTTACTGCGAAGCAGAGGGAATTTAAATGTGAATACACACTTCGAATAAACAGAATGGAATAGTATTCGTCTGGTCCTTATATTCGAATTTCACATCAACATACTTTTTAATGCTACACCAGTTTTTATTTATCGTTTATCGAATAAATAAGTATAGAATTTCCAATGACTTCTCTCTTATTTATAACTAGATTTTACCACTTTTCGCTTCAATTCAAAAAGAAATGTGCTCATGTACACGATTGATTAAAAAATGACTCAAAGGACGTACTAGGGTTAAATATTCAAAATTACAAATTATCTAATCCCGTAAAAGAATAGTTCGCAACATGGTGATGTAACTATGTATTGTTATACAATTACATGTTACTTTTTAACATTTTATATACGTATAAAATATAATTTTCTTTATTTATTTCTCCATGCTATTGATAGTACTACGTCATACGCTTTATCTAGAAATCACAAAAATTGGATAGAGTCGAGTTGGAGAAAGTTAGTTTGTGCATCCCTAGCTGAACGAATTAAAATGCTGTGTTCATTTTCCGCTAAGTTTCCGGCACGTATCCGTCATTAATTAAAACGATGGTAAAATCTTTCGTATATTATGCCATAATGCACCCACCTCCTTGCGGAAAGAACTGTGAGTAGATGCACTTGAAAGTTTCCTCTCTGACGACTCCCGTGGGACATTCTGCCTTGAAGCCACGATATATTCTCTTCAGCTCTGCCTCGGTGAATCTCGTAGCTCGACAAAGACTCGCCAACGAGTCGGGTCTATATCTCGGGGTCTGTTCTTCTTCGTACTCCGAGTCTGTAAAATCGAAATCAAAGGTTTCTGTTAATTATGGAAAAACTTGCCAAGTACATTTGCCCTTTGCAATTTACTTTCCGGAGTACCGTGATAGTAACTTTAAATTGCAAAAATACGTATGTAGGGTGTTCCATTAATTTTGTCCACTTGAAATGTCTTCGGTATTTCAAATAGCAAGCGAAAATATTGTGTATGAAAGTTTCAAGATTGAGAAAAGTATAGTTTAGAAAGTAAAAGAAAGTAAAGTTTAATTTAGTTGTCTTCGGGTATTGTGAGTACACGTGTACTCCATGAACGAAGTCCTGAATGAAAATACTTTACTTTTTTTACTTAATTCTGGCTTTATCATAGCTATTTACTACATAACATATTTAGTTAATATTGAAAATTCATACGAATAATGTTAATTATCATACACGTTTCGCACATTATTTGTATGCAAATGCAATATATACCTCTTCTTGATCATGTGTATATGGTGAAAAAGAGTACATAGTACATTCATTAAGACGAACGATTTTTCTATAGACAGTATCGTGCAATTCATGTGGTTCGAGTTACTTGTAAATTGTTTGTTGTGTAACCTTTGGGATAAAGAAGAGAATACCAAATAATAAATCAATTCTGTGCTATTCTGCTTTTGTATTAAAGTATAAAATTTATTGATCTTGTTCAAGTGAATTTTTTTCTACGCTTCGTAGAATTCGGAAATAACAAATATTCAATAGAACCATTACGCTTGTACGGTATTTAATAAATAGTTATAAATGTTCATAAAATTCATTGACTACAATCAATTTGTTGGGCATACAAATTTAATTGCACGATTATTAATTTAATAATAATACAATTAAATTTTATCGTACAATTTTGCCAGTATAATGAAAGAAAAATGCTCTTTAGATTTCTACAGATCGTCAAATTAAACAATATATCGTGTTTCCAATATTTATTCGCATTATTTTTCAAAACAAAGCACGAAACATTCCACAAAAGAGGAACTAAAAGAAATTTTCACATCACTCATCTTTGACAAATAATAAACAATGTAAGGGCAATATTTTATGATTTTAGAAATGACATTAAATAATCGTATTTGATATTATACGTATATAGTTACACAACATTAATACTGCAACATTCAAACTATCAAATTTGAAACATGGTTAAATTAGGAAACGTGGTTATAATTAGTACAGTACACATATGTAAAGTATGCTATTTCTATTACTGTACGATATATCATAAAATATTATAAGACGAATTAGTTTCCTAATAATGATATAAATCAAAAATTTCTAAACAGATCTCGTAATAAGATTTTGTTGAAAATTTTATCGAAATAATATGTAAAAGATGTTCAAATACCTTTGTCAGCTATTGCGTCTACTAAAAATTTGAAGTATTTCAAGCGGCACAGTAGAATATTCCGTATTTACACGTAATTTGTCGTTTTGAACAGAACGACGGATGGTTTGAAATTCTTTCTTTCCAACTCTAACAGTAACACTTTAGCTGAACGATATAAAACGTCGGACAATTAATATTCGCACGTCTGTGTTTCTTTACGGTCGCAAAAAAAAAAAAAAAAAAAAAAAAAAGAAGAAGGATTCGAGGCACGTACGATCGATGCGCGTAGACGATTCACCAGTCATGACTAACAGTACCTCTTGCACATTTAAATGAATTTTCCGCGAGTGGCGTGCAACGAGCAACCTATTGTCAGCTTGTTTCGATGCACACCGACGTATGCTTTTATTCGTTCCGATTAAACGAGGCGTTGAATTGCAGCCCGGAAAATGCTTTCCAGAATTCATTTACCTTTCATGCGAACGAAAGGCGGTGGCTTGTGCGAGTAACAGTAAAGAAATTTATTGGAAGTTGTTCCATCGATAGGAAGTATCAACCTACTTTTTTTAGACACTGCTGTTGAACGATTATAATTTGCGTCGAAACGTTGCTTCCTTCAAATACAATCAATTTCTATACGTATTCAATATGAAAAAGAAATTGTCAAATCGATACATTAGTTGATTGTTATTGAGTAATATCTCACTTTCTGGAAGAGATAGATGTTCCTCCTTTTTGTTTGTCATTTATACTTTCTGATGATTTTCTATCAGGAAAGAACTAAGACTGGTTGGGAGTGAACGTGTTAAATTTTTCTTATTAAGTAAGTTATCTTTTATGCCTCCATAGTATAATTTCCGAAGCTTCGAAATTATAAAATTTACAAGATAATACTATACATATACAGCGGTTAGAAAAAGTACTCGCACACACCTTTCTTCTCCGGTGAAGTGTCCTTTTATTACATTCTATGCATTTCATTTTGGTATGAAATATCATAGTATCAAACTTTGTAATCATATAAAAATACATGACACGAAGTTTAATATACTTGGACTTAATTAATTATATAAATGCTATATTGCATGCAATGGTGTGGCCATACTTTCTTTTGCCACTGTATATTGTTCTCCCTATTGTATAAATAAATGCTCTCAGTTAGGAGTTTTCAATTAAACTGGGATAAATTGTAATATCGTTTTAGGAACGTTTCGAAAACTCTCTAAGTAGCGATCTAAATTTTTCACGAGCCTCAGTTAAGCACGATACGGCCAAACGAGAAAAAACCGTAAAGCGATGATAGTCACTCAACGAGGCATCGGAAGAAGAAGGTCGATTGGAGGTAAGTCGAACACAATAACCCTTGAAACACGTGAAACAAAGGCGTACGTGCACATACAGAGGAAGAAGCATATAGGAATATCATGCAACATAGATGGCTGGGTAAAGCACGTAAGCAAGTTGAAGGCCCCTCGCAACAGAAGCTCGGGAGACTCACACGTTTCAGGAAAATGTGTTCTAACCACTTCGTGGGATACGATTCTAGAGTACGATGATGCACGCGATAAATTGCTACGAACTTTGTAAAACATATTTGTATTCTAATACGTAACTTGCTCAATCTCCAAATATCGGTGTAGTTTTGAACGCACAAAGACTCACGAAAGTATTTGGATGTTTATTGTATGAAAAGTTTTTGAATACATTGTAATAAGATCGTAGAAGAATGATCTGATAAGTACATTTTCGTCGATTTCTAAATTTTAATATCGCTTCGTAATAAGAAAGAGACATTAATTAATTTCGAAATGAATAGTCAATATTGTTTAAAGAATCGAAATAAAGAACAGTTTCAATTGGAATTATGTTCCCAACATAACGGGTTAAAATATATTTCTCACTTCCTGTTCAACCCTAGTTGATAGTCCACGATTCATGATGGTGGAACATTCAATTTGAATACATGACAATCGGAAAACCCGCCTCTCTGCGTTGCTGAATTTTTGATGGAGACTAGCTATAATCCTGTCAAAATGTCGGCAATCTTTTCTAAATAGACATACCGCAAGCTATGTCAAAAGTTTTAAACAATACTACTTGTATGGAACTTTCCTAAAAGTTCAAAAGTATAAACTTTAAAAGCATGAAATAAATTCGATGTGAGTCAAAAAATTTAGAATGGATTTTAACGGAACAAAAAAAGAAATTTAATTTACCTTTAAAGCATACATTGATTATTTCAGTCATTGGTGCTCGTTATTTGCAATTTTAATTTAATAATAATTATTTATTTCAGTAAAATATAGTTAACAGCAACACGTATAAGAGAAAATGATATGTCGTTGAAGTGAACGCTACTGGGATTTTACTGTCTCATTTTTAGTGTTCTATATAATACACATTCTATACTCATGTATTCTACACTACACAATTTTATCTTCTATAACTTTAAACTATATTTTAGAAAGGAACATGTGCTGAAAAAAATTCTATTGTAATTCAAAAATATGCTATAAAGTGCTCTGCAAACTAGTATAATTTCAACTACAATATTCGTACACAGGGTGTCCGGTTTATTATATATTAAATATATAATTTATAAATATTTGGGAAAACGTGAATAACACAATACAAATATTTTAGAGAGTGATTGATCACATTAAAACCTCACATGAAGAAAATATTAAAATTTGTACACGGATACCTCCATTTTTTACTATACAGAACATTACAAACTCATATCTTTTGCACCATCCGCTACCAAGATATGAATTTTAGAATTCGATGCGTTGTCAGCATTAGCGTTATCCGATGTACACCGCAGGAATATTTTTCATCATGCTGTTACTGGTATGGCATTGTCGGAAGACAAGGTTGCAGTTTCCTAACGTTTCAAAAACAGTTAGTCCATTCCAATCAGCACTTCTAGGTATTATTTTGTATTGCTCTGACAAATTTTGAAGGTTTACCTATGTCACAAGTATGTAGCGTTTTGAAAACGTCTGAATATCAGCTCGAAGGATACGTAATAAAAAATAGAGGTGTTGGCTTAAAAATTATAATATCATTCTCGCAGAAGGTTTCAAAGTCACCGCAAGATCAAAGACGCAAGAGTATAGTGTGCCTCCCTCTACGTCACGCAATTTTTATCTGAAACATTTTTTCTTCATTTTTATCATCATTTCTTTTTTTGTCATTCATGTTTTTCGAGACATTTAAATGATTCTAGATAAACCGGACACACTGTATATATACACATATACATAAACGAATACTTCTATAGAATTTTTATCATGCAAAGATACATTACATAAGAATACTTTCAACAATAAGCTAGCCAAATACCTAAAGCGAATTTCACGCCGGTCCACGCCTGTCGAACGTAATTGATCAACCTCCTGTAGAGAGGTCTTGGTGGTCTTTTCGTTGGAGCACCTTCCTCTTCGTCGCCTTGGCCATCGTTGTCCAAGGTTCCCGGAGGTGGTCCCACGCCTGTGAGTGTGCCAACCTGGTTCCTCTCGCCAAGAATATTTACTACTTCCCGTAGCTCAGGCGCTACGCCCTGCAGTCCTGGAGAGTAATTCGCGGGGGCGACGCCTGAACCAAGAAGGCTCGCGCCGCCCCCGCGACCTCTGCCACGGCCCCGGCTACCTCGACCCCAGGTGGTACCGGTACCTTCGAGATTATACAGCTAGTTACGTTTAAACGTGACGAGATTTCGAAGAATACCGATATTTTGCATGGGCTTGATGCGCAACGACGCGCAATGATGTGCAATATAATACTAAACTCACGATTTACCCAAAAGCAAAGAGACCATGTTTACAGCGAAAGATTAATTTAAGTTCGTTTGACTTCGTTATTTCATAGCCTAAAGTAGTACGTTGCGCAGGTAGTATGTTTTGTGGAACTTTTGTGAAAATGTACAGAGTGTGTTTCAGCGCTCGATACGTACATGATCTGTTCTACATTTCTATTTACATTCGCGAAAGGGTGATTTTCGTAGATAAAGTATCTCGGAATTAGGTTGTGGATGTTTATACAAATGCGTACTTTTACAGGAAATTGTTTGATCGATAATTTCGTAACATAGTATTTTGCTCGAAGATAAGAATACTTCGAAGAATTCCTTTTCGTATGTGATTAGTAAACACGAAAAATTGAATACTATGTTACATTTTCCTAAATTTCATCAGTGTTACCAATACTTAAAAGCTTAAATTAGATACGAATATAAATATTAGTATAAAATGATAGTAAGAAGGTACTGTACTTTATATTCGTAGCGTTATAATAAACTTTCTTGTTATACCTGTATATATTTCGCAAACTGTAACAAGACAGAACAAGAAATGACATTTCTCGAGCTTCCACGTATTTAGAAGCATTGTTCGGCAAAAAGGTGTGGTTCGTACTTTTGCTGCGCGTAGTCAACGTACCCTGCTATTATTCTGGTTGGTAGTTTTCTTGATCCTGGCTGTTTAGCTTATTTCCCTCCATTTATCACGCTTAGCCTGAACTCGAAGCACATTTCTGTTTGCTACCTTACACGCAACAACAGTCGGATAAGGGTAGTTTCAAGGAAGGAAGCCAGAGATCATGTAGTTTCGAGACACTGACGTAACTTCTATCAAAACCTCTGTACAGAAACACGCTGCTACTCTCTAGATCTCTAGACATAAAGCAACATAGAGATTAGAGCGAGACGCATTGAAACGACAACATTCTTGACAAGATATATACGTTTTGGGTAAATCACAGGCGAAAGTCACGTCCGCGTCGCATGAAACTTGCTGAATTTTTAACGAGAACATGGGAACGGCATTAAAAATATTAGATTCAGCTTCAGTTGAAGAATTTCATGAAACAGGCGTTAAAACATTCATGAGAATGAAAAAGTTCAATTAACGCGAATCCGAGAGTTATCGATCTGCCTCGTGCCCTGTGGACGTTTTTCTATTCCTGTTTACGGCTTCAAGTGCGGTTAATATATATATATATATAAAATGTTTCCACTGGCCGTAATGGTTTTATTTAGTTTGATAAAATATTTTCTGCTTAGCTTCTTTTAGCATCGTTCTTGATCGAAATTCACAAAGGTGGATTTCGTAAAGTTGAATTTATGAATTACAATTTCTATCAAAATATGGAAGTGCTGTTTGTAATTAAAGTCACGCTGAACATCTTGGATGCTTGCCAATTAATTATAAAATATAAAAACAAAATATGTTATATAGAATACAAAAGAGAATTCTTTAAAAAAATTGATTACAATTTGCATAAAAATGGCGTTAAATGTAATGCTATTGTATCTAAAGTTTGATGAAGATTTTGGATGTTTGTAAATGAATTATTACTAGTAATTGAGAATTACATATTTCATATTCCTTAATTACGAATTATTGTTAACAATACGTATTCAAATGAAGTTGTATTAATTATGTTGAATGCATAATATCCGACGATAAACTACCTTGAACAACGATTAACGTTCTAATTTCATTATTCCTTTGAGAAGATTCATTGAGAGATTTCTATCAAATAATGAATTCCAAAATTGGCATAAATTGACCATAATGTTCATACCAGTGTGCATCTGTCTGCATAACTCAGAGTGACGTGTAATAAACATAATAAGCGTGCCTACTTGTGTAAGCGACCGATTTGTAATAAACTTTAAATAATTAGAAACGGTAGCTATGGAAACAAATTATGTGCTTGAATGATAACAGTAGATGGAACACATTCATACATTAAATAAGCTGTAATTGTGTTCCGGAATTAAGCGGTGGTGCCACAGTAGTAATAATGTTAACTGACTTTGAAACGAGGTATTACTAGAATAGTACAGGGCAATGGTAATTAGTTCTTTAATTAGTTAAATTGCTTAATTGAAAGGCAATTATTCCACGTAACTGTGTTTAAACTAATTAACGAAATCAATTGTCCATCACTGAAAACAAGATATTAAATTAATCACTAACTATCAGCTATTAGTTTCAGATTGAAATACAGTGATTTCTATATTTATGCAAATGAACTATTTATTTTCTTAAAGATAGAGATACGAGATGTTATTGTCTCAATTTGCATGGATTTATAACTTAACTATTTAGTTCGAAATCTGTTAAAATAAATAAAATAAAAAAAGAATCAATTTATATAATAAGTAAGTAAAGTAAATAAGTAAAGAGAGTTTGTGATAATTTACCACTAATTTAGGTACTGAATATTACCTATAATTTGATCAAGTAAATGCACTAATCACGATCAGGTATGTTTGCCATAAGTCGAATATGGACAAAGAGAATGACCATGATGGCCTAGATACTCTGTGACGTGGAATAAGATGTTTAGGCTGTATCTGAGAATGACGTACATCACTGCATACGATGGATATTACATTTACTACCTGATATAAGCTATTATATTAATGATTTATAATTTATTAGAATAAATACTTCGATAATTTTATTGAAAAACACAACAATCATTGCGTAATTATAATTTGATATGAACAAACTGCAATATGCAAACCTATAATTTTGTATTTCACTTAGTAGATCGTGGATATTCGTTATAAAAGCAAAGACTGACATTTATATCGATATTTTGAAAATAATATTATTACTGTATTATTAATTTTACTGTAGGTTAAGTATATATACCTTTCAAATAGCTTTGTATACTCCGTAATACTGGTTATATTGAATATAAGATGTAACTGAGCATAGAATTAATCTGCTAGTTTTATCAATATTTATTAAAATAATAATTTGGAATATTATGTCGAATGAGTGTAGGAAGTAATATTGTATTCTAGAAGCTTTTATGCAAGGCAAATTTTCTGTGTAAAGTTTGATCCTAACGGGTGAAATTTACTGAAAGGTTGAATAAAGCACTAAGCCTTTACAAGCGAAGGCAAGTCTAACACATTTAACCTGGCACGCTAGATAAGATTGAGAACAGTCAACTAGGTGTCTTTCCTTATTCACTATGTATATGGTCTGATCAATACGATAACGTTATAATAACTATCTTCAATTTTTTAACCGACAATTTTTATTTACAGTATCAATAAAAATATGAAACATAACAATTATATGGGTTTATGTAATTTTCTGAAACAGTTTTTTGACTTTCTATCAAATTTATTCAATACAAAACTATTAAAAGAGCTATTTCACGTAATGCACGTAAACATCAATGTATAAAGCATATAAAATATACAGATCATAAAGTAAAATATAAAACGTTATTTGTAGCCACCTCTTGTGTATTTCGATAAGCATATAAATCCAATGTTCTCGTTTTTGATTAAAACGATAGGAATTATATTCCAAAGATTTAATATTGCGTCTGTCTAAGTACATCCGTTAAATAATGGCCTCAAATATTTGTATTAAAATACGTAAAAGGTATATTCTTACATAACATTGCATTCAATTATTTTCAAAGTTGACAAAGCATTTGCGATTATCCTTTTTATCATGAGAAATGATATTTTTGATTATCGAATAATATTGAAAATGAATTTTGATGAATTTTCAAATGAGAATGAAATTTTATGTTTCGAAGCAAATCGTGATATTTTTATTAGAACAATAATCTACTAGTCATTTAAATGCCTATATTAATAACATGTATCTAAATCTATCAAATAGATGCAATAGTGCTATAAAACATTTTTATTCCTTTCAATAATATATTTGTTGTATCTTTTATAGTAAATACTTTGCCGATCTACACTATCCTAGGAAATTCCTCAATTATTCTATAATTATATATCCTCTATTATATTCTTTTTTAATATTTCGTAATTTCCCCGATTCTATTAGAACATCTTTTTAATTAATTGCTGCAGAAAAAGTTTCATTACTTACGTGAAATTTTCTATCGTTTCCCCTTATTTCTAGTTCAAGTACAACTGACAATTAAAAGTTTCAATTATTTTACGAAATTACATTCAACATATCATATGAAATTTTAATATAATAATTAGTATTTCGATTTAACTTATTTTGTAATGTTGCTACAAATATAATCACTAATACTTGTATATCAATTAATAATATTTATATTTACAAATAAGCAAATTGAATTTAATTATAAGAACTTGCTTATACTTCGGTACAATATGCTAAACATACAAAATAATAAAAGATAACTAATTATTTTCAAAAAAATAATAAAATCTGACTTGAAGCTATGCAAGTTATAAACGGATTACGGTATTAATTCTCACGTTTCATTGGAAGAATCAGAAAAATATAGAAAATATCACACTGTAGATAATTGCTCGAATAAAAATTCGTGAAGATAACATTTATCTTTTTCGGGTTGAAGAAGATACCTTGACGCTTTTTATAGGAGGGGAGCCCCACCACAGAGCCACAACCCCCCGCACTCCCCGCGACAGAGGAGCTGATGGTGGCAAGACAGGGAGCTCCCCGACCGCCACCTCCGCGTCGTTCCAAGTCACGGCGTCTGCACCCACCTCCGCCCCCACCACCACCGCCACCCCCGGCGGACAACACCACGACGGGTCCAGGGGTACGCTTACGTGCCCCTTCTCGTGCGGAGCCCCTTTTTTCAGAGGAGGGCCCCGCGATCTCCTGACGCCGTACTCGCAGGCTTCTTCGAATCCTGTAATAAATTTGTTCTCGTTCTTTCTTTGTTTCTCCATCTTCGATTATCTTTGAGTATTCTCCAATTTACATGAAACTTTGCTACTTGGAAATGAAAGTAAAGCGGAATCTCGATTATCAGAACATCGATAACACTTAAAAATATTATAAACGGTCTCTCATACGAAAAATGAGTTATTCGATTTAAAGAAATCGCTGCATTACGCATACATATTTCTAACGAATGCAAAGATTACCGCGAATCGTCTCATTCTATATCGTGACATGTCTTCCATTGCTAGATCGTACTTTAATGTTGTATGAATAGAACTTTGCAGCTGATCTTTCCCTATGGCATGTCGGTATTAGCTACTGCTATGCATTTGAAATCGATCGATGTCAGCGATTTTTCTTACTTTCCCAGCATACTTTACAGCTGGCAGTAACGCATTTTCCAGCCGGATACATTCGCGATCTCGGAATTCGTGAGGAATAGTAGAGAATTTACGAGGATTGCGATTTAAAACGGCTCTTTCTACGCATATCTTTTCTACAGCCGTCGAGTTCGCTGGGCAAATCGAGTTTCCATCAGCTTGCTTCAAAACAAGCTCTTCCTATTCAATTTTTGTTTTCATCGGATTCTAATAACCTACGTGCATCTCCGTTAACGCTGCACTTCTCTTCTTTCAACGACAAGCTATTGTAATTTAATGTGAATGCACTTAGCTTACGATAGTAATTACAACTGTTCTGTGTTATGAATCTTTATTGTACAAGATTATTTCTCATATTTGTATAATTAATTGAATACAGTGAAGCGTTCCGTACTCGAACAGTCATCGTCTGAATATCCTAGACAACGAACGAATTAATCAAGTTACTCGGAGTCAAACAACTTGGAGATACTTTGTCTGCGTGAATTTATTATTTCACATAAATCGAATCTTTGCCCATTCGAATTTAAATCGAATAACTTGATTTCTGTGAATGCACACTTGGTCAGAAATTACTTGAATAATCGAAATCAAGCTTAATATCTGTATATTTCATTGTTCGAACATGTAATTAATATAGTAAAATCGAAAAGATCCATTCGAGTTCGCATTCGATGAAGTTAATAAACTCATATATTTTCTACCATAAGCTCTGTACAGTTTTGTTTAAGTCCTTTAAATTTTAATTATCATTTCGATTCGAGCAGTGGTTCGTCAAGTATTAATTAATAAAATTTCAGAGCCCGATGTACGTTAAGCAAATACACTTTAATCGTAAATGAAAAGAGGATAAATTGATTTAGAAATAGGTACGAGATTTCAGCTGGCTCGTATGTAACTGTCTCGGTAAAAGGTAAACCGGTCCACTTTTAATTTTCATTATGAACAGAATCACTCCCTGAGAAATTGGGACACGGAGAAAATGGAATTTTTCGACATAGTTACGTGCTCACCCTTTCTCGCGTACAACCACGTTGTTCCCTCTCTTCAGAGATGGAGTGTTTAAATTAACCCCTCGGATATTAGTTTTGTCGATCAGGTATCCGGAACCCACGATGTGTTAATGGATTAGGTACACATGCGTTAATTTCGATGATAGTTCACGATGTTTCCCTTTTCACGGAGAACGCTATTTTCCCGATCCTTTTACGATTTAAGACGATGCGGAGGAATCCTCAGAGTTGTCATAATGGGTACACTGGTTAGTTATGGGTAATTAGTTTGGCTTTGCGTTGATTTTGCCTTGTTAGAACCTGAAATCAATAAAGAGAAGCATGTCTGTTATTTTTGCATGAAAACGTAACTATTGTTAACATGGTGTTAATAAGAGTAGCGTTAATAACGAAGTAAGTAAAATAAGGGATTGTTATGATCGGGATATGAACGTGTTTACACATTTATTTAATAATTAAATACAAAAAAAAATAGACAGAATGCATACAACACGCAAAATTATACAAAATATCAAAAGTATCGTGTAACACTCATTAAAATATTGGAAGGGTCAAATTTTCTGTTTGGGTTTTGTTTCTCTAGTTATCATGAAATCTAATTTGTTAGAAGTATCTTCTATCAAGTATACAACACATACATACATGTTTATATAGTCTGTGAGAGAAGGTAGAAGTTATCCTAAATCAATCTATATAACAATCTAGATTAGTCAGCTTTAAACGAGGTGATTTGTTTCACTTGTAAAGAATAGAGAAACATAAACTAGGATGATAAGAGTAGTTATCCTCGGATTAACTAGCATGCGAGAAATACTACTTTAAGTAGGATAATTGTAAATTTACCATACTTTGTGGACGACAAGCGGGGAAACGTGGTAAGAATTGTTTGCTCGTGGGGTGTAAATGTAAGTAACGTACTTTGTGGTGTGTTGGTTTTCTGAGTGTGAAAAATACAATTTTTAAATTATAATTCGCTGTTTTTCTAACAATACCAGCGTAGTCATAATAATTCACGATTATATACTATATTCTTGACTTTGTACCTTTAAGTTAATCTCACAAAATTAATTTGCGATTCATTTTGAAAATAATCACCTGGATAAAAATCATCCCAGTCATAGCAAACAGTTGAAAATTCCAGCTTATATATTCGATTTTTTATTTGCAACGTTATTCTATCTAAATCACGTTGTCACGCAAAGTAGAATAATAACACGTACGATGTAAGTATTACTTTCCTTTATTATCAGAATATATGTATTTCAAACGTATTGAAGCGAATACCTTGCCAAGAATGATGTCAACGATTTATAAGTAATTACAGATAACATTCGTTTAATTTTCGTGCATATACAAGGAAATATGCAAAACGTGTAATAACTAATTGCTCGGGGACAAGAACTAACGAGATTTCGACCCATAGAAACTCGAATACGCGCTCCTTGTCTATATTCATTGAACACGGTTTATGTACAATGCACATGTGTCCAAACGATAAAGTCGGGGCCAGAGCGCTCGTAAAAGTACCACTAGAACGAAGATCTTCGAGATCACTTGGAATAGAGGACCTTGTGTTCTGTGCACTTTGTAGGTATATCCTCTTATTCTCGATTCTGGTCAAATGCTGGACGGTTCGAGAAGTGGAAGTACAGAACAGATACTCTATCTTTTAGAGAATTCATCGGGGCAATATGAAAATCGTGCGAGTGAATCTGGGGCGTGCAATTGAACAATCATCAAGACCAACTAAGCAGTAGAAAATAGCCAATAGCGTTGTATCATCAAGATGTTTTGTTTTTACGGTAGAATTAAAAAATTCTTCAAATTTTATTTCATTTTCATCGCTATACCGATTTGAGAATTTGAATTTAATCGCGTATTGCAACTCCTGTAGATATTATTCTACTAGTTTCATAATTAATCAAGTAGTAACTTCATTTTTTGCCAAGATATGTTTTTATGATTTGAAAAAATATAGAGAACTTTTTATAATGATATACGCCGTGATTTCTCGTTTTCCTAAAAATCGTAATAATTTCAATTTATTGCGAAATTACTACATGAGATGCAAGCTTATGATAATCCAGAATATTCAACATCTTTGAACATGGAGGAGGCGCATATCGAACGAAAAGAATTCCACGTAGTTTCAAGTCTAGGTATTACCACGGGTTTTCAAGAATTCTATAAAAAATGGAGACAAGAAGAATACCTAACCAAGAGAGAAATATAAACCGTTCGTAAATATTCCATCGAAAGAGCTCCCAGTTACAAATACACTCTCGTCCATATGTATTTGAATAATTGCGATTCCATTAAAAGAAATATATTTTTATTGATGATATAAAAAACATATATATTTTCAAACTTATAATAAAAGAAATTTCTCTACTGTTAATTTCCCACTTCTTGTCATAGCTGAGATTAAATGTTGTTAAATTTAAATTATAACGAAGAATATGTCTGCATCGTTTGTTCGATGTGTGTTCTATATATTTGCAACAATGTGGAAGTGTTGAAATGTATGTAAATGACACATGACAAGCAAGATGTTTCTGCATCGCCTCGTCCAGAAAATGTCTATCAATCGCTTATTTAAATGTTCTGTCAGAGGCTTGGTATTTGTATGCGCGTCACGTAAAGATTATGCAGTATAAACAGGCGGAATGTAACATTTTTCAAGCATTCATACATACCGATACGGTGCGGGCTTGAAATGTGCGAACATTGATTTTATCACAAGTTCGACGTTCCAATAAATTCCATCCAATAATCAGTCATACTCTGTTTGTTTTCTGTCTATTGTGTCGTCAATTGTATATATCTTTTTATTTATTTTTTTATGTAAAAGAGTATATATTCCTAGTAATCAAGCTATTGCAACGTGTTTTGGTATAATGGTGTACACGAACATGGTGATTCCGAACGTTATTTGGAATTGACCTTTTCTCACACAATTCTAACACTGAGTACGAAATTAACTGGCTTAGCCGTTTTTTTCTCACTCGTTTATTTTTACTGAAAGATATGATATATATTCATTAATCGAGGTCCTTTCACTGTTTGTCTTTAAAATAGGGCAGTACAGTGGATGTGAAAGTACTACAGGCGAGAAAAAGATAATACCTGGTACAAAAATAAATCAAACGTATGGAATAGAATTTTCCCATCCGAAGTTTAGTTTCCGAGAAAATCGATTTTGAAAATCCGCTGCGTGTCCGTGCATTCACGTGTGTACGTATTGTTCCTGCTTACAATGTCTACGTTACTTTTACGAATAACCACTGTCAAGAAAACGTGCAGAAATATTTTATCGATTATTTTGAAATCTATTTTCTCCAAGGAATAATACGTGTTAAATATTTGAGCTATTTTAAAGCAAAGTGTTTTGTTATGTATATATTTGACAAAATCACGCATTTCAGAAATATAGCAACTATAATTATACAATTATGATGAAATTTTATTTGTTATGGCCTAAACCTATTAAATATATCCAGTTCAAACAATTAATTATAGCTTCAATTATTGTAAATGCAAATCTATCTTTTGTTAAAAAGTATTGTTGTTAGAAAACAAACGAATGATAGAGATATTAAGCAATATCAATGACAGTAGTACGTAATTCGACCCTCGTTCATATCGACAAATCGGGCAAGATCTATTAAATCGTAATTCTCTCACTTTTTACGTCATGCTGTTGGAAAATGGAATAGACATCTGTCTAAGGTTAGCCATGAAATCGACAATTTTTCATGGATATCTGCCAGCCTACGTGCTAAATTGCATTATCCGCTCTAATTTTCAGCTATCAGGGTACTCGTTAATAGTGAAGCTTTAGCACGTAATTGCAGCAATTCCTTTAACTACGTCCAAGGGAATATCTGTCAATTTTAGATCCACCTCCCCGTTGATATTTCGTTCTTACAAATCCGTAAGAGATCCAGAACAATAATATGGCTATGATACAAACGTGAAACTAGATTTTTATACTTGCTATACTATACGAATAAAATAACTTCAATTTTTTTCCAGCATCGTTGTATTGTTATGAATAATATACGTTATCTCTTTGCACGAGCAAAGTAAAACAGGGGTGTACTAAGGATATAAAAATAACAGAAAAAGTTCATATAAACATATATCCAATATGACCTTGTTTTTAATCGTGTTTTGTCTTCTGACTATTTCTTACGTGTATAGATATAATCCAATCGTATATAGATTTACTGTTTCTCCGCAAGATTCGAATGCAGCGAGATATCGGAGGAATTTATAAAATTGTAAACACTAACGAGTATGGAGTGTACATTCCGATGATGGAAGTGGCGAAAGCGTCTGCACGTGGAAAACGAACTACGTGATCGATCGTGACAGTCGTATAAGGTTTATTCCTTTCCCCCGAAACCCATTCCTATCTGCTCGAACGACTATCTCTTTATATTACCAGTTTCCACTCTGAATTTCACCGCACGACCATCACGATGGACCACTTTTCTTTCCACCCAATCTTCTTCTTGGATTCGTTGATGGTTTCCAATGTAGGTCTTCCGTTGGTGTTGCCGACGATCGAGAAAACGATCAAAAAAAAAAAAAAAAAAAAGAAAAGAGGCATTGGGGGAAGAATGCAAAAAAGAATGGAGACGATAAAGAAAATGGAGGACAACGAATTAGAGAATGTTACGGCTCGAAAAAGGAAGAAGTTCTATTACGAGCTGATCGTGCGCCTATCAGGAAAACCAAATGTGAAATAAGTAAAAAACATTGCTACTAGAATGTCGTAGGATAACAAGGTGTTGCACTACGTGAACATCGGTTGCTTGATAAATCAATACTTCCGG
Organism: Bombus huntii; assembly: GCF_024542735.1. Taxonomy (NCBI): domain Eukaryota; kingdom Metazoa; phylum Arthropoda; class Insecta; order Hymenoptera; family Apidae; genus Bombus; species Bombus huntii. Next base: position 8,419,330 of record NC_066246.1, read on the forward strand.
TCGGTAGATTCTTCTGCTTCTCTTTCAGAGTAGCTAACATTTATGCGAAATCCACTAATCGTAAGTGCGTTTAATACTATCGTAATAGAACTGTGTTAATTCGAGGCACTCTAAGACACAAACATTACAGAAATATCGAGTAACAAGCTGATATTACGACTACGGCTGTTAAATATCTTTCTACGCAAATTACGCAAGTTCTCTAGAACACGACAAATTCTTTCTAACGATAGAACGAGGTTACACCGAAAATACGCTGATATGTTTCTTGCAATAATTTCGGATAAGAATCCGAGTAATAGACTTATTACGTGTTACTTTGTACCCCAGTCCTCTTCTTTTGAACTTATCGATACACAGTATCTTAGATAGTTACAGTAATTTTTGAAAGGTGAAAGGACGATTTTAGTGCGAAATGAAACTACGTTTAGATATATAAATAATTTTAAAGCATAGAATATAATATAGCACATGGACCAAATATAATTACGCAGATATTGATAAATATCAATAAGTTATCAGTAATTTATAACTAATCGTTAAAGTAATTAATTCATATATATGTTCTGATTCAAGAATTATATAATTTCATTATTGTATATCTAATAAAAATACATATTATGTACATATATATTTGTATAATAAGAACATTAATTCCTGAATCATAAAACATATAAAAGCGCTATTACGATAGGAACGCGTTACCGTGGAAATTGCAAGCGTTGACCATCGCAATTTCTTATTCACCTGGCAATCGTATCACGGTGTTACTTGGTGTATCGTCGTGACTCATGTTCTCACTGTAAATCAGGCTTTAAAGTTAGAAGATTTATGAACGCGGCACGAACGAACCCGACCCTGGTCGAGACCGGGGAGTGAACTTGTCTCGTGTGGAGGTCAGCCAAGGAAGACATCGTCGCCACCTTCTACAAATCTTCCAGCCTAGTGGCAGTCTTTGCAGGAATGTCTCGCTATTGGATACTCCGAGCTACGATGTGGTTGCGGCCTATAATTTTCACTGGTACGCCGAAGAAGACAGAGATATCGCGCGCGTGGGCCTTAGACATTTCGGTCGAACGATTTACATAACAGATATTTTATGTGCACGTAACTTATATCGTGCAGCACTTCATCGTACCGAAGCTGACCGATTTACCGCGCATAAATTAGCCCAACTCTAACGACAGAACGGAGTCGTCTCTAGTATATACATATGCACGCTGCGGCTAGCTAGTTCACGCGCAATACCACGTTACCCCAGCCAACGGACAATCGAGTTTACTTTCGAAGAAGAATCCCCGGGGAATGGAAGCTTCCAGAGCCTTCAGACGTCGCTCTCCATTATCGTTCGTGCGCCTTCATTCCCTACCGATGCATTATTTACTTTGGAACGCGCGAGGTTCGACCGGCCACTTTATTAGGACGTGCTTCGCAATGTAAATAGCGGTTAATTAATGTGCTATTTTAATTAATGTGTAATATGATGGCATAGGAAAATTTATTTGAAATGTCAAAAATGGTACAAAATAAGTTGAAAACGTAGAAGAACAACGCTTTATTTTAGGAAAAAGAATAAATCAATTAATCCATTTGTGGCTCCAAGGAGTGACGAACTTCTTTGGATTATAGCGTTAATGTTATTCGAGATAGAAAAGGTATGAAACATTATCAAAAATTAGCGTATTTATCTCAATGAAAAAGTTCTTATCACGTGTGAAATTCTTTCCTTTTATAGGAAACATTACTTTGAGTTTCACGTGTTAAACATTAAGATACTTTAGACAAAATGATAGTGATATACAATTTATAATATCTACGATCCAGTCAATTATTCTCTGCGCCATATTTTATTGAAAGATTCAAAGGACTTTTTACGATAAAAAAATAGAGCTATGAAATTCTGAAGAAGCTTATAGTTCGCGGGAATTTAATTTATGGTCTTCTGAAATTCAATCGATCGATTCGACTTCAAGCAGTTCCAGCCAATAGTAGGCAAAGTCTATTCGATCAGTTAAAATATAGTCTGTTGCAGGTAAGTAATCTTTGGCATCTCCTAGGACGCTTAAGTTAGAGCAAATACCACCGTATTCCTTCAACAGAGTCACGGATGCACGAAGCTGTGCAAAGCTGTATAAATCTTGGCTAAGCCGCGTCATTGCATTGTCTCTGGATGGCGCCTTCATCCTGAGTACATTTGCTGTTTCATAGGAAACTCGAATCTACTAACTAACAACACTTACATCGGATGTTTCTAAACGAATCATTTCTAATCCTAGTCGCTCCACAATCCCGATTGAAGTACAATCCTTTTATCGTTAGTCTCTCAATGTTAATTTTTGCAGGTATTTTGTCCATTCAGTATTGTTAGAAAACTTTCTTACTTGTAACACGGTGATGTTTTCACTCGTGTCTCACATCAACTTTTGCGTAGATAACAGTTTTATTTTATTAATAGTATTATTATTAGTTTACATTAATAAAAATGATAAGAAGTGGAACGAAAATATTCGTTTAATCGTTTGGGATTCTTAATTACTATTGCTGGGTGGATTAAATGTGAGAATCACTTTGGGTTAGATAGGTAGGTATAAGGTAGATTACTAAGGTAGATTTTATAATTGACTTTAATCTGCATATACTAGCCTTTGTTACACGAGAAACAAAAGCTGTGATAAAATGAAATAATTCAACATGAACGTTCTAACATAATAATTATTATTGTAGTAACAGTCACGTATTAGTAATTAACTCAGTCACATTATAATAAGGTTAAGTAACTTAATTTGTATTCTGAAATCAACGATACCATTGACACTAATTAAAATGAGCCCATTAAGAGTCAAATAAAGTGTAATATTTAAGTAGATATCTATACTGTGGGTAGAAAATAATTTATTTTATAGCTAAATATTTGTACTCATATTTCTTTGTTATTGTTGTTGTTATGTGCATTGGTTACTATAATAAGTATTGCAAATAATATGATCCCTACTAAATTCCAAAACGGTGATTCAAAAATTAAAACACCTTCCTTTTACCGTACTTACCAGTTTTTTAAAATGCTGACATAATGTAAAAATTTAAGTACATTAAGTTTGCCCTATTTACACGGAGTCGTCTGCGTCTAGATGACAAATGGCATAAGCAAGTATCAAAAGAAGGTGCGACAATAGAGGCAATATGAAAGGATAATAAAACATGTTAACACTGAAGAACGAGCAACGGTAGAATTTAACTTGAGTGTACAATAGTGCCGCTTAAGCGAATCGTTAAATCTTTTCACGTAGTTGACTAAAGCGAACATTCTCTGTATTTGCATCTTATTCGGCGACCTTATTATCATAGAGAGGCCATTTTATTCTTGCTTAAACAAGACATTCAGCTTGACCAACATTCTTCTCTTTTATCTTGCATGCTATTTTCATTTCCATAATAATCTCTTCTCATTTATGCATTAATTATACAACTAATTTTAACGATGTATTAAGAAGTATTAAGAAGTATTGTGTAATAAATTCGTTTATCATTCAGTATTACGTTTCCAAGAATATTATAACATTAAAAAAGATTTACATGTTAATCAAAATTGATTTCATCGTAGAATGCGTATTCGATAAGAATATTTTGCACACCGTATAATAATATGTGATACAAACTTTTTAGCTTCAACGTAGAATACTTCCGTCTTAAATACGACGAAAAAGGAAATGTCTCCAAAAAATACAGTTTTTTTAATTACGTCTACACATTATACGTATGTACTGATACTTATCTGCCTCATCGTGGCCACAAGAAACACGAAAATGGTTGTGAAAAAGGAAAAGAACAATTCTGATTCTAGAAAATAGAGAAATACGCGTTTCAACCGCTGTGTAACCTCATTTTTGTTCTGTTATCATCCATTACGAAGTCTTTAAGAGGCCAAGAGCTTTAATGTACGCGAAGAATATTCTCAAGCACAGCGTGAAATACAGAACGACCGAGAAAATAGTAGTTCTTATTCGGTAAGTATATTTGGTAATCGAATGTGTTATTATATAAGACTGTTTTTATTTTATTCAAAAATGTTACAAAGTCATTTAATTCAATTGAGTGCCTGAAATTCTTTGTTCGTATTTCTATTTCTTTGTGATCGTGTGAATTGCACCATTGCATTGTTTTTCTACATAGATGCATTGTTGCGTTTCTCTAAACCAGCTATTTCACGCAGCCATGCTTAAATGTAAATGGAACTAAGCCAAGTGAGAAAGTGAGCGAAGCGCGATTTTTTTTTACAATGCATGTTGTGCGCTGGCCTTTAATTTTTCAAATGCAGCTGCTGGAAATGGGAATTAAAACATGACCAGTGCAATTTCCACGATCATGTTACCTGTACCTTTGTAATGAATTTTTTAGGATGAAAATATCACCGAAATGTTTATTAAACTACATATACCGTATTATACGGAATCCAAGCTTCTGACATGATAATATCGGTGGAAATGTTATGCGATCACTACCACCGTAATTTCAGTTTTATATTTTAGAAAATTACGCTGTAAGCTTAAACAGCATGTTTAATACTACTTTAACGCACTGTGCGATGTTTTTATTTAGTATCATTTAAAGATTGGAAAAATGTTTCGTGTATTAACTGTCTGAATACTTTTATAATATGGGAATTAACTGTCCTCCTTTTTTCTCTGTTATTTAAGCGATATATGCAATGAAAAGAATATTCCTGTAAATTAGTTTAATACTTCGTTTAATACTATTAGTATTTGTAGTATTAGTTTAATACTATTAGTTTAATATTTTCAACTGGTATTTTCTAGGAAAAATTGGAAAATTATTACGTGTATTAAATATTTGTATATGTTTATGATATGTGAACTAACTTCTTTTCTTTCATTCTTTAAACATTTTGTGCAATTAGTAAATTATCTTTGCATGCTTTACATTTAGAAATTATACTCTACTATGACATAGTTGTTTATATTTCTGTCTGAAATATGTAGCGTAAAAATAAAATTTATGTATATCGTTATACCGATATTTTCCAGAAGAACGAACTTTTCTGAATAAAAATGTAACAATTTATTTCAATTCTTATTCCCGTTTTCCAATTTCTCTTACGCGGAACCATCCTATCATTCAAATTTTTCGTTGATTGATCCTCCAATAATCAATATCTTGCTGTATATAAAATACATAAATACAAATACTGCACCTAAAAAATTATCGACTTTGAATTTGCATCGCGTTTACATTTAATAAAAATTCCGTTAATCAGAGAATTAATCATACAATATAATCAAAGTTTATGGAACACCGTAACAATAGGGTTGTACTACAGACAATAATTAAAGTCTACATTGGTATTGCAAAGCTAATACCGCGGTTAGATTGGTGCACACAAAACGGAATTGCCATACTCTCTTTGTGATTAATCCAATATGTTCAAATGGTGAAAAAGAATCATTTAATTTCCAAAAATCTTTTTATCGCTTTAATCTCTGTTATTCCTGTAGAATAATTATTTTAGTAATCACGAGAAGATATTCGACAAACACTAAAATTTGCATGTAATATTTTGCAAATTTTTTCCATTTCTTTAACTCTTCATAATCGATTAAATTCTCTTATAGTTTATCGGTACTTTTAAACCTTCAAACAAAATTGGAATTTACGAGCTTGCGTTTTAGATAATCAGGAAGAAATTTTACGAAATTGAAATATCATGATATTCCAGAATAATTCCAATATAATTATTGTATCATATTGATTATCTATGCCATTAGCGAATATAATATGTCAATTTATCTTTGAAACTTTTATTGGTATCGACGCTTCCGTAATATCTATTAAAATTTCATCAATTTTATAGCGTTCTCATCCCAACAGAATTCTAGTTACTTGGAAGCATACATAGCTGACACGTGGTATACATAAATCATTAAAGTTTGTCTGATTTTCGTTTCAGTACTCTGAATACAAATATTACATTATACCAAAAATTAATAGCTTTAGAAATTTGGAATGGAATCGAACCTTGAAAGGAGAATTAATGGCACTGTTAACTACATTTGTTCGTTCTACGTATATATAATATTTAATACTTCAATAATTATATAATAATTGTCTAATATTGATCGAGATAAATGAATATCCAAAATGTACGTCTTGTTCAAATATCTCCATTATTAAGTTTGTTATATGTTGTACACTCTATACACAATACAGATAAATCAGGATTAACAATTTCTTTTCAACACATTGTCACGACTAGAGAATTCATTAATTTTATACGTCTGAAAAATTATATAAGCAGACTAAACACTCTGTGTATCTAAGCCAACATTTTCACATTGATGATATTAATCTCGTGTCTATACAGTCATAATTTCATCCTATTTTTCAAACAGTAATATACCCGCCAGGAGTCTAAATGATTTTCTACTATGAGAAGGCTTCGAAGGAAGATATGTAGTCAGGTTTATAATACAGGCAGGATATAACACACGTTTCTGAAGGATACTAAATTTCATTTAAACCACTCTAAATAAGGCCACCTGGGAGTATTTAATTAAACGATCAAGTGTCAGCGAACCTTCGTTAACAGTGGCTCAAGGCGTGACACTGTTTGATGTACTATTTGATATCCTATTCCCTACACGGCATAACTTGATATTGGCCGGTTCACCGCTATTACGCGGTTCGGCTATTAGGCCTTCGTCCTCGATTATTCTCTACACCGTTACAATTTCGATTCTCGTCTCCATCGTCTCTATCGATCTTCTCCCAAGCAGGAAACACGGTCACCAGATTACCTGTTCGTCACAGTTGACGCTTTTCAGACGGCCATGTTACACATTAACAGCTAATTGAAGGAGACAATTCCTTCTGTTGTTCGAATCCCATCGTTTTCTATTCTACCCGTTGCACGCATTTAGAGAAAGCGATACGATAAGTTACATTGTATTCGAACGCGTGCTATCTCGCAATTACGAGAGAAAGCAGTACAAATTCGCAGTCTTGCCGGAAAATTTTTGCATCGGTAGCATAAGCTGCTGCGTTCACTATAGCGTCTTACTCTAAGTCTGTTATGAATATCGTGTGTTGGTCCGGGTAATATCTTTTTATTTCTGAATCGGTTAGCGCAATTGAATTAATATCACTGTACATAAACGAAATTCTACGAGTCACAAATTACAAGTATCAAGATGAAATTTCGTACAAGTAAATTTTATATATACCAATTTATTTAATAGATATAGTTTTATAGTAACTTTTTTTTTAGAAAAATTGATGATGATACACAATATGATATGCTATTGTTCGTGATATTATGCGTTAAATGTTTCACATCAATTTTTCCAGCCTATATATTTTGATTTGATTCATTACATCTCTTTTAAATAGCTAATCATCGCTACAGTAATTAACTGGAAAAAATTGCAGACCGCGCAAAACCAAAAATTGTACGCTTTGAAGGCAGAACTACACGGGCAAGCACTCAGCATGATGAATAGCTATACGAGGTATGAGTTAATGTTCCAAGAAATTCCTACACCCGCCACTGTCCATAAGGGTTGATAAATATGCTATGCAAAGGCGTTTAACCGCAGAAACCACAGCTATTTCCCTTTGCATGACTTCCTTCGTAAAAGCTCGAACACTTATCCTTACTTGCTGTTAAACGCCAAAACATGTTCCTTTCGTCTGGAATGTAATTTCGTTCGAATGATTAAAATAGTTTCACTAATCGTATCTTTTGATCTTTCTCCATTGTTCCTTTATTCTGCCAAAGTAGATTTTAAAAATGTGTAGTTTAATAAAATTAAAATTTTTTCGAAGATACTTTTTCATCAAATATATTGAATAATTTTCTTTTTTAATCTTTCGTTGATGCTCTTTCATTCTTTTATAATAAATGTTAAAAATATTAAATTTAATTTAATTAGTTTCGAAATTAAGACACTTTCGAGTTGTTTTTTTGTTAATTTATGTAAAACATATATTGGCGATAAAAACATTTGTCTTTTAAATTTATTAACAGACTTCTGTTAAAAATTTAATATTGTAAAATATATTTTTATGTAAATTATTAAAAATAAATACATGGATCTTTTGATATCTGGACGTTATTTAATTTAACAAGGTGTTGAATTTAATGATATCTATAATGTGTGTACTGCAAAACCGTGATCTTGACTTTAATTGCATGAATCGTTATTTTGTCGAGATAGTATCAAGTAGCCCGTAAAATCACGTTGAAACCTGATTATGCGGTAATTAACGTCCGACACAGTTTGAGCTAATTGTATTCAGGTCCAAGGACTGAGATTGATCTTTGCACATCGATATTCCCTTTGAAAAATCTTCATTTAGAAAATAAAAAATTTCTGACCAAAAGGTATTTCAATGAATACACACAGAGTTCAATTTTTAAGATATGATTTACAATTGTGTAATATAAAATGTGCGATCAGTAATAAAAGTACCTGATAGTAATTGGTCTACGTAAAAGTTTCATAATTTTTCTATTCAAAATTTGTTCCTCTATAGAAGTAACCTCCTGTGGAAGATTAGTTAAAAACTGCGAATGTTCGATCTAGTTCAAGATATCGCGAACGATAAAACCATCGAATTTCAAAGAAACTAATTTAGCATAGAAGATATCATTGCGTCCCAAAAAATTAACGTGTCTCAAATATATGATATATTTGTCTATATAAATAACGTATTTAACAAAGAGAATATGCAACATGTAGCCAAGGTAACGATAGTAGCAGAGAGACAATCTTTTCAGTGGAACCACAATTTTCAAGAAAATCACTTATATCAGCCTCTAATTTTCCCTGCGAAAAATTCAATAACACTTTAGAAACTTTAAAAAGTTCCGCAGAATGTACGGGGCAGAGAAAACCCTGTAGGAAAATTGGGATGACCTCTTCAAATTGCGACGTTCACAGAATCCCGATGGCTGTTCTTGTACGACATTGCAAAAAATCTTCCTTATTCTAAAAGAACCAACTTAAGCTTTCTCGTTGCGCGTGAATTTACGCCGCGTCAATTACCATTAAAAGGGATAAGACTGGAAAACTTTCGTGAGACTGGAAATTCAGTGTGAACGTTTATTGCAACTGAGTGAGTTTTCAGTGTCTGGGGTGCGTAGAAAAACCGGATAGATCGTTGAAAGTAAAGTGTGAAAGAATATTGCGTTAGAGATTTAATTTACTTTTGCATAAGAAATTACTTCCTGTTCGCGTTTGAGAGATATTCGGTCATAGTCTGTACAGGTCGATGCATATTTTCTTATCCTACATTCGATGCATAGTAACCAGAATTGTGTAGCTAAAGGAGATATTTCCTTTAGCAAAGGATATAAAGACAGCGAAAGGAAATGGGCGGATTCTGGATAAATGATGGATGTGTCGCAAGTGTTGCGAACTTGTAAAAGGATTGGCGAGATTACAGCCTCTTCTTCGGCACTATAGGCCGCGAAGCTATCGGGCAACAGGTAGAATAATACATTACTTACGTGGCTAGTAAGCTGCGACCTAACCATGCCAAAATCGCTAGTTGCACAGCGTTACCGAACTGCATCCGTCCAGTTAAAGCTGCAGCCCAGCGTGGAACCGATGCCAACGAAGCGATACAGAACAGTCGGTGAAACGATAATAGAGATTGCTACGTTATCATCGTGATAATCGGCTAACCGATTGAGTGCTGGTAATTAAACTTGAAAGACTAGATTTTGGAGGATCTAGGATCTACACGCAACACGTGTGGTTTGTTTCGTGGTTCGACTATCAAATCGTGCAATTCTCCATTCCGCATTTATTCGAAACGTGTACTTTTGGGACACGCATACGCCAGAAGAATATTCGTTTTAGTTACTGTTATTTCCAGTTATATTTCATTTTTACGATACCACGTTCTTTAATATTTATGATCTATGAACTAGTGTAAGATCTAGACGTATATATGTATACGTAGTAAACTTGACATTTTGAAAATTACAAATCCTGTTAAACTGATTCGAAACTTTCATAATTTAGAGCTTAATTCCGAAACTGTTTCATGTGAATGCATAATTGGTTGGCACAGTAGGTATGTAGAAGTTTATAATTAACAGAAGTATAAACTATCTAACATTTACAGAGGATAGCAAACAAATGTAGGGAGCGTAAAGTTATAATCAGGCTTGGAAGTTAGTTTGAAATTAAAAGCGATAATGTAACATAAATGTCATTTGATAATGACAAAAGTACTTTAACTAATGGAACAATAACAACAATCTTCGAATAATAAATCTGATCACTAGAGAAAACCAATATTCATCGTGCTGATTTATTATTCAAGTACGTTTTATTTTTTCAAAATATCCTTTTTGCTCTGATATTCTTTCAATCTTAATTGAATTTTAATAACTGAAGAAGTGAAAACTTTTGTACACCTCCGCAATCCAGGCGCAATTATCGCTTTTAGATTAATAAACTACGTTTAGTTTTTATTGAAAGTAAGTTCCATAATATCAAGTTTCAAAAAATCAATTATCTGAAAGCTACCGTTGAAATGAAATTGATAAACGCTGGCATAAATATCTTTTGCCGAGAATATATATCGTCTATTTCCTTTAATAAATATTTACGTTTAATCCTAATTGATTTTCTCCTCCCGTTATCACACACTTTTAACCTTTGCTGTTTTTTCCGGTCGGCTATCCGAAAATTCATTTATCGAAAACGATTTGCATTTTTATTGTTCCAGATAATGAATTCCGCATTACCATTTCAAAATGAAACAGGTACCTTTATTTTTTAGTGATCACAGTTCGCGCGTGTATTTGTAAACACTGATTACACGAATACTAGCGGTATATTAAAGGAAATCATTGAACTAAATCACCGTTATGATATCCATGCTCTACAATCGCGAGCAAACGAATGTTTTTCATTCTTCGTGTTACACTTATTTTTGTAGGGTAATTGTTGTCGTTTGAGAAAATGGAATAATTATGTTTCGCGTTATTTCAAGCTATAAGATAAAAAGAAAAAATCACGACAGATTATTTTAATTAATTATATGACAGGTTTCTTTTTTTATTTAAAATAGACCACTTAGTTAGATATCCGTTTCGAAAAATTACCATTGACTATCTCAAGTAATTGCAGTTGCCAACGAAACTGTGAAAACTGGGTAATATTAATTTAACTTGATATAAATATAAACCGCTTATATCGTACTACACGTGGGATATCATAATTTATGCTACCGTATATTGAAATTATAAACCTTATTTACATGCAACAAAGCAGTGAAAGGACTCGCAAATTGGAACTTCCGACAAACTAGATTAAGATATGAACCCTTTCATGAAATTTTCTAAAATTGAATTAAACTTCATAATTCAAGTAACTTTATAATTTGTCATTGTATCAAATTAAATTCCTAGGCTGGACTATATCATTTTTTTAGCTATTATATCATTTTAAAAATTGATCCAAATTGAGAGCGTCCATGGAATAACCAATTTGATCCGATTAGGCCATAATCGGCCTAGCAAAACTATTACCTGCACGATCTTGAATATTTGTCAGATTAGAACATACTGAACACCAATATATATTTTTATTGTCGTTTAATAATATATTTTGTAAGAATATTTATACTCGCTTCTATAAATTATTATACTGCACAAACTATCACTTTAATCTGTTTCAGAATTTTAGTGTAAGCTGTTAAAGTTACTTTTAATTAAAAAGAAATTTTTAATAGAAATCGATATCCGGTCATAATAAATTGGAAATATTTAAAGTCAGTGACTTCGTAAAATTCAGTATTTTTCAGAATGCATAACCAAGCTTTTTTCTGCCTGAATAAATTCGAATAGCTTGACAAAAATCATACGTTACATTGCACATGCTGAAATTTTCTCATGACTCGTTTCTTTCGTAAATATATTCATTTATATTCATGCTTTAACGAGTTTACGGTTGTGCAAACATTGAAATTGACGTCGATCAATTATAAACATGTTTTCTCACCTCTCTCGACAGTCTGACAAGTTTTAATATGAATTTTAATAACTGTTTGATTGGATGAAAATTCTATGTTAATAAAAAAATTATTAAATGCTAGTCATAGAACGATTCGTCCTATCAAAATGATGTAGATAGCACGTATTCAATAAGTGAAGATAATATATTTTTTTAAAGATATTCAGAATATATCAACAAATAATAGATAATATCTAAACAATGTAAATGAAAAATCGTTCGATATAAATTATTATTTATTATATATAGTGAAGCATTATTTTGACTGTATTAACTACATTGTTATTTATTATATTAGGTTTTGTATGATTCAAGATAGTTTGTTTTATGATTCCAGTACAATTTACTTTGATAATTTCATTGTCTATTTGGTAATTAATCCATTAAACAACGAAAATATAAAAATCTAATATTTGTGGCAAATGGTAAATACGTACATAGCTGAAGAGAAATAGAACTTTGTTCTTGGCTAAAGTAATTCTTGTCAGCTATTAGCTGCTTTCAAGAGAAAAGCTTTCGTAAATAAGGTATTTGCGTATTTCACTTTGGCACTATGCCCATCACTAAACATCTCAAACGTTGGCTGCATTTCTACTCTTCTACTCAAGATTGAACATCGCATAAAATATATTTCCTGCATTTTTCTTTTATTTTACTGATTCTATATGATTTTATCAGATATCGTAGAATCATACAAATTTTCGGTAGCTCATTAAATCAAATAATATAAAAGCTACTTTTATGTAGATTCATATTTTTGAGTATATTGCCAAGTATTATAGAAAGCACTATATCTTGGATATTTTATTTATTTTTTCATATTATGCGCATTCAATTGTAAGACTTTCAAATTTCCAATAAATGCATAAAAATCCACGATCGTGGCAATCTTTACGAACGTAACGAAAAATTTTTACCCAAAAAGGATAAGAACAATAATAAATTCAGCTGACCTGATCCACTACCTCGGACTACATTAAAGGAAGCATCATAGATACGCCCCATTTTTACGATTTCCTTAGTTTCGGTATCGTGGGTATATGGTTCGGTCGAACTGAATTTGACGTTAAGCTGGGGGACAAAGGGATGAAAGTTGTACCGGGCACGAGTTGTATACTACAGATCAGAGTGATAAAGGAACTTCGAATCGTAAGACTGCTCGTGGAAACTTTTAGCATTCTCGAGGAAATCAGAGTTCCTAACGAGTGCCGCTCGGTCCACTGTCATTTCGAACGAATGTAGGTCAAACCGATTGGCACTTTTCCAGCCAGCAAGCTGGACTGGTGGACCCACCTTGTTCAAGTGCTGACGATCGTGATTTCCCTTTCGCCAAAGACGTGACCGTAATATTTCAAACTTCCGGATACCTCTCTTATCAACGTGCATGTGAAAGAAGGATTGATTCACGCCTTCCTATCTATGCTTCCTCTAACATTTCTTTCGTCATAGAAAATGAACACGAAACGAATGGAACTCACAAAGGGAGATTCCAAGCAGGCAGATGAATGTTAGTGAAACTTATGTGGAAAATATTTCTCAAAAAAATGTCTAACGCTTGTGTTTCTTTTAATGGGTAAACATTTATATCGATGAGATGAAAATAACTCTGGTTTAAACTGGTGGGTTGAACGCATATTTTTTAGAATAACGTGGGAAGTAGCAAGTAGTAGCAAAGTGTGTAGCAACAACTCACGCACAAATTTTGGAAAAGAGTTAATAATTTGAAAAATATATTAGGGATTAGTGCTTTTCTGGGCATCCATTTTCACATAAATTTGTATAGGTCCTTGAGCTATGGAATGAAAAATATAATAATAGAGAATACGTGTTTTGCTATAGGATAATAATTATTATTCTATATATATTCTATTAAATATCTGGAATAATACCAATGTACAGTATGTCTAATTTAGTAATTATAATTGTTTTAAAATTTTTGTAATTCATTGATTTATTCCATGTATCGTATTATCGTTAATATTCATTATACTATAAGAGATTTGTCTCTTATGTTGGACACTCAACTTAAAACTTTTCTACTGAGAAAAGAGATTTATTAAAGAAATTCTACGTATAGACCACCGACAAGAGTATAATAAGAAAGTCGAAAGTATTTTCTGACAGATATATATTTAAGAGACCAATAATAAAGAGAGAAATTTTAAAGATAAGTGGCTAATATGAAAAATTCTGCATGTGGCCATGTAATGAACGAAGGCAGATGAAAACCTGGGTATGCGCCAAAATTAGATTACTTTATAGCAACTTTACTTTGCCTGGCGCTTTTTAATTTTTCTACTACGCAGCGATCTTTACCGCGGTATTATATTTTCAACATGACTAGCGTATGGTGGAAACTGATAGTTCCTCTTCTCTACGGCGTGCCGATGAAAAGAAAATTTAAAATATTAGGTTCTCATGATACAAGAGTATAAAATGGATAATATGTTTTCAGTAAATTAGGAAAGATAATCATAATTATGGAACCTTGTTAAATAGTATAAAATTAAAATGTTATGAGACATCAATAATATCTTATGAAAATACGTCAGGTCTTTTAATTATTCTAAGGATATTCAACTTGTACTTTGTTTTAAATATTTTTTAGTTGGTACAGCAATTCTTTTACTACACTAAGATAGTGTCAGATAAAAGTTACTCTTATTATAATCTAATCAGATTTAGTTGTACTTTAACTCATGAACATATTATTCATTAAATTAAGATCAGCTATTTTCGACGATAATGCATATTCTAGAATTGTAGATCATTTTGTTCATTCATAAAAATAGATTGAAGATTTTGTTTTGATATTTAAATTCCAAGTATTAAAAGTTTCATAACATAAAATAAACAGTAAGCTGATTATATATAATATTTTGCAACCTATTTATTTTTATATATTCCATTTTATTCTTTTCTGAAATTATACACATTTTAAATGATTACAGCTTGTTGCTAGACAGATAAATCATGTAGAAAACACCTCTTTAACAGAAGCTAATATTTTCCACTATAATCACTGTCCACTATAATTATTTCCAGGTGATTAAATATCCAGTGAATATTTTCTAAGAAAGGTGATTTAAACAGAATCTTTTATCTCTGATAGACTGTAAGAATAAACCTAGAATACGATAACTTGACTAAAAAATCACAGTTCTGATTCTCTTCGGAACTGCACGCGAAGCGATAAGAATTAATTCTGATGCTGATTTGAATTCACTCAAAACAATTAACACGAGAAAAAGGAAAAGAACACCTGTAATGTAGCTATGATTGACAGCCATGGCCTGTCAAAAATACATGCGAATTGCAAATGAACGTCAGAAATGGCATGCAACGTCGTTCATGTAAATTGACATATTGCTAAAACGCGTTTAGCGGTAGACTGTCGCGACTGTAAAGTGACACGTGTTGCTTGTATCCACAGAATCTAACAGGCTACGATTGTGGGTAACAACATTCTGAAATTTTACTCATTTCCGAGTAAATGCTGAAATGTTGTCTGATCTGTCTATCAAACATGCAATGTGACTTGAACAATAAGTTCTCTGCAACGTGCTCTCCACAAAGCCGTTTTTCAGTATCTGTCATTTACAGATCACATATTATTATTTGACAAATGTGCAAAAGCTCGGGTATTCTCAAACACGATGCTCAATTTTGATTTATTTTTACGTCAAACGTTATCTTCCATCTGTTTGGTAGTGCAATACTTTTCGAAGCACACTACATTTTTATTAAACAGAACGGACTCGATTCATCAAAGGATATCTTGTAATTGTGACGATAATCTTTATTATGAACACGATTGTGCAATCAAAGATACGAGTGGAATTGCGGTTCAAACAAAAGTACGCAATCAACATTTTCGAATAACCGAGAGGAAACGTCTACATGACCCTGCATTAATGAAATCGTGGATTTCCAACTGTAATACATGCGGCGCGATAAAATCCCTTTCAGCAAACACATATTTAAGTACAATAGCCCAAACATTATGGGCTCTACCGTTTCCTGTATCGTTTCCTATTTGAAAGGTGATTATTATTTCCCTTTTCAAATGCGCTCATTGATCCTCTCATAAAAAAATGTTCATTGTTTCCTTCTTGTGCATTTATTATCCGAAAAAGGATGAAAAATGAAAGAGAAAATAAAGAATATAGAATGAACTTTTCGAGGAATACTTCGTTTCGTGAAATAAGAAAATTAGGGGTTGGAAATTGAGCAGATAGGTGGTTGAAGCTTGGTGTAACACATTTTTCTATCGATAAGCTATCAAATAATAATCAACCACCGAATAAATTCAAGGATACCTATACACTTTTTCTTTCTTTATATACAAGTATATATAATTTTTTATATAGAAAGTGAGCTTTATCTATGTCTTAAAATCCTAAATCTCTTCGTTATCACTCAATGTAAGGTTGAAATAAACTACCATCGAGAGGTTCAAAATCCTCAATAAAGAAAACCTGTCTCTGACATTAATCTCGGGAGAACGAAATCCGGATCGAGCACTTCCTTTCTCACTCCAAGTAATCGCATCTATCCGTTTGATTTCGACAACTCCGGGGTCCATAGACGAGTGACAGAAAGAGGCACGATCGGTGGGCGTGTTCTCTCGCCGTTGAAAAGGAAAAGGAGTCGCGGTAATTTGATCCGTAGTGAAAAAGCCTACGGGTATGTGTCGTGTCGCGTGGTTGAAAAATTGGGTCTTCTTTGATGGAGCGTCGGTGGGCGTGTTGCGTTCAGGCAAAAAGGAACGACAGTCCTCGCTCGCTGGCTACAAACAAAACGAGCAAGCCACGGTAAATATCCATGACAGATAGGCAATTTAAGTTCCACGACGGATCCAGATAAGCGTCTTTGTTGATAGGACGGACGCGAAATCATTTGTCATCGGCCACAATGCGCTGTCAAAAGGTAAAGCCGGACAAGCCAGTTACCATTTCTCTCATTGTCATCATTATGATGGATTACTAGCTAGCACCTTACTCCATCGTCCTCTACACTCTACGGTCTGTTCGATTTGCTTCTGGTCGGTTTATAGTTGCGACCAATCAGCCAACTCCCAAGATTTTTCGGCAAAGTTTTCGACTATGCGCCATATGAATATTTATCGCGAGCCAAGAAATCAACTTTCAAATGAGCGAACCACATTTTAATGAAAATTCATGGGTTCCGCGGGCCTCGATATTGGAATATATGATTGAATTTTGTGTGGGGATATTTTTACAAAAATTGAAAAGGTCGATCCGGTAAAATTAAATATAATCTAGATTCGCTATTCATCGTTTCGTTTACTGTAAATGGAAGGCTTTCCGGCAATAAGGAGGAGATACGCTTTTTGTACATATTTTTAGATGTACGTGGCCTGCTTCAGAAAGTAATGACGCTTGCTTTCTATCTTGGATCGGTGAGTTTGATAAATTTTTTAATATTCATATATTAAATTACGTCGTTATTAAATTGCAGATTTTTATGCATCTATAACAAGTTTGAAGGCGTAAAAATCCACAGAATATACATAATATGCAAAAATATATAAATATCTAAAATATCTTATTCCTTACAATATTTAATATATGAAATAATTTTCTACTTATTATTAATTTTCCACCTTTTTAATTGTATCCATAAAAATATGGATTGTATAGATATCCATAATCTAAATATTATAGCACTGTAATACTCATGAACAAATATTTCGTATAACAAATACAACATGAATAGGCCAGTGTATCTGAAAAATTTCAGTTAAATACCCTCTAATAAAATAATAAGGTAACTTTGATCTTTGCATATATCATTTATGTTCGCAATAGTATATATTTTAATACACCACGTATATAATTCATAGTCAGCTTGATACACTTGGAATAAATAGATATTTGCAAGAGCATCCTCCTCCGAATTAGAATTTGTTGGAGTCGTTTCCCACAAATTCAAGAACATTTCCTGTAGCTTTGGCTATTGATACCCCTGAGAATTCTCCGACAGAAAGGAAAAAGGACGCAATCCACCAGGTCGACGCAACCCTAGAAAAACGCCTGTTGTTTCTTTTCCCTGAGATCCTCGTGGGTTATCTGGTTCCATTTTATTCCAACGTTGGATCGGTGGGATGCGCCACTTTCTCGATTCGTAAGGATCAATGCAATCTCTCCGATAACGTCTATGTAAAAAGATCTCGAGTAAAGAGTGACTTGCGGTGCTCCTTTCTCTTTCTCTCTGTATTTTTTCCTCTACCTTTTCCTCTTCTTTCGCGAAAGAGAAGAAATCTCACGTGAAAACGTCGTGACCTGCTTCGTGAGTAGATACCGTTTCACAAATGCTCGCAGAATCAAAGTGAACAACGTCGTCAAAACGCATTGCACGAATGGATTTCTCCCATATTATAAAAAGTTCTTCGGTACACGATCAGACAGTTAAGTTTTACACCAATTTAAACTTTCTATGCAAATGCAATCAGCTTTTCTTTAATTGCACACACTCACCAACCGCAAACGGGCCACGGCTTTAATTTCTAATCGCTGACTCGCTTGCTAAAATTGCCTCCAGCGTTTGTGAATTCGTTCTAGTTTACCATCAAACAGTTGTATGCTATTTACAATTATTTTTCGAGCATTCGGGAACGTTTGAATTTTGTGTTAACACACAAAATGCCATAGACTCAACATTTTCTTTTTTCGTGACAAATATTTCAGAATTTCATGTTTGCCAGGTGAATTTCCTTTTAACTCCGTTGCAATTTTTGAATTTTTATGTTTCAATCTGGTTCTTAATGTAGTAAACTAAACAGATTTTTAACGATTTAAGAAAATATTTAACATGAAATTGAATGGAAAATTCGCGCACAGAAAATGTAGAAAGTTTAAAGTATTACGAAATATTAGGTGTAAATGTGAAATTCATTTCTGCAAGTATTTATGTTTTACGATACCGAAATATAATCTGCCTTTTTTCAAATAAAATATTATAATCTATTTTATAAAATGAAAAACTGTATATTATTTTTAAACTGATTTCAAGTTTTGCATCATCTGCTACACACAGGATATAATCTTGTCATAACATCAATATTATCCTCTTCAGAAAAAATGAACTGGATCAAAATTTCATGCTTTCAAAGAAAACGTAAGATGGATTGAAGATATCTCTCAAAGTACAAATGGAGACATAACAGCATCGTGAAGAGTGCTGCTCTCTCTTCAAGTAGATACATAAACTCGTTCCTCCTTTTTTTAGTGTCGTAACGTATTTTACTTTTTCAATTTCTCTTTACGTTTTACATTTTCGCTCGCAGACAAACTTTTGTCTTTCTTATTTTTCATTAATCTCATTATTTTTTTTTACCGTATCTCGCGTATAGGATTATCATCGTAGTCGAATCAGAAGATTAAACGAATTATATCTGCAGAGAATATTTACCAAACGAAGCGTTTTTTTTTAGTAAAGGCTAAAATCTTCTCTCAGCAGATTGTCAATTAGGTTGCCTCTCGCTCTGAGAGGTATAATTTCTTAAACCTTTTCCAAGGGAAGCAGTATAACTTACTAATTAAAGAATCTTTTGAGCGAAAATTAAAATATCTCCGACCACAGAGTTTATAAGAGACGAAGATAACAAAGCTTTAGACGAAACTTTGTACAAAGATAAAACTTTTTTTTAATTTTGTTCTCAGGAGGATAATTGAACGTCTGAATATGGTTGAACTACTCTACTGTAATTGCGAGTAACGCGTGTTAGAATAGTTACTTTTACGGAAAGTTTACGAAAGATCATCAAGTATCATGTTATAGATATCGTGCTTATAAAAAATATACAGTGAGTCAAGGACGTATTCGTACATTTTTAATATATGACAGTTTTCGCAATAGAGATTCCATAATTAAGCTAATTTAAGTGGGAGCAAAATGGAATAATTAAACTGAACTAATCTATCGTGTATTTAGTACATTACAGTTAATTGGAAACAAAGTGAAATAACTAAGTTCCGCTGATCCAGCATACATGATCCTAACCAAATGTCAAGTTAAATTACGTTTCTCTAGAAAATCTTACTCAGTTCGTAGTATCATAAATTTTCTTTAGCCTGAGTGCTCAACTTCGACTTAGGACGTCCTCTGAACCACTAGCACCCTTTTCTTTGCGCCAATCAAAATACTGTCGAAAAGACTGGGGACGATTCCAGAATACCTTCCTAGTCTTACGATTTCTTCCCAGTCATTTGCGAAGATTTATGTTAGCACTCAGTCTTCAAATCGCAAGTAAAAACATTGTTGGTTTGAAGAGAAATGAACTGTGAAATAAAGTATCTAAAATTTAGTAGAAAATGAATATTCCATAGCCAGTGTTATCCATCATTTTTACCGAATATCACATATGAGACAAATATTAAGAATAAGTATAAAGTAAACAAATACCATATTAAATTACAACTGCAATATGTTTAATCGCTGGAGTTGATTTTATCAAAATACGCAGTGTCCATCAAATAAAGTCACGTTCCAGAGTTCCCGATTTATTTTGTACGTTATTATATAACAACGATTATTTTAACAAATACGGATATACGTTGAAAACCTTTTTATTATTTTCATATGGTAAATTCATCTTAAAAACAAACTATTTTATAATTACTTTGCAAAGTATGTGTAAGTATACTAAGTATAATATTCTAAAGCGAAAAAGGCTATAATATTCTATCTAAAGATATACATGTAAACAAAATAACTTGAACACCCCGATACGTTTATTTAATATCTCGTTTGAAATCAAATATTCCGTATAAGATTGATGTTTTCAATAAAATACAAATTTCAAATACTATAGTATTAAAGAAGACGACGACAGAATCGTTATAAGTTTATATTTTCTTCAACAGAAATTCAGTTGCGAATGTTAAGGCTTCAAATTGACGTGCAATTGCAGCCATGTCACGTACAAAGGAATGATAGGAAAGGCGCAGCACGGATTTCCGATAAAGGTAATATAAAAGTACGTATTCTTCGATCCAGAGGCTTTGAAACGATCCGCCAGGAAAAATAAACATTCGCAAAAGTGTTCCTGCAAATCTTCACAGCGGGTATATGTAAACATACAGTGCATTCCAAATGCATCTTCTAGGCAAACGCTTAGTCAGCGACGACGCGAGAGACGTATGCGAATGCAAAACAACTGCGAGAGAAATATTTCGAATTGCTTTCAATGTATCCAGTGTCTGGGACGCTAATGGATACTTTCTCATTTTTAAATATTATACTTCTGCTTCGTTTGATGTTCCGACACTGTTCTTTTGATACAAATATTATAATGTAGGTATTGTAGCGTCACATTACATAATTTCATTTGAAAAATGTGAAGATACATACTGTACAGGATACTCATTATGTTCCTGACGTACGAAATTTATTTTTCAAGTAAAATATATTTCTACTTTAACAATACGATAATTTACATATTAATGAATGAATACAATAATGACAATATAAAACTAAAAATTGAATTGAACGTATGAGTAATGACGAACACATTTATATAAAATTAAATTAAATACTAGCAAGCCATAATAATATTACGAATAGTTAATAAAGTCATAAGTGTAGATTAATGACAATATAATATACAAAATAGTTTTAACGAAGTTCATCATTAAATAAAACGTTCTACGGAATAAAGAATTCACGATTATACCGTTGAAAAATGAATCATGAATAGGAAGAATAAAATAATAAATGGAAAGGGAGAAGAGAAATGTACATATGTATGTTCTTGGAAGTTCCATTTTCGTCTTAGCGCTGAAAGGCTTTTCCTTGTGCGAAAAAATGAAGATATAGAAAGAACCTATTTTTGGGATGTCTATAGAAAAGCCATTTCGTTACTGACAATGCGCTATTATGTTCTTAACCAGTTTTCCCCTCTCCTGTTGTATCTTTCTGATAGATTTATATCCAACGATCAGGCTCGAATATCGTGTTCTGTTTGCGAATTAATGTTTCCAATCCTAGTTTACCAAAATGGATCTATATCAAGCAAACAACATTAACTTAAGCCTATTTATTGTTGGATTACTTAGAAAATATCGTATAGTCAGAGAATTTAGTTTAGAATATTGTAATTAGATTATTATACATCGACAGAATCGCTGAATATTATTTAATTTATTTGTAACTTCTCGTATAGATTGTTATGTAAGTTTATTAGTGGCATTTTATAGAGAAACGAAGAAATGTGTATCGACTCGTCTCATATGCAATGCAACTTATTTGAAAAACAAGTTTGTAAAGTAAGAATGTTATTAAAAAGTTTTACAACAAACAATTGTAGAAATGAGAAAAAGTACTGTTACTGCTAAACGTATACCTACGTATTGCAGGAAACTGCATTATTTATGAAATAATCTAATACATATAGTTATATCTATTATAAAAATAACAGAATGCCAGTTACTTAAACAAAGTCCTTTTTATTAACTGAATAATGATAAAATTGTCAAGTGAATTATTTTAAGTAAAATACAGTTTGATTGAAATTCAATAACAGCTGGCATACGACAGTGGATGCTCCATGCTCGACGTCTGACTAATTGTATACCAATATCACTTATGAGGAGTGCTTGAAACAACTATGTACGGTAGAGTACATTTCACAACTAATTAATGAGAAATATTAATAAATTAATGTTTCTATCAAATGGAAAATTTGATTTTTGTAAAATGACACAAAACCTCTTGACTTTAACTTCATGATAATTATCTGTCCATCTGAAATCGCGTTTATTTTAATGCGAAGTTAATTTCCATTATGCACAAATATATAAAATTCGAGGGAAAAATTAAATTGTGTTAAACCTATTTGTATAATATTACAATATAAACTGTTAGTGACAAAACTTATTTAAATTCAAAATACACAATATCTATTTTTCTCAAATTTTTAGTTAGCTTCGTTCTTATGAATAGTATGACTTCGATGGATCGTGTACGTCTATACCCTATACGTTCGTTTGGAGTTCGATAGATTCATCAATTTGATATCTTTGAAACGATTGTGCTCCTTTCGACATTTTACTGCTAACTCGTTCAATTCGTTGCAGATTACAAGATTCGCTACACCGATTGAAAATCGGTAGTGCGCTTCGAGTAGATCTGATTCGACAAGACCATTTCTTAGAAGAAGAGCATAAAACCAAATATAAGATTAGAATCCAGGTGAAATGAAAGTAAACTTCTGTAGCACATTACTATTTGTACTCTATTATTTCGATAACACGAAAATGGAACGTTTTAGCAAACAATTTTAAATCAACTAAAACAATAAATGAAATTTTATTAATGTTTTTAGTAAAATATTGATTAATAATAAGATAATATAAGAAACATAATTTTAAATAGCCATCAGTATATACCTATATGTGTACAGTTTTAAATATCATTTTTAGATACGTGCAATTTCAAATTGTTCATCGTTGATTTTATATTTTCCATGTTTATTGCCATTTTCCAATAGGCTTTATAGCTTGACCGTAATTAATATGTAAATAATTAATCGCGCTCAGAAATTACGCGGAATTATTCAATTTCATTCTGCTTTTATTTTTATTTTTTTATTAATATATAAAATGTCCTTAACGTGAAAATTTGTTGCATCTCGAGGACAAGAGTTTCTCAATTTGTCAATCGAATACTGATTGCGAAACTACGCTGAAACACAAGTTCACAGATTGCAGCTATTCACACGTTGATCGTGTATTACTTCGGAAGCCTGCACGAAATCCGAAGAAACGTGCTTCAATGTGATTAACAAACCAAACCAACGTCTTTGAATTTCATTAGTTTCGACGACCTGATCTGATCGGCCTACCAGGAAATGGAATTACGCCGGAAAAGAAACGATTTTAACGAGAAATGGATAACATTTCGATTCGAGCTTTACGGTCACGACAAAAGCGATCCGGTTTCAGTCCTTTCGCGTGACTATAAATGTATTCTTGCTTACCAAAGCTACGTCTTTCCAGTCTATTTATTTCCCGTAATAGTTAACCTCTGGTATATTTATTGGGGATAAATTAAACTTGAAGATGTGAAAGCTAAATTTATAGGATTTTATGATACATAATTTTAATTTTTTGTTATTCGAACGACGCTACATTCATGAGCTTATCTGCTTGAAATAAACGAAATGCTAGTCATTTTATTCATGTGGAATGTATGTAGAGTATACAACAGAATATGACTATAAAAGGTACGGTAATAATAAATTTCAAAGCTTGTTAATTTCCTTTAATATATGCCGTATATTACGCGTGCTTGCAAATCATGGCAAGCTATCACGTATTTATTAGCAATGAAATTCATTGATACGTACAAAGAGTCCATCACGCGTTTGAATGAAAATATTAAAATTTTAATGTTCGTTATACCTTCTTATAAATGCGATTTAAATTCTTGTAAGTATTTCTCTAAAGTATAATAACTAATTATAGACAGCAATTGTTACGAAGTAGTCTTGAAAACTTATTAATATTCCATTATGATTTAAAACTGAAAAGTATCAGAAGTATTAATTCATACGTGAATATGAATTGAGCAAATGAAACTTTTAGCGAGGAATTTTATTTGATCGTTTCCAGTTACAGATAATTTGACTTTTAATGAAATTCTCAAAATTGAGCAAATTGTACGTATACGTAATGAAGGTGCATGGATATGTGGAAAAAGTGAACTTCAAAGACTACAATGGAACCTTTTCGAAGGCAATGAGACGGTGAATTACTAGAATCAATCAAATAAATGTACTTAACGAGGTTATAATAGAGAGTATCCTTCATTTCCTCAGTTTGGCTCATCTACCAGATTTTATTCGCGTTTTCTCCTAATATCATTAGAATATCATTACAATTTAATATAATTCTGACTGGCGGTAACTTGTACAAATTTATATCAATTGATATTGATAACTACACACGAATTCAATAATACCTATTATCTTTGTTTCATCATGTCGAAATACAAGCATATCTACTTTATTTAAATGTTGGTTTAGTTACAACATAATTTTAAATGTATTTTAGCACACGAAAGTACCTTAAACAAGCACATAAATCGTTTTAAACACTTGGTAAAACGTCTAATTTATATACCAACTTCGATGCATGTCGTAGCTATCCTCACAGAATTCTTCACTTCAACAAAAAGAAAAAATATTAAGGCAAAATACAGTCATTTTTAGTAAGACTATCCTGAACTATAATATTTGGTATATTGTCCTGCTAAAAATGCTGAGAGTAATCATCTCCTCGATGGCCTTGTAAAAAGATAGTCGATAGATTTTATAAAAAGTCCTACTGAATCAATAAAAGATAAAAATTTGTCTTTGTCTGTAATAGTTTAAGAGAAAACAGCTTATAACACTCCTGGCTGGGTCCACCGTATATTATGCTTTATAGCGTCCTGTTTGTTCTCGATAACTGGCAAATAAAAATTCAGTTCGATTTATCACATAGTTCGACGTGACATAAAATCCAGAAAAAGGCATTTGGCTTAAAACGGTAACCATGGCAACAGGTGGTACATTCTTATGACTCTTTCTCGTCCGTATGGACGTCCTACAATTTCCCCTTAACCCTTTAGAATTCGTATTCATGGATGAGCAGAACCATCTGTCGGAAACGGTAAGGGTGTAACAGTCAATTAAATGCCAAGAACTTCTCTTACTTCAGAGTTACTTGAGTGGAAACATTAAATCACCATTTTTGTAGCCTTTCCAATATTATCACGACACAGTAGTCAGTAACGTTAGAATTTCAAAATGTTACATGTGAATTATATATACTCACATATTTTAATAACTCGAAATATCAAAGTGTTATTATCATAGTAGACGTTTCACGTCAGTTATAACGTGTAATATTTCAATAACGTCGAATTCTATTGTATTCATGTAACATGTGATTATAATCTTTCATCTTCGTTCTATGATTTTATGAATTTTGAAGAAATTACGGAATTTTATAGCACAACGATAAATTATTCGTTTGGAAATTATAGAGCTTTTTCTTGTACAATGCATCTATTACTCTAATACATTTCTGTACCTTAACAAAACAACTTGCTTTATTTATATTCGTTTAATAACGTTGCGTTAATGAGAAATTATTCTTAATGAGTTAAAAAGCAAAAATCAAGCAAGTATTAACGCAAAAATCTGGTTACGCGTGATAGCAAAATTTTCCCAGTAGTAAAAGTCTGTTTTAAGCGATCGTGAATAGTGGAGTCTATTGTTCGATTGAAAACGAGCTTTCCATATGCAAAAATATTTCGGTGCTTGCAAAGAGCATTTCATTTAAAAAAATTCACCGGACCACCGAATCCGGTGACCGTCCTCTTCCCCCATGGTGACCCGAAAACGGAACATCCGTTGGCCGCGACACAGCCAGACCTATTGAAATATGTGAATAGCAACGTTGATGATCCTTGCTGCACGTTGACGACGCATTGCTGGAATGTAGGTGGCAATTGCAGTTCCTAAATCAATGTTCCACATCAATTTACTCGAGTTACGTCGATATATCCTGTCTGATAGATGACGCACGAGTAGAGCGTTTCTGTGCTGATTGATACTGCCCGGTACTTGTCGTGGGCTCGCTACTCAATTACATCCCGCTACTTGTCCTATCGATCCAAGTAATACTGCACCCAGCACCGCCGCCACCACGAACGCCGCGAATCACCAGGACAATGGCAAACGCCCATATATATTTGCCGTGCACGTGAAACCGATCCGATCCGATCCCAGCTCTTTCTCGCCGCCTTCAGCCTCACTTCCACCATCCAACGCTCCACAACTATCACCGACGTCGCTCTGTTCGAAATTGTTTGCCGTCACTTGCAATTCCATTTCGTCCAAGTGCGTTTAGAGATTTCGAGAGTACGCCACAGGTAAACCGTAACCGATGTCTGCCGGACATCGAATAGACAGATCTCATCGGGAAACAATCTCCATTCTTTCTCGGTTTCTATCGTATCTGCTTTTCGCCGTCTTTCCACCAGTATTCCATCCTGTCAAAAACAATGATTCAATATCCACTAACGTGCAGATATATATTGTGCGATCTAACGTTTCTTATGCCGATGAGAGTTGATATTGATATTCCTCGTCGGTTTTCAGATTTCCAGATTTAGTTTCCAACGGTTGTTAAATCTGATATTGGATTTTCAATTTTCTTCCTTTGTATTTGTGGTGTCGTATACGTTTCATTTCTAAAACGTTCAATGCTTCTTTTTTTCAATTTTTAGCAATTAATTAAGCGACTCTAATTAATAGTTAGGCGCATGAATTGAAAAGCTGTGAGTCTGACGCATATTTGCGTACATATAAGTGTGTTATATTTTTTGAAGAAAATTACCCAATACAATAAATGTTATTGAATCTACTCTAGCAGCTGGACAAGAATTGAGTAACTTTTCACATTCAAACGTTACTTCAAGTTAAAATAGTTTCGTAAATAATTATATAACATAGATTACACTAAATATTTTTACAGGAATGAAAAACATTGTGAAAAGATTTGGAGAAATTGCTCGTGCATAGAGAAAAATAACTCAGATATATTTGAATGTTTTTTACATCGCATTCTTTTTCAAAATAATATCACTTCTCCTCTATTTCATATTGTTTCTCACAACAATATCATTTCCCTTTCATATTATATTATTTCTCAAAATAATATCATTTTCCTCCTATTCCATATTGTTTCTGAAAACAATACCACTATATAATTCCCTTCTATTTGAACTTTGAATTAAATGTATTAATTAAATTTGTACTGCATGTCATTAATTTATTATCCCAATTATCCATGGAGAACGTTTTTTAGCAGCGCTCGAGAAACAAAAAATCGAAAGTCGAAAAATAGGTACAGAAATTATCTCGACGATCATCCTTTTGCAAAGATTAATGTACGGATTAGCAGGATTGTGCCATTAGCGTGAGAAATAAACTAGAAGTAACAGGGGACTGTGTCTATAGCGATAAAGAAAGGTCATATAATTAAAAGTTCAGCCCTCGCGGAGTGTAAACGTCGCATAAAAATGGCAATCTAAATTTTATCTCTTCGGATTCTTAATTAAAAGTTGAAAATCGATCCTTTCTACTTTATTAGATCGAGCTCAGTAAATCGCAAGTTGTTGACCTAGCCTCATATTTTCTGTATTTTCCAGAAGCATGATAACTTTTTCGACTAGCAGGCTACGTGCCAGGAGACCTTGCACATGCTGCGAACATGACAGCGATATTTGCACGTAGTGGGTAACCACGTTGTTACGGCGTAGCTAATACTCGAAGCCTTGTCATTTATAAAACTTTTAGCTTTTTAGGTTATAGCCAACGAGAATCAAATTTTCCTCGAAGAATAATCTAACCCACCACGACGAAAAAATTTCGCTCCATCAAAATTTCAGATGTTCGCAGTCTTTCCTTCCTTGGCTGACAAAGTTTCGCTGGCGTTTTGAATCTACTATAAAACTTTCCATGCAAGTGAATCTTCTCTATAGTTTCATGGCTGATTTATAATTCACTCGTATTTCAGAAACGGAGCTTCGTTTCGTCCGTGCTTTCATTTATGTCCCCCTTTTTCGTGAATTTTAACGTTACAGGAAGTTTTTAAGGCCTTTCAGATAAAAACAAAAAGAAAAGTACAACATTTTTCTAAGAATTTATCTATCTTTCAAATCTGCTTTACTTACGAAGGTTAATGAACATTTCATATTCGATCAGTGTTTACTTTGCTACCTTTTGTGCCTTATATATCTTTTATTTTTCATATATCCTCGAGAACAACTAAACAATCAATATTCTTTTGCCTGGAACAAAATTTTCACCGTTATTTCTCTAAAAACGAGACTTGTCTTGGAACAAGTCTTATATTCATTGTTATGGTTTAATTCATATTTTTATGGAGTATCACCTCTTTGCCGGGTGCGAATTATGGAACGCGAGTTACATGCCATACCGCATTTTACCTTTTAAGAGCCTAGCATGCCGTGTAATTCCACTGTGAGTTTGTTGTTTCACGATTTCCGCTTGCGTTCTCATGCGAATATATTACACGGGTGAATAAACGGAAAGCATTCGTCCGCGAGATTCGCAGTTTTGAATCTCCGAGTGATATCGCGTGATGAATATAACATCGAATTGCGCCGATTGGCCGCACATTTTAAAAGTCACTGAACATTAAATTACTGGTGAAACGTTCGAGTTCTCATCTGACCTCAAAACTATATCATTTCTCCAAGGGTTAACGACCAATATCGTTACAATCGTTGTCTCTCGTTAATTTGGATCGTCTAATAAGTTTTTACGATAGTTGAAAGTTAGAAATAATCGCGTCGCTAACTTGGATTGTCAACTTACGTTGTGAGTTGCTGCTAGATATATGAAACGTCTATTAGAAATCAGCAATATGTTCGCTATTTTACTGACGTTATTCAAGGAGTTTTCAAATGTGTAAGAAATAAAAAAAAAAAAAAAGAAAAAAATAATGCACGACAGAAATAGAATAATAAAAAGATTCGAATTCTATCAAGATTTCGCTATCAAATCAAGTAATACTTTTATGTTTATATGTATATTATTAGTACATACTTATAATAATATTTAAATATATTCATGTGTATTTATAATTTTTATCGTATTCTTAATAGTTAAAGAAAAAATAGCGTGCATAGTTTAAACATGCTATTTACTTATTGACTAATTAGATATTTCAGACAGTAACGCAGACAAGCCATATCATTATAGTACACCAGATTGAGTGTCAATACATTAATTGCAAATGGATTTGTGACTAATTTCTGATTTGAATAGTTTAATGGAAATCATCGACCTTAAAAGTATCACGCATCAGTTCAACACGGTTATATCCATTAATCAGCAATTTGGTTATTAACTCAAATTGTTCGATTAATACCATCAACCTTAAAATATCGTGTGCCACTCTAGTATTTTTTAGAATCGGGAATTCGATCAAAAGAATGTGTTTTTAGTACAATTAAAACTACCAAAAGCTTTTACACGATTTTGATTTAACGCTGTTCAAACGATACTATTGTAAAAGTTTTTCATTTGAATCGAACCATTAAACCGTATGCGTTTGAAGCTCCTCTTGGTGGATATATTTCTCTTGGATTTTCACTCTGATTTTAGTTTATATTTTCTCTGGAATTTAATTAGCAGATGGGGCTATTTTCTTAATTTTATTCTCTGTTTTACGGAATAACTCTATAAAACGTACTGCAATCGGAATGAAGTAGCAATATTGGATTTTGAGAATTCCCTTCAGTACATCAAATTACGTGATATTCTTCTCGGTTGAATCTTCGATACAGACGTTAGTCTTGCTCTCATTGCATGCTTGAAGTTACTATTTGATCGAGTGAAGTTTCTAACGCGTATTCAAACGAATAGAATTCAAATAGAAATTCAGTTAAAGATTTCAATTTAGTCTGCTCGAAGATCAAACTTATTATTTTTTTTCTCTAAAAATTTTGTAAAAAGGAAATTCACTCTAATATTATTATTAATCGCTATTGTTAGGCAGCGTCATTGGAATCATAAAATGCAATTCAAATTGAAATGAAAATTCGAGAACGCGCTGATTTGATTTGGAATTTAATCCGAAATTGTAAAATGTAGTATACTTTTGTTTATGTAAGCTACAATGAGAAGATAATTAAAAATTTCCTTCTAATCTTATATATTACTGAAAAGAAATCCAGATATAAGCTAAAACTGGAATGAAATATTCAAACGCCTAAAAGGAACTTCAAATAAACGCTGTGAATAGCGCGTGTACTTCATCAAAAATTTCTATAAAAACGTTTACGAATTGTTCCGAGGGGCAGCTATATCCCATGTACGATTTCTATAGTTTTTCAAACACTTTGAAAGCGCTTGTCATTTTACATCCACATATAATTCCATTGAATTTATGATCAGAGAGGTTCCATCGAAGAACAGTGGAATTTAACGACAAACAGGTTCGATCAATTTCCAGGTTCGATCAATTCAATTCAGAATAATGGAAAGCATCCATCACGGTGAATCTCCGAACGACAGAGGAGCTTTCGTTACGTTTCCTAACATCAGATCTCTTAATCCCAGGCTTATCGCCGTGAACTGAATTGGATCATACCATATTCTGTTTGCACCTGGCTTGAACAAAAACGAAGTCGTTTCAGCAATTAAAGCGGTATTTTCTTAGGAATTCCGGCGCAAACTTGATAAGCACACGCCATAATCGACAATGATCCTATTGCTTAAATTATAAATATAAAATATAATACTACACAAGGATATCTGAACACTTGCTCGTGTTTGACATGTATTTTAATCATAAAATTAAAACAATAAAAAATTTAAATAGATCGAACTGCAATAATTGTATTGATACTTTATGATCAACATGTGTGTTATGTAATTTTATATAATACCACGAGGTATGTAATTTCAGACAATTTCAAGCAATTTCCAACCAATTTTAGAAGCATAGTTAGGATTTGTTCGTAATAATTTGTTTGGTAATCCTTCGAGTTTATGCTATTCGATACTACAATACATTGTACAGATGGCACTAAGTAGTTATAATATTCAGTGATTCGATAAAATCAAAGTTATCAAGCATTATAATTGCCATGTATATTACATTTACTTTCATTCGCAGATACAACGTTATTTATTCCGTTCTTCATATTTTTTCAACAATTATTCATGTTAGTATCTTTCTTCTAAATACGTATAAAAATAGTGCAAGGGCGTAGTTAGTATTATCAGTATTACTTCATTACTGTATTACACATTATTCGAAGTATGAATAGATACTAATACGCTGTATTAACTAACTGTATGTTAATGGAAGTTCATACAAATTACCACTAGCGGAAAATTCATACCGAACAAAAATATCTTGCGGTGTTAAACGGCTATTACAATTCCAAGGAGAAGAAATATTCATTAGATAAATGTTTGCAGAATAATGTTGTTCCACGAAGATATATAAACAATTTGCAAAGTAAATTACCGTCAAAGCTATTACAATATTACATTCCTTAATTGAACGTAATAAAAATAAATTCGTCTAAATGTTTAGTGCGAAAGATGTTAAACTTGGTGGCTGGAAGTAGGTCACAAGTTTAAATTAAAGAGAAATGCAACTGGAAACGCGCCTTAACCTCGAAGGGAAGAACTATGAATAAATAAATAAATAAATAAAGAAGGAAATAATAATACAAGTATTTTCGATGATAGCCATCTTCAAATTTTTCCAAAATTTTACCTCCAAACGAAACTTTCATAGCTAATATAAAATAATAGAATTGTAATCCCAAAGATATATTGTAACTTTTACACATACGATCAATTGTAATATGCTTAAACCACGAGTATTATGTTTATGATATAAAAATGTAAATGTATAATATTTTAAGATTATAATTTTTAGATACCGCAGAATATTGTACTATCTACTACAAGTAACAGCTTTCGTTTTTATTATTTATATTTATTTATATTTTATTATATAGGTCACAGACACAATTGCAAATTTATTACATGTTTTCAATATCAGAGAATGGATTTAGGAACATAACTATTTCGTTTCAACGAATGATACGCCATATTCGATTAATACATTATTAATCCATAATTGATTTGTGTTTACACGTCTCTTATAAATATGCAAATATTCAATACAGTGGTTGGATTGGATTATCTTGACACGCGAATAATTGTGTTAGTAAAGTTTCGTACCATTTCATAAATAATTCACATTAACCATGTATCATTAAAATCTTGCGAAAATCTTGCGTAAGATATTGAAAAGATAATACGTATCAAAGCATATTCGAACATATTGGAATGTAAAATATAAAATTCTACTTGTTCCTATTTAAGATTAGCAAGAAATTACTATTTTTATCTTCTACAAAACAAATCAGCGACGTGTGCACGTTTATACCGCAAATAAATTTTAGAAACACAGAAATGTTAAGAAACTTGGAGTTGCTTCTTGTGCTTTTAACCAGAATGTCTGTAATAACGTAATTCAGCGTAAGTGCCACAGTAGTTTTTAAAAGTACTTTTATTTCGCGGTCTATTTCATTTATCCTTTCCTGCGTAGATTCTGGAACAGAGTATGCCACAGAATAATGCTGAATTTTACAAAATTATAAAAAAGTCTTTTACTACCAAAGGAATTTACGATAGAATCGCGATCAATACACATAGAAGCTTTGCAATAAAAGATGATCGATATTATTTCATCGACGCAATAAAATTAGAACGAAGTAGAATATTTCGATTATTTTCAAACAATTGAATCTCATGGCAATTCAAATCTTTATTATTATTTTATAGCGAGTAAATAACATTTTTACGAGATTAATATTTATGTTTATGAAATTATTATAGCCACAATGTCTGTGCTTTTATAGCAATGCATTTACGTGAAAAGTTTTACTTTTTTCTCACATTAAAGTAATTTTAACTTCGATGACTTAATTCATGTTACGGAAAGTTTTGGATTTTATGCTTGCAGTTTCATTTGTTACATTTACGATGTAATACAAAATGCCACACTCGTTTCATATTATAGTGATATAATTTAAGAAGCTAGATTGAAATTCTAACCAAAAATTAATTGGAAAGTAATATCGTTGTTAATAAAAGAGTAGGATGTGAATAGTAGGATGATAAGTAACGAATACGGATATTTATGTGAACTAATTTGAATATTTTATACAAACTACGTGTATTCTGTGCATTTGTGCAACTCTAAATTTTTCACAAATCCATAAATATTCGCAATATCCTGACGGAAATATTACTATTCCTACGTTATTAACTGTAAGAACTACTTAGAACATATTTACATTTCCTATTCACTTACTCGATCATATTTTATTGTTTCATTTTCAAAGGATGAAGGTGCGAATTGTTCGCTGTCGATGTATTCTTTTTATCTATCTCCTTACCTATAGTATAAAATATTTATACTTCCAATATACGAAACAGCATATAGTTCTATTTCTCAAGGAGATACACTATAAGAAGAACAATATTTCTGTCTGTATTACTTTCATGCATTCATTTCTTTCCGTGCATCAAGATAGATCAACGAAAAGAGAGAAAAAAAAGAAACAATCAGAGCCTTTGTGACGTTCAAAGAACTCATTTCCGTGAAGCTTCGCGTTCATCATAACTGTGTGTTGGTTTGTGAGACGACTAAATCAAAAGGATTTCTATTTCGATAAAACAAGTAAATAAAATCCAGGCTGCGGCTGGAAAGTGAGGATGGAACGGGAGCACACTCTTCTCCCGTGTGGCGTTCGCGGATTACTCGTGATTTGTTCCCAATGTGTAGCGTGCTGCGATGGAAACGATCTCGATAAATCTCACGAAATGAAATACAAACTTCAACGCGCCTCAGATTCGCGAGGGATTTTCAGCGTCCAGTGGAACGAAAGCCGACGGTTTCTTCGGGAATAGCGAGAAACTTCGATTCGTCGAACTTTGCGTTTGCCAAAGACTTTTAAAGAAATAGTACTTGTTATGATACATACACGAGCTGACGGAAGGAATTCGAACATTTGTAGGCACCTTTTGTATGTATATAAAGTATATTTTATGCTATAAATTTATATAATTTATATTAGAAATACATAATTTTGAGATTTTATTGGTATTGTTATGAGATTCGATTATCGTAATTATGTATAGAAATTACAAGATATTTGGTAGAATATATTCAATATTTTCCAGAGATCATGAATGCATTTAAACGATGAAATAAGACAGTGATGAAAATAGATAGTGGAACCGTATTTATCGTATTATTATATGCTTAAATATGAATATAAAATGCGACTATGTGTATTCATTTTTTGCTAAATATATGTTTGCAATAAATATCTCTTAATCTCTGTACACGTTCTCCGATTCACGATGAAAAGATAACAGCATAAGGTTTGCAAAGAACGATCGATTTATAAAATTTTATGCTACTGTTTTTCACTCATTATCATGACCTATTTCTCGCTGGAAGAAGGATACTACTGGGAATTAATTTCTGGATGAAATCATAATATTATTTCTCCTGAGCTGGATATTTTCCTGATACGTTCAATATTCCTTTTTCAACAACGTCTTTTTTTTAAGTTTTATTAAAACATTCGTGGAAATATTTGAAAATTTGAAACAGACGAAAACTCATCAAATACCATCCCCAATGATGTTATATACAACACAAATTTTGCTTAAACATTGCAGCTGCTGAAATTTTTAGGACAAACTTTTCGTATAAATAATACAGTTCAACTAATGATTTCAATCGAGTCGTTAATAACTTATTATGATGGTTGATCTGGCTGCAAACAATCTGCTTAAAAATTCATTTTACTGTTAACCTTAACGAGCAATCAATATTATATCTGCATCCTGGCTTCATTATTTTTCTTCTGCGAATCGAAGCGAATAACACGAGAGATTTTGCCATTTCCCGGCAGCTTTTCTTTCTGCGTCGAAAGTTTATTAACCTTGCCAGATTCTATTTTCAGGCTTTTCATTTCCCCAACAAACCAGCCTTCCTTACTTGCTTTCTACAGAATACTCTGTCTGGCCTGAAACTTTTCTGCGTAGCCTCCACTATGAGCTTCAGTTACGGAAACCAGTCTGGCTCTTCGTTACGATAGAGCTTTTATTATCGCGCAAACAAATAGAAATAAAGGACAAAGCGGAATTTGTTCCATTTTCAAGCCGATATTCGTACATCTTCTCGTAGCACCAGGTTGTTCAATGTGCAAAATTGTCAAAGGGAATTACAGCTTGTGAGACTGTATTTCTTTTTGTTCTCTTGATGATACTAACGAATATAACAATTGTTTGCCCTCTCAATTTTAGTAATTTGAAATTTTTCTTTTGAAAAACGGAAAGAAATATCGGACTATTAAAAAATATGTGAGACAAAAGTTTTGTATTTTACTGACACGTAATAACAACGCATTGCAAATATACATACAATAGAGTAGCTCACGAAAGCATTTGAATAATTATAAATATTTTTTATAAATATATTATTTGTGTTATACAAAATATTTTGAAACTTCATTAGAATTTCCGTATGCTGTAATATCTTAGTTTATATTATTTATTGAATAAATCAATCCATTTAATCCATTTATGCATTTTAATTAATTATCTACCTATTGGGAATTATAAAAAAATTTATAACATTATTAGAGAAATATTTTTACAATACTAGATTAAACGTATATTTTATCCGTTTTCGTGTTCAACATTAATCCCTTGCTGCCAACATATCTCGAGGGATGCACAATACATACATTTTTCCTATTATCTTCTTTTTGCATGTACGGATCCCCAGTCTGATTTATTATCTGCGTTTAAAATACACGTAAATTATATCTTTTTGTAGTAAACGTTCTTAACTTTTCTGCAGAGTAAATTCTCAGATTAATCCACTTTATTTCACTTTTCTTCTATTGTTTTACGTACGCCAGTAACAGAGAAATCATTTCCAGATTAATCTACTTTCCTTTCTCTTAGTTCTATATACGTTTTACACATTTATTTGAATCTAACATTTACGCGTATATTAAAAAGTTAAATGAATGGGCATATTTCCCCGGCAAAGTTACTTTTCACGAAATATAACATATTATACAACATATGTATATCAATTAGTTCGTTTTGATGAGCAGAGTACGAAATATAAAAATTATTTTTTGAAAGCTATTTTTTAGTGAAGAAATAAATAAATGAATGAAAGAATTTGATGTCGACCTATATGTTCGTATTTAATTATGAATAACAGCATATTAACAGTGAATTGGAATACCGTTATTTTAAAAAAATACCGCTAATAATTGATTTTTGCTTATCTGAAGTGAGAAAATTCTAGAAAAGGTCGATTCATCGCAAAAAGTTTTATACGCGTTATCAGTTGTCTGTCAGTCGCTGAAAATTTATTTGTATCAGATAGTGCTTACTTTTCGTTTCTATTTCTATCAAAAATCGATAACCAATGGTGTATTTCTCGATAGTAATGATTGGAATCGATTAAAGTATCACACGAACGACATATTTTATAACACAATCTATTATTTAAATACAATAAATAAAAGGACTTCTATGATGAAATATTTGAATAATCTAGTACTTCTCCAATCTATGAGTTAAAATGATTCGATCAATGTTACATCTCGTAAAATGTGATATTGCTAGGCTTATGTCGATCCTAACATTTACACGAGCACTGAGAAATTAATTAATTGTTAATGTATTACATTCACTTGTGCGCTCACCAATCGTCGGAAATCTTCGAAACCATTGATGTGTATTAATTATAATATTAATTATCACTGATGCACACTTTATAACGTCACTGGTCACTTCACATCACAATACGTACACTATTTACTTTGTTTCGCAATAAAACTCTTACGTGACACATACGAATAACGTACGATCAGAATGGTGTTATCAGCGCAAGAGGAGAAACGCGACTGTCCTGGCTGACACGTAAATCTAAGCTCGCCTTGACTTACCCACCGAGGTCAACAGGAAATACAACAAAAATATTTTCTATTTGGATCCTCTGACAGAGATGTAAACGTGATGTATAAACCCTGCCGGCATATTCGTATTTTGGAACTTCGAAACCTTGAATTGCTGCAGCTGACCGTTCGTGCACGAAAACAATCAACTTTTATGTAGGATTTGCACAAACTTAGGTCAATAACAGTGAAGTCAATAATGCGTTTCCTGAATCTACAGCTTCGGAACTATTTACATGGTAAATCGCATATCTGTTTCTAACTAGTGAGAATCTACAAAAAGTGAGAAAAACTTCGAAAATCATTAGGAAACTGTTGAAACATTTTGCAATTATATTTGAACGGCAAATATAGTTGTGTAATAATTTCTAGAAACACGATTTAAATCATATGGTCTGACGATTCTCTTGGTTGAATTCCCACAGATTTGATCTATTCGAAAATTTATGAAAACGTAAACTGTATCCACCGCTGAACGTGAGATCCTTATTCTATGAACCAGAGATTGAAACTAGTTTATACGTGTACCTTTAACCTGAAAGATGTAATTTCTAACTATTAATCGCCCACAATTAGCGTTCAAAATCACAAGTACTCGAGAGAAATAGTAAATCTATGATGTAACAACTTTTTAGAAAAGCTAATGTAAAACCATATAACTTCCTATGAGGAGTTATATAGCAGTAAGTTTCACCAAATAATACGTTGATATTTTATAAACGATGCACGCAAAACAATTACGAAAATTTTACATGTAATTTTACATGTAATTTTTACATATAATTTTTACATATAATTTTTAAATGTAATAAATACATGAAAATTTGCATGTATTATCGGCTCAGAGGATAGTGAAAAGTATACCCTTGCTAGTGCATTTTGATTTAAATCGATAATTCGATTGGTTCTGAAGGTATGTACTATAATAGACATATCTTACCATAGATGACTATGAATGGACTGGTCTGACCTACATCCTTTTCCAAGAATAGTAAATAAGTTTCTGATGTTAATAACTTTTATATTGCAATGCAAAAACTACAATGCAAAAACAAAATTTCTGCAAAATTTTAAATAACTTTCACGCAGTGCTATGATATTGGTGTTATATTCAGGGTTTATGTACGATGGGCAAGTCATCATATTACGACCGATCCAACAGGGATATCGGTAATTTAAGAAGTCCATAAATTTTGCCGAAATAGTTTTTCCGAAGTGTGATATTTCGTTTTATTGAAAAATATATGTGTACTCGGCAAACGCTCAATATTAAATTATTCGGAAACGAAACTTCATACTTATTTTTTCGTGTAGATCCATTTCTCTTTAGATGCTTATAAGCTATGTATTTTCGAACATGACCTACATAAATGTGCACTTGTTACGTTATTTTAATTAGATAAATGAAATTAGACAATTAAACAATTGCAGAAACTAATATTAAAATATAGCACTTTGTATTCTATGTCACATCAGGTATATCAAATTTGTAAGCGTACAGAATAAATTTAGTTATCCAAATTACTTCATTTATACATATGTGAAATGTATTCCTTTATCTGACATTAGTACAACGACAATCTCAATTGCGCATTTTAATATTTGAATGAAAACAAGTATAATGATAATTAAAATTGAAGTATTATTCAGATTATACGTTTCACCACATCGAAAGCAATACGTTTTTCATTGCAATTACTCCTTTATTTTGTAATGATTAAAATATTCCAGTGTTATCTGGCTGTTATTCATTTTGGATATGAATTAACGAGTTGGAAAAGGTATTACTATTCGGCAAAGTGGCATGAATACGATGGTATATGCAAAATAATTATGATTTATTTTAAAAAGATAACAATATATTGAAACGAATTACACAACAACATAGTATTGTTTTATTCGATTGCATTATATCAGATTTAATTCCGTAATTGTTTTTGTCACAGAAATTTGTAGCTGATTTTTGCCATTTATTCCTTGTTTAATTTCAATCTCTTTCAAATTAAATAAAAATCTAAATTGATAGAAATTTAACGTTGCTTCAATGCTAAATTTTAATTCAACAATTTATTTATTATTAATATAAATTCTAATTATTTTACCTATTAATAACTATAGTTTATCTACAAGTTGAATATACAATTATAATTCTATAAAATATTGTATAAAATAACAATTTTATAATTGTATATTGTATAAATTGCATAAATTGTATTAAAATTGTACATGTTGAAGAATTTTTCTATCTAAACTATTATCTTAGACACTATGCAGATAGATTAAACACGAAGAAATTAGTCAGATAGATTTGTTGGAAACTTCGATGAAATGTGCCGCATTTTTCATTGCATACAAAACCAAATCACGTTATTTATCAATGCACAATTTCTTCTTGTGAGTCAGTAATTAAATTATCTTTAATCGGAAATAGATCGCTTTTATCTTTGTTGTAAGTCATTTCAATTATTGGACATGGATGCAGTTAACTGACAACTTTTTCATTGGAGAGAAATTAAAAGAAAAAGAGAAGGGACGAAAGAGAGAGAAAGTAGATACGCCAATAGCGACTTTTCCAGTAATGGATGAAATTTTAGTGCAAAGTTTCTTTAATACCATTTCAAGAACTGTTGAAAAGCCATTCCAATCCGCTCTTCAGAAATTTCTAGTTTTATACCACGTACCTACGTTATCGAGGCTGCGATAAATGAAAATTTCGTAATTACAAGCAACAAAATTTAATTTCTTCTGGCTGGACGTTCTTCTCTTACCCCTTTAACGTATATTGGTTGTAAAACTGAAATCCATAAATTCGAGAGGCACTTGCCAGTGGCATGTGCATACATTATCGTTAACACAAGTCATATACTGTCGAAATTTATACGCATACGTATAACTTGTTCGTGTGAAATATTACCAGCTATTTCCCGAAGATTTAATGGTAACTGCAAAATTAGTTGATGTTCAATAATTCATTAAATTAATAACGAATAGTTTAATAATACGAGTAAGATACGTTTTTCAATTTCTCATACAAGGAAACGAGACAATTTCCTAATCTAATTTTCTGAATAGGAGAAAATTACGTTAATTGTAACACGTTGATCAATTGTCCAATAACATCATGCTAAATACTATATTTTGTTTACGGACGCATAAAATAATTCATGAATTGTAGAAAGATTTAAATGTTATTTTCAGGCGATATTTATTAGATGCAACTCGTTTAAATTACAAAACAGATGGCTTAATAATGGAAATGATTTCCAGTAAAACACAGATCTATTTAATGCAGCTTGAACTCGCAAAGCATTCGAAGTTATAATACCGCGTTGGCAACGACATTTCCTCTTCCAGATTACTATTCGGAAAGGAGATCTCTTTTTACACCGATGGCAATTTGAAACGCTTTATTTGAAGGGCGGTATCGCATCCAGTATGCAGGATATTGTCTCCAGATCAATGAAGTTGCATGTCGTAACACGACACTATCTTCGTTTCACGAAAATATTTGAAAAGCGACGTACGCTTGAAATCTGAGGATCAATAGAGCTAGGATACCTATTTGTCACGTAAATTGGAATCCAATTCAGAAATGGTCAGTGAAGGTTCACATAAAAGCAATCGTCTCAAGAGACTAATAAAAACTGAAACTGAGTAGAAATGGAGAAAATCTGTTTACGAAGGGGAGGTTCTCTATTCGATAAAATGTGATCGATCAACCAGATAATATTGAAGATACGAAACTGCTATGTATCGAAAAGAGAATACTGCCTTTTCATATCCTATTTTTAATGAAATAATACATCGGTATTGAATGAAAATAATAGAATTCATTCGTAAATAGCGTAAATTGTAGCCTGTTATTTAGTAAACTTGGAATAAACTTAAACGATTGATATTGTAGTTACAAAATGAAATTAATTCTTATTTACCGCACCTACCATAAAGAAAATTAAATTATACTCTCTTAAACACTTTATCACAGATTTGTTCCATTAAAACTTGTATTTCGAAGTGGCAAGTATCCCGTAACTTATCGACAGCAGTGTACACCCTAATAAATTAATCTGCTACTACCTCGTTACTGCTACCCTTATCAATTTTATTACGGAAACCGTATACATTTTAAATTAAAATGTAATCTTTCAAATAATTGCGCTATTATTATGCAAACGCCAATCTTTAGTGAAAACATTGGAGTTCTACAATAACCGAGCAAGAAGATCTCGATATGTACACAATGTAGGCTGCTAGGAAGGTTGGTGAACTGTCTGAATGGAGCTAGCTGAAAAGACACTTGATAACGAATCGATCGATCGACCCATCGCTTTACCGATGATGATTTTATTCATGCCTAACAGCCGGGTGACCGGTTAAGTGGTATTCGAAGACACGGCCCGCGGATGAACGCTCTTCAAAGGGACGAATAGCCGAAGAAAGATGGAAAGAAGGAAGAGGAAGTGGCGGTGGATTGCTGACTGGTTGAAAAATTAATGGGTCGAGTGTCGAGAAAGTTCAGTGAGATCGGCTAAGAGAGAAACCAAAAGAGAAGAGCGCGGACAGTTTGGCTCGGGATGTCGTTATTGAATGGCTTCGTTTAAATAAATTTCCCTAGCGAGGCGGAGCGGCCGAAGCATTCGTTATTTTTCACCAAACTGTCCTTGTGAAATGCAGTTTCGTGCCACAATCGGATATTGGCGGCTAAACTACTATTTATCCCTCAACTTCTTCCGTATATCTTCCTCCTCTCTCGTTCCACCAACACACGCTGAGATTGCACAATCAATCCACGAGCGCATACTAGGGCCACGGACCGATCAATTCGCTAACTTTTAAATAATGAAGCTATGTTTCTATACAGGTACAGTCGGAGACAAAAATAAATGAACATGTAAACAGTTATCATTTTTAATTGTTAGTCTTATAATTATACACTAATTAATATTCACTATTTTTTCTATTAGTATTTACTAACTATTGAATATGGTTCCTCTAGATGATACTTGGAGGAAGAAGAAAAGTTCAAACTTAAATGAAAATAATCTTTGGTTTTAAATTGGTGAGTAATGTAGAGATAAAATTGGTAGTAAAATTATTAATGAGAAAAGATTTGAAACATATAAAAGTTCCAAAATGCACGTCTGAGATACGTTTGATATCTATTTCCGTGCGCTGCTTCCTCCTTTTTCTTCTGTTTCCTCTCGTTTTCAACTTTCGTTTAGTTTTGAACTAATAACTGACTTTTTACGACCCTTTCATGCATAGAATGGATCCTTGGAAGGAAAAAGACACAGTTGCAAACCAATTGATAGCAAAGAAGAGGAAATTTTCAGAAATGAAAATTTAAGTCCCCAATTGTTATACGTTTTATCATCGATTGTCCATTCTATGATCAATAAAAAATCCAAATATCTTTCCAGTGTTCCATTATTCACAGCAATCCTAACTTTGCTGATTTTCAACTTCTCTTCTAGAGAACATTAGTATGATCTCAAACGGCGACAAACACGTTGACTGTCCAAGCTTTAGTAGGCTAAGCTTCAGTAACAAGCTTTAGTAAGCCGAGTTTGTTCACCATGAACGTTTGAAATCCGTGTTTTGAAACTCTTTGTAGGTCTCGTCAATCCATCAAGTTTTTTCGTCGTTACCAACTTTGTAAAACGGCGCAATGCACACAACCCGATCAAAACGAGTATACAGTCTTCCAACGAAATAGCTAGTATCGATATTTTAGACCATATCTCGGTAACGAAGCTGAACCGATCTGTTATTTATACAACATTTTTTGTACCAAATATACTGGCGAAGTTTGTCGGTTTATTCACGGAACACCCTGTATACGTGCGATAATATTTCTGCGACGAAATAAAAAAAAGTGGGTTAAGCCAAAAAAGCGGTTTTTCAGCAAACATTGCAAACGTTTTGCAAGATCAGGGTTTTTACAATTGTTTTTCCCCTTTTGTTATTCATGTCCAATGCCCTTTTGTACGTAACTTTTATGACGATTTATTGCTTATAATAAATTATCACAACGATTGATGCGACTGTAAATTATCAATTAAAAAAATTCGTTGCTCGCACCATCGGATCAGAAAAAATATGATAATAGTTATTGCTTGTTTCAAGATCTATCGTGTAAAAACAAATTTTTAATGCATTTAGAGTGAAAACTTTCCATTATAGAACATTAGAATCGTTTAGAAAATGTTAATTCATGCAATTAATCTTTATAGATGCTCGTTATTTCCAATATGCAGGATATATGGAACATAGTGTCACCCATGAACTCTTTGCGTCTTTACTTTCTGTTCTTAGACCTGCTAGCACAGCTCGTTACGGGATAACATGTGCATGAACTACGTAGTAGTAGGTACATAGCTTATGTATAGTACGGAACAATGTCTGTCGCAGATCTAGTTTCGCCAGAAGCAAAATATGCGTCCAGCGTGCAACACGTCCACTGTTTACGCCCAGGATGCGTACACATGAACACCTTTGTTAACATTCTGCTTTACATTAGCTCTTAATTTTGGCAGACAGAAGTTGCAAGTTGATGACTCTGACACGTTGGCAGCGGTACGAAAACGAAGAATTACGTACGTAATTTCTGTTTTGTCCTTTGTGCGGAAGAGTATTGTTCAGGTCAATGGTGAGTTAAAATTTCCTTATTCGTAGTACAGAGATTGCGAGAATAGAAAAAATAAATAAAAATATGAAAGAATTTTTCTTCATTTGTGTCTTAATGAAACGAGACGAATTATTAGATTATGCTTTGCGAAAATACCGCCGGCAGTTGAGACTTAACCGCTAACCCGTGACAATTATACGGAGTTTATGTTTTATTGAGCTGAGTGAGAAGGCTCAAATTAATTTTGAGATAACAAAGGAATTACTAGATTTATGTGTTAATTAGATTATATTATCATAGAATAATGGTCGCTATAAATGAAGGAGAAACGTTAAAAGCTTTATGAAAAGAGTTTCATCATTTTATCTGCAACGTGTTGTGATCTGATACTTTAATAAACGTAATATAATTTTTAATAAAAAAGGAAACCTAATTATTTCGTAGTACACGTGTACATTTTTTACACTGATTTATCATTAGGCTTTTATGACACGGGTATGAATTGCATTTTCTCGTCTACAGCATGGAAGAAGCATGACACTCCTGAAGATTCATCATTTTCGGATTAATTTGATGGAAAATCGGAAGAATATTTCAAAGGGTAATATTCATGAAGCGATTATAGGATAGAAATCGTTTGAAAGATCGTTGAAGCACTCAACCGTCGTGTGAAAGAGCTAGTACTAT
Organism: Bombus huntii; assembly: GCF_024542735.1. NCBI lineage: Eukaryota > Metazoa > Arthropoda > Insecta > Hymenoptera > Apidae > Bombus > Bombus huntii. Next base: position 8,464,321 of record NC_066246.1, read on the forward strand.
TAAAGTCTGAGGAAGGAAGCGACGCTTTATCTAGATAGGATATCGATTAACTTTAATGCAAGTGTCTTCAATAACAGCCGAGAAGAACGATGGAAGAAAAACGCGATTGACTGTTAATGAGGTTAATCGAAACACACAAAATCAATTCAGCGCGATAGATTTCTCTCGCTTCAACAAAAAGATGTCATAAGAAAAATGATACATCGACTACTTTCTACATATTCGAAACAATATTAGTATAATCATATAAAATAACAAATATAAAAGAAAAATTCTAAATATCTATGCGATAAATTGACTAGAAAGAAAAATCATACACTGGACATACATATATGGTAATACATAAATATATCATACATATATGGTAATACATAAATTGCTTTTTCCTTAATGGAATGTTATTCCTTCGACGATTAAACATAGGTTGTAGTATCAGAAATTATGTTTGACTTCATAGAAGTGCCTGGCTGTTTCATCAAGGTAAGATTATGCCGCAGATCTTACATGGAACAGCGAACAACAAATTTCATTTTGAATATTTCAGACGTTCAAAGGCATAATATGACTCAAAAGCGAAATTATAAAGGTGCAGTGATGCATGAAAGTTGTCAGGCCTTGCCCGGCAGGTCTTTAGAGATGCATAGAATTCTTTAATGAAAACGTGGAAACGTTTCTATGCATATAAGAGTGTTCGTGGCAAAGACCGGTTACGTGTCATCCGCAGAAACTCTCGTATTCTATCATTTTGCTGCATCTTTATGAAGCTTTTGTTAAACGATTGAATTAACAGAGATAAAACGGATCTAAGCCCGTTGTTTACAGCATCAAAGTCTACTGTGGATGATACGTTTGATAAATGTTTCATTCCTCAGCGTGACTGTCGCTTTATACTTCGCGTAACACCCATGAAGACACCACAGCTTCCTAAAAGATATGAAAGATTGGAAATTGAATTGTGAAGTGCATATTTTCTAATTAAAATGTTTTAGATCGGAGGTGATACTTCTAACTGAAAAATTGTATATTGAAATATTAAAATGACTGTTTGGATTTATTCTTAATGCTGGAAACATTTTGATTTTTCATAAAGAGGTTATTTTGTGGCACAACGTATGTACGTTCTTTGATACAAGATAAAATACGAATTACAAATACATTATTTTCTTAAATCATCAGATTGCAATTTTTCAAAAATTTGTCTTCTACTACAGATTTAGAGTAAAAAAGTATTACGTGGTATGCTGAGTAGAGTTTATAACGGGAGACTGTAACGACGATGAAGGTAGGGTTGCTATAGTCTTGCGTACTCACTTGCACGAAGGGGCTTTGTAAGTGATCCAGGAATGTCAGTGCGGGTATGAGATGCAGGATATTAATCATGCACTATAGGAATGTCTCGATTTTTACGAGCAAAAAATTGCTATTATATTAAACACGACACAAAAGAACATTTATCTTCTTTTAAAAATCAGGAACTTGCGATTAACTATATTTGTTAATGGAAATAATAATTTTTGCTAGGCTGGGCTTTCTAGTACTAAAACTATGACGATCGCCTAGTTCCAAACGTTATTTTCGTATCCAGAATTGACAATATGTGATTTTTGTAAAACCACAAAAATGTCAATCCTAAAAATATTTCAATTTTGAGTAAACTATGAACAAATTTTTTATTGATATATGCGTGATTTCCCGTCCTAATTTTACGATTAAAGTTAAAGTATCAAACTTCGAGAATCGCGGCAGAATTATTATCGCCTGATAGCAATTACGAAAATTTCGCGAACGTTGCATAGTACTTCAGGAAGAATCACTATCAGCGTGATTACATGTAAGCGAACTGAGTGCGATGATGAGAGGGATCGATGATTCACGCATCACGTGACGGCATTTTCACCGGTGTCCATTGAAGTCGAAAGCCGGATTGATTGATGATATTGAACAACGTAGATCAGTTGGACAGTTTGCTGCTTTGCAAGACAATGATCGGTTCTTTCCTTTGGCCCTTATATCGTGGCGGACATCCGGAGAAAGGCGGCGTGACGACCTTCGACCCTTCCTCACTCTCATATTCGCTGACAGCTGCATGAATAAAATATGGACGCGATGCTGAGAGCTGCATTAGCGTTCGAGTCGCTACACATTTAACGGCTGTGCTCCCTATCTGTTGCCATTTCGCAAACAATTTCCACCGGGCGAATCACCGTTGCTTGTCGAGCCAACAAACAGGTGCATTTAAGCGACGGTTAAAGGCGTGTGCAGATGTCGATGGTGAAAGGCTAATGATATATCTCTATCGTTTGAACAAGGACTGAGGAAACTGAGACTGGACATCAAATCTTCCTGCGTTTAACGTAATTTGATGGATGGGAAATGAAGCAAACAACGATGAGTCTAATATTATTTTATATACTTAACATAGCGTGTACTAATAATTGTATTCGGTATAAACAAAATTCCTTATTATTTGGGTTAATGGGCTTAAACAAAAAATTGCTGCTTCGCATTAATATTTTTGCAATGTGTGTATATAAATAGGAAAAATCCTTACATCAAATTTAACTTAATTTAGTTGATAATGATTACTTGAAATAAAAATTTGGATCATATAATTTATAATGCTTCAAAGTACAAGAAATGTATTCTTAGATTCTACGTTGTAGAAAACAAAATAGAAAGCAAGTTTCTTATGATACGATTAGTTGAACTTAGGAATGGGCATTTCTTCATTTATGCGTTTCTTACTGTATGTTGGTTTGACATTATTTATTTGAACTTTCTATATTTCAAGAATCGATAGTCGACATACTGACCAGGGTAATTGGTTAAAGATATTGAAGTTTTACTCCCTTTTTCCTTCTTGTTATTGAAATTATGTAGCAGTTTCAGCGTTTTCTCTTTTCACTCAGAGTATATAATTAATGTCTTTAACTTTTCAGAAATCAAACGCTATTGTACTCGATACTTGGCTCATATATTTATCACTGCACTTGCTATATGGAACTCGAATTCTTCTTTAATCTCATAATAAAAAAGGAAGATAAATATTTCCGATTTCACAGATGGTTAAAAAAGATTAAAAGTAGAAAAACTGTAATGGTAACAAAAATGAAAAGATAGACGGAATACAAAAAATCTGATAATTTCTTCACTCTTTTTTGAAAAGAATATTTAGTTTCATTTATATTTGATTTATACCAGTGATGTATGTATTGTAGTGTAATGTACTTAACATAATTAGTGAAGGTATATATCATTAGTCATCGAGTACATAAGATTTAAAATATCTATGACTTTTTGTTTCGGGGAAGAAATAAGAGAAAGTAAAAAATAATTCGTTCTTGAGGAAAAATTGATGACGTGACTGGCAGATTTGTACGTAGCCCTACTACAGCGTCTGCACTCTACGTTCTAAACCTTACAGTCTTTTACCAGCTCGATTTTTTTGAAGATGTCTGGAAGGCCTTAAACTTAACGCTTTTCTTCGCATCCGTTTCTCTCAGCCTTTTCCTCGGTCCAAGCACCCTACCATCTTAATCCCCACCATTTTCTGCACACCTGAGTGCGCCCTAAGTGCGCGTATCTTCAGACCACCGCAACACCGACTGGTTATCACATTCACGTTTCTCTAACCTTTCATCGTGAATTCCCCAGCTTTCTATTTTCACGGAGATATAGTTCCGTTGAGATAAATAGAGCAAGGGAAATGAGGCGCGAAAGAAAGGTATATATACATACAATTTTCTTCCGATCCTTTGCGACCTCTCGTTTCCGTGTTATAGTATTATACTCGGGTTTGTTGTACGAATTAAACCATCCCAATTTTTGTAAATTTCATTCTGAGGATACGTGATTAGCATTGAACTTTTCAAAGTAGCAAATAATGTTTACTAAATTCGCAGAAGGTTCTTTGAGAATCGTAACATTCAACACACGTACTTTTTCTTTTATGCTTTTGTATTTGTGTCAAACAATCCGTAAACGTTTCTAAATTGCCTATATTGATCATGTAACGGATAGAAACATTACAAACAAATGTTTGCGGTTATCAAGCAATTTGGGAATGAAAGGGTAAGGCAAATTCCACAGTCGGCCGGTGTGGCACGTAATCCTACGTATGTACATATATACCATTAGCTATTATTGACTCGCGGAACGGTGTTGTCACAAATTGTCACTTGGGAGATTCTCTGGAAATTTCAACGCGACCGTGTCACGCCCATCGTTGACCGTGATATTCGGAAAATCCGATTAGGTGTTTCGTCGTAAAGGAAACGCTTTCACCTCCATTAAAGAAGGACAGGCAAGGAAATGTCCTTTCTTCTTTGAGAAAATTTATAGTGGGCTTCGAATAGATCTTTGATGTTGACATAGAAGTATGTATATTCCGCAATTTGATCCAAAACCATTGATGTATTTATATTAGTAACAGGAATGGCAATAGTGCATCTATAACGTCGCACGTTAACCTAATTCCAGTTGCATATTGACGTGACTTCTCTAAAACGTAGCATATTAAAGAGCTGGTATGATGCCAACATTTCTTTGCTGTTTAAAAAAAAATTGTGTATACCGGCTCTAAACTGAAATTTCTATAAACAGAGATTTAAACCTTTGAAACGAAACTTTTAATATCATGTGCACTATTCTTAAAATTCAGTTGATCTGTGACACATATTTACAATATACAATTCCAACTCCTATTCATGTAAATTTATTCAAAAGGTATACTATGTAAAGCTTCGAATAAAATTACAAATATATTGAAAAATATAAAAGAAGTGTTATTGGTTACTAGTTCTTAATCTTTTTGCCTTTTAAGGATACAGAATTTATCGTACAGAGAATATATGTTTCCGATACAATCAATAGTTACTTAATAAGTGCTTACGAACTTCCTTTCGTAGATAAGACGTCATATTATTTATATTAGAATGCGGTTTGAAAAGCGTATGTCACAAGTTGTCAGATATGCCAATACCAAGACGAACTTACACTGCTGTTTGTTATGATACGTTATTTCAGTGCAATGGTGCATATCTCTTTCAACATAGTGGTATCGAGTGCTTTGTATTTAGTATTTATATTCTAGCATATATACAGGGTGGTTGGTAACTGGTTGGTAAATCGACTTCGAATTATCGCTCGATACGCGTGCGGTACGTTATAACGGAGCTCACTGTAGATCGTTGTCTCGATGAAAAAATTAAAAAAAAATTTATTCTATATTTTCGATTTCTTTTTTCGCGTAGAATCACCTCCTTTCCGCTTGTACCACCAGTTACCAACCACCCTGTATATCAAATAACGGTAAATATTTTCTTTAATCATTATGCGTTAATGTGCACTAATTAATGCCCGAGATTTGCACAAATAATTAAATTGGTATGATAATAGATTATAGAAATTATGCATTGTTCTGTTATTTGATTAAATATTGAATTTTATTAAAGAAACGAATATTACGAATACTTACGAAATTTACGGAAAGCGTAATATTTACTGGCGTTGAAGAACTATCTTACTAAGATCAAAATAAACCTCAAACAGCTACTCACCTGTAACAAAAAAATGTGAGTAATTAATAAAAAGCAAAATTAAAGTCCTTAATGATAATCTTAAGAGCAAAAAAAATGTACAAATTTCTCAATACACGATTGCAATGTTTATTTGTTTAGTTTAATCGAATAAAATAATTTCATCGTAACTATGAAGAAACATTGTATTGTGCAAAATAAGATGAAAAGTGTATCATAATTTTATGTATCATAAAAATATTAACAAGTGCTTTTGCTTATTTTTCATCCTTCCGAACTTTCCTTCATTTTGTGCAGAATTGCAAATTTATTAATGTATTTATTTTTACCAAGTATATAAATAGCTGAGAGAAAGCCATTGCTTCTCATTAATTTAAATGCTTTTTATTCTTTAATTGCTTTTGATAGCTCCATTCTGAAAGCAATGACTTCTTTCGAAACTAGAATTGGCTTAAAACGCATTTTAATATATCTCTCTTTACGGTCTATGCATACTAATTACCACGTAATAGAATAATCGATTTCATTTCAGCGGATTTACTTTTCTCCCCTTGAGAAAAGGTATCAAGTATCGTTATCGCATTTAAATGATTGCTACAAAGCATTCATGAAAATAAAATGCTTATGAAAAATTGCTAAAATTTCATTCGACTTTTGGAGCTCAATAACAACATACAAAATAACATATGATTATAATTAAACCAACTTGTGTGTAGTATATTGTAATACTTTATATTGTAATCGTACTGAAATAAGACGAAAATAAAATTATTCAAAAATATAGAGAATAACTGTAGTTAAATAAATTTAGTTACGCGTTATAGATAAAACTTTGTAATATTTTAATTATACTAAAACAAAAGGTTTTTCCTGGCTTTGAATAAATATGTGCTAGCCTGCATAATGCGAGGCAAAAGAATATGAGCATTCACCTAGTCTAGAAATATTTGCCAAATAGGTACATTAGCCGCTGGTTTCCGGAATAACCAGCGATCTAAAGGCCACAAAAGAATGCGGCTGTTACAATACACAGATTCATGTGAATAGATGTACTCGCGTCTGCTTAATATATTTTCTCTCACACAAAAAGAGTTTCCCATCCTTTGGGCTATCTGGCACTGATATTCCTTGGAAAGCAAAGAGTCAAGGAATATGTCACATTATAAAGCATCCTTATATGGTCAGGATAACAGAATTCGGTGACAACCGCCGTACAATACCTTTTCATTCTGATATCCTATTCTCTGCACTTACACAAGCATCCGTAGCATCGATAAGATGAACATATTATTATTTATTTTTATTTATTAAATTTTTATTTATTTTAGTTTCTTTTATTAAAATTGGAATAGACATTAAAATTAGGCGTATCTAGTTATATATACGCTTAATAGAAAATAATTTTTAACTGCATAATTACGTAAATTTCCTCTGATTTGACGTTACTGAATAGATGTTGGTATTACAAAATATACATTGGTATCTTCCAAAGTTATATAAATTCTATATTCATAAACTTTTGTATGCCTGTACTTAATAGGAAATCAATATTGAAAAACTTTTTAATGCTACAATATAATTATTAGTCGCTTGATTCATAAGCGAAATGAGACTGAAATTTTCTCGGCATCTCGCTTTCAAATGATAAAGTGGGAACTTTCTTTGGCTGGAAACTTTTCTACGGTATCGCCACCGTGGGTAAGACATATAACGAAACAAACTACTGGAGACATTCTGTGTAAGATCGTTTTAATTGCTCTCTAAGGAATTTATAGAAAGCCAGATGTTGACAATAACATTGTTTCCAAGGCGATGGAATTTGAACAAGTGCCAAGGGAAATTTTTTCGTGTTCGTATAATCTACATTTTTTTAATATTTTAACCGTAACATTTACAGTTACATGCAAAAATTGTAGTATACGTAGATTTATAGTTATGTTTAATATTTGAGAAATTAACAATTATCAATTATAAATATAAATTATAAATTATAAAATTTTCATGTGAATAATAGCTATTAACTTGGATTATTTTATTATATTTTTAGATACGGTTAACTCCGCTATGCTCTTTCGATCATTCTCGATATCGTATTGTATTCTTCTAACGCTGAAAGATATCTCAAAATTTGGTCAATATATTATATGAAAAAAATCATTTCAGTCTTATGATAACTATCTGCTTAAAATATTGCAAAGCCTTTTCGTTTCACTGAGACGAGAAGAAAAATAAGATTTGATTAAATTCGTATTTATAACTTTATTTAACATTTTATCACAGCTTTCTATGTACGCAGAGGTTTCTGCGAAATACGAATGTTCGCAACAATATAAACAACTTAATTAACGACAAAACGACTTTATTCCGCGTATCTATAACTGTACGAACAGTATACTCCGTAAACGAATTCTATTCCGTCAACATAATAAAACTTGAGCTGTACGTATTTTATGTTCCTCCGAAAATTTGTTCTCTCGCTTCATTTTACCCAACCTCCACGTACGAATATCACGTGAGAATATTCGCTCTGTAAATTCTGCAACAGAAACGTACTTGATTTTTTGCACGAGATAGAATTTTCCCGAATTTATACGATACCTTTCTTGTCCTTCGCCGGCATACTTTTCAACGTTCCTTCGTTTCCGAAACGCGTTTCCTTTTTGTATGCACATGACATTCTCCTCCCATGTTAAATCGGAAGCACGCAAGGCAAAATTTCAATCCTTCGTATGTTCGCCCATTATAGTACCAAATAAGAAAATGTAGTTCCTTTCTTCGACTAATGGGGCTACATGGTTATTTCTCTTACCCAACTTTTATTCGAATAATTCGTCTGGAAATTGTATGTTTAAAACATTTTAATATGTTTTATTTACTATTATTTCTGTGATTGATAGATATGAAGAAGAATAAAGTAATATTTTGATTTAACATGGCAACATGTTTCCTGTACAAGGAAGTTTTTGATGTTATCGAATTGCAATTTTTTATTGGCTTAAAAATTGTAAAAGTAATATTTCATTACACCTATCATATGAAAAATATAAAATTCACTTGGAAAGAAACGGGATGCTTGGAAATGTAATCCAAGAGCTTCATCACAGACGATTCAGCAACAAATAAAATATGCGGAACAGTATCCACGTTTGTTTACAATTGCTTTGCTCTTTTTATCTCTTACTTTACATTTCCACCTTTGGACAAGCACATTTACAAAATTTACAAAACTGCTCAGAAAGAATAGAACGAAGACGTAGCGCGTGCTCTTTAATTCCTCTGGTAAATGTGCTTTCACTCCTAATTTGGAGTTAATTAGCAAACTGTAGAGGGACTACTCAGACTTTGTCAGACGCTTGCATTTCGTTTAAGCAATTTTATTTATTAGCTTATTTCCGCGTTAAACAACATCGCTACGAAGCGTACTAAATGCATTCCCACTTTTAGTAAATGCTCGGGAACAGTCCGCTAATAAATGTTTTCGTTTCTTAGGTTTCTTTGAGAATTACAATCAAGTGTAATTAATGCAATAAGCCAGAGCTCTAAAAACCGTTTAAGAATCTTAAAGTACTAAGCGTTACGAAAAAGCTAATGGTTACAAAAGGTTTTAACAAGCTTTCCAGATATTAAAACTTTTATTAAATTCCGCAAAGACTTACAACAAATTCTTTCCAATCTTTATTTCGTGACAACAACGTCGCGATAATTCTTCGTCGCCTCTAATTCATTGCCAGTAATTCGTCTAATTAATTCACGACAAAATTCGCCCGATACATACATCGATGTCGTTAATATAAGTCGCAGGCTGTAAGAGAAATTCTTCATTTTTATCGCTCAACGAATTTAAAAAATCGCGTTACTACGTTATAATTCCCACTAGAGTGTGACACGTATTTCACGTTCTTAACGTTTTTAATAATTTCTGTACGGCTGAAAAATTCTCTGCAATACGTGGCCTCTTTGCCCCAATTTCGTTTCTTGACAATTGAAAAAAAAAAAGAAGGGAAAGAAAAGAGGGCCGGTACGTATGATCAACATCAATGGAAAACGTTAAGAGCGCTGTTCACGGCTCCTACAATTAATTGCCGCATTTAATGCCCGTTCCCACGCGCGAAATGTCGTCACAATGGTAAACGCCATTTCAGAGCAGCGCCATTATGTTTCGACTTCGTTGGCTAATAAACGAAAGTGAGGAATTAGGATGTAAAAATCTATTGAAATTTATTGCGCTTTTGCCTCGCATTTGCTCGTACGAAACACGCTGCACGCGTTTAACGAGAAACAATTGCTTCGTAACGAAACTGCCGTGAAATTTCAATATACATTCGCGTTGATACGTTCTTAATTGCCAGCCACTTTTTTGAAGGAGTACGCAGTTATGTATCTCACGCATTCATTTTGCAAGCGCTACTTTCTTAATTTTGAGAGACGTAAAACGTTTAAGATCTGTTTAGCTGAATTGAATTAACAGCAGTAAATTAGAGAAAGAAGACTGTGTTTCGTTGGAAAGAACGTTTAGAGTTTTATTAAATTCGTATTGCTTCACTTGGACAACATATCCCAAAAGTTAGAACGCATTGTCGAGGCAAATGTAAAATATCCTAGAGAAATTTTCTTCTAATAAAGATTTAATTAATATTCCGGAGAATTTATTTTTCCGAATAAAAACATTTAACTGTGAGAGACACGTTCTTGATGAGACTTCTGAAAGAGATTGCAGTCGTTATGCTTAAATATCTTCAATTGTCTTTGTTTAAATGCAACTACGTATAAATGCGAGAGCATTAAGAAAGGTTTATTTCTACGATTATTTCTTACATCTACCTGTACGCTTCTTACACTTTGTTCTCATTTCTCATATGCAAAGAAAAGGACGATATTACGAGAAACGAGAGGAAATTAGTTCTTTCCAACGTCCCATTGTGTCTATAATAATACATGAATTTGTAGGATTTGTAAATTGAATTTACATGTAATGAAAAAGGCAAACGAGGCAAAATAAATTAACGCGTATAAAAAACGATGAACATAATATCCGAGGAATCCTTTGAACGTTCATCTTGTCTATAAATATCTGTACTGAAAGAAAGTAAAATCCTTCACATAATTTAAAGGCAAAGACGAATTTAGACGAGAAAGAACTTAAGAAATAGGTCGAGGAAAATTGAGCACGATATATCGGTCGTCTTAGGAACAGAAAGGATAATACTATGATTCCAGATGGTGAACAGAGTGCTTGAGAATATGGAAATATTATATTATATGTAAGAAAAAAAGTTTAAGTAATAAAAATAACAATAAGTAACACAATATCAGAGATTCCATAAAGGAAATATTTTTATTTCTAGTCGTCCCGATAACGAAATAAAATTTATCGAAATTAAAAAAATTTTAAGAGAAAATGTAATAGAAGGATGCTAAGAAGATACAATTGGACAAGTAATAATTCAAACTTGTTAGGTACAAATATGATCGGTGTTATTATGAGGAATGGTAGCGCTTTGTACAAACGAATCGCAGTTCGGCATGATATAGAAGCTAAAAATCAATATCTGTTACCAAAATTGCTTCACAGAGTGACCAGAAATCGAGTATCCGCGAGAAAGAGCGTATTTTTCTACGCGAATAGAAAGAATACACTGGTTGCGTAACTTTCGATATTGTGCGTACACAAGGATACTATTAATTTCCTGAAATTTAGGCTTAAAATAACAAATTTAAAGGTAAGTTAGGAATATTACAATATTACTAATAAGTATCTACATAATAAGAATATAATTAATGTAATCTATAATTTACTCCATTGTTCTTCTTCATTAGCTTGTATATTTGTAAATTATTTTTAAATCGTATTAATTAGAAGGAATATATTAACTTTTCAATTTGAGAAAAGGGGAAAAAAACATAAGTTGAACTAATACTTGAAACGTGTTTGAAAGATATGGCATCTCTGTTTGAAATGTTGGGAATAACGAAAGTGTCATTGCTTGAAAGTGCACTTTAAAAAATTGTCAATAAATTTTAGTTTTTCATACGGTGAACGTCATTGCGAGAAGATGAACAACTGGTTAAAAATATGAAGAGAATGAGTGGGAGAAGAATTTCTAAAAGATACACAACATATATGTAATTTTGAATTTAAGATTCTTTTTGAAAATGAATACGAAAAAATTAATTTTATTGTGCCAAACGTTGAGGAGATTATTCGTATAGTATTATATTACATAAAATATTTTATCATTTCAAATAAGATAATAATTCTTAAAGGTTTTGATAATTTCAATTAGCAATTTTTCAGATTCTCTTAAACTCATCTTTATCTCCTAGAATCGTTAGTATAGACCAATATCAAATATTATCGCTTGTCAGTTATTTCATGCATATGAAATACAGATATTGAAACAAAACGAGTTACATAGCAAAACTTCGTATAGTTGATAAAATTGGTCGTGTATAACAACTTTTATTATTTCTCACTGAATCAAATCAATCAAAAAAAAAAATAGGATACGTCGAACCGGAAAAATAAATCAATATAAAATTTCACAGTACAAAAATATAGATAAAAATATTAAATATCTCAATATTTGATGAAAGTATATTAAAAGACATAGTTTTATTTTACAATATTATATATCTTGTGTACTATGCGCATAAAAAAATCTTTCTCAAAAGTATCACTTTGTTTTCTAAGTTTTCAGTATGTAGAATACTTACATTTGTTCACAAAGATATACAAGGGACAGACAGATCTTTGCACTTTCATTAATATTTTTTGGTGTCGTATTTTCGTTTTGAGGCATCTTGGGTATCTTTGATATTACGATACAATTGCTAAAGTATTTAATAAACAGAAATAACATCATGATCAAATAAAAAGTGTAAAAATCTATCTCCAATCTTCCATACATTGAACAAAATCGTTCTGTCTTCACCATTTAAATCGGTCGGATAAAGTGTTTCTGTCAGTTTGTCAATTCTTTCTGCCTGAAAGAATATTCGAAACATAAACGCAGATGAAATTTATTTGCGGCATTTTATATTTTCAAACGATACAAATGGCATGTGCATGAATTATAAATGTAAAATGCATGGGAAAGTAATCGTTTTTACGTTTTACTCTACGTTTTACTACACGGATTAGATATAGAAACGAAGTTTAATGGCAGAGCATTAAAAGCTTTAATTCTGCACGTGCCCGAAGAAAAATAGTGGAGACAGGCTCCAGCGTCGACATTCATTTATACTCATTTAACAAAGACTGGAAAAGTATCGAAACTTGGAAAATTGGTTTCGCGTAAATCAACTATATCCAGAGTGTGAACAACTGAACATTCGCGTCTTATTAAGAGCTCGATCGATCAGTCATCCATTACTCTACAGTAAATTGTTGCTAGTCATTAAAGAAAGGTCAATATGAAGCTTGCACACTCTGTCGAAAACGCTATGAAAGATGTATCTCGAACACCATGTATGCACATACGTATGATTTATATTTATATAGGTTTCATATAGAGATTGGAGAATTTTCTCGGAGAAAGCCAAGTTACTATATTTAATTTTTAATCATGCAACTTTTTTATTACGTTCTCAACGCCGGAAGCTTTTAATTATTCATACACTATATTCTGGCATATTTTCAATTAACCCTTCGTCTGTAAACTTTATTTGTAGTGACGTCGTCCGTTTAATTTGGTTGCTGAATTTTTTTAAAGTTTCCCTGTTTTAAAATACTCCCAAAAATTGTTGAATCCTTTTCCAAGCTTCTGGAATATCATCCAGCAGTTTTTATTACTATACGTGTTACCTTAACTTTTTTAAGCGAAACAGAATTTAAACAAACTTATGGAAAAATGAAAAACTGCTTTAAATAACTGGTTGACAGCGACCCAGTATAGAATGCTAAATGTATATATACTATATTCATATTTATTAGGTATGTACATGTGAAATAAATAGCTTCTCTGAAGTTTGCTTTCGATGAACCAATATAATTAAATTTTAATCTGTTAATTATCACATTAAACGTAAAGATAAAATAAAATTATAATTTTGTTTTTCTATTATTCTTTCTACACCTGTCTTAAAAATTATAAACATTTCCATACCCAACATACCCACTAACACTTTGAGATTCGCAAAATTGTAAACTCTAAACCAAACTAACTTTTATTATTATACATTGGCTTTTAAAAATCAATTTCATCGAACAATTTTATTGTTCTGTAATAAAAATATATCTAATACATCTGTGAAAAGTAAGCGAACACCCGAATATTTTTGAGCAATAGTATACATCTCCGTGTCACAAATGTGCAATGTCGATATCGTCGATAGTCGACGATCGATGGTCGATACTGCGCATAAAGAAAACTAACTGTGGGAATACAATTCGTTATTGTCATTCGTTTCTATCGCTTCACCAAGCAGCCACTTAATTTTCATTCGTGCATTTTGCCGGTAACGACGCTATCATAATGCGGGATATGATAACATTTTTCCACCGCTATCTCCGGTGCTCGCGATGATTAATGGTCGCGTTCATCCGATAGTCATCTTATAGCGAGCTAGTTTGCTTCCTTCTGGACGCAAAACTCCTTCGTTCCGAGATGTTCTCCTCTCTTCAGCTTAAAAAGAAGAGAAACGCTGGAACATCAATCAACATTTCAGATGCAGACTATGAATTCACGAATACTGTCCTTTCCAACGTGTTACAATATTCAGGCATGTGTATACACGTATCTGACGGAATTATCTTCTGTTTAAACAATGACAGAATATCGATCGCGTATGTCTGAATATCTTAATTGCCTCCTGTGTGAAATGTAGTACGCTAGAATGACCGCGTTTCTTCTAACTTCGTCGTTAACATCTTTTTACGTTATGAATTGCGATTTAAAATGAAATAAAATGAAACAAGAATATGAGGAAATAATTTATTCCTATCCAGATTGGAATATATGAAATGATCGAACCCTTAGCCATTTATATCTTGCTATATTGTAAAAAGCGTTGATGCGCTCGTAAATGCTAGGACATTCACTGGTATTGTTCGAAATACGATATTCGATCTAGGACATCAGAAAAAAATGGATTCATCAGAATTTTGTATTCTTACAAAATAATCATACAAAATATTCGATAAAAGTCGGCAGAAGCTGTCTACAAGGATTGTAAAAAGGTAACGAATTACCAATTAGGTTATGCAATCTGTGGAGCAAGTCTGCGTATATTAAAAATATAGTTTTTATTATAAATATTATTTTTATCATAAAAGATTTCTTATTTATAGTATACAAGTTCTTTTTTTTTGCAGTCTTTTATTTTTCACAGCTCAACCTTTAACAGACACATTTTCGTTCCGCATTTTTCTCGTACAAACGGCCCACTTTGGGTCGTTAACAAGTTCAACGTAGAATTCCTAGAACACTCGAAAATCGATCACCTATATATGTATACTGCAGGAAACCATTCATATTCGTATTTAAAACATATCCTCTATTTTTCAGTCGCATCTACATAGATAGGTATATGAACGAGAATTTTTTTCTTTTTTTTTTTTTTGTCAAACGTTTCTGAAATGGTACAAGTACAATTCAGCATACAAAAAGCTTGCAAGTACGTGTACAGATTTGACAATTTTCTACATGATGAATATTACAGATTTAACATAACATGCCTAACATTTGTACGTGTCTCTTGGCTTTGTACTATACACGATGTATATGTTCTTTATATTCACAACGTGTAAAATAAATTTCACTAAATTGAATTAAATTTTATTAAATTTTTATGTTGAATTCCACGCGAAACTTTTTCGTGAAAAATGGTCATATAGTCTGTTATTGACATTTCCTTCTTTTAATTTTTAAAAACTTAAACAACGTTTCTATTCGGCTTATTAAATCTCGCAAGTGAATTCTGAAGCGTAAAAGCTACTTTTTTTTTTAATATTTTACAATGTTTCAAAATATTAATTGCTAATACTCTTATCGTAATTTTTTATTCTGAATTGCAAGTTAACACCGTGCTGTTGAATCGATTGATAATGATAGTACAATTAATATTAGTCCATGTACAGTATATATAAATAAAGTTATAATATATCTCTTTGTTTTAGATATTAGAACGTATAGAAATTACAATTTTGCAAAGTGAAAAAGCTCCTCGACGTTGCTTCTACGAACTTCCTATTTCCTAAACCGTTGATGCTGGAGGTGATTGTTCCGGCTTAAATTGTCTATTGCTGCGAAAGTCCACTGTGTCCAATTACAGCGGGTTCACGGAGCACTTGGAAAAAGCAATCAATGTTGGTGAACCGCAAAGGTATTTTGCTGCGCGATAATGCAATCCCGTATTTCGTTTTTGTGATCTGTGTCAAGCTTTAAACTTACGAATAGGAACTTCTTATATATCTTCCGTATTCTCTTGACGTTAGTTCTTTGCGCTATTATCTCTTTTTAGACTTTAATAATCTGCAAACTCTACAGTTCAGAAACAGGAATAGTGAAAATGTCTGTCGATTTTGTACAGTTGAAATAAAAAAAAAAAAAAAGAAAGAAATGTGAAGAATTTCGTAATCAATTTTATGAAACACGCATTTGGTTGTAATAGATTATTTTTGAATCGGAACTTTCAGAATTGAGAACGATTTCTTCTAACAATTGTAACAATATTTTCTTTATTTTCTATGTTCGTCATGTTCTCGTTAGCCGAAAGTGTCATAAACGCGGTCACTTCGGAAAGGTCATTAGCGACGCGTAATGGTTCAATCGGTCGAAGATCGACCAAAGGAATTTCGGTTATCCTTACCTAACTGTTTCGAGGGCTCACGTTCGTCCAATCTCTTCTCAGAGACAGCGGAAGAAGGATCAGCCTGGAATGCCACTTCGAGATAATTTGAATTTATCCCGGAAACGAAACGCCTCCAGCGACGTTCTTTAATTCTTAAATTTCACAAACTCGTTGGAAGCTGAGGTCGAAGTGAATGTCCATTTTCTCGGCTTAATAATTCAAACAGATGTGGCTGTTTTATTTTAATTTTCGCATAAGCGGAAGAAACCCATCTGAATGTAATACGCTGCATAGCGCGGATACTTTACGAAAAGCTCGACATAGATTTTTTAAAAGAACCAAAAGAAACGGAGAAGAAGTAGAGTATAAGATAAAAGTCGTTTGCGATAGTACATATTTTATAAACGAGATCTATATTTGGAGGAGAACTTACGCGGTAGAAATGTAACAGATTGTCTGAATGATCTCACAGGGGCGTAGAAATCTAACGATTCAAGCAGGGGTGGACAGGAAATGAAACCATTTGTTAACTTAAAGAGGAGGACCAATTACCATGGCCATCCTAATTCAAGTGATCTCAAGTTTTAAATTTCGATTGTGCATAGAATTTATGTCGCAGTTTATCGCAAGTTTTCACGTTCAAATTTCGTTGATTCAATTACAGCGATTTAGTGATCATAAATTCCAGTCTGCGCTACAAACGTCTTTTACAATTAACATTCTCGTTTCTAAACTGTCTTTCAAAATCGAACTATTTAACAGGATTTTCAGATGTAATATCTTCATTAACACGGGAATTTCCAACGTGCTGAAGCATAAGCGTGAACGTATTCAGCACAGGCCGCTTTAAACTCTACACAACCATGGAAATAAAGGTATCGTATACATGCATGCAAGCATATCGTGTAGACGCAAATTAATCGGTCTCCCGTTGATCGATCTTGCGTGTCAAATGATCGTGTCAATTAAAGAAAATTTATCGGGGACCTATCGAGCAACGTCAAGGTGACACCCCACGCCAGCTTAAATTCCCCTTAAGCTCGATAAATCGGCAGGAGCGGTTCGAAAGTCCTAGCAAACCGCTGTTCGCTATACGCGTTGTCGTAAATAATTCCCAGCATCCGCGCTATGTCGCTGACATCGTAGAAAGTTTGGTTCTGCGGTTGCGACAGGAAAATGTGTCGATGTCGAAGTCTCGCATTTAAAGCAAACATGGTCGAGAACATTTTTCCAAGGATAGATTTTCAAGGATAGATTTATTATCGTATTCATACGTGTAAACTATACGTCGTTTCTATAAACCTATGTTAGCTGTTTGTATAAAAAATGTTAAAATTGATATGTTATAGACTAGTGCAATACCGTAATACACATGTAAATAATATATATGTATATTCGTATATGCGTTATATGTATCCTACATGCATCGAAGAGGAAATCCTAGTAACCTCGAGAATATAAGAGTGGATTTTGATACTATTCCAAATAGTTTTTCATATTGCATTCTAATACCTTCGAAAGTCACCTTTATAGAATAAAAGATTTCATAACAGCCTCTAAGCTTTTTCTACAAAACTCGCTTCAGTTATGCACAATCCTGTTGGCAACACGATTTTTATTTAAAACTGCAATATATAAATAAGGTATATTGATATTTTATTTCAATTAGACATAGTTGACAAACTTGCACCGACAATGTAATTAAAATCATACGTGTGAAAAGCAAGCTTGTAGTTTGAGTTAGTAGCACGTGAAAAATATTTCAAAACAATTTTCTTTTTAAATCGTTTTATCGTAATTGTTGTATAGAATTTCTCTTTAGCTGCATTTACTATTCAACCCAGTTTCTTTGTGTACAATTTCGCTTTATAAGCTAGTTAATTGTCTAAAAGTACAAAAGTAGTTTCAGCATCCCTGGTACATTCATACATACAATTAACTGGTAGGTCTTATTCTAGAAATGCTTTCAGTGCAAATACGCAGCATGAGTCTCAAATTGCCCTATAAGTTCAGTAAATGGAAAATATAATTCCAAGTAAGATATACAGGGTGAGTCACTTAACTCGATTACCTTAAGTTATTCACAAATTATTTGTTATATAGATTTCACAAGAATTCACACAATTAATCATTTAGCCAGATCTTCATGGGAAAATTTCATCGCCTATAGATTTTTTATTTTCCTCTGAAGTACTAATTTGTTTTACTCAGTAGAATGTTTTCGAAGTGTTATTCAAGTTTTATATCTTGATGTCATGTTATCTACTTTAATAATCTTGTGATTTTGGCCAATTGCAATGTAACAGAAATATGCGTTTGCCATTAATTTCAATTCATCTAACATGACACAAGCACTCTTCCATAATATGTGTCTCATATGTTATGTCAGGGACAACACATTACACATGTTGATATAACACGCAATATCGAATAAAATAAACATGTACATATGTACATAAACTCATGACAATGAATATATAACATTCATTTTCAAGTTACATCGCATTTCTCGAATAGCTATGTGTACGTATTTTCCTTGTTGATGAACAAGAGTTTTATGCTTACAGACGTAAAATATTCTACGTTTTAAAAGCAAACGAATGACGTTATTCTTGAAAGATAGATTAACAAATTGTTAATAGAGGTCGTATGTTTTCTAACGACATTAACAACCACTTCGTTATAAACAATCTTAAACAATAACACTAAAAAGAGACAAAATTTTCTATACACAGGAAATTAAAAAAATCGATGCTTTGCGTACCTGTTTGTAATTTTATATGATTATGCTTTCATAGACTTATTAATGTTATTATAAAGTCTCTTCTATTCTCTAACATGTTATAGTGACGTGAAATACTAATTTGTCAGACTTAATCCTGTTTGCGTCATGCTATCGATTGTAATCTGGTATAACGCAAGTGTGAACGATCTTTGTACTCGGTACGTTCACTTTAATAAAATATAATGTAGAATTTAGGATGCAATAGATATACATACATTGTATACAGGTAAGCAATCAGTTCTATCTAAGCAAGTATATAGTCTTGCAACACTAAAATATTATAATTACAATTGTTGTTTAAATATATATATAATAAATATATAATTAAATATAATATATATTAAATTTAAGATATATAATATACATATGTATCACGTTTAAAATGCAGCAAAAAAACATCTAGTCTAATAATTAGTTATGTACACGAGTATTAATTTGAAACATACTCTTGTGCTGTACATTGCATATTGTACATATATACAAACATACTATATATTACTATCTTCACTGTGCACGTTTCGTCGTTTTACGTTGTTTCAAAGCTGGATTCTGATAAGAGAAATTCATTGGTTTTACGAAACTCGAAGAAAATCACAAAAAACACAGATTCCGAGCATTGGCGACGAAATTCGACTGTTTTTATCACAGAATAGCGATATTTGGTCAGTTCAGTTTCGATTTAACTTGTCTGGTCCTCGTTCGTATCTACGAGACTTAAGTTTCTTATTGTTGAAAGAGATGTAGATCGATATATGTACAAGGCATTAAAAACTAGAAAATTAAATTTCTACGTAAATGTAGGTGGTAGAAATTGAATTTCTATTTTCTGTGTTAATGTAGATATTGGAAATTGGACAGATATTCGAGATTTTTATTGATCGAGCGAATTAAAAATAAGCGAAAAAATTGGAGAGTGGAATGTGATGTTGGAAAGCGAAGCGTCGAGTTGGAAAATTCCAGGTAAAAAGGGGAGCGTAGTAAACTAATAAATACAACAAAATTTAAAATAGTAGGATTATGAATATTAAAAGATGCTAGTAATAAGGTTCACGATAAAAAAATTTCCGTGTTTCTAGCTTCATATTTTACACTTTCATACTCTACGACTTGTGTGTAAAAGTCTGTATCTTTATTCTTAAAAACTGAAATATTTTCAGTCACTGGAGTATCCTCTTTTCATATCAATGACTCTCTTCTCGTCTTTCGACTACTTTGATTCAGTAAGTTTTATTGTTTCTAGTTTCTCAAAGTTTTTACAGCCATTGGAACGTGATTGGTTTTAAAATCAAAATCTCTTTTGGACAATGTCGTTTGTCACTTTTTACATGTGATATCTATCGCGACACTGTCGCTAAAAATAGGACAAATCACTTCAGTAATTTCAGCAACGTTTTTGTTGAGCTGAAATACAAGGAGAATACATTGTTGAAAGTTTACTTTATTATTTCATTTACACCACAATTAAAATATTTATTGTAGATATTATATTATTTAATGTTTTATGCATTATATATCTTCATTTTTAAGGCGTATTATTCTGTAAGGAATTATCATGAATTCGATTGATATATATCTAATTTTTAATTTATATTTACTTTCGTAATGTCTTCATTTTCTTCTCTATAGTGTTAGAATGTTATCTATTGAATGAAAAACGAACTTTAACATCATTTCATAAAATTTATTTGGAAAACTTTCCTCTATTGTACATGTTTTACTAAATTTTGCAACTGAGAATTTAATATCAGTAAATTTGAGACTTTAATATAAATTCAGCCTCAATGTAAATTACAGTGTAATGAATTTTACTGAAATTTCATCAGAACATTAGCATGTATATAGAAACTACTAATTAATTTTAGATTCACATGAGTGAACGACTGTTCGGTTGAATATTATTGACGTGCAGTTTTAAAAGAGCAATAGGTGAAAAGCGGATAAACAGTTATGCTCAAGGGTCTAAATATTGAGATAAATTGCGTTAATCACGTTACAATATAATTTGATTTCGTTGTATTAATAAACGTTTTCCTCTATGTTGCAAATGTACCTAGAATATTATGTAACATTTTGATGAACATTTGCCAACATTTAATTAAATTTTATATACGAACGACGGATAAATTATTAACGCTTCAATAAAGTAATAGCAATTCCCTTTTAGAATAACTATTATTTTATTACAAAAATTAACATTTATATTTACATTATAAAAAATACATATGCTACGACGTGTATCGTATATAATATTTTATTAAATATTTTCAACAACATATTTAAGAATACTTTGTACAGAATCATAATCATATAACATAAAGTCCTGCATGATGTTATTATCCCTAATTGATTAATGGAGAACTATAATTTCTGCAGTTTATTTAAACTTTCCATTCTGCTGCAGAAACTTGTTAGAAACTGTTCGAGGACAAGAATAATTATGCGATTTATCATTACTTCGACACGAAATGTCGAAAAATGGCGCGTAGTGGTAAACCGACTGGAAACAGTTGGAAGATTCATGAATAGTTGCGAAGTGTCGACTGAAAAATGTCCTAGTCGTTCAATCAATTGCCAGAAGTCTAGGCACAGGGCGATTGATTAAAGATCATGGATATGTGTGCAATAAATAAAACTGGCGTGCGGTTTTCGCTTATTCACGCGGTTGCATGGTAGCAACATATTTGTTTCATAGATTTGGGAAATGCTACTGATATCCATAATTCGGAATTTCTGCTGATGTTAAATCGAACCATATTTCTCAAGCTTATGAGAAGTTTCGTCTTATCCCATTGCTCGTATCTATCTATTCGTTCGCCCAACAGCGATTCCTTATCTTCGTAGTAGCAGGCGGAAGGATTCAGGAAACTTGCAACTAGCCTGTTTATTTCTATGTGCAGCTTCTTCACCGAAACGGATCTGCATCCTTCAAATCGTCTATTTGTGATATGTCTGCGTGTGAGTATGTGAAAAGTACGTTTCACTGATATAATGGTTAAGAGAAAAAGAAAATAACTATATAGACTACTTCCCTTACCTATATAACTTCACATATCATTTTCTAACACGTAATTTAGTTCTTTGTAACATAAGTCAATGGAATAATAAAAGATCAATATAGAGACAAGATAAACAGTTATATTTGCAAATTCTTTTATTAAACATAAATAATAAAATTTCCTAATATTCAGTTATACGTTCGATTATAGACACATTGTTAAAATAAATAAATTAGTAATTACTTTTTGCATTATCTAAAGATCTCTTTTAATATCACAGTAATTTTCATACACAGAGTATTTTATATTTTCGTTACATTTTTTCAATAAAATACTTAACAAATTATCATCTATGTTTATACGTACATAATACTTTTCTATTACTTCTATTCGTGCAATTTAATGAACTCATTTGTTGAGAAAAACCTGAGGCATCATATATACAAAATACAAGAAGATTCTAAAATACGTGCAGACAAAAGAATTTTGTCAGGATGAAAAGGAATGCAAAGTAGGCATGAATATTCTATATGTAGATAATAATCAGATCACGTATGCAAATATGCTGTGAACGAAGAAAATTCTAAATCCATGTCGTTTCTGCAAGGTATTAAGCTATTTTTCCATCAAGATTGTACGTTTTTATTTCGACAGTTCATTGGAAATCTTCAAGATACGACATTCACACGTATCTACAATCTACATATGTAAGGTGAATTTCACGTGGAAACAGATGGGTGCATTTTTGCATACGAAATCATGTGAAAGAATGCGCGCGATCGATCATGCTCTACATGCTCCACAAATTTCACGATAAGGCAGAAAAATAAAATCAGCAAAGTTGCAAATTTAATCACATTGAATCAGAATTTTATTTATATAGCTACATCGACACTTTTGATCGAAAAAGGAAAAATTTCCCGAAGGAAAGCGATTGAAACTGAACACCAATACTTTTCATAAAAATACAACAATATCATCACCGAGTTTTGTTAAAATCGTTCTTTAAATCAATTCTATCGATTTAAAATTCATCGTTCGCTTCACGTTTTGTTGCAGCTATTAAAAGAAAACGCATCCAACTATTGCAGACACAGTTAATTTTGGAAGTTTCAAAAGGAAAACGGTACGGTACTTCAATTTTATCATCCTTTAAAATGCATTCAGAACCTACATGCGTGTAAATTGGTACTTAGCAAGGCCATAGAAAGCCACCTGTTACATAATGATCATACTCTGCATCCAACTCTTTTCCATCTTATTTTGGCATATGCGGTAAAAATTTAGTAACAGATTGTGAAACTTATTTGCCTATCAAATACGATACATGTAATTGAATATAGGTACATTTGTGCAAAATTTACGTATTAAAACACAATGTGTTTAACACCGTGTGTTATACGTGGTATATTATTTGCATATAGAGTTGATTGTAGTTTGATAATTTCAAGTTCTGCATGATTTATTGTCACCTGTATTGCACGTATTATGCAAATACGTCTAAATTCCAGTTAGTCCAAAGATGTTCATTTCAGATATCTATCGATCTCAACATAATACTATTACCACACTATCAGCATTCAGTCCGTTGATAATTCAATAATATCCTTGTTATTTGCTACTTCCAAATACTTTCGGTATTCGCAGATTAGAAACTATTGTTTTAGATAAGACATAACATTGGAAGCAATGATGATATTTCGAACAAATATAAAATACAATTTCCCAATAATTACTATTTTTAAATAGCGTTCTTGAATCGAAATTAGTTCATCGTTGATATTTAATAAATACATAAAGAAACAACTTTTATGTTTTATATATATCTCGTTCTTAAAATACTACATTATATGATATTATATTATATACTTCATTCTTTAAGAAGTTTTCTATTAGAAGTATTCTAATAAAAATTAAAGAAGAAGTATTCTAGTTAGAAGAATTTCTAACTTTTGTACGTTAGATGCTATTCATTTACAAAGAAGAGAAATTTTATGATAATTGTTTATAAAGAGGTTAGAAGAAGAAGTTATATAACATAAAAATTAAGAAAAAGAATGAAACATATACAAATTATTTTTAAACTATATTATAAAAGGGAGAATTATACAAAATATTTAAATATAATATTATACTACTTCGCTTGATGTCAAGAACCGTTTTAATACGGAAATATCTACAATTTAGATATACAAACTTTTATACAAGTTCCTTTTTAACATTTTTATGGGTTGAATTCGAGCCCGAAATTATTACTTTACAGCAACTGGTTCCAGGACGTTAAGTAGCCAAACAATTAACTACAATGTTCAAAAGGGGTATTTAAAAGACAATATAAACGTGAAGATAAAGGAAAATAGGTGTAACAAAAGCTTTCTGTGAATTGCAACTGCATCCTATCTCGTGTTTTCCGTGTATATTTATTATCGTTTCCTTTAAAACTTTGCCCCTGTATTATTCTTGCCGTGTACTTATTTCCATACAACTTACGATCCTAAACATATTTAAATCTTTAGAATGCACCAAACGGCGGAATGTTTGACGTCCTTACAACGTCAACAGTTCGTTAGCAATTTGTATGGCGATGCTACTGTACAAAAGCTACTGGGTCGATATTTCGCACACGCTTCTATTAACCTTTAAGAATTTCCTAATCATGTTGCCTGCCTAATTAATCGGCGCTCATTTCCGATGCAACCAAATTAGCGGTTGACGGAGAAAAATCTAAAGAGTTTTACAATCTATCTCGTGAATATTTAACGCTTAACTTCTTTAGATCATGTTGGAAGCTAAATGTGATTGTGATTATTCGAAATCTGAGGCAAACAGCTCTGTTTTATAGATACTGCCAATTTGAGGAAATATAATTGAATCCAAAACTTAAAAGACATTGAAGAAATATTTGTTGATAATTTGCGAAATAACAATCGCGTCTCTTTTCCTCATTATATTAAGTATGAATATAAGAAGACACATTTATTATTATCGACAAATTATAATTACAAAATTTAAATTTTCCGATAAATTGCTTGAAACGTATAATACTTTTACTTAAAACGTATTTCACTTTCTCATCACACAGCCCTTAGATTAAATATATCCACTACCATATGTATCACTTTTCCTTTGAACCTCTCATTTAATTCCATGCCTTTATCCATTCCTGATTAAGCCTCACCCACTGAGTTTTATTGTTCACAGACGTAATAAATACAGCATATAAAACTTTTGATATCGAAGAGCGAGGCATTCGTCGTATCGGCAAAGCACTTTCCCATAAAATTTTTCCGTAAAGCCTTCGAACGATACGATATTAAAGGAAAAGTATGCGCCATATGACGATAGTCGACGTTCGAATAACGATGAACTTATGCGAGAATTCTTTCAGACATATAGCACCGGTTGATATCCTGCCGCTGTTCCGCCGATTAACGTTATATCGTAGCGTCCGTGAATTTTCATGCAAATCTCCATACGAGGTATGTAGGTAATGGTAACTAACTTCCCTCCTTCGCTGCGAATCAATGGACATTAATTGAAATAGAAGCAAAGCAGGCGGACCAAGATCCACGACGGCTGCTGCATTATGCAACACGATAAAGACTGTGAGAATATTCAGGAGGGGTCGCGAGATAGACGTTTGTAGACCTAGCTTTGTCTCAAAGGCGACCGGAAAGTCAGTGACGCCGTTCTTTGGGGATCAAGAAATTCCCGGGTGTCTCCAAGGCGACCACCGTAGATGGACACTTTTACTCGACGTAAGTTGGCTTGTTTCTGGAAAACAAGCTCGTAAATATGTCCTAGGAGTAGGCTCTCTATGCCAGTAAGCAGTCGACAGTATCGATATCCTCCTAGGAATAACGACCGGGGTAATGATATTCTACTTCCTTTCAAGGGCACCTTTGTAATATGATTTCACCCCGATAATTCAACGAATCTTGCCCCGACAGGTAGGTCCTTGATCAAATTTATGTAACTTTCTCCAACCTATTCTCGTTTTATTTCTGCCACCAGTATATTGGAACAGAAATATAATGTAGTTAATTTAGTTTTTGTATAAATTGATATTTACGTGTTTACCTATAGAGAATGTAATTTTGTAAAAATAAATATATGACGATTATAAGTGTGCAAAAGTGTTATCAGCGTGAAAAAATAAATAAATAAAGTTTATGTTGTATGTTTCATAATTGTGTTTGTGAAAATATGAAATTATATAAACAGCAAATAAACAGCTATTTAGAAATAGAGACTTTGCTGTATGAGTGTACTTATTATTTATTAATTTATGTTACGATGAGTTTTTATCTCGAGAAGGGATTGTTGCATAAAAATATTAATCGATTCAACATGCAAGTATAATGATTATTAACTAAGATATTTCGCGAAAGGATGAACATTTGTATTAAAGTATCATTTTAAAGGGGAGTTTGCAGTTGTACATTTTGATGTATGGGTATTACGACCTACTTTTATGATATCTATGATTTTCGAATTTTTGTGTTACGTTCTCTTATTTTCAAAGTTAGGGAGATAAAATATAATATGAAAGCGTATTATACATAGCTCGTAGTTCGGATGTTGGACAGTGCGAAAGGTAGAAGTAAAATTAGATAGCTTGCGATTATTCTTACAGAAAGATGATTGGAATATCTGGGTTAATTCCAGTTCCTCCTATTATAATATGACATTTCTCCGGCTAATCGTAACGAATCATAATTTTGCATCTTATGTGAAAGAAAAAATCCAATTAAAGAAATTTTTGATAAAAGTAGTTAAAAATCGTATATTTTACAGTAATTGTTTTAGTTTGCAAGTTTATATGAAACTAAATAGTTTTTGATAACTTCATTCAATTTTTTTCACTATTACATGTACTAATAAGTCCTAATTTGTTTAAATCCTAATTAGTTCCATATTTTAACTTATCGTAATCACAATCACCTATGTTTGTAATAGAAATTGTAATATGGCTGGCATAATTAGCAGAATAAGATATAAGAGAAGTAACAGTAAATATGCGAAACAAATTCCAATTGACGTGACGATGAAACCACATAAATTGGCATCTCTGATACCAGTGATACGAACGTTCAAAGTCAATGCAGCCAGTACTCTGCGAGCTTTAGCAACTCTCCAAAAGTTAAACTGCAACTAAACCGTATGTTTATCGTGCAAATACTTCTAAATTGACGAAACGAATTCCTAAAATACTTAGAATTTCCTCTTTCATTCTTCAAATTATTTGTCGACGAAATGTGTATCGCTATATTTTATATGAATATATTAACATATCGAAACTCTAATTATTTACGAAACCGTAATTACAGAGAAAAAAATATTCCACAATAATTAAAAAGTTTTGCAAGCATAATAATAAAGCTTTAGCTACCTCGTTTTTTTTAGTTGTATTCGCGAGTTTGTAGCATAAATATCATGTTCTATAATTAATTGGAAGTTGGAAGATTTATATTTAGTATTTTATGATCGTCTTCAAATTTCTGCTATCTCTCAAAACAGACGATCATTCTCTGGACATATTTCTCTTCTTCTGTAAATTTTCATATGCTTTGAAAAAAGATCTAATACAATATACGTGTGTTACACGTTTCAAAACTGCTTCATTTTCCATAATTACATCATTCTGGTTTCAAAACGTTAGTCTACGTTCTTGGAGTGCAAACAGTGTGACACAGGGAAATTCCATCAAGAGACGAACATATTCGCGCAAGTGAACTTTTATCAACGCATATTTAAATCAGGAGAAATTGTAAGAACTCGAAATTCGTAACTCGAAACGTAAAATGCTGGTCTCCTAGATTGAAATTTTTCCTTCTTTTTAAATTAGAAACCGCGTTCGTCGATTGTTCCCATTCCTTTGTTTACGTGTATTCGAAATAACCGTGGATAAACAAAAGGAAGCGACCGATGCAGACCGCTGCTTTACAAAGGATAATAAAACTTAGCTTCAAGAAGCTAATATGAACGAAACAAAAGAGAAGGAGGGAGAATGAAGGAACGGTAACATTTCTTGTGCATGAAACATCCGTTTAGTTTTTTACAATTGACCATTGAAAACAGGGACACAGGTGAAGCGTTTAATTTCCCCCTTTAAAAAATATAACGCATGCGCGTTTAACCCTTGTAATTTCCGAATATGCTGGCTGAATTTAATTGAAACTGCGTGTACAACCGGTTAATGAAAAGCACTTCACAACACGGGGATCGATTCGATCTTCAAACCATGTACGTAGGGCCAGTTTCATTAACGCGAGATTAATGAACTGACCGGCTTACAAAAGGTAATTACACGGCACAGTATTGCACACTCTGCTAGAAGAAAAAAATGACGTTCAAATGGAG
This sequence comes from Bombus huntii, assembly GCF_024542735.1. Lineage (NCBI taxonomy): Eukaryota > Metazoa > Arthropoda > Insecta > Hymenoptera > Apidae > Bombus > Bombus huntii. The sequence goes on from NC_066246.1 coordinate 8,492,793, forward strand.
GCAAGTCCTCGCACGTTTTTATAAATCACGGATTAGGCTGCCATTTTGCTTTGGCTTAATGAAACAGCTTTGGCTTAACGTAATGAAACAGAATTTCAGGCAACCTGTCAACCGTGTAATCTTTTCTCGTTCTGTTCTACTCACACATCGTAAATACGTTAAAACAGAGAAATTAAACACGGAAAACGGTAGAAATGTTTTCGTGTAAGAAAAAAATGAAAATGTGATATAGGAAATGTAAATGAAAATAAAATGGTGATTTTTGTGACACGTGTGCGCAGAAAGCGAGATAAAGTTAATTTCACATTTTATTGATGTTGAAATTTATAAAACATTGAAATTATAAAATTTTAAGTTGGTGGAGAATTAAGTTTGCGACTTTATGGACCAACGAAAGATGTAGTCATAAATTATTGACTATACATATACAGTACTGTGTAAAACTCTCAGATCATGTACCTTGATGGTTTGGTAATAGCAACATGCAGCAGCCAAGCGAATCTTAAGATGCTTCTTTCATGATGTTGCTCATCTATAATTTCTTCCGATTTGCATCCACTGTTTTCAATGTTATTTTTTAAACGTTTAATTAATTAAACTCTTATTATTAATTGTATTATTGCAGTCAATTCTACGTTTACAACAGAATGTACTAAAAAAAATGAAGATCTAGAGAAATTTATCAGAGGAAAGGTATTATTCATATACGATTAGATGAAAACAGAATAAGTTTATCAGTTACTTCAAGTAAAAGAAAAAGTGAAAAAATGTTTGCTTCAGCGTTACAGCTCAAAGTGATTTCACATGTTTAATCGAAAAATATTTGAAATATCGAAGTAATCGGAAGCATTCGGTTCTAAAGTTTTAAAACTCTGCACAGTTTTAAGAAAATATCGGTTCATCGCTTTGATCTTGGCATTAAAAATTAACTTTCAAACTCGTGTACAGATATCCGCCCCATTCCGATTCTCTTTCCTAAATATCGATCCGCGTCAAAAAGTGAGTACTGAAGATAGCAGTTGCATCAAGATGTCTCTAACAGCCAGCTCGTTTTACAAAAACCCATCGAAAACCTTGAAGTTGTCGAACTTGGACATTGCCGCCTTGGCATAAGCTTTCACAAAAGTTTTGCGTACCGTACACCAGCGATACTGAAAAACTCCTTCAAATAACTCAGCAACGAACGAGAGGTGCCAAATGAGAACAAGATAAATTAGGTCGAACTAGAAATTTCGTATATGTTTATTAAACGTGATGGAGTATTATATACTAAACGGATATACTATTTTGACATATTTAATTGCAATAAAAGGAATCGAAATAGATTCACGCATAAAGAAAATAAAATACTATGTAATTACTAAGCGTATGAACCTACAAATGCGTATAAATTGAACGTTACTTTCAAACAAATATATTTCAATGAATGAAAATAAAATATCAACCCTTTACTAATAAATATTTTTGCATTATAATATATACACTTGAAATGATATTTCAAGCTCGATTCCTACAATAATATTATCGTAACTACAACATACCTGCAAGATTGAAAGCATGAATTTTCTCTTTAAACGAAATTCAAACATCATATTTATACAACGACGACGCTCTTAAGTATCAAAGAAGAACTTGCAAACTTTTAAGAAGCAATTATACTACTATGAAATCTGGTTAAAGTAACGGGAATTTTCCAGGAACTTTTTCAATAATATAATATGACAAGACCAGGACAATTTCCTCTGAAAATTCTTTGAGACTTTGACAAGGCGAATTTCCTCTCGTTTTCGCATGTTGCAAGCTGATGTCGCACGAGTTAATCTGACCTATCGAATCTCGGGAACATCTGGTACAAACTAAAATTCTTCAGAGAATAGAAATCGAAGAACCTAAGAGGCGATTCCTGGAAAATTTTCTTCTTGCGTTGATTCACCGGAATGAAGACTGTGCAGCCAGGTCTACGAGACCAAGTTAGATGAATCAAGTTTCGCTGGTGGATTCGAAGAGTGGGAAAAAGAGTAGAGGACGTTCCGTGGAAAAGTTGCGAACTTCGCCGAGAATCCAATATCAGGGACGACCGTTTACAGGATTGGAAAGTAATGTTTGCACATCATTCTGTCGGTTAACTTCGAGGGCAAGAATCACCGTGTTCACCGGACCTCGTAAACGGAGCCAAACATTACGTTATTTTGTTTTGTTTTTTCTTTTTTTTTTTTTCGAAACGCGAAACGGCATTTTAGCTGGCTGTAATCTACCTTGCAATAACATTGAACGTTTCACTTCGTAAACCGTGCGATTTATATATGAAGGAACAATGAACGTCGAGCAGTGGATACTTTCGTTAACATTTTGATGGCCACGATAAATCTTGCTTTATCATAATGGCTATTATTAGTATTGTAAATCGCAGCATATAAATAATGTTTGTGTACATATGTGGCGAAAATTATCTCGTAAATAATTTTAACGATGTTAATTATGCTTCCGATTAAACTTTTGCTGTATCTGTGATATTTCCTATTTTTAAATGGTGCAAGTTTGATTATCAAATAAAAGTAATCTGCGATTGCTATAGTAAATAGGTCTTTTGTCTATTTATTTGTCAATAAATAATGGAAAAAGAAATTCCAGTAAAACAGACTATCTTAAATTTGTTAACTGTTATAAATTATTATTATACGTATTATTTATCTTGACTTCACACAATCCTGAAAATGGGATACATACAATATGAGGATATTTAACTTATAGTTCGTAAGTTTCCAAACGTTTGTATACAGAAATATATATTAATTTTCTTTTATGTCTGAATTCATAACAAACGATAGTTCCCTTTGTTTTATACAAAAAAAATTAATTGTTTTCTTTAAAAATAATCATTGTATAACGAAGAAAGAAGTGATTCTATGCGGAAAATAAGTTGAAGATATAGAATATTTGTTCATATGAAGTTTGTTTTCGAGAAATATCGACATAGAAGTATACTAGACCAAAGAGTGTGTACATGCTTGTGCGTTTGTGTGCATAAACTACTTATTGTACTTTAAAAATGCTATAAAAGTATTAAAACACGGCAATTACTATAATGTACAAGTATGGCTTCCGCGACCGTTGATTAATTAACTAATAATTTGTTAATTACATTTAACCGATCCACTTGACGACGTATCTGTAATCACGTCACGTATTTTAATAACGTGCTTAACGAGCTTGAAAATTTATGTATTAAATCTTTACCGTAATAAATAAAATCTAAACCTATTACACGTATAGTGTAATTTTCAAGATTTTCAAGATTTTTATTTCCATTTTAGATATCCTTTATACCAATACTGTATTGTTTAACAATAAAAATACATTGACGAGTTTTACTCGATATTAGAGATCTTCTATTAACACTGTACTATTGAACGTTAAATTCCATTAACGATTTCTATTCGATATTAGACAACCTGTTATAATACTGTATTATCTAACAATAAAAGTATGGCGAAGATTTTTTTACTTTATTTCTTGCATTTTACAGCCTTGGTTCAATTTTTCACTGCTATTAGCAGTACATGTTTGGGAAACAGGAGAGGAACTCAATACCTTTCATAATTAATGGTGACTGCACGTATTCTGTCCTTGTTCTTTTTCCTTTCTTCACGCTCTTTTCTTTATTTTGACGTTATTTTGTTATTTATTATAGGATAAGCGATGCCATTACTAACTACTCTTGTTATATTTGAACACGCCGACGCAACATTATATTATTTTATGTTAATTAGTAACAGGAGCATAGGAAACCACCAAAGGCAGAATGAAATGAAATGCCAAAGCTTAACAACACGTAAAGTGACTTTTTTTTATTATCGATAGCTTTGCTTTGATTAAAATCTACGTGAATACGAACGCCAGAGAAAATTATTCATGAAATTGTCTAAAACTTTGATTTTCGATAAATATCGGAACACAAACTGAATCTCATAGTAAAATTTGAATATACATACGTGTATCGATGTAAAATAATTTCAAACTGAAACTATTAATCATAATTTATACTAGAATTAAATTAAAATATAATTTAAAATGAAACATTTAATGTAATTGTAATACAAGATTTAATAACTATATAGATATAAATATTATATTACAATTATACATATATATACAATATATAAATTAATATTATGAAATTATGATGTAGAGTATTATTGTAATATCATAAAATTAAGTGATATGATAATTAATATAGTAAATTCATATCAACTAGGATGTTATAAGTATATTAAGAAATTTTTCTATTGTAAGTAAGTAAGTAAGTGGGTCATGTAAAATTTAATTTTTTGGTGAATATAATTATAAAAATTGAACTTTCGCGCGCAAATTAAGAATTATAGATGTCTTACGTTTAATTTACACTATATAATATAACTAGTAAAAGAGTAAAAACTAGTAAAAGCTCTATACCTTTAATATTACCAATTTAATATTACCAATTACTCCAGGCTTTCAAGTAACAAATTTAGCGAAAAAAATTTGCAACGTCGGATTAAGTCATTTTGCTTACGTCAACAACAGGTTGAGAGTAATTAATACGCTAGAAGGGAAGCCGTAGGTGATCCCAAGACGTAGTAAATTTCTACAGGCCTAGCGGAACGGTGCTAAATACGAAATTACCAGCAAACTCCATGCAGTCGCGTCTCAAGTGATAAAATTAAGACCATCGTGTAACGCAACGCCAAAGACTTTAATTACAACGCCTTTCGCACGGTGAAAAGTTCAGTGGGAAAATCAAAAGAACAGTACTAATTGAGATTCACCGCGCCCACATACTACGATATTTTCCCCGGTGCCCGCGTTCTACGTTTCTTCGCGTTTTGCCCTGCATCCGTATCGGAAACCGTTTTTCTGTTTAATGGCGTTCATCCTTATCTCCACATACGATCCTGTGGAAAAACTTTTAGCTATCTTCAACGCGATCAACCACAACGACGATATATAATTTCGGTCGTTACGAAATACATTCAAAGTGCGCTTTTTATTCGAAGATGATTTAAGAATGAAAGAAGCGACATTTCATTTGGAACTCGCAATAATAAATTTTACATTCAGTTGAATAGATTTGTTGAGCCTCTCCAGTAAATTTGCTGATCGTTTCGTAAATTTTTGGTAGAACTGTTTTCTTTTAATCGAATATAGTGATATGACATAACTGAAACAGTTTAGTCATAACATTGGTAGTTTGCTATCAAAAATGTTACTTTAATCCAGAGAAATTTCTTTTATACAGATATTAAATTACATTTTGACATTAATCGTAGCAGTAACGACACATATGTAAATAAGTTCCCTGCTTTGTCTGCGCAGCTTTGTTTGGATTTAATATATGCATAGCTTAAATTTTGCTCTATTGAAATGTTTTCCATAATGAAATTTTTTTAATGTAGTACAAGTTTTAAGTCTGAAATGAGAATAACACGATATGTTAAATGCCTTAATATAAAAATAATATAAAAGTACGAAATAAAAATATTCTATTTTGATATTAAGTTCATATAACACTGAAATGTATGGAGTTTTTGCAGATGTTATTGTTTAATAATTGTTTTCAGCAGAAAGTTGTATTGCATTTTTTAGAAAAACACAGTGTAGTTACATGACTAAAGCCAATTATAGTTTGTAACGTATCTACGATTTATATTGAAAATTAATTTGAAACTGCACATACATTTAATACATACATAAATAATATACATTTTCTTATTAATTTTAGCGCTAATAGCAAAGAAACTAGGAAAAAATAAGAAGCTAATAGACATATAAGGCAAAAAAACTATAGAAAAAATTAAGAATAGTAATAAACTGTATTATAGTAGATACAGACGAAGGTATCGAACGCTAAAGTTCAACTGACCCACGTACTGCGAAAATTAATAATTCCCCCGTCGTTTGCGAATAAGTAAACCGAAGAACACACTAACTAAATTAACTTCGAGTAATTGAACTTCTTCCTAAAACAAGTTATTACATCAACGTTATTAGTACCGGAAAGAAAGTTTAAATTTGCATAAAGTTTCGTGGAGCACTGAGTCGAATAGTGGGTGTTCACATTGTTGGCACACAAACTTTTTCACTGGTACAACCAAGTTTCGCGGAATACTTACTTTCATAATCTTCCAATATATTGCTTCCACTTGTACGACACATTTCATAAATTATTTTATTAGTTCCTGTTTAACTTGAAACACCAGGTTCGATATAGCTCATAGAATTTAGAAAGCATCAAATCGTATGTATGGTCCTAGAGGGAAGATTGATTCATGTACGCGTAAAGTGGGCAAAATGTTCACAACTGAGTTATGGAAACCGGAAACTCGCTGTTCAACTTCTTGACTGCGATAAACTACCCTACCAATTTGTTTATTCGATGAAGTGAAGCTGTACGTACATACTTTGAAAATACGTGACATTAAACTCTCGATTATCCTTTAAAACATGATACGGAACGTATGCTTTTAAAATTAATTAAAATTGTACTAAACTATATATACAATAAATTATTGTTATTAAATATGTATTATATGTAATATGTACACACATTCTGTAAAATAAAAGAAAATCGTTTTATTTGAGATATAATATTTATTTTGTAATTTTAATAGAATATAGTAGTCGGAGTAACTTCGTTTTCTTTTTGAAGGTATCAATTAAGTTAGAAGTAAATTTTGGAAAAGAATAATGGTGCCATTATTAAAATATTTTTAGAGTTTAAACGAAAGCTACATTTTATGGGCGAAAAAATTTCCGCGATTATCGCGTAGCGTACGAATCAGAAAATAGCTTTGATATATCTTGCTTTGATGCGCGTCTCTAAATACCGAAGAATATTCCATATACGCGGGTAAATTCAACGTTTAATGAAATTCAAAGCGACCGCTTTCATTGTCATTTATGATTTCACCCATTTCCTGTGAAACTGACAAGCTAGGCTTACTTTAATGAAAAGCAGCAGCCTGTCGCGTATCCTTCTTTCCATTTAAAGAGTACCCGAGGCAGTGATCGAGTCTCCGGGTTAAGTAAAAATCCTGTTGATGAAACAACTTCATTTCAGAGTTTTCACGGTGCTTCGGTATGACGGCTTAGCGTATCCGTTGCAATTACGGAAACAACTTGCTCTGCCGCTTGTAACTTTCAGGGACAAAGGACACCTATCGCAGCTTTCATTAACCAAATGGAGCCGGAGGACGCGGTGTATCGAAAATGCGGTCGCATCGACGATCCAAAGCAAATAGGAGAACAACGAAATCAGATAAACTAGCGTTCTATTCTCGATCACCACGTACAACACCGCGTTTCAACTTCTTCAATAACATAATCACACGAATATTCTTCGAATACGCAGTAATATCTTTGAAATAAAGAAAAAGAAAAGAACAGAACGTGAAAGCAACGATTTTATTAAACCCGTATAGAACGACGGATACGTAGAAATTCGTGGAAAATGGACCTGCCACCATGTTACGCGACGTTGTCGAATGTTTTAATTAACACGAGCACACACAGGAAGAGAAAGTTTGAAAGTAAAGAAAGTACTCACCAAAGAGGACCGCGTGTAGTCGCGTCACGTTGAAAGGGAAAAGAGTAATCGCGACAACAAGAAGAATCGGCGGGTGTAAGACGCGCGTGGCAGCCACTCGAAGAACTCTCGAGTCACAAGCGAGAGCGTAAAGAGAAAAAAAAGGAAACGGAAAGTTCGGATTCTCAGCGAAACGACGAGAAGTGTGCGCGTGATTGCGTGTCGGGGCGCGGACTGAACGACTGGGAGAGTACGGTCGTCTCTGGTTGTCCCACCCCATGCTCTCCTCAAACCATCCCCACTCTGCATCCCGCCATGAAGCTCCAAAGCTCCCCACGATCCCACACCCTCAACACTTCCAGTACCGTTCGTCGTCAGCGCCAACGCCCTTGCGCACTGGGGACGTCTACGAAACGTGGCCTCGTCGGTCCTTCGCCACTCGACACCTTCAATTTTACATTGCACCTTTCCCCTTCTTTCACTTTCCCGCTTTAATTATTATCTCCCCTTCCCCATACTCCGTCACGAATGCCAAAAAAATGCATTACCCCAAGATAATTGACCGTTAAACGACGTATAACAAGGGCTGACTGTTATTTATTTCCCAATGGAGTCCGGACGGAGCCGCATAAAGAGATAGCTTCTTAGTTTATGTTTGACGTTTTATTGCGCCGTTCAGACGTGCTATGTAAGAACTTACGAAAGATCTTAAGGGGAACTCGGAGTTTTTTAACTTGCAAGGTATTTGTAGGTTCAAATTAAAACGGCGAGGGAAGGACATTTTTTTTCTCGAATATACGAGAGTTTTTGTTTTATTAAGAAGTACGTTGTATCAGTGGATTTTGTAACTACGGTGTATAAAAGTTATTGCGTTAATACATTAGCTTTTTCTAGAACGATATAGTTTTTGCTAAGATAGTAGATATGTAAGAGAGGAAGAATATTTTGTAGTGAGACTTCGTCTTTAATGAGATTAACGAAACTTTTTACAGTTAGGATTGGATTGGAACAAAGAATAATAAGGAACGATAGTTACTACAAAATATGTTAATGCGATTCATAGAATTTTTCTCTCATAGAACGTATGATATATGTAGATGTACGAAAAGAGTCGTTCTTTGGAAAAGTTTAATTTGAAACCACCTAGACGATCTTTCAACCCTCGGAACTTCCAGATATATTGCAGTTGCTTTCTTCTTCGTGAACTTATGTGGCTTTTATCTCGCGTTACATCAACCTCCATCACAGTCTGTCACTTTCATTCTCGATCTACCTTTCACGAACTTGGCAAACTTGTGAACCGTTATGAAATTGTATACGTTTAAGCTGCCTACACTTTTTAGTTTTGCATTTCTTTTCTTCTCTTTCTCGAAGTAAAGAAAGTTCTTTTATTCAAATATTTTATAAAATTGTATGTTCCTAATGATCAGAACTGCGTAAATTAAGCAGCTACTGAAATCTAGTTTCCTTAATATCTATTGTACTATCTTTCATATGAATATCATTGTTATCAAATATAGCACTTTGAGAATTGTTCTTAAAATATTATTTGGCACATAAATTCGTACATTTTACTACAAAAGTTTCCATGTACCTTATAATGTACCCTATAAGAACTACTATAAAGGCGGAAAAAGAACTCCGTAGTATATTGACATAATACAGTTAGGAATGGCAAGATTGTACGAGCACAATTTTTTCCCTATGCATGTGTTTGAATATTTTTAACTATCATTTTACGGGAGTCTTTTATGGGATGTGTAAAGATTTTCACGAACGACTGTATACCCTTAGCACAAATCTATAATAGGTCAAGATTTTACTTAGGAATAATGTTAAAAGATTACTCGTCCATTTTGTCTGCATCATCGCTTAAATTTTTGTAACTATGACATAATGAACATGCAAGAATCCTATCGGTATTGTCACGATATAAATTTACGACTATAATATATTCTCAAGAAACATTATAATTCAACTGCGGTGCCACAATTCTGGCAAATCAAGTTGGCTTAACGTGTGAGAATATTTTCTTTGGAGTCTGATCGGGTCTCGAGATTACGTGAAAGGTCCTGTTGGACCGATGCATCTCGAAGGGTAAGTCGAGATTCCCGTTTTCTCATACTGGAATTGCTCGCGGTTAAAGTGCTATCAGTGATTCAGAGTTAGCGAAGTGTCGAAGATCGAAGAAGAAAATAATGGCGAGCGATAGAGGGAGGATAGGTCGAAATCCTTTTGAGTTTCGGCAAGTACAAGAACAGCAGAACAAGTTAGAAGTGTCTTATCACGATCCCAGATCGTGATAAAAGCAAAATCACTTCAACGATCGTGATTCGTAGGAAGATGAATTTGATGGTATGATTAATGTAGGAATAATTACATCATTTGATTATGTAATATATTAATTTATAATGGTATGACTATATTTAAAAAGATGTATCGATTATCATAGTCGTTATAGCAAAATATTTTTGCTGCAAACAATTATTAAAGTACATGAAAATGTAATAATACGTAGGAACAAGGTCGGAAGATAGGAAGTGGCAGAACTTCATATTCCAATTCAATTAATTCCTCTGTATTGATTTCTGATACGTAGGGCAGACATTATTGTCCATCATCTAAAAAGTAAGTTATATCAACGGAGGAATTTATTTAAAAATAATTATGCGTATATAAACCACAAGATTCTACAGAGTCACATTTTTCTCATAATATAAAAATATAAAGGTATAATAATAATATAAAGGTATATTCCAATTTATCGTTCATTTCTCTGTAAATAGAGGACTCATATTCTGCTTTTATTGCTAATACATTCCTATGTGAATTCGTGTAACACATATGAATACTTTCCAAATAATATTAATATGGAAAATGGAAAGGAAATCAATAACAAGAATAATCTATATAATTTTAATATTAAATTTAAAACTTAAATCGTTATTATCAGCAACGTTCAAATTGTGAGGTAGAGTATTGCATCCAGTTGTAATGCTTTCTCCGATCCACTCCGAAACTAACATTAAGCCAGCTTATAGATACAATTGAAGGATTTACAACGGCTGTGGGAGTACTAGAAATTCATTCATAGTCCTCTCAATACTCGCAAGGTAAAATTATTATCTTGAATGATTGGCTATTAATCGATCGACGTTAATCATCTTCGCGATGGTCTAAACTAATTCCAGGAAAAATATTTCTGTTACAAACCTCCGTGACCTAAACAGATATGGGTACATAAATAGATGTTGTATACATTACGTAACAAATTAATGAATTACTAAATAAATACTAAATAATCACTAAATAAATGTTAAAAATCAAAGTTCGAATATTTCGTAATATATGTATGTAAATCCAATTATTCTGATAAATACTTTTTCTTATTTTATCAATCATTTCTATCTGTTGAATCGACGTAAATGAATATCAATCATTTAGTTGCGTAAAAAATATACGACAACAAAATTGAAAGAACAGCTAGATATCAGTCGATTAATGATGTGATAAAAGAAAAACGATGGAGGTGGACAAAGGCACGCGTAAATAGACGATAACCAACAATAGGTTGGTCACCTCGGGAAATATATGAGAAACAAAGGCTGATGACTGGCTAGACGTATTGATTTGCTATTTTCAGAGATGACGATGTAGGTATTTATCTTTAGCAAGAAAGCGCCTTTTCTTCGCGGTGCTCTTATCGCTATCTTGTAGCTTGGCTGAGGCGTATAGACGAGCAGAGTGCACTCGCGAAGCTGGCACGCGTCGTTTCATTGTACGAGATGCATCGCATCGTAGCGTACAAAGATCACCTGATATGCACAGGGTGTCGTAAAAGAAGCTTCGTCACTTTGTTTTTAAATAATTTATAAACGAAATGTTACAAAAATGGGGATCGTATAATATTGAGTTATCTACGCTTTTATTACTATTAATCTGTATTTCTACATACTTTATATTTTTCCAATCTATTTTCAACTTACGCAACATACGTGTAAGAGTTTTCGAATAAAATTCATGCTTCCAAAGTATATTTCGCTGTATATCCTCTATCAATGGATATTTTTTACTTTATTGGATCATTCTGTCAATTATATGTGAAACATGATACCGGCCAAATGACCTCTTCCAGTTGTTTTACAAACGCGTGTATGTGCGTGCATCAATAATATTTCTCGTAACACGTTCCATATATTACTTGTTCAATTTCCTGACGAATATTGTGACTTTAATTGCTTTAAGTGTTGAATTATGGTTGGCTTGTTCGCAGAGATCTTTCCTTTTAAATATTTCCAAAGAAACAAGTCTACAACCATAAAGCCAAACGAATCTTTTTCAGTAGCTAATGAGTATGTCGATTTTAATCCTATTCTTGTCTGATAGCATAGTAGTAATCGTAAATCCGTTATTGTTCCCTTTGTATTTCGTTTTTTTTATTAAAACTTTCTACTAAAGCCTCGAGGGACTTTTATGCTTAATTATACCTGTACCAGAACGGACCGCTGACCGCAGAATCCAATTTGCAGAGGCGCCGGGATTGTTTAACGCTGAGCGTGAAGTAAATCGACGAAGACTCGGCGAAGTAACCGGAGAACTTTGACGGAAATGATACATCAAACTTGCATTTATAAACTTGTACTTTGTACGAATGTACCGCCCGAGTTAAAACTTTCGCAAAGACAAGTTGACGCGATTAGATTTGGAAAAAGTGAGATTTTCACGCGATACGAATGCGATAGACTCGTATCGACGACACTCGAACGGCTCGCTAATCGAAAACAAGTCCGAGCGAAGAAGACCGTTTTTTGATTATCCTAACGATTGATCTATGGCTGTCATACGATGGAAATTGATTAGGATTGGACCTTCCCGAAATCGTACAATCCTGTAAGTAACGCGACAAGTATGGAAGGAACGCGAAAGTAAAAAGCAGGAAGCACGCGTTGACACGGACGTCGCGACATGCAAACATCGAAAACGCGAACAACATCTGCAAAATTTGGCTGTTAAACACGGACACTTTGTATGTTTACGATAATGTGAAAGTATCCAAATGTAATATTTATAGGCGATGATGTGTGTGTATCTATACAGTGTGTCGCAACGGTCATGGTAAAATTGGCAAAGGGACGATTCATATGACGCTTTTTTTATATAATGCTTCGTTTTCGAGAAAATCAAGTTATTTGAAGAGTGATATGACGAAATTTTATTTCACATATACTATCAACGTTTTTATCACTTATGATTGTACTGTGAATGCTGGAGCATCCTGTACATAGAAGCAGTGCATTTTGCATCGCAACGTAGTCGAACTAATTTATAACAGGGAGCGTCTAACACGTTATTTGATCTGACGATTTTACACTACATTTGGACCAAATGTTGTAGAAAGAATCAGTCAGTTTAAGCAATACTTTATGAAAATTTAGTACATTCTTTATGAAAATTTAGTACCTTTATAAGAGCGCATAAGTTTTATGTTGAAAGCGGAGAAGCATTGTGTGTATCTGTCTTGTATTAGATTCTCGCAGAATCATAACACATTTGTATGTATGTAGCTGTGCATCTTTAATGCGTAGCAATGTTTGCACGAAGCGACGCGATCATGTGACCTCAATAAATCTTTCCGCAAAATATTGTTACAGCAACTTGTACCAATACTATTACACATGTATACGCGTCCTGTAGGAATAAAAAGGGTAGCAGGCGAGAAGCTACAACGAAAAATAAAAATCTTGCATTTACTAATTTTTGTAATATAAAATAGATACAATTTTTTAATGCAACAGCTACAGAAGGTATTTGCATACTGTTGTTGTATTTATTATATAGCATTCACTAATTGATTTATTATATATTAGTGTTTGCATACTAATTAATTAGGTTCGAGTAAAATTATGTTAGGTCCGATTATGAAATTTTTTACGATCTGATATTTTCCATTCGAATTCGTTCTTTTCATTTTAAATTCAAAATAAATTATTCTGAAAAATGCGATGCATTTTCTAACACGTATTTTGATGGATGGAAAAGATAACTGCACTCTGTCACTCAAGCAGGAAATTGCAGGCTATTACATGTTTCGTAGCAAAATTTTATTTTCAAATAAATGTTGATTTTTATAAAAATCTCTTCAATGTAAACTAGACTCGTTGGAATAATCCAGTTGAAACATTTTTCGCCTGGAATATAAGTAACATAGGGAAAAAGGATTAATGATTAAACTTTGATACTATACCTTGTTATAATCTATCACTGTCGAAATTTAACTTACATGGAATATTACATGGAATTTATATCTATGGTATTATATAGAGTGGCCTAATAAAAATAAGCACATGGAATATTTTTAGAATTGCAAACTGAAAAAAATATTTTTCGAATATTTATTGCGAATATATAGAATACTATATAAAATATAAAAATCAGTTCTATACGGTACGTTTTTGCAACGTATCGTAGTATTATATTTACGCGCAAATAGTGTGCAAACGAAACGTGTGCAATTACCAAAATTGCAGCTTTCGGTTGTAAACCTTGTCTTTTTGGAAGATATATTCTGACATTTCGCCAGGACTGCGCATAGCTTTATCAAAGATTGAATGACAAATATACCGATACTGGGTTGTCTTCGGAGAAGACTCGGTTTACATCCGGAAGCTTCAATTTCGATAATTGTATTATATGTTGTGAAAGCTTTAGATGTGTGGCTATTTCTTGAAATAGTTTATGTGTTATTACTTACTTGATACATAATTCTGGCGATACACAAATAATTTCTGTTCTTTAATTAAATTACTACAATTTCAATTTAAATTACATTACCGACAGAAAATAGTTATGTGTCAAAAGTCAAAAAGAATGTTGTTTCATGCGAATGTTTATCGCTGCAAGTTGTAGATAACTTTGTATACGGGGTGTCCCATAGGTTTTCATACAAACTTTGATATCATGTTCTACAGTTAGAAATGGTGCTAAAGTTTCAACAAAAGTCTTTAAAAGTTTTATCAAAAGGCTATAACAAAAGTATAAGTATACGTGAAGAAACTGACGATGGACTTATTTTTAACACAATAAAGAAAAAAATGAATAAATAATATTTATGCTATGTAAACTAAGTCATAAACCACATTGGAAGAAATGAAACTCTATGAGATACTCTGATATAATTAAATTTATGAACTGAATGCAACCCTTCACAAAGAATAATTACTGAATTGTAATAAAATGGAAAACTTAATCAGTCTCTAAATAATGAAAATAATTAAGGGATTCAAATTGTCTTTGAATCATTACCTCTACAGCTGTATTTTACAAACAATAAATACCGAGTTATTTACTTCATCATGGCTATAATCAGGTGGAGTGACAAATAAAGTAATTATATGAACAATGAGCGTCTCTTTTCGTCAACTGAATTTAAATTGCAAGTAGCATTAATTATTCATTAACTAATTTCATCTTAGTTACTGGTATATCATACACGTGAATCTTTTTATCATCAAAATATTTATAGCTCCGATGAGTGATGAAAATAATATGGCTCACAAAAAAATAGAAATGATTTTTATTTTCTGATATTATTAATCTAATATTATTTTGAACTTTATTATTTATTATTTACTGATTGAATTTACAACTCCTGTGAACTGAATATTATCATCTATGATAACAAAAAGACGAAAGGAAATCGATTGTACTTACAATCGAATGAAGTATTACTTATATTACTTTTTATAATCGGATTTCTAAATCCTGAGATTATCGAACGGAGACTTTTAAAGTTTAATGAGGCTTAATCGAAACTAATTCTCAAGTTGATACCTTTACTCAATTATAAACGTAACAAGTCATTACCGTTCCCTGATTAGTCAAAGGGAATTTCTTACGGGAAGTTCAATAGTTCATGTGCCCAGAAAATTCAATTATTGAGCTAACTATAAGTTTGGTATGATCTTCCCAAACCTAAGCTTCCAATAGCAAAGCATTTCATCTTAAAGAAACAATATCATTACCTACTTAATTACGTTCACAGTTACTTTCTTAGGCATTTACTAATAATATCATATTAATATTTTTTTCGTACTAAAATAATCAATTGTGTATGTTAATATCTTGATACAAGAATTTTACAAATTTGTTGCTGTCCTAGAAAATTATTCTTTATCATATTTCAGTGTGTATTTAAATATTTCATAATTTATGAGAGCGTCGTTTTTTTAATAGCTTATCGTTAATAATTTATGATTTTTTAAATATATATCTCGTGCCTGGAAATAATACTTAACAATTTTTATAATACACTAAGGTGAAAAGAAAAACTGAAAATATTAACATATTAAAGGTTCTGTTCCTAAATATGCCTGATAATTAATTTGTAATCCAAGTAAATAAATGTTTCTTACACAGTAGCTGAAGACAATTTAAGGATTAAAATTGTTTCCAGCACAGACGAGTTAAGAATTGAAATTATTTCCAGCACAAGCTGGTTAAGAATTCCTTTTTACCAAAACATCTTCGGTATTCCAAAACTATTCGACTGACGATTGTCAGAATGTCTTTTTTGAACGAAGAAAATGTTCGATATTCTTAAACAACAGCTAAATGTTCCAATGAAAGTTTCATGAAGTATCAGATAAGGACATTTTAACCAGCAAATTCTTTTAATCGTATCTAGGTCAAACAACGAAGAATTTCCGACGTGACGATCCCTTCTGATAGAATCCATCAGAATTGTGTTTGTCGTGTATTTCGAACGAAATTAAAGTATTTTAATTAAATCGTTATTCAAGCATACTTGCCAATTATGTGCAAGATTGTTTTAATAACTGGGCCATGTTCTAGTCCCTCGTTCTAAGTGAAGATTAAAAAATATTGCAAGAAAGATTTTTTCTTGGTTTAAAGAAACTTTACTACTTTATAATATACCTTTTATTCGATAGCATATTACCATATATGCAAGATACTACCGCGTTTTGTTTCTTATCATTTTTAAATTATATACTATAATTATAATAAATATTTACTTGTTTAAAGTATAATAAATATTTCATTGGTACTAAATTCAATCATTATTTCACTTATTTTGCTCCACTCGGCGGTTCACAATTTTTTTTAGCTTAATCAAATAAACCATCCTTTCAAGTTCCTTTCTATTTCTTTTCTTTCTCTCAAGCTCTTCTCATTATATTCGCAACAGATATGACAGATTATGATATTTCTTGTGATACATTTCTGTAACTGTCATTGAATTGTAGTTAATACATAACCGCATATTTCACGAGTATCATATAATGACAATCATAGCAATTCCAGGTATAATTATCAATAACACTCTCTACAGTTAACGAGTGTTTGATTTATAAGAAGTTGAAAAAGTTGAGAAATAGCGTAGAAATAAATTAGGCAAGCGTTCCTGATGAGAAATTTGAAGGATAAGCTGCAAAGTAATTTCAAATGGAATGAAGTAATTTATCAAGTTGAACAGAATATAAACTCGAGGGAATAAATCCCATTTGTGGTTTTCGAACTTACTAGGCCATGCTCGTGAAATGAGCATAATTAATAACGTAATATTTCTAATTAGTTCCATGAGTAATATATAGGAAATATTAAGGCAATACAAATCAATTTCTGTTAATCAACTTGTTTCAGGACGCCGATTGAAAGTACATTTTTAATCGCGATTGCATGCATGCAATAAATGATTTCTCCTGAAGTTATAAATTACACGTTTGAGTAATAAAAGTATCATACAAATGTTGCTCGTGTATTATTAGATTGTTGCGAATGAAATGGCAAAGTTCGTAATAAAACCGTCAGTGTTCATAGCTTTCTTTAGAGATAATAATTAATCAAATTATGATTTACCGAATTCAATACGTTTTAACCATTGCATAACAGAGTTACAAAGTTTAGTTGATCGTTATTGATAACTTTTTAGTGTATTTTTTATATCTATATACCTGAATGCGAACTTCTCACATCAGTGGCGAATTGTCAAGAATCTTGCTGAGAACTGAATTAAAAAATTAAATTCTACGATCTTTACACAGAGAAGGAGAGGAAGAGAACAGAGAAAGAGAGAGAGAGAGAGAAACAGAGAAAAAGATTTTAGTTTCTTCGAACGGTTGTATATAGATATTTGTATTACTTTAATCTCCGGATTTAATTAATTTAATTTTACCGCTCAGCAAATATTGGGATGATGTGTAATACAAATCGCAATTTGGATTTGCGTGGTATCTGAATAAATATCTTATTTTAACTAATAATCTTTTTAACCAAAATAGCTAGCTGACTTGAATGGTAAATATATAAACATTTCGTTCTTTTCTAAGTATAAAAGTATTAAATACATAAACCTTTCAGAATTCTCTCAATCGTTGAAACAAGTATAAGTATAATATACAATTACTTTTAGATAAAGGGTCATATTAAAGTACATACTTGACGAAAAGATAGCTTTAAAGTTGATATCCTTAAATACATTTCAGCTAGAATAGAAATTATTTCATGTATTGTTTCCGTTTTTCTGCTAGAATAAAATTATATTTTAAACGAAAATGGTATAAATAATGTAGCAAGGTTGAAAATTAAAATGAAATTAATAAAGTGATAATTAAAACAGTTATATATATAGGAAATGGTGATTTTGAGAATAGAATCATTTCTATAGTTCCGAGTTTCTTGTTCGGTTTGTACTCATTGTCCCTAGTTCTTGGACTTTAATGCAAGACGCTATCTGCATATAAAAACATTTAGGATCATTAATTTTCGAGATAGATGCGGCCACAATCTATTGTCATTAAGTTCACTCCAATGATTTGGAAGGCATTCGATAAGCTACTCTTAAATGACATTTGGCTAACGATAAGAACTTCCATTTATTAAAGCATTCGTCCAAGTACTCAAAACATCAAGAATATGTAGAAAAGTTTTCACACCGATGAACTTTACAAATAGGTTTCAGACAAAACATAAAACGTATAAAATCTGTATTAAAAGTGTTATTCCATTCACACAAAGTATTTAACGCTATTATAAAGATTTTGCCTCGTTTTAATGCTAAGGACAATTACATTCCTATATTATACTATAACGAACAAGCACTGTACGAGTCTTTACGTATATTCCAAGTTTTTCCAATCAAATTTCGTTACTACGAGTACAAACCAGAAAAATATTATTTGAACATAAATTTACGTTGAAAGTTATATCTTTACAAAATACAGAGACAATACCAACAAACTTGCGATCATTACGTCAGAAGAAAAGAGTAGGTGCGCGATCAATATGTCCACTAGGTGTTAATATCCTATTTCAAAATGTTAAGCGTATCGATTTTGCTTTGCCGTAATGAATCCACCACCTCTTCGTATCAGTTCACCACATGCTCTTTCAAAGTTATCAACACATAAAATTCGAATGATGCGCAATCAAGCAATATTGGGAATCCAAGTATTGTTCTGCTTGTACTCTCTATTTTTATGATAATTGTTTAATAAAACGGAACGTTCTGTATATGTAGGATGAGATAATAATTTTATCTATTTAAAATATCTCCACCATTTCTACAGCAATATGGGGAAATATTATTTCTAAATATTCTATGGTATCAAGAAATTCGAAGTTTACTTTTACTTTTACTGATGTACGCTGTGATGATAACAATTGAAATACTATTTTTTATTGTACAATTGCTATTACATTTGGTATAGAACTTTAGGGTACGATGTGATTCGAATTTAGGAGTTTGTATAAAACTACCTGACCTCGATCGTGTGTGCGAAGAGACGGAGAAAAATTGATAGTCACGCTCTTCCCGCTTGACAATTAATATAAACTCTCGAACTCCTCGACATTACCCTCCCTGAGAAAGAGATAAGGGAGAAAAGGAAAAGATTTATTTCGTTCGTGCTTATTGCCATTTCGTGTATGTCTTTACTCACGGATCCAGAATTAGATATGTTAGTTGATCGACATGTTTCTATCTATCATTGCCAATCACAGTTGTGCATGGTCCGGTATATTGTATGATGATTCAGTATATTGCACTGAAACTTGATTGGTTTCTTCTGCATAGCTGTTTGGGTATAAATTCGCCTATTTCTATACGCGACTGTTATCGTTCGGATAGCCAAGTATCTATCTCGTGCAGAAACCTCTGCGCAATATGGCCTTTCCAATTGCGGTTCTGACATGTGGTATCTAGGATATTTTGAGTACATACGTTTGCTACCACATCCACTACACTTCGAACTATTCCACTGATTTTGTTTTGTTTTCCTCGAATTGTTCCATGGAAAGAGCTTTTCCGTTATGTTGTATTCTATCTAGCCTTGTAATTAGAATTGGTTTCTTATTGCTGTTGTAACATTTATATACACAAACAGAGCGACTAGTGATGTACTCAAGAAACTTTGCCAACGAGTTCAGAGGTCAAGCAACAAGTTTGATCGCTAAGTTTTATTTAATTTTTAATTTTCAATATATTTAAATTTATCTATTAAAACATAAAAATCTCATCATACAGTAATAATACAAATTCTATCTCGAAAAATTTGATATGGTTACTAATAATTTAATATTTCTTATATCACTCATTTTGTAAAATTATATCGATATCAGTGTAGTATACATATGCAGAATGAAAGATACAAATATATAATTTGCAGTTCTTAGGTACATGAATGAAGCTCCTTGCATTATAGGTTTTAACGACAAAACATAAAATTTTATCGTTACATTTTTTCCACACCATGTTCTCTGGTTGTTTTTCCCCGGTAATTCGGTTTACTCATTAGATCTTCCTTACCTTCGGGTCATACAAAGTGAAACAAGAGAGTCGTGCTTTTCTACTGAGAAAGGCAGACCTTAAGAAATATTAGGAAGATGAGCTAACTAACTACGAAGCTTTAATGAAACGAAGCGAATACTAAGCGAACGGTATTCAAAAGTCTTGGAGTGAAATTTTACCCTCTTACATTCGAAATTATCATTGAAGAAAAATAGTTAGGTATGCAACTTCCCTTTGTAAGCAAATTCCCTTTCATTATATTTCACAATACGACACGCAAAATAGGAAACTTCAGATTTATTATATAAGAGGATTTATTGTACATCCTACTTACGTTGTTGAAACAAAGACTCCACTTCAATCTTCCAGTAAAGTAGCGAATAGTTGTAAGTAAAAATATGCGTCACATAGAGTTACTTCTACAAGATACGAAAAATCGATTGTAGGAGAGCGCTAAAGCTAACAAATTGTTAACTTGATTGCTCATATTGAAATAAAATGCTTAAAAAAGCTAAGTTTCTAAGTAAAATAAATAAAATTCCATGTTCCTGCTAAGCGTACCTGCCATAAGTATTTTATTAAATTAAACACTATATCATAGATTATGTTACTCACGTAAACAAATATACATATGGAGTAATAATCTGTCGAACACCTTGATGTCCGAATATTAAATGAATCGTTGTATAAACGAATGGACAAAAACTAACATATTATACACGTACGTATAAATACGGAATCATATGATATTGAAAATCTTGTAAAAGCGTAACGTTTTTTTCAAAGTTGGCAGTTCTAACGCGGTGTGCTATAAAGCTCTCGACTGGTGTACCACTGACTAACGCGCTCGTTGAAGTGTGCTTCAAGCCGCGTGCCTTTGATGCAAAAGACGTTGGAAGCTGGTTTCCGGGGTGACGGGTTTCAAGCTCCTTTTTTAGCGTTTACCGTATTATTCGCCGAAATACGTACACTCCTCCGACAGAAAGGAATCCTTTTCCCTGGTGTATCCTCTACATGCTCGGCTAAACATACTAGTCCAATCCAGTTCAGTCTCCGATCCTGTTGTCCGTCGCGATTCGTATGCCATTCGGATTTTCCGAAACACCGGTAGCGAATCGCTCACGAAAAATAGGGGACAGCTTTCTAAAAGAGGATTATTATGATTCAGCGCATTACCATACCGACTTATACAACTATGCGTTGCGTGCGTTGAATAACGATTTCAAGCACTAAAACGCTCTGAGTTTTTACCTCGATACTTGGATCAATCGGTGATCACTTTTGTTCGGGCAATTCCGATGATCGAAAGCTTCTGAATAATGGAAAACTGTGTGAATAGTGGTAAACGACTGTGGCAAAAATTATAATTGTACCTATAATTATTTTTACATTGCATTTCGCAAAATTTCGTGGGAAGACAATAGTCGATTAAACTTTGAATAATGAAATATTTCTTAGTTTAATGTTAATATTTCAATTCTTTTATAATTTCTCTAATAAATCACATTTATTCGTATTTTTTTTATTACATTCGTTATATATGATTTATAACGTGAGAGGAGAAGATGATCGATGCACCCACTTTGGATCATATTGTTGCGTGTTGCAAATTTCCTCTGGGTTTTGGTGCATATATTCCGCAGTGCTTGCCAGAAATTATAATTTGACCCTGTTTCGCTATAAGATATACTATATTATATAGCATATGATTAAATGATTATTTTCCAGGCAATTCCGGGGATTCCAAAGGCATGTAATATCACATATCAAACTGTATATTCGCAGTCGTAGCAATAGCAACAACATATTCTATATTTGTTTATTTAGCGTCTCGACGAAGAAAGGTTTCATTACATTTCAACACACCTTTGCAAGATGAACAAAATAAGATGAATATAACAAGTATTCTCGTAAGTACTGTGATCAATTACAACTAAAATTCCTTCTTGCTATTTTTTCTACTAACTTTTATTCTTAAATACTCTCATTTTTCTTCTCTGTAAATATTAAGGAAAAAATAAGAAGAAGCGAAACGAAAGGTTGTTGCAATTGGTATAAATTTGTTCAACTTGCTGTTATATCCAGTTGCATATTTTGACATGCCATCATCGTTAAGACAAAATCTATAAACAGCGCAGTTAACCAACTAATGGATGACCTACTTCCCAATAACGCGAGAGAAAAAGGATAAAAAAACCTTTTATCGACTTCGAGAACGGTGGAAGGAGCGAAAAACTGCAACGATAAAAATGCTTGTTCTTATGCGACCATATACAGTTTCGATCTATATGTGTATAATTTGCGTAAAACAAAGTTTCTGTACAGTAAACGTAATTTTTGTGTGTTTAAGTGAAATTAGTACGAATGACTTCTCCAATGAATAATACAACGATATGACAATAAGGACTCGTATAGCTATAAACAACTTGAACAAAATCTTAGAAGTGCCTCAACTTGAAGAAAATTCAGTTTATTACAAAACATGTCCGTTAAAATCGAATAACTTCGATTGAATTAATTAGAACATTACTTCAAAATTTAATTAAATCTTTACTATGTTTCCACAAGAAAGGAAAATACTTATACATATAACGGTATAGATTTAAAGTTAATCTGATCGAAATATTTTACAAAATCAAATAAAATTTATTTTATCAGCAAAGGATAGATAAAAATAACTATAGCTGAAGACTTATAAGTACCATCGTTCATATTCATATTTTAACTCCTACATGTAATCATAGTAGATTCTAACAAAACTTAAATATACAGATGCGAAACCGGCGCATATGTAACATACATATGTGACAAACGATTTGAATTAACAAAATCATTCTATATAAATATTTTATGTACGTAAAAAAATGACGATGCGCGCTGTATTGTATAATTGGATGTTGCATTACAATTTTATTGAAGTTCGTAATCTTCACTAAAACGGAGGCATTTGAATTTTTGATATAGGCAAAATTGGGACGGTGAATTCTGTTGTTTAAACGCTGACTCTTAATTCGTTTTTCATTTTTCTTTTTTCAGATAACCCAAATTCCTAAGAGGATTTCTTCGGAACACGTTGAAGCTTTACATCATAATCGGGTCTCATAGAAATTCGAAGCAAGATACGATCAATGAAGATTCCGGGTGGCATAAACGTGCCCGAGAATCGTGCTAACCGGTACAGAGAACGTGTCAGATATCTGTTTTGGACAGGCAGCAGAATCCATCGTCTCCTTAGCTATCATCCGTACTAATTGGCTCCTTGTTTTCTCGGGTCTTGGTTTCTATTGACTGAGAAGATGGCATATACTGCAAAGAACTTAGTACTATCTTCACTTCAATGACAAAGTTATAATCAAATACTTTCGTAACCTCGGAGAATTGTATTTCCATAACAAGCAACAACGAAATTGTGAAAATTTGATTAACGTATACAATTCTAATAATAATGTATACAAAATTCTAAGAAAAAATTACAATATAAAGATAATTATATTTTGTTCATTATTTATGCAATAGTATCAAGTATATTATATATATATATATATATGTTTAATTATTCATTAAGTTAAGTAAGCAACTTCATTAAGAAAAATTTTCAAAAAAAGAAAGGCAGAATTTAATTTTGCCCTTTAGGAACGTCAATTTAATGTTATACTACTGAAATGATAGTACTTCTCAACAGGTTATTTATAATATGATTATTTGATGTGTGTAAAATGTACATTATTCGTATTCATTATTTATACTATATATATCATGACAAGTATGTATTTTCTATGCAGCAAGCACGTGTTGTAGACGAAATTGAAATCATTCCATCAACCACCAAGTATTCAGCATCTCCAAGCCACGTGCATATCTAAATTGAATTCTCAACTGTGTCTCCGGAATGTATAATATTCCCAGAATTAATCATTTATTCCACACGACTGGAACTCTTACAACGAACCGCATAAAACTGTTATAGGTATATACAAGATCATTTTGAATAACATTTATGATGCAAACGCGTTTCAATACTAGCAATTAACACGAGAAGGAAATTTGTAAATTAGTAGAATTGTTTTATATCCCATTTCATATTAGATCTACCACCAAAATGACAGATTTTAGATCTTTTCTTGGATATCGTAGATTCATTCAATCATTCGGGTTAATCATTGCAATTTATAACAAATGTTCGAAGTGATAACATATTTGTGGCCCTATCACGTACCATTACTATTTCTATATCAAATCTTCTTTTGAAGTATCGAAAATGAAAATCACGACGCTTCTGCCAATATGCTTCTTCTTCCATTGTCATATTTCCGATATGTGTCGTAATTCTTTAATGGAAGATGCACACGTACATACAAAACGTGAATCGGCAGAAGAGGATCTCCTACATGGTGACACAATAATTCTCCGTGTCGATTTCATATGGCTACCATACTATTACACGTTTTTCTTCAAAACGAATTTTTTAAGCAATTATTTTAAAGAAGTCGGAGATAATTGTTGCATAATGAATATGATAGCCATGGTGGTTATCAGTTTCAATTAAATACTTATATTATAGTAAATTAAATTGCTACATAATTAAAATCAAGATGAAATCAATAAGAGAGCTAAAAAGCAAATAATTGTATCTAAAGTCATATTTGTTTAAGTTAATTAAGTATTATTAACTCCTGCTCTTATCAGCAAACAAAACGTATGCAGGATTGACTTTACAAAATTAATCAGCTGCAGGAAAGTTTCTCAGATCATTGGATCATTATATGAAAGGTCGCAATTAATGAAACGTCAAATTGAGGCTAAAATAAATCTGTTATATTTTATACTTCATTAAGTTCAAGATCATATTTTATGGCCCTATTTTACTCGCAAACTCACTTAATCCACTTTTAAGGAGAAGCTGTGGCTCCAAATTTAATTATAAAAATATAATATATCTCACTTGGAGTTTCTCCTTTAACTTATAAAAAGTTGTTGACTATTATAGAAATTAATATTACGATCACTTATTCTGATCTAAATGAGAATATCACGAATAGAAATTATTTCAGATAATTTAAAACAATATTAAGATTTTATTACATTATTTTAAACTACATCTAACTGTAAATAAAGTTTATGTATTTAGAAAATATCAAATTTAGAATATATATGGATGGTATGGAATTAAAATATGTTTAAGAAACACCACACGACCATCTCTTCCTAGTTCACCGCTTACTCCATTTAGTTTTCTATCTGATTATTAGTTTTGTCCGATAAAATGTCGAATATATTACATTAAAGACACAAAACAGACGACGAATATTATTTCATTACGTTTCTCTCTGTATTTTAGTAATTTCCTCTAATTTAAGGAAGAAAATACGACAAGTGGTCTGAGCGGGATTATCTCGACTAAACTTCGAGAGTCAAGTTCAAGGAAAATTATGAAATTATTCCATGATATCTTCCACAGCCGTTCATTTTTCTGCGCATGTACACCGAATGTCTGTTCCCGTTCTTGTGACAGTCGGGAAGATTAATATCTCCACTGGTGCTATTAATATCGTTAAGTCGAAAAAACGGGGCTTGCGAGGCAACTTTAACTTCGTAATTTATCGGCTGGACTGTCACGATCTTCGTTTCTTCCCTACTTCCCATATTATCAAACGAGACAGAAGGGAAAAAAGGAAGGAAGTCGTTTGAACTCCGAGAAAATTGTCCGGACTTCGGGCACTCAGGGAAGAAGAGACGGAATAAACGGAAGGAATCTCGGCCTTTTTGTAAGTAAGCATGTATTTGTACTATGTAGCACGTAAAGGATAAGTATTTCGTCTTAAATTTCACATTTTTTTAGAGCGATTGTAGCATGTGTAATTGCTGATGTCAGAATGATAATTACCCTTGAAATTAAATAACCATACAATTTTTATTAGTTCTACGTAAAGATAATTGTTACATAACGCATATTTTTATTTGTACAACCCCTCAATCAAATTAGGATTATTCAAAGCATTCAACACCTTCCATCTACTCTTTTTTAATAAAATTGAAAGGTCAGTAAACTGATACTTAAACTGTTATAAACGAGTAAACCAAAAACTTATTAAAAATTCTGGGATCCATTCTTTCGTTTCGAAAACTCTATTCATAATTTCGTGTTAAGCTTTCTCTTTTCTTCAATACGTTTTTCCATTCATCAACGGTGAACTTTGTAAGTTATGCTTTTTACAAGGCAACACATAGTTCATCGAAAAATATAATCATTGTTGCTAAATAATAAACCGGCTTTTTAGTTACACAGTGCTAAAGTAACGCTGTTGTTAAAATGTAACAGCTACAGAATTTTATATTTATGACACGTACGTGATATTTTGTTGCTTTGGGATTAACCTAAAAAATCTATCACTTGATGATCAGAAAATCACCGAAATTCCGATTGAAATTGGAGGATTTAAATTCAGGATCTCTCCCTGTCCTCCGATCACTTCGATTGACACATCGAAAATTCGAGGATGTCAGATCTCGAAAGGTCGTAAACGAACCGTTTGAGGACTCGTTTTCCCAATTTAAGCACGCGTGCAACGTTTCTGCATTGCATGGCTGCATATTCTATGCAGCAAGCTTGTGCATAACGTATGCAAGATTCAGGACATCGCCCAAAAAATCTTCATTGGCATTTTCCCACCTACGCTTCCGGTCCCCGAACTCTTCAAAATCGCATTGCTACGAAAAATTGGAATATTTTGCAGAACGTTGGATTACTTTCTCAAATTCAAGAATTCACAAACCATCAAATTGCAAAGAATTTACATTTGGAATTTATTCGAAATTCGATGTTACAGTTATTTGCATTTTCACAGGTTCGTGTTTTTATATTTTGGTTACTCATAATAAATTTTACATCGCGCTTGTTTAACCCTTAATTGGTATCGTTGAATCATGGTTCATCATATCACTTTAGGATAAAATTTTCAATTTAATTTATACTCTTTATCTAAACAATAGGTACCATTAACAATTCTCGTCGCATAAAATACAAAGTGCAAAATGCGATTAAATAACTTAAAATTAAGTAATCTAAGCTTCCATGTATGTTTATAACTCATAGTAATCGAGTGGAAGTTAAGATTGTAAATTATTTCTCTAACACTTGAATATTTCTTTCTTTATTCACTGATATACTGGCGAAACCCGTTAGTCTTCGTAAACTGAACAATGTGCGCAGTTAGACAACCAGTAAGATCGATACAATTTATAAAAGCTTAAGTACAGAAATCTTTAAAGTATTTGCAAATCCGGTAAAAAAAAGTCGAACAACATACAAAACTTATTAGCATTGGTCGGAGACAATTTGCTTATAAATATAAGTGGTACGCGATTAGCAAAGTAAATAAAAGTAAAAAGTAAATAAACATAAGTGGTGGAAGTGCTCGCGTAAAGCTAAATTATCTCAAAGATGCGTAAATTTTAATTAACTTTGAGAATTTCGGACAATGTGTAAAGCTATTAATCAATTTAGTATGAAACGATTAAGTCGACTGCAGTCTTACGAGATTCAAGAGATTTAAGATCACAACTACACGAGATCGGTGTGTAGTTGTGGTCCGTAACATCCATTTCTGAATTCCTTCCCGACTTGAAAGAGGCAAATCTGAGAAACCTGTGTTGCACTCTTTCCAACAGCTGCCTGTATGTTACCTAGCCCGATGAACAGATCGTCGAAGTTTATTCTAAACGCAGCCTAACAAGCGAGCAGTAAAGCAGCTTAATGTAGCGGGTTTCCTAAGAAAACCTAAGATCTGGTACGAGTCTCTTACAATAGACTGAAAATGACGTGAGAAATCTAAGAGAGACGTGAAACGGACACCTAAATCACATATCTCAGACTCTAGAGACAGGAGAATCACGCCTAGAATATGTTACACTTCGTATTATCGCATATTAATTTGATGCTTTCTTTAATTAACTTTTTAGTTAGTAAAATTATTAATCGTTATTTCTTAGAAATTGATAGAAATTCTGTATTATTCAAAACAGTAGAAAATTAAATATGTATTGAGATATAGGTGGCATGTATCAATATGTCAATGTTTGAAATTATTTTGCCAGAGATGAATATTGAACTCGTTGCATTTACAATTAATTCCAGAAATGACGTCACTTTCGATTTTAGGACAAGCTATTTATTTTACATTGCCGTCTCTCTTTCAAATACTTTAATTATTACGCTCGTATCAACTATATTCGGAACAATAAATATTGCAAATCATATTTATTCTATTCGCAGAGACTAGGATATGGAAAAAAGACTCTTGTGTACAAATATTTCACATAGACGTTATTTAATTCACAGAAATGAAATGATATGGTTGCTACAGATTGTAAAAAATGTTATTAAAATTTAAAGCAAAGAAGTTATTTATTATTGCTTACGTAATCCCCCGCCCTCCAAAAAAAAAAAGAAAAAGACTGAAAATATCTGCGAAAAGAAGTATTTGTACACGCTTTTTTATCCTGGACACGGAATGATAGTTTATTTTACGGAAATTCTAAAAATATTCAATATCTATGTAGTTTTTATACTTTTATACGACGCACTGTGACCCGTATATCTACGTCTTTGTTGTCTTTATTGCGTTCTTTATTTCTTGGAATAGATTTCATAACTTTTTGTGAAAGTTTTGCCTCTTGTATTACTTTTCGTCGAACAAAAGAAGTCAAGCTCTGTATATAAGTATATTCGCATATTCAAGTAAAATCTGATAATCTTGAAAATCACATAATCGATTTCAGCCATCATCATAGTTGAATATAATACTCGCTTAATCAATATATTCAACGAAAACCTAATTTGTTGTTATTTCGTAACTTTGTTATAACTTAAGCCTACGTTTATACATCATTTTGTTGTTATTTTTATTTTTATTCCTAGAATATGCTGACTGAATTTTGTTGAAAGAACTGGGACTCTCGATATTTTTCTCATGAAAAATCATACGACATAAAGTAGATAGTGGCATTGCTCAGACTTAGATTCATGTATAAAATTTTTATGCACGTGTCCAGTCTAAATGAATACGAATTTATGTGTATAACAACACACATAAAATAGTCCAAGGAACTTATGATTAGTATTAAACAACAATAGAACTAAAACCATAAATAAACTATACAATAAGGTATAAAGTATAAACTATGAACAAAGCTATACAATACGCTATAAAACTCTAAAAGAGAATATTAATATTACTAAACACTAAAAAAGAATAACATAATATTGCAATAAATAAATATTTCACATTTTAAACAACAACGCAGAAACGTGAACTTGCATTAAGAAATTCTTAGTAAAAAATCTATAGGAAATAACAATTAATTCAAAAGTTTTTCAGCAAAAGACGTGACAAAAAAAAAGTCAAGCAATTCCCTTAAGTAGATCTTCAAACTAACAGCAGACATGTGAAGTGTAAATTAATAGCAGAAGGTGACAAAATAAAAGACAGCTCATACAATAACAATAAAATAGAAGGAATTAAGTTCAAAAACGAACATGGACAAATATAATATCGAAGCCGAGAAATGACATCTGACATTCGTTGTTCATCGGTCAGACGTATTCTTTTTAGCTCATATAACGGGAGATAAACGATTTTCACAGCAAAATGTCTGATGTTTTTCGTGAAGATTTGGACTGTCAAGAAGATTTATCGTGGCACGTCGTTCGTTCGCACAACGCACTAACTAATATATTTCCAACGAATTCTTTACACGAATCTTACTTTTTCTCAAACATTTTATAGAATATTAGTAGAAATATACTTTAAATAAAAATGACCTATCGATCTTTAGTAAAAACGTTTGTTTAATTTCTATTTATAATCGAACATTTATTCAATTTTCAGTCAAATTTTATTTTAAATGTTGAGAAAGAGGAAAAGGAATTTACATGATCTATTTAAAACAAAAGAAGAAAGAAAGGTTTAAATATAAGTTGATGGGATCCTAATAAATAAATGGAATGTGGATTTAAAAAAGTTTCTATGCTTTTAGATAACAAGTAAACCGTAGAAAATTGTATATAACGTGTTTCAGTTTATTGAATACGAATTAATTACGAAACTTTTATTCCTATCTTCGTTAAATAAGTTAAGTAGTGGCCTTAACTAGAATTCAGTTACAAACATCGTGAACAACTGAAACCTCAAATTGTCAAACTTAATTTTTACAAGCAAGTTGCACTGGCAAATGTGAGTCTGGATTACGGTTAGTTGAATCACCTGAACAATTTTTGCGAAAACGAGTAACAGTCTTTCATAATATATTTTACACGGTTAATATAATTTAGAAAATATTTAATTATAAAGTGGAAGATAACTCAATGTTTAGGTACCTTACTAATATCAACCTATTAGTCTAAATACATATATCCTCTCGACAAACGTAACTTTATAAAATTGAGTACTACACTATTTCAAATAATTCAATTATTAATATTCATGTTGATAGCTAATTAGTAATCCATAAGCGCGATTAAGTACGTAATATAATTATACGCATTCATATTGCACAAATTCAATGATGTTAAATATTTCGATGTACGCAATATTTGAATAATATTCTCCCATTTGTTTCTATTACCTCTATTACTTCCCACCTACTAATTCCTATTCCTTAACCGAGATTTACTACTATCGTTGTCTGTAAGAAAGTTGCAATAAAGTAAAAATAAATTGCATGCCACGAAGATAGAAAAATATCTCATTCAAAGCTTCTAGTGTAAAACATAAACAAATTCAAATAAAAAAGAGCATCAAACGCGTTTACTGCATCGAATATCTTCAATTGAACCAGTAACAATACAACGTAAATAATGGAGTTCGAGCCTGAGAAAGTCAAGGAAGAGTTTCTCGAAAATTTATTCTGGAAAAATGTTTAGCCGCGGGCACTGGGATTACACCAATACCGGAGCAAAGAGGGTCGCTAGAACAAAACTTCTCTCGCATATTCAAGTGCTGGATAGAATGATGAACAATTGGAGATATTCCAGATGCCTCCTAGCTTCCCCGAAAACTCTGGCAGTTCGTTATCAAAGAAGAAGATGAAGGAGAAGAAGAAGAAGAAGGATATCCCTTATATTATGCATCCCTTCGACATGTTTCCGCGTGCACGTGAAGGAATATTGATAGAGGTATTCCGTGAGCTAAACCGTTCGTATATTCCGAAACATCGAAATGAAGATTCATCAGAAATCATTCATTTATAGCCAAAATGACTAATATGGAAAAAAGGATACCACAAATAGTATAACGGAAAGAACAAAGCGGATGATACCGCAGCAACGTTAGCGTCAGCAACTGTGCCGTAGCCAACGAGTCAACGAGGGATGTAAGAGGTTTACAGTTGCTAGGCAACCTGTTGCCACGGGCACCCGCCACACTACCATCAGAGAATTCAGTGGGTTACGATCTTGCGTACAGGACGAGTGAAGTGAAGCGAGGATAAGAGATAAGACTGGAATCGTAACTATATGGATTGTATATCTATCTGCATTTGTCTCGAAGCCTTAAAAATTGAAAAATTTCAATGAACGTGTTAAAACTTTACAAATATCTGAGATGATCGGTGTTAAACAAAAAACTTGAATAAATACTACTACAGTACTAACGTATTCAACAAACTATGTGTACTTCCCGATATTTTTAATTTTAATTTTATGTGTAAGATACAACGTCATAAACGTGTAAAAGTTGTATCACATATCATTGCATACGATGAGGTGTTAAATTGATATTCATCTTGATTAGACGCATGCTTTAATCTCCAATCATCGCTGTACATATGCCCATCTGCGAGACACTGCTCAGTAGTATAACTCAACATCACGTCAGACGTGGGCGGCTATAAGTTCATCAGCTTATTGAATTCATCACTTTACGAATTAACTACGTTCTTTACAGCTTATTAAATGAAATGATGGACCTACCATAATTATCACAAAAAAACAGGCGTTTAATTAAATGTTTGTAAACGATTGGAATACACAAATATGCCAATTATTTTCAATTATTTTACATCAAACGAAACATATACATGTACATGTAGAAAAAGGGGGAAAAAACAGTAAATTCATAGGAAACATTATAGGCTTCGAATGAAACTTGGGAGATCATTCCCCGTGAACTCGTTTCAGCAGTTGATATCGCTTTGCAAGCAATTTGCATTCCAAATCCTTTTACTAAAATAGACCTTTCTTGGAGCAGCGGATAATTTATA
Organism: Bombus huntii; assembly: GCF_024542735.1. NCBI lineage: Eukaryota > Metazoa > Arthropoda > Insecta > Hymenoptera > Apidae > Bombus > Bombus huntii. The sequence goes on from NC_066246.1 coordinate 8,525,417, forward strand.
AAGATAGAACGTCACGATATTCAAATTAACTTGAAACCATATTGATAAACGATACTCCAGTGAAAACATTTTTATTCTTCAGTTATTTTTAACGGTGAGGATTGTAAAATAGAAGAAACTTCCTGAGGAATAAAAATATGTTTCGTATTATTTTTTTTAAAGTTAATAATGAAAGGGAAGTAATTTCAATGGTTTTAAAGATTTCCAATATGTATATTTATAATATTTAGCTATCGAAATTGCAGTAAATAATACGTTGCGTCTATCTACCTATAATACGTTTATTAATAACGTTCAAGCTACGTGCATAATCTAATCACAAGCCAATCTCCGACATATATTATGTATGTGCATATCACCCAAGAATTCAAATATGTGAATTGTTCTGATATACATAGTTCACAGTATACTATAATATTAAATACACACATACATATAACGTGTTATAAAAGTCAGAATTGTTTATTGTTAGTACAGTGCAATACGAAAAAGCTTCAGTCGTGAATTCGTTGTTAGATATGATAATAATTAAATTATAAATAATTATAAATAAAACAGAGATTGAAATATTTTAAATATTTTAACATTTATGTAGAATATATACTTCTAGAAATTAATTAAATTTCATATAAACACGTGGCCAAAATTAATTAAGGATATATTTACAACGCTCCAGCCGCAGGCAATTTTCATACTTCTTTGTACAAAATCGCGAATGAAATTTATAATTATATAAATAGGTGTATATAGATATGTATATACTTTGCATAGATTTAATGCACTACAAAAAATGCAATGCGATAATAGCGTGGCCTATCGAAATTAACAGAATAAACAGAACGTGATTTCGATTGAAGGGTTAAGAAAAATAGGTAGGTTTTCTAGAAACGCTTTACGATATACTAATTTAATAAAAAAATATATTGTTGATATAGATTGTTCATTTATGAATGAAATAATATATTATCATTGCCAATATAGTAGCTAATGTAATAGTACTACTAATGTTGGTACTTTATCTCCTTCGATGTTATTTCTTGCAAGCGTTCAAGGATTTTCACGTATACGAAATGATGTTTTAATTTTTTTATATAAAAATATGCAGCAATGATATTTAAGTATTACGTCGTATATTCATATGTTATATTTTACTTTTTCAAACACTTTTCAGTTCACGCTCTTAGGAGGTACATCAAATTAAATTATTTACGTAACTCGCTGGTTCTAATGAATAAATATTCCCAGAATCTCAAGTTAAATACATTTTGAAATGTTCGTATCCTTTTCGTGAAACAATTTTCGCACGGTCGTTAAACCACCACTTCAGAGGTATATCAGCTGTAAGTTACGGATGGGTCACTATATGTGTTAAATTGTTTATGAAGTTAAAAATGCCGAGCCTCTCGTTTATTCAGCATCGTGAATGAAAATATGTACACGAGAAAGTTTTATTCTGCTATGTAACACTTTGAAAGTCAACTCTCTAGTGAGCAAAGGCATACACATACACACACATGCAACAATCGATGTTGATATTGAATTAAAGATCGTGTATACACATATACACACGTACATCGACAAACTCTTGTGCCGGAAATTGCTTTCGTGAAAAACAAAAATATTAGAATATATAAATTTATGCTAATAAGTTATTTGTAAAATCATTCTTTGTTAATAACTGTAACAGTTCTATAAAATTTAGTTCTGATACAAAAAAACTTCGCGCAAATGGATAGAAAATTATTAATATAGCCTAAAATTTCGTTAAAGTAACAAATACCAATATTTCTTAAATAAGTAAACTTATATCAAAGTGATAAATGTAGTTATTCTACATGTAGTGAGCGTTAAACCGCAATTCCCAACAAAGACAAATTAGGACTACAGGCTAGGTGAACATTTTGCAAACAATCGAGGACAGTCAACAATCTCGTCACGTTCGCCTATGGGTTTGGATCTGGTTAACCAATTCGATAGATGCACAACCAGGAACTCGTTCCATCCGGTACGATATGCAGCTTTCCGCTGTCCATTACACAGATAAAATTGTATCTCCTACAGTTACGTGAACAATGTTCCACCAAACTCTTCCGTTAATACCTGTTATAAGCTATCAAGCCAAGACAATGTCAAATGGAATATGTTATATGTAACTCAAGTCATAAAACGAAAATTATACATATGAATAAGATTTTTACGAACATAAAAACTGTATTTTGCTAAAAAAAAAAAGAATACTTCAGATATCGATATGCTATCTTTTTTAAACTAAAAAGGACAAACGAATCACGTTTTAATCATTTGAGATGCGATAAGTTTGAGATAATTATTTATTATTTCTGGATAGCTGTTACCAAATTCAGAGAAATTTATTTTGAATATGTTATTTCTCTAGAGTTAAGGATCTATTATTAAAAATAATTTTTACAAACTTTTTATGCGTAAGTCTGGTAAGAATGAATCTTTTTCTTAATGATTTTGACTAATTATTACATTTCATATGGAATTGACAAAGTGATCTAATGCTTACGAACAGAGATGTATATTTTGTATTTCGAAGAATACAGTTTATCAGGCTCTATAATATGTATCAATCTGTATAAACTCGTTCATATATCTTGTTAATTATAACAAGAGGAAACGACGCTTATATAAATTAACCGATATCACTCTCCTTTCATAATTGCTACAATTGCTTATCACACATTTGCGTCTCACTATAATCTTCTCACACTCCCACAATCTGGGACGTTCACGAATTCCCGCCGGTATAACTCCCACCTCGTTCGTTGCTCCCCCAATTCATTCTCTACCAATTACTTATACATTTACTTGAAATATTAATTGACCTACATATTCAAATAAACTGTCCTACTGAAACATTTTTTTTTAAATAACTGCCTATTACATATTTTGCATATGACGCGTAATATCACGTATAAATTAAGAGGGAAAAACAGTGCGTAAAGCACGCTCTTCACACCTCGTAAATTCCATTTCCCTAATTTCCATGTATTTCGATACTTGAAGGTAGTTCTTTGTAAAGCAGAACTCTGCAAATTAATTCGCTGCTGGTGTCTGCTCAACGGAGCATGGAAAACAGCGGTTGATTTCGAACAAACGAGTGTAGTGCGATAATATATGTGCGAGGTGTCCATTAATTTTGAGGCTCGTGGACATTTTGCTATTGCTTTTGAACGTATCTGATTCGATCGATGTATCGTGATATATATTTCAGAAAATTATTTCTATTGCATGTAAATAAAATATTTTTATAAAGTCTATAAATACATTATATTTTTTCATAAAAAATACTTTCATCAACTAGACGCTTCCCTCCTGATATTAGAAAAGATAAACATTATTCAATAGATTAATGAAAACGCATCAAGTAAAATCAACGCATAACTAACGCGTTAAGTTGAAAGTACTAAAGTTAATAAAGCGGAAAAATAGCGAACGAAATATTTATGAAATTTATTAAATTAATGTATCGATTATTAAATTAATCTTATCCATTATAATCTACCAGTTTTCATTCATTGAGACAAATCGACAACAACACTCCAAACCAGTCGAACCTCTTGATATCAAGCCTTGGTTTGTCATGTTTACTAAATATTGTTTCGAACTTGTACGGAGCTGTCTTCGAACTTCTTCATCATACAAATCCCTCTTCCATTATGGTCTGTATTATGAGAAATGCCGTGAATCAATACAACCTAATACATATACATTAAATTGATTTAAATATTTTCCTGAATATATTCGATTTGCAGATAAATGAACGATACTTTACAGCATTAAAAGAAAAGAATTTTAATTCCTAATCGACATGCTTATCATTTGTACGAACTACGCTGATCGTGCTACGTACACATAAATAAATTCCATTTCCTCGGCATCAATCAATCGAATACGTTATTTGCTTTCCATCAGTTCTACTATTCAGCGATTCCTCGAAAAGTTAACAGCTTCCTCGAATAAACAGTAAACATCGATGGAAATAGAGTATTGGCGAAGATTTTCCACTTCGTACCACATTCCGCAATATACGTTCGGCGTATTAAAAGTTTCCAATAGAAAGACCAAAAAGAAAACGTCGCTTGTACGTTGCTTTGTGGTCATTCGAAAATAATGTTTACTTTGTTCGAATGGAAAAAATATCGCCCATGGTAGACGTGTAATGATCGCTCCAGACAGTGAAAGAAGCGTCGGAAGAGCATAGCCGAAATGAAAAAGAGACAAAGAAAAACAATCTTCAATTTGTGCTGCAGATTATTGCGAGTAACGTGGCATTTCCCTCGATTTGCCGTGGCCCGATTAAACGACTACCTACGACGTCGTTATCGACATCCGAATTACCGGACATAGGGGGAGGGGTGGGTAGGCAAGGAAGACAAATAGCAATGAGATGAAATATTTTATGGGACTCCAGTTGAATATTTTATTGCAATTCGAAGATTTGGCTTACGAACATAACATTAGTATATATAACTCTAAGTGGATTTAAAATAATGCCACTTAGAAATAGAGGAATTATAGTAACAGATAGGAGAATTTATTCTACAAGTATTAAGAAATCAAAATAATTTATATAATTAAATAATTTAATTATATATAATTAAAAAGTCAAAATAATTTACAGAAAGTTCAGTGATGCAAAACTCTACAGAATGCACTGAATATGCAAAAATATACGAAATATCCAAAATGTAGTACGCATTATGATATTTAGTGAATAAGATAAATGTTTGCATACGAGTAGGATTCATTTGTTTGAACGTTTTTTATTTGAGGATTTTTGTCTACGTGAATAGATAACCCATAATACAGTGAATTTATGCATGTCAATTATTCTCAAATGCATAGTGTTGCTACTTGGCAGCATATCTATATTTCCTAATGTATCGGACATATAACGCTTATTGCATAGTGTGCTCTAATGTACTACCATGGTATAGAGCGTAGGCGTACGCGAATAAATGGATCATCTGCACAAAATAAACTTTTTTATTTTAAGCTTACCTGCCATGGCCTAAATATTTCAGTGTTATTTGTATCTATTTTTTACTTTTATATTTAGAAAATTATTACGTTGAAATGCTTTAAAATGAGCGAGGTAGATAGTTGTCCAAAATAATTTGTTTGCATGTTTCACATATATTGTAGTTATTTGACAAGGACCCATTTCTCTAAATAAAAAGCATTTTGTAAACGTTAGGTAGATTAGCCTCATTCGTTGTTTCTACGATTATGTAACACATAAACGTGTCAGTTCGAAATGTTTTATTACATTTGAAAAAATTAGGCATTTGGGAACTAAGAAGATCAAAAATTGTTAAATAAGTTAGTTTCTTTTCTCATTTTTTAATTTTCCATTCAAATTCTATTTTTAAAAAACACTTTCAAATTTTTCATTTTGTAAATTTTGTTACTATGTACTCACGTTACTATAATCAATCGTGTCATTAATCAACTTTCTAATAATCGAGATTCTGCTGCAATTTGTTCGAAGTGTATATAAAGCCGAATATAAAACCGAATATAAAACCGCAAAAGAAGTATGTTCTACAAAGATTCTATCAGATAACCTATAAAAGGGTTTAGAACCTCTCAAATACTTTCTCAGTGAAAAACTGAAATAAAACGTTTCTCTACACTGTCTAAAAACTAGCGCGCGTGTAAAGTGTAGATATAATCAGTGCTTTTACCTCTGGGATACATCCTTCTAAGGATGAGAATAGGACAAAAAAGAAGTGACAGTGAAAAAGAATTATGTATTTAGAACGAAAGTGTGTAAACTGGAAAATCAAACTTCCTCGTTTTCAGCTACATTATTTAGCAGCAATGTTCTGATGGAAGTTTGCTTCGTACATTTTTCACAAGAAAGCTATGAAGCTTCATTCTTCGAGAAAGATCACCCTTACTTTGCTCAGAGTACGTCATCACCAAATACAGGAAACGAAATATACTGTCTTCCGATTCGGATAATAATAAAATACCATTATTCTAACGTTTGCCTTTCTCGAACGTACAGGAATACACGAATGAAATTTCAACCGTAAAATCAGTAGGTAAAAGCTATTTTCACACTTGAGTTAAATTCATATTCACATTCATAAACACTATTCATATAAAAAAAATATGTCGTTTTAACGAAAGACGTTTAAGCTTTTTTAAGCGATATTAAGTATTCGTAATTTTTAACAAAATGTAATCATAATTATAAATGATTACATTTATGATTACAGTATAAATAGAACTATATGATTCTATTTATTAAACGTTCAACTTTGTTCATTTATATGAATGATTTAAATTTGTAAAGTTAATAAATAATAAAGTTAATAGAATTATCATTGTATCTTTTATTTTAAAAATTGTGTAATAAATGACTGAGCTCGTCTATATACGTAATCAATAAATAATATTTATAAATATAGTCGTGAATATTAAAAAATCACAATATGGGCAGGATGGAATATAATTAAAAGCATACATCATCACTGATAGTTCAAGCACATGGTATCAAACAATGATACATTGTCGTTCGATGTTATACAGGTAGAAAATTTATTTGTATCGGAAATAAAGTATAAATAAGTAACATACTGGCAAATTTTTGTTCTTATTTGTTTTGAAAATTAATCATTTTACCATAATTTTAATAAAAGAAATAAAATTGGAATTATAAAAAGCACTTCTGACTGGAAATACATAACTTCGAATGATGCTGTAAAGAATTAATTTCGTCTATTTTATTAAATCATCTATAGCACCTTGCACAGAGAAATGAAATGATCTATGAACTACTTTACGTAAGATTATTCTATCATCGAGTTTCCTTTAAACATAAAGCAAACATTGCTAACATTTTTCATTGTTATCCTTGAATAAATTTTACTCTCCTGTCTTTATTTTCTCATTTACATTTTTCAAAAATGTATTGCTGCATTCACATAAGAACTGAGAGAAAGTGTCGGTCCACATAGTGGGAATCGAACGTGTGATATCTCGTTCCTGTCAGTTGAGCCAACCAACCCCTAAGCAACTTCGTGGAAGCGTCCTCGATAATTTCTCACAGACTCCTTTCTAAATAAGAAGATTCCGATCCTACATTTACATACATACAATGTATTTAACAAACATATTAATGAAACATATTCGTTCACATTTCAAACAACTCTTTTCTAATGTTAAATCATTAACTTTTTCATCGTGAAATATAAGAACAGAAAGATATTTCGAGAACTATTTAACTGATTTTTAATCATAAGATTTTATTGTTAGTAATGAAAAGATCTTAAAATAACTTTGCAAAAGTTGCTAAAAAATCTGTTCTCTAAAATATGTTTCGCATGAAATACTGAATACAGACCAACAATTTCCATTCTTGTGTGCAAATCTCATTCACAATCTAAATATCATTCCAAGGATAAAGGTTCCAATCTTCGTATTTTTCTCGCAAATAACATGAAGCAATTCCAATAACAACTCGTCGGAAACAATTCGTTCATAGCATAAGACAAGCATCTGGTCATAAAGCTGAATCCCCGACGGCATACAACGAATACATATATCGAATAACGATTCTAACGCATGCGACAGATGTAGAACATGGAACCAGCGCGCGTTCTATATCATTACTTTCGTAATTCAACGTATCTGTGATTTCCATAGAAATCTTTCATACTCCCCGGTAGCGTGACGACAAACAATTGTAACTTCTGCAAAATCGGGATAAAAGTACGTTACATTTGCTCCAAATTTCTACATGAAACTTATATAAGAAATAATGTGTGTATACGTAGTACATTGAGTATACTTAAAAGTAATTGAAAATAGTTTTTGAATCAAATTTTTATAGATACAGTTAAGGAAACGGATTGTGTCACCCAAATATTATAATGCATACTTCCTCTCGGGTACTTTGTATATTTTAAAATATTATTATGCATCCTGTACGTTTTCACACATTTAAATAATCCACATCATGTCTAATGATAATGATAAGTATGCACAGGACTTTTATGCATTTATGGAAAATTTCAATGTACAAAAACGTAAAGAGTGCGCATAATATGCAAAAATATACAGAACATTTACAGTGAAGTATATACACATTATAAAGTTTACAGGATGAAATAAATCCATTTAGGTTTCATTTTTCATTCATCCTTCATAAAGATATGATTTTATCTATTGTTCAGCAATGAGATTCGTGAACTCGTAGATCAAAAATATTACTCGCAGGTACATGTACAATAACGCCAAGGGAATAATTTTTATGTAGTAAATACTTATCTGCTTCTCTCTCATGTACCTTGACTTTTATCAGAAATAGACGTTTGTTGTATCTCTGTGACACAGAGAAAAGAGGGACTGGAACAATTAATGAAGCTGGAATTATAAAGCGAGAGTTGCAGATGACTCGTTTCATCTTGTAACAATTGGAAGAAGGGAAACATTTCGCGGAAAGGAATAATTGCTGCTGTTGGTAGTTACTGCTATTGGAAGAAACGTTTAATCAAAAGTACATCAGTGTTTGAATTTCCATTTCATTACTCATCGTATTCCCGCAATATTTAGCAATCCAAGATATTTATCTTTCCTTATTTATTTATCCTTTTTTTAAGTAAAAGAGAGATCCAAATACGCTGAATTAATTAATTGGATGAAGATTGTTGTCACTACAAAAACTTTCGAACAATGTGCCCAGAATACGACGTACGTATCGTTTATTAGTATCCTTTCCTTTTGTATTAAATCCTATTCTTAGTTGCACCAGCTTTTACTTTTGCCATGATATTCTCCTTTAAGAGCAATCTAACTAATATTACATAAAACAGTTAATGAACGTAGAAATACGAGCAGCGGCTAGAAATGCAAGTATGTACGTGAGTCTTGAAGAAGAAAGAAAAATCAATAAAACGTTGTAGCTCAATGGAAAGAAGCAATAAATATTCTATACATGTATCTATATATGCATGAGAAGAATAGGCACTGAGACATTAACACTTGAATGGAAAAGATTCTAATGCAATTTCTTAAAAAGATTTTAGTACAAGCAATTTACCTAATCCCTAGGAATGAAGATGATGTTATAAGATCAACTATAAAAATTTTTTAGATATATTTTAATACCATAATCTTTATGCTATAATATACTGTTTCAACTAACAATTTAAAAATATAGTTAAAACATTTATGAATTCACATGATATTAGAAATACTGCAACATATCTAACAATATATCTTATAATGTATATATCTTTGGAAAACAAAAATTCTAAAAATACTTAAACTATTATAAAAATGGTAACTGCATAATTTATTGAAATTCATTGTACACGTATAGGTAATAAAACAAAAATAAAAGAAACATATGTATATAAGTGCAACATTTTTATGTACTATCAACACTTTTCGCTAGTATTTTAAAGATACAAATTCTCGTTGCTTCTTTTAGTATCATGCATTATACTTTCTAAAAGAAAACATTCAAAGCTTTCAACAGCAACCAGCCAGCTCCAATAGCCAGCAGTTAAATTTCCTTTCACGTTTTTCGATATTCCCATCGTTACGGATAAATTCCGATCGTGTATCAATGTGGCTTCGATCTTCACTGGCTTTCAAACTACAATTTTCGGTAATATTCGAGTGACCATTGGTGGAGTACACGTAAAAATTTCACAAATGTAACCAATTTTTGAAATTTTCGTTTTTTTCGTGCTTTCTGTTGCATAACGGAACGATGACTGAACGGAAACTACTCACATACAGTACATTTTAGTCCCTTCATCCATGAGCTTCCGGTGATGTGACGCTTTTATCACTCATTCGGATTTCATTTTTATCAAAAAGATCGTGTTTCCTATTGCGTCACGTATCAGAACGCGCAAAGATATTGTAATAGAGAATTCTAACTCTTTTAAAACTGATTATTTATATTTCGTGATTTCTACAATTTTACTAATGATATTAATCGATCTTTTAAATACTTATTGCGACATTTTACGTATTAAAGAACATCAAACAAGATTAGTATAAGGTATTGTACAACAAAATCATTATTTTTTCTTATCCATAAAAGCAAATACATTTTTTTTATGATCAGATTAATTATAACGGTCATGCCGCATCTTTTAAATTATTTTCTTTAGCTACATTTTACTCGCATAGAATACAGAAATAATTGTAAGATTTCATACAAGTTACCTGTTAGTTCGTTTGCTATATTTAAGCAAGGCACTGCTACCATGATTGTTATCCAGAACACTTGCGAAACAATGCTTCAAACTTGTTAAAATGCCAACACCTGTTTCTGAAATTCCCTGAGGGTAACCTTAATCTCTCAGGTGAACCAAAATCGGGCCGGTCAGTCGACTTTGATAATGAAGCACTTAAGACTTTGGGTGACGTACACCATTATTTAGCGGAAGAGATTGTAGAAAGTTCGGATTCATTCATCGCTACTTAACGAAGATTTATGAGAGAGCAAAGTTCGAAAATTTGGCGAACAAATTCCAACCAGATTACTAGTAATCGTGTGTCGATGAATAAATATTTGAATTTAAGGAATGAATATGCATGTTTTATGATATTATGATGTTCACAGAATCATTTCAAGAAATGTATTTCTATTATTCGTAATTAATAAAAAAAGCAATTTTTCTTATAGGCTAAAAAAAATTCGATCCCGAAAGTATTAAATATAGTTCAGATTTTTGCCAGTAAATGCCACCTCGTCTTAGTCGTTCTCGAAAACCTATAAATTTGCATTCACTGTAAGCATTTTGAGTTATGTTCATGGATAAAAAAGAGTGATTTATTAGAAAGAAGCAGTCATAAAATACTTAATATTAAGATAGAATTAAAAAAAGTATTAAAAAGATAGTATTAAAAAAAAAGATAGTATTAAAGTTACAAAATTCTAATTTAATATACACATAAAAATAAACATTCTTATTACAATTGTGACTTTTAAATAGTTTTCTTAAAAAATTCCGATTCTAATTGTAAATAAAATTGTGTAAGTCATATATACGAATTATACGATTTTCAAATTTTGTTATCTGAATATGAAGTTGACAAAACTTGTAGTTCATAATGCATATAAAAAAAGCTTCACATGTGTCTATTTATTAATCTATTTAATTTTTCTGATACTAAACATCACAAATATCCACATACAATAACTTTAGGGAATTACATTAGAAACTTGCACTAATAAGTTCATTACTTTCTACAATTATTATTTAAGTCTCATTGATATGTAACAATAATAATTTATTGTAAATTCCACGATCAAATTTCAAATATCTCACACGACATATACACGCGAGAAATTAAACCTATTCGCATCATGCTATTAATAATTTTCGTTCACATATAAATTGTGATTTTTTGTAGATAAAGTGAAAAGATAGAGGATCGTTTGTTGAAAATATTATAGCAATCAAATCAGGAAAATGAATAATAAAGTGATGGTATTCACCGTATAGAGGGCGTCGGTAACTCGGTCAAATTAACATTCTCTAGCTGACACTGCGTTAATTGCAAAAGTTTTCTTGGGCGATGAAAGTGATAAAGTGTCGACTAAAGCTATGGCTGTGTAAAGCAGCCTGCATAACAGGGAGATCGTTGTCGAGTACGGTAGAACTTTTCATCGTTGCGAATAAAAGTAGATCAAGCTTCAGTCGCATAGAACAGCGAGATTAAGAAACGTCTCGAGTGAACACTTTGAAATACGATAGAGGTCAATGCCAATCCCTTGAGGGATTCCTTTTACATCAAAAAGTATTTTCGTTTTCTTGAATTTATTGGAATCGACGGAAATACAAAAAAAAAAAAATCGAAGTAAACTTTGTAAAAATGAATCACTTATTAAGCTGTAGATTATATTAACGTTTTGCGATTTTTCTAAATTGATAAACGTAAATATGACGCATCGAACTTTTGTATTGGAAAATCATGTCGATCTTTTTATACCAAAGAATCAAGTATGACCTTTTGTTCCTATTCGTTTATTCTAACTATATAGAGTTTGATGTTTCTCTAATATTCCTTGTTATTGATGCATATGTTGTGTCGAAGCAATTATTTAAATAATACTTTCGACGAAACTGTTACAATTTTATCTTTATCCGTTTTGAGAAAATGACTAAAAAAGTTAACGAAATCAGTGGATAATGTATTTGAGATAGTCGTTATTACTTAAAATAAAAACACTTCTGACAGAAAATGAATTTTAAATACTAATACAAAATAAGAAAGCGATAACAGAACAAACGAATGATATTTTGTATCTATTGTTCACCATAAAATACATGGGAGCGATGTATAACACAAGAAGGGTCATGAGGGATCAGACTCTGGATGCCTACCCAGCCAACGGTCTCGTTAATTGCTATGACACAATTTCAGGTTCATGATATGTCAATAGCTAAGGGAATTAGGGTTCTATAAATGCACATGCTTACCAAATGTGAATTAATTAATGACTTTCAACGCCCGACTTACAAGGACAATGCACCTTTGCTGATAACTCTAAAAGACAACCGAACTTATCGATCTACGTATATACCGAAGATCTAAGTTTTTAAATGACTTAACAAATTGGTAAAAAATTAGTATATCGACATTAATTTTGGAAATACATTTAAATATCCATACAGGGTGGTTGGTAACTGGTGGTACAAACGGAAAGGGGGTGATTCTACGCGAAAAAAGAAATCGGAAATATAGAATAAAATTTTCTTTTTATTTTTTTCTTTTTTAAATTTTTCCATCGAGACAACGATCTACAATGAGATCCGTTATATCGTACCGCACGCGTACCGAGCGAAAATTCAAAGTCGATTTTCTCGAAAACAAAGCCTCAAACGAAAAATATTTATTCTATATTTTCGACTTCTTTTTTCGCGTAGAATCACCCCCTTTCCGCTTGTACCATCAGTTACCAACCACCCTGTATATTGGCATATATTACTTCTGGAAAGTTAGGGATTGATTAATGGTTAAATACAAATGGTTCGGCTATAAATACTCATAAAACACAATTAACCTTAACAATCATTGTATATATGTAAATATCTTGTTCTTGTAGTAAAACAATGGGCAAAATACGGATCATAATGTGTTCGGCTAGTTTCAAACATAAATTGATATCTAATAAATATTACTTAATAGCACTATCAGTAACTAATTTCTGAATGAGTTCACATATTCATGAAATCGACCATTTCATATTATGCAATAACTTATCTAATATTTCACATTATCTTAAAACATGATTTCTCGGAATCGGATACTTCGGTGGTTAAATGAATAAGCAACTTGAAGGGATGCTACGATACCAAATTACGAACTCATATGCAGCTGTTGTACTGTTTGAATATTTAACGATAATTGGATTTAGTATCTCGATTTGAACATTCGGGAAATTTGTGCATGATCTGCACCCCTAATGTTCGTTAACTCTCTTTCAGTTAGTTAAACACATAGTATTTTCGCAAACACATATATAGATCTGTACGGCATTTCGAATAGCGCTGTCTCAGTTGAAAACACTTTTAATGAGTCGATCAATATTCGTACATACAACGAAATCAGCCCCGAGCTCTTCAGTTTAAGCCTACTGAAGATCCATTTACATACATGAAGCGTTACTTCCATGCTTGTTAACCTCCTTTCTTCGTAGTAGGAAATAAGCCAAGAAGATGGACTTCGCGAAGCAATTCGTCGAGGATCATTACGTAACATGAAGGTATATTAATATTTGTGTCCGATATTCTATTAAATGTAGGACTACTCTACATATCCTCAATAAAATTTTTATATATTTTTGTATCGTTATTCTTTTTTATGACATTTATAAGCTTATTTTTCCAAAGATCGTAGTTTCGCTTAAAAATAAACTGAAAAAAATAATTAGAAATAAGAGCAAGAAATAAAAATAATTCTGATAAATAGAATTACACAAGATGATGCGTAAAATGTGTTGAAATTTAATATAAATCATGATTTATTAACTAATGTCCATAAACACGTTTTTATATAAACATATCTCTGTATTAAAATATCTTTGCTTACACTGTCGAAGTTTTTAAAATAAAGCATCACAGAATAAACCTTTATGTAAACTGAGCTAAGAAGGAAATTGCTGTGCTCAAACAGCCTCTCTTCCACCTATCTGACTGCTGTCACCCTCTTCCTTCCCAGAAAACTAAAACTGACATTAAATGCTATCTCTTCCATAAATTTAAATCTATTATGTATATGTAGAAACTAATACTTAAAATATATATTAACCAATTAGGAGATCATGGAGAAAAGATTAATATAGAAATAAAAAGAAATAATCCGTTGATCTTATTACCTTTCACCGTTGATGAAATGTATTTCTTTGAAAAAAGAGAATGTCTAATGAATTATTATAGAGAAATTCTTTAAATAGAGGATATCCCCTGAACTTCCATCTTGCATTCTATGTCTGCAACTCAACTATAATTATTAAAATTTGTATTCCTGTCTTCTCCTAGAATATACATTCATACACGAGTGTACTCGTATTCCTTAACACATTCGTTATTTATTATCAATAGAAGCTTTTTTTTAATTAAAATTATTTATATGTAACAGAACTTCATCCTTACAGTTTACCTTTAAGAATTGCAAATTAAACCATTTATCCTTCTTAAAAAGGTACTCCATTTTCATGATGTCATATAAATTTATCGATTACTCTTACTTAGTCCAAATGCAGCATATTGAGGTCATAATGACTCAAGATATATTTGTCGAATTATAGGAAGATGCGCTCGTTATAATATGTGTTTGTCTTTCTTAACGATAATAATTGATTTACATTCAAATTTAACACTACGTATTCAGCAAACTGCTCTGCGATTTTATAATGTATTTTTCATAAGTATATACAATTATTTAAAAAACACATACATATGTACTCATAAAATAAAAATCTATAAAATATCAAAAGGTACGATATATTTAATTTGTGTTTTAAGCGAATTACCAGCCGTTATTACAAAGATTAATATTACAGAAGATAAAAAATTATTTTTATTCATACGTGAGCGTGTGCGCGCGTGTGTCTCGATCACAACAATTTGTATGCTACTAACGGACTCTATTCACGATATTGTGAAACTACTCTTACCATTTTCATATCACATGCGATATTACCGGCTCAGTCTAAAGAAATGCATATGCATTTATGAATGTATGAATGTACGTATATATAAGTTAAGTTACTTTTGCTATGCTATTTCTAAAATAAAAATAATAAATTTGTTAAAATAATTCATTATTTCGTATTGTTACTTTTTATTTTATTTTAAATCAAATGTGCCCAAGTCTATACCATATTCATAACTTCATAATTACAATTAATTTGAACATTTAAATCCCTGTCATTGTTTTATAAAATTGTTATAATCTTATTCTATAGTGGATTAGTAAGGTCACAAATAGAAATACCAATGGGGCTCTGGGATTCATACTTAAGAGCGTATTGATATTGTTATGTCTATTTTATTTTACATCTATACTTTGTTTGCAATGAAAACCTTTTGAATTTTGAAGAAAAAGAAATTTTTAATAGAGGTCTCCTTGTTTTGTACTAAATAGAGCTGATGAACTGGTACACTGAATTGATACAAAGAAAATTTAATTAATCATTAATTTTATCTAATCAGGCATAAAAACTGATGCCACTCATTGATTAGTGTTACATTATCATATTTACTGCACGAATATCATATTCTTTTTCTATTCCCTCTTCGTTTTTCCAGTTCGTTCATGCACGCACTCTATCTTTATATATATATATCCATGGTATAAACATGCATACCTAACCAATATACCGTATGCCAGGCTATGAGCGAGTCAACTTATTGTAGATGTGTGAACTAAGTCAATTAAGTGTAACTTTATAATTGTTGATTATAATGTGGTACTTGGTTAATGAACAAGGTACGTTCTGTTATCGATTAAGTAATAGATCAATCATAAATGACAATGTTATTCTAGCTTTTGTGTTTAGGTGTCCGCATATATTTAAAACCAAATCAAGAGACGTTAATCGGCAGGAAGAAAGCTGACATTGTTTTGCCAAATGATAAATCAATCAGCAAGGAACATGCCTCAATTAGCGTTACAAAATTAGAGGAGATAAGGGTATTTTTAAACAGGAAAATATAATATAATAAGAAAATGCTGTTTACAAAATAAAAATTCTTACATTGTTTCAGAGTACTGAACCAACATCTATATGTAAACTAAAAGACTTAAAGTCAAAATATGGTACTTTTATCCTTCATGAACGTGACATAATACAACTAACTGAAACTGAATGTATTTTAAAACATCAAGATACAATAAGATTTGGTTTACAGAACCATGTATTTAAGTAAGTTTTGGTTTTTTTACTTTTTTTTTTATCTAAAAATGTTACATATAAATATAAGTCTTCTACATGGAGGAAATTTACATATTAGGGTGATAAATGTGCCTATAATAACAACAGTATCTACTTTATGTGATAACGAAATAGAAAGATTAAAACAATTGATGGAAGAAATTGATGGTGTAATAATTACTGACAGCGATTGGAGAAGGGCATCCACTTATTTAACAGTAGGAAATGCTATCTTAACACTAAAGGTATTTTCCTTGAGAAAATTTTTTAATTTGGGTAATTTATTTCCTAATCGAATGAGTATTACTAATTTGGATATATAACAGCTTGCCTCTGCTATGGCTTCTGCTCTACCAATAGTGACAATGAAATATTGGGACGAAGTTAAATCTGCAATAGATAATGGTCAACAACTCCCAGATTCAAATAATTTTGTTCCACCAATTAGTGAACCATTAATCGCTAAAAAAAAGGTATTGATTTCTCCAAACAAGAAAAGAACAACGTTATTTGAAAATTTAACATTTATACATTTTAGTACAACTCAATATAGGAAATATAAAAAAATCATTAGAATAGCAGGTAAATACCAAAAATTGAAAATTGTATCCATGACTTATCTGAATAAAATATTAAATACTGTTCTTAATAAAAAATATATTTTAGGTGGAATACCACAATTATTTGAAAGAGCAAGCCTAACAACTACAGAATTTTGTAGCCCAAACGTGATTGTATTACAATATTCAGACAATGATTCAACACAGATCACGGAAAATATTTTCTGTACATATCATTCAATACGTAAGTGATTATTACACATTATAAAATAATTTGAGCGTTATCTTTTATTGGTCATATGTACTTAATTATCTTGTGCTTTCTTCTTCAGAACAAGCATTGAAAGCAAATAATTATAGAATGATAGCTGAAGTTGAAATTTGTCTTGCAATATTGCATTGTTCGACAGAAAAATATTGCAATCCTATGTATAAATTCGCAAAGCTTTTAAAAAGATCGGAACGAAAGAATGATTCATGTGAGATTTTAAATCTTGATACACAAGATGAAACAGCCAAAGTGTCAGCATTACCAACTTCTTCGTTTTCGATATCGACACCCGTAAAACACCGTATTATTCCTGAAACATTGGATATCAGTCAAGAACCATTACCAAATGTAAGTGGTGTTGTCATACAACCTACAGAAGAGCAAAAATATAATAAAATACAATGCATAAGAAAAACTCCTAATGATACTTCAGCAACAGAGAATGTACAAGTTACACGATCAAGAGTAATTTCCAACGTTTCGGCAACGACATCGGTGAAAATAAGACAACGTGTTATTCCTGAAACATTGAGTAGCATCAGTAGTCAAGAATCACAATCAGATGTACATTATATTTTCACACAACCAACAGGAACACAAAGATATAATGAAATACAGTGCATAAAAGAAACTCCTACTGATACTTCAGCAACAGTGAAAAATGTGCAAGTTACACAACCAAAAGAAATTTCCAACCTTTCGAAAACAACATTCGTGAAAGTAAGACAATGTGTTATTCCTGAAACACTGAGCAGCATTAGTAGCCAAGAATTACAATCAAATTCAAATTTTGCTGATACACAACCTACAAGAAAGCAAAAATGTAATAAATTACAATACATAGACGAAACTCCTAATGATGCTTCAGCAACAGAGGCAAGTATGCAAGATATACGATCTAATGAAAACAATTCGACTTTTCCTAATATGTTCTCACAAATCATTCGATATTCTAACCATGATAACCAGAATTTACACAAACACGGTAATATACAGGATAAGAGACAATCAAAGGAAGTAATAATCTTAAGTGATGATGAAATTGAACTAAAACCAGTACAGCAAAATAAAAATAATAACACGAATTCTAATAAAGATTTCATACATAATACATTGAATAATATATTTAAAACAAGTAATTCAAGAGATGAAAATAGGCAAATGCAACAAACAGCTCGATTAACTGATAATCGTATAGCTGCCGCAAATTTAAAAGAAATGTGTGAAGTCGATAAAAAAATAGAATTAAAAAATGTGCGCCCTGTAACACTAGAAGTAGAGAAAAAGCATAATAAAGAAACGACATGTTCAGAAAATTCAATTACACCACATACAACAGAACCACTAAATACACCTGAAGATTCTCTTATATGTTCTGTGGTAAGTTTAATAAATATATAACTTTCATTAAAAAATTCTAAAGTAGGGGATTCTACTGTATATCATTTTTACTTCAAAATTTCAGGAAACAGAAAAAAGGAAACATAAAGCACAAAATGTTATAAGTTCCGCACTAAAAAGTAATTCATCACTTCGAGCTCATCTTAATTTCAAAGTGTTCAAAAAGGTAAATTATAAAATACTTTTAGGCTGTTTTCTATTTAGAAATATTGAAAGTAATGTAAGAATATTAAAAATAATAAGAAATATTAATAAGTTTTATTAATTTAGATTCCTGCTATAGTTCCTCAGAAAAGGATAAAAATCGATAATATGTATGTATGGAACAAATATAATACAACAAATGAGAATTTATGTTAAAATATAAAAATTGTATTAAACTTCGAAATAATATTTTTATGTTGTAGAGAATATTATTTTTCTAATTCGAATTGTAAAGAAAATGTAATTTCTATATTAATTTAATTTATATTATTTTCTTTTATAATATATTATTATTTAAAATAATTTCATGAGTACCTTAAACATTAAGAATTACCGTATTTAAGATACGACTGTGTAAATACTATATATATATATATATATATATATATAGTATATATATGTTGAAAATCAAATACATTATGTTTTTATATTTTAATAAGAAAACGGTTCTATAATGATAGTATGTACAGCATTATTCATTTAAATCTAACATACATCATCTAGGATCTACAAGAGAATGCCAATAGCGTAAAATTACAATACACGTTACATATATGCATTGCACTCTCACTACTACAGTTATGTGCCGATGTTACAAGTACAGAGTTATATAAATGATAGGAGATGTGTGTATGTATGTATGAATGTATGTATTTACATAGCTTGAATTGCAGCCATAGAACTTGAAGTTTGATCGCAGAAAAAAATTACATTTATCAATCGACATCTTTCTCACTAAATCTCACAGCATTTAAAGCACAGAATTATCCGATGTAACAACATGTAACGCTCTTTCGCAATCAAAATTAATTAGTGAACTCGAAAGGAGTAAACTTTACTTGTCTCTAATTGTAAGCAAAGAACTTATAACTAGCTAACTAAATACATACATTTATATCTACAACTTTTTAAAAAACTGTAATGTCTAAAAATTTAAAAATACACTTTGTCTATATAAATATTAAAAAAAGAATTAAAGACCGTCACTTTCGTGAAACTAGTGAAACTATAGAGTGTGCAATCGCTAATTACTAATTACATACTGCGATATTCGATTATGTCATCGATATAATTTCTCGTGGTCGATAGATTGATGGCGTCTTGGAGAAACGTTAGTTTTACGCGGGAAGTCCAGCGAAACGGAACATCAGATCCCATTAGGTAAAAATTAAAATTATTAGTTTTAAAATTTCTTTCTACATTGTCGAATATGTCTATTAATTAGATTAAAGAAATATTAAAGTTACATATCTGTAATTCAATCATGGAAGTTGATAAAAATAGAGCAGGCGAAATATATATCGTGAAGAGCAAAATGAATTTGATGTATATCTTTTCGTACTGTACGATTTAAGAGGCCAAGGAATAGTCGAATATAATTAATATAATTCTTAATATGCTTAATAATTGTATTAATGTGATGCTTTAATATATAATCTCATATTAAAAAGTAAAGTAGAATTGTGTGTGTAAAAATGTATTAGATTTACATATTATATTCTTATTTATTTATTAAATAAATAATTGTTGATTAACGGTATATTATGATAACTAGTAAAAATTAGAAGTTTGTAATAAAATTCCGATGAATCCGTAATTGATGCTATTACAACAGTAGATTGCTATTATTTGCTATATGGATTAATCTTATACGAATCACGATTTTTATATGTATCATGGTTAAGTATTCTTGATTGACAATCCTTGATAAACATGATTTTTAGCTACTACGCAATATAACTGTTTTTGTCACAAACTGGCATTTGATATATATATCAAATATACATACACACACACGCACACACGTGTATATAGCTTTTCTAAATTTCTTCTAATATAATCCTTTATTCATTTTCAGGGAACATTCGTGGCCGTGTGTAATGTGATCAGCAGAGTCAGTGTTTGCTACGTAAAGTTATCTCCAATATTTTTGAGATTAAGACAGTTCTTAGTGATCATAAATTGAATCAGAATTCATACGCGAATTTAAACGCCAGTGTTTGTCCGTCGCTTGTAATTTAAACGAGCACGTTAATAGTCTTTTATCTTTTTTATACACACACACACACGCGCGCGCGCGCGCACACACACACACACACACACACACAGATATATTCTTCTTTTTAAATACTCTTTTCCGGTATTAGAATCAGCCCTCCCCTCAAAAGGATCCAACCTCTTTAAAAACCAAGAAAAGTAAGTATCTTTATATATTATATACCACTTTGTCTTATTCATAGCTTAAACTGCTGTTAATCATGAAGGCAATTTAGTGAAGTTCCAAATTTTTATTCTTTATTGAAATAAAATCAGATTTTAGATTGAACATTTATTCTTACTAAAGTTCTAAATGTAATAAAGTTCCATCTTTCTTTTGTTAAAGATTTTTTACAACTACCATTTTAATTATGCAGGTCGGTGCCTTCGTATGTTTCCCGGGCAAAGATAATACTAATAACAATATTCTTCGCACCTAGTGGTAAGTCGCATGCATTTTTATTCTTCCGGTCACTTAATCATATCGTAGGGTGAAAAATTCGAATCGACCTTAGAACCTAGATCTTTTTGTGAGCATAAGAACCACAGATATTTACCCGTAGTGTGGTAACATTTTGTGTATTTTAGTTATTAGTTCAGGATAGAATCTCCTTGTATATTGTATCTTCTGATGATTAAAATTTTATATCAGTAGTATTAATATAAACTGAATAACTTCAAAGTAACATTTGATGTTTACAGAAGTTATCACATAAGTGAATGTTAAAATTGAATTGCGTATTTTGTAATAGAGAAATCCGATATTCTCTAATTTCGTTGCAATAAATATTACATCTGTGTTACCGTAATATTTTGAGTGATTGATTTATGTTTAAGTATAATTTTAAATACTCACAACGATATGAAAGTTCAGTTTTCGTCATGTGTCAGATATTAAATACAAGAAGACTTGTATTTAATAATTTATTGGCGAAAGGCAAATTTCAAAATCAAAGCAACAAATTTTGCTTTGATGATGGAATCGCTTATGAATACTTTACCTTATGGATACTTACGTCTAATGTAGTGTTAAATATTACATTGCAGTGAGTTTGTCTTTTTATAAATAAATTTGTTGTTTATCTACAACCTTTTTCTTTTAATGAGAAGATTTCAATAATTTATAAAACTAGTGAAGTAGAGTGAAGAGTTCTAGTAATTTAAAACAAAATTTCAAAATACGAATTGAAAGATCACTAGCCCGTTAGATAAAAGATAGATACATATCACCTTTTTAGCTCAGGATTTTTAAGTTTAACCCTTTCCGTCACGTTTTAGGGCCTCATTCACGTATTTAGATGCAACTTGGAATTGGAATTACGAATTATAAGATACTGCTATTATTTTTAGAATTTTTTTATTATAGACTGCTATAATTTCTTATAAAATGTTATTAGGATTAGTTGTATTTTGCTTTAGTTAAAATTTAATTAAGAAGACATTAATTAATTAACTTTGTAGTATTATGATTTATAAGTATCACGCATATTAAACGTTTCTATCGAGATATATAATTACAGTTATTTTTACTGAATGCATTTTAAGAATTAATATTGTTATATAATATTTAAAACATTATTGTATAGCTAATGAACTTAAATAGTAAATTATTTATTTCTTAAGGAGTCTATTATTCCATTCAGTGACATTTTTATTTATTACGCCCGAAAAACTTCTGAATATATATTAAAAATAAATTATTTTACAAAGTTTTACTTCCCAACTATAGGTAACAACTACATCTATTTCTAAAACTTGTATAAATATAGTAATTAGATATTATAAATGAGAATTATATACGTTAGACAGCGATACATTTTACACGGCAAATATAATAATATTAGATGAATATTATATTGCATATTTGTCTTCTCATCTTCGACGCAAAAAATTTCTTTCTTACCACTTGCAGATAAAGAAGAATTTTTAAAATAAAGAAGTATTGTAACTGTAATATTTATTGATAAAATATCAAATTATCTATTAAAATGCGTATATAAAAATTGTTATTGAATTATACAATTTCACTTGCAAACATAGTCACTTACAGAAATAGTGATCCCCATTGTCATCCGTATTCTTGTATTCTTTTCCATCAATCTCGGCTTCGATTTTGCGCCAAACTTGGATAAAAATAATACAAATAAGCATATTATTTAGTCGCAAATTTTTGAAACTTTTTTATTGATGTAGATTTACTTACCATTTCTGAGAAATTTTCTAAAACTTGTTTTATGAGATATTCTATTACGTCTATTACGTCTAGGTGATCTTGTATTTTGTTCTGCGATTGAGCTTACATCGTCCTCCATATCCATGTTGATATTATGTATTTGTGGATAAATGAATCACAGCGAGAAAGTAATAGATGTGTGCTAAAAATAAATAATAACAAAATTTACGTTAATACAACTGTTGCAATGTGATTAACTTTGGTTTGTACAAAAACCCACACTTTATTATTGTTCTTTGATTGATCGAATATTACATTGTATCTTTCTTCAACTATATTTTTCTTTCAATCGTTGGTAGTTTACTTAGAAGAAGAATTCTAGAATACTCATGTTTGTTATTAACTTAGAATTTATTAACATTCAGTATCTAATACAATACAATATTACATACTACTTAATAAATAATTTCTTATTTGAGGAAACTATTTAATTGTTTTTGTTATCTATGGATATGGAAATCATGAGAATATTTCATATGTTCATTTTATTAGCACCACTGTTCACGCTATTACATTATTTACGTAAAATATGAAAAAGATGCTTGCTAAAAGCTAAAGTACTCCAAATTATCATCTATTAGAATGGTCACTAATTATTCTAAATATTACGGTAAATATAAATTTTGCATTATTTGTATTAAACCTTCGAGGTTTTAGTTTCGTTCTTGTTGGCCAATTCTAACGTTTCAAAAGCAAAGAAAACACAAATGCATATTCCTGACCTTCCGCAACAAGCAATTCGGTTCTGTGCTAAACGAAGATGAATACCACCAAAGCGAGATTTCAAGAGCTAAGAATTGAACACTACAAAAAATCTACGTGTTCGTCTTCAAGAAAATTTTTCGATTCTACTTACTTTCCGAAATATAAACATTTATAGGTTATAATAATGGATTACCCTGTGCATTAAACTATAGGAACAAAGTCTTAACTTCCTTCCTGAATTCCCTAATATAAATATTCTTACTTCTAGAAGTTTTACTGCTTTCTAAGTTCTTTAATATTAATATTCTTATTTTATTATTCTCTTCTTAACATTCTTTAATATCAATATATTAGATAGTATTTATTTCTCAAGTTATTCGTTTTATTAAGGAAAGAAACTTTGTTTCTCCAATCTATAATTCTCTTTATATCAGAAGTACAAATATGTAGTTCAGTGGAACATATGAGACACTGCATAATATGTATTCTTGCACATAGCAGTATTTTATATTCAATACAGTGTCATAATAAATTTTTGCTAATAGAATTTGGACGTATTTCAAGAATTTAATGTGATAAGTATATCCGTTTATAAAATTACTAATGGCTCGTTTGTATGCTGTTGACCTAGTTATTACATATGACACAAACTTATCTCTTCTACATCCAGCCTGATTGCATAAACGATATTTGCTTGTGCAATCTTGCACAGTCAGGAAGATGCATATTTTTTATTAAATAAAATACATTTCGTAAGACAGATCTGCACATTTGGATTTAATGTAGATCATGTTAGCAGGTTATAAGTATATTGCAATATATAATAATAATAGTTTCAATCAATAAAGTCTTATCAGATTTATGTTATACAATTTTTACAAATACAGCAATTTCAAATTTTATAAGCAATTTCTTAGTTTATCAATAACAAAGTTTAACTTTCTATTCTTTAATAGATTTAAAAAATCTGCAAATATCTATCGTTTATATTTTTAATTTATTAGAATTTTAAGAAAATATTCAGATTACATTAGTTATAAATAAAAGACTATAAAATATAGCTATAGTTATAAATAAAAAGTAATATATGTAGCTATTTGTTTGATAAGTCTTCTAAGTAAACTCGACAAACTCAACTCATGATAAATTTAACTCTGATAACGCCTTATTATCTTGTTTACGATGTTTAAGCAATTATCAGAAACTGCTATGCAAATTTCAATCTTTAGAAATCTCAACCCTTTCTTATAGTTCATAAACTTCTAAGATTCTTGATGACTATAAATTTATTTTTAATGCCATTGAAAGTCACATATATGGCGCTGGTGCAATATGAATAATATAATAATTATACTAGATTAATAAATAAGTAAATAGTGTATACATAACAAAACGGATAACCTGATACTACTATTTCCTTGGAAATTTGAAGTTAACCCCGGATTTCTTGCACGACAAAATTATAATATAAGTTTTCAAAATACAACTTTCTCAGATTTTAATAGTTAGCTATTATAGGTAGTATTTACCAACATTTACTTTGGTAGCTATTTGCAGGAAGGACAAAATTGTGCGTAGAAGAAATGAAATAACATTCTAGAAATCGATAGATAGACAGATATGAATCTTCGGAATAAGTGTATTCTTTTGCCAAGAAAAAGACAATCTCACTCAAGCGATGAAAGGAAATGGTCAGAGTAATATTCCTGTTCGGTTTACGCAGTTTTATTACATTGGTTACATGCAAAACATACGATAGTCTAACTACAGATGCATACATTTTTAACTTATACATCATAACTTTGTTTCTACCGGTACTATAACATTGTTGCGCAATCTTAAATGTCAATTCAATGTCACATCAATTTTATATCAAAATTTTTATATCACAAAATAGTAAAAAATTTGCACAATTTACACGACGGTATTAAGAACATGTATTGGTGACGTTATTAAATAAAATATAAACATAAGGTACGAACAAGAAAACTTACGTTTTATAACACAATCATCACGTGGCTTCGAGTTGCAGTTTCTTCAAGGATTTCAACGGAATATTTCTCAATCACTCTATTCATATAATCTGCTGTGCAACATGCAACTTACATAAAATCAACATCGCTGGTCCTCAAGTTACACCCAGCACACTAATTTACAAATCAATGGTACGTATATAAAAAAAAATATCGTCGACCGCGAAGATATCGAACCGAAGAATATGAAAGAAGTGCGATCCACGAACGTAGCGATGATTGGCGAATGCCAAACTGCAAACTAAAATCTTCGCAATCTTCGTTGGTTGTAGGATAACGAAAGGCTATTCGCGGGTTACTTTGAACTTGGCTGAATAGCGAGCGGAAGAAGAAACTTTGGCCAGAGGCCAAATCCTCCTACGCGACGTCATATTTTTTAACGTAAAACAAAAAGATTTTAACGTTACCGATAGATACATTATCGACTTTGACATGGTTAGTATAATCGAATACACAAATCGTAAAACTATGTGTGTTTTGATATCCTTACGCCTTGAATTCAGGAGAAATAAGAAATAGTTTGCAATAGGAACGTCGTAACTTGTTGCTCCGTTATTATAGCTCATACAAATAACAAAACTGGGGAAATTATTTACATATTTGTTAATTTGCCAAGTTGGCAGTTCTCAGTGTCACCTGTAATTATCCTAATGTGAGAAATATTTACAAAACCTAGTTTTCTTCCATCGATAATAAAATTACGTACCTAAATATTAGTCAAAAGTAGAAGAGATATATTAGGGAATTATTAAGAAATCTTTAAGAATTCTAAATCTTAAACTTGCACGATGATTGGAGGACATATTTGTGGCTGTTCGAATTTCGATCGTAACTGTTGTTGTCCTATTTTCAAGTTTGGTGGTTCAAAGCTGAAACGTTCGTACCAATTTCTCCAACTGTATATCGAAACCTTATATTGTCTGAAATGACTCACGGCGATGAATCGCAATATGAAATACAAAAGACGTGTTCTCAAAACAGTGACAACTCAATTAACACTTTGATCGCCGCTGAAACCACATTGGCGTCATTTGTAATATGTCAAGTGTTGATAATTGCTGCTGCCATATAAGCGTCATTTGTTGTCAGTTGTTGACAAATAAGGGCAGGTTGATTAAAGCTACGCGCTAATAACGCAGCCTGATAGAGCTTGACAAAACATAAGCGAATTCTTAGCAGAAAGATTCGAATTTCCCATGTCTTCAAGTCTCACATTCGTACACTACTCCTATCAGTACGAATGATACCTAGGAATTCTTTTATCAAATATCATATACATCTGCATAAACCGACATTCTGCCACATTTACCCCGAAACAACGTAGAACGATCGAAGCGACACGAATAAGGTCCGAAACAGGGGCAAAGCGTCGGGCAATGACAGAGCAAGAAGAAGAAGGGTTGCGTGCAGAGCGCGACGGCCGCGTTTTAAAAGCGCGCTTTGTCGCCATGCAACGGGTAACTGTACAGCCTCGGTCCGTGGCTCCTGGTCGTTTGACGGAAAGCGGCAAATTCCAGATAGTAACTGTCGTCGGCAGAATCATCGGTCAGCCTAGAAGGAAGGCATTTAATACCCTTTAGCGAGCGCGCCCGGTCGAGGCGAGTATCGCGCGAGCACGCAAGAAAGCCCAGCTCGGCGTATACAGCACAGTTAGCCTGGCTGCTTGTACAGAGACCGGCTTCTACTAAGAAATTTATATGGCGGCTTACCAGCAATTGCACAGCCACCCTGCCGCGAGTTCGTTTATCGGATGCTGCGCTAATTGGACCACCGGCCAATGCCAATGGACCGTGCTCGTGATTGCGCCTCGTGGACGCGGTCTACTGTCCACACCGAGGATTTCGTCCTTCCCAACCATTCCGCGGCAATGTTGTTCTTTTCGACGGTTTTTGTCGCAA
Source organism: Bombus huntii (assembly GCF_024542735.1). Taxonomy (NCBI): domain Eukaryota; kingdom Metazoa; phylum Arthropoda; class Insecta; order Hymenoptera; family Apidae; genus Bombus; species Bombus huntii. The sequence goes on from NC_066246.1 coordinate 8,553,203, forward strand.
CTCCGCTGCTCCGCTGTAATTCGACAGACTTCTTTAACGAATGAGACGCGAAACGTTTCCTCATCCGGGAATTTATGGATTCGGATCGTTTGGCAAACGTACAGCAAACGTGCGATCTTAATGGAAAATAAGAGGTCTCTGTCTTTCAAAATGTATTAGGGTGAATACGGGAGACATGCTGTATTGTTGGTATTTTGAAGATGAAAGGGAAAAATGACGGATCCATTGCTTTCATATGGTTTGTTTGGTTATTTCTAATATACGAAATGTTTGTACGAAACGTCTTATATAAAACAGTTTTCCAAGAACGATATCATTACAATCTGATTCTGTTCTTAAACGGTGAATAGCTTTCCAAGAAAAAAATTCATCAGTTCCAAACAAAATCTAGTATAAATAATAAATTATTTCCAAATCATATCGAAATCTCCGACTAAACCATGTTAGATCGAGTTGTATCGTGTAAGAAAAGAATTGCGGATTTCTTCTAGACCACGCTGAATTGAAATTGTAAGAAAAATGTCGAAATGAAAGCAGAACTGGGTATACGAGTTTCTCATGCAACTAATCGAAGCCTCACGGCAATAACAGGCAGAAAAGCTGCGACTGCGTGAAATCGGTTGGCATCAAGGTGGTGCGACAAAATAGCTGTCTTGTTCGCATTCTATAGAGAAGGCACGAGCACGTCCCACCAGGTGAAATATTATATAGATGTTAGAAGGGAAAAAATGAGCGTCCTGACGGGCGGTCGTTTGTGTTAGGACCGTAAGGCAGTTGTAAAATATTTAGGAGTCATCCCGCCCAGTTGTAAAGCCAGTGCTGGGCACAATGCTCCGTGATCTTTTTCACGGCACTTCACCATTCACAATGACTGACCCATGGCTTTAAAGGTGTGTCAAGATTCTAGTATTCTTTCAGGCTACGCAAACTGCCTCTGTTTCTTTCGTTACGCTTGACTTTCGATGTCACTGGCAAAGGAATAAATGGTTAATTTTAAAATAGGTCCATGCAGAAAAAACCGACAAAATATTACAGCAATGGGTTAACAAGACATTGAAATTTTCGAATAAAACCTTTCTTGTCGAGTTGTGTCTTAGAGTCGTTTATTAACTGCTGTGCTGTGTATATGTATGAATTTACATCCTTTGTCAAACTCTGTTTTAATATAAATTATATAGATTTAATATAGTTATAATATAGAAATATAGATTGACAACGTAAAATATAGATTTGGCAGCTCTGAAAAAAAACTCATCTTCTATTAGATAGATTTAATATTACGTGCAACGTATAAATTATTGTTAGGAATGTTGGTACGATCAAAAATACAAAATAGAGAGTCTATATTCGACTCAATTTCTGAATATTTGTTTCTTACGAATAGAAAATTAACGAAATGACAAATTTTACGAATCAAGTTGTTATTAAATGATTGATATTAAATCGAAAGCTGGTAACTTATCTTGTAATACATAAAGTGCTTGGGAAATAAGAGGTCAGCAGCTGATACTTCAAGTACCAGGTGATCGAAGTAGAGAATCGGAAGAGACACGTGTTCTGCAGTGAATATCGAAGAATTGATCTCGTGTAGAGATCGCAATTTTAAGCTATTCGAATGTTCCACCTTTCTATCTGCCACAGCTGTAACAAGATTATAAACTAGAAGAAAGTTGGTTCTGTCAGTCAAGCTTGGATAGTTACATTGTCCATTTTCTTTAGCCGTTCAGCTACGTAGTAAAGTTGTTAACGTCTATCAGATGTAAGAATTCCTAAAAGAAACGCAACAGTCCCTAAAATATATCTGAATTGCTTTACTTCTATAAAAATTTCTATAAAAGCGCAAGCAAATAGATTAATTGTTAATATAATTAAATCATTGAACAAATATTATTAACTGGCTATATATTATACGTATAATACATTATTTTCATATTTAAACGACCAAGATATCAACTCTGAAAATTAATACCTCGAAAATGGTTTGTATAGAAGGTCACAGATATATCGCGTTTTGAAAAGAAAAACGCTTAGATTATCACTTATAAAATATGAGAAATAAAGATCAATGTGATCAATGTGTTCTTAGTAATTAATCGTTTCAGTTCGATATTTCATACACAACGATCTTTCTATCTTTGATCTTTGATCTTAATGCTCGCTACGCTCGCTGAAATATTTTTCCATTTTCATCTATCAATTTCTTAGCTTTTATTAATTTTGATCTTTTATTATACGCTAAATTACCAAACGTTAAACGATTGAAAACATAGATTCGTCACACAAAACTTGGATAAAAACCTTATACGTTGTGAAAGCAGCTGATAATTGTAAAGAAAAATGCAGTAATAAGTGTCAATTATCATTGTTACAACGCGAACGCTTGTTTACCGCAGTTTCATCGACGGCTCGATATTTCGACGATGATTTATAAATCGGATGAAATTCACGGCGGTACATCGATGAGAACCGCGAGAAAGGAATGCCGATGCAGGCAGCTACAGTTGACGAGGGCATTAAGTAGAGGAGGAGAGGACATCAGAAAGAGGGAGACTCACATTGTAAATTAATGCCGGGACTCTTTAGCTAAATTAATTGCGCCAATGGTAATTACACTTAGAACGCGCCGGTCTGTTCGCATCCTGCTTTAAACGGTGCTAGTACTTCTTCTATGAGCTGTTTTCTTGCGTTCTCTCGTCTCCTCCCATTTTGTTCTGAGAGCGTACCAGCCTCTCTTGTACAACGACAGGGCCGTGTGCCAACCTGTTCGACGATAGTCACAGTCTCCATTGACTGTCCGTACAAGCGTGAAACACGTGTTCGCACACGCACAAATATAATTAGTTGGACATTTTTGCGGAGACCGAGGCGATACTATGTTTGTTCGCCTCTTTCACTTTGCGACACGCATACCACAATTGTATTTGTCGTCGGGAGGTACTATTCAAGCGAATCAAACGTGTTCTGGTTTTGTCTACAGTTTCCATAGTCTTTAATGCGATGAACGTCTGAAGCCCGTTGATATGTCATCCCATTTTCTTAGAACGAGACGATCGACGTTGTAGTCGAAATTCGTGTAACAGACTTTCACGATTCCTTTCTTTTCTCTAGAGAACATTGTCCTTGTATCGTCGTTCTTCGATATATACAATATAATATCGCAAATTAATAGGAGATATTATTTTTAAATTAACAGATAGTACATATTAAATTCGAAATTTATTTCACTATTCCTCTTTCTTTTCCATGGGACATTGTCCTTATGTTATTAGTTTTTTATTATCTATCGTATAATATTATAAATCAACTGTATAAATCAACTGTTTATTTTTATTATTTTTAATTCATTTTCCAAATATATATTAAAAATAACGAGGAAGAAATAAATACGTCAAATTTGAAATAAATCTAAATTCCAGTTTTTGGACCAACATCGAACATTTATTAGAATCTTGCAATTTTATATGGAGAATATATATATCATTGATATGGAACGAGTATATTATATATTTCCTGCTTATTTTAAAAGTCGTACATATATACATTACATTATATTGTAAAACAAGTGCCTAGGTAATATGTAGCCGCACACGGCGGGGTTGAAAGTTCATGATGGTCATTTTCACGGCGAATTACATAGAGTTGCGGATGATAGGTCCGCGACGTTTGCTCCGAAAGGAAAGGTCCCCTTTGTGGATGAAAGAAACGGCAAACACAGGGAGAACTACCGAGAGAGGAAGAAGGACAAGGCAGGAATGGAGAGGAATGATGCAAAGGGGGAGACGAACCGAAGCTTGGCACAGAGTCTGTTTCTCATGCTATGCTCCACGGGTATTGGAAGGTGCAGGAAGAGAAATCGTACGGCTGAGAAATCTGCGACAAAATGGAAGAGGGACGAGAGAAGAGATGGAACGACGAAGAGACGAAAAGGGGAAAAGAGATGAAAAGAGACCTGTGTAGGTAGAAGCACGGGGAAAGAAAGGAGGAAAGAAAGGAAGAAAGAAGAAGGAAGAGAAAGAAAGAAAGAGAGTCGTGAAGGAAAAGGCGATGGTGGTAGGCGGAGAAGGGAAGAGGAGGACCGTTTATCGGACATACCTTGGGGCCACCCTGGCGTCTAATTGCGTGTAATGCACTCCCGACTTGCCAAGCCTCGAGTTGCCGCCAGAGGAGAGTCGAGCGAAAAACTCGGGTCGCGCAACGGCAAAACCCTGGCGATCGCGAGGACGCGGTGCTATGTCCGGCACGCTCGGACCCACACGACGAAGATGATCGGGACACGAGGTGCTGCTTGACGAGGACAGTGAAGACCACGTTCTCCAGGACATCGATCTCCACGTGCACGGGAATATCGTGTCTTTTCCGCTCGGCCCGCGTCCTAGTCCATTGGAATGTCACCACCACCTTCGAACTGCTAAAATGAAGACGTGTTCTTTGCCGGGTTCGAACCACCTGGGAATATGATTCTTGATCGCGGTCGTCGATGCTTGTTACTAGATTATAAGATTCAAATAAACTGGACGAATGCCGTGTTTCAAATCTGTTAGCATGTTTCGTTGCGAATGGGATAGGATCGGTATCGATTGTTCGTTAGATACTTCACTTGCGTTTATTGAGAGTTAGTAACAAATTAGCGATGGAAGTTTATGTTACGCTTCTAGAAAAAGGTTTGATACAAAGTCAATCTATAAAGAAAATTTAGAAAGTTTGTTCATATTTCATTTTTAGTCAAATATACACATAGTGAATTAAAACATTTACCTTTGTATCTCACAATTTAAATAATAAAATGATCATTTCGTTACTAAGGGTACATGAACATTTAATTGCAACGTCTCATTGCCTTCTTATGATCATTTATAAATCAAATTCGGCAAGAAGTAAAATCTTTGACTAGATCACCTAAGCTACTACTGTCGAGTTAACACTCGACACCATTACTAACAAAAAAGATACAAAATCTTATAAAAACTTGTTACAAAATCAAAAGATATAAGAATATAAGATATGAGAAAGATACAACAATTATATAAGAACAAGTTATAAGAATGTATCGTACAGCTCGAGTATAAAAACAACTTGCTATATGCTCAAGGCAATTGTTTCATTATATATATAGTATAGACGGAGTTTAGGTCACGTCAAACAGTCATCTCCGATAATTTCATCTACTTTTATAGGATGGCGCTTAGTCTCTCTAGAAATCAGAAGTTCCGAATTGAAAATGAGTTTAAAAGAGAACGTTTGGATTCTCACAAGGCGGCGTCCTTTAATCGCGCGATGATCTCCTCGAGGTCTTCTGAAGAACCGGTGGGGAGTCATCCGGTGGGGCGAGAGACAACTACGACGGCGATCATTTAGCGTAGCTAAGATCTGTCGGTAGAAATTTTTTGTCGCGACAGCTTATTATGAATAATGATTTATATCTGGTCTGGTAGGGTGTTCCTCTCAATCGAGTGAACGAGCCGCGGCTACAGGGTCGAAATAAAGACAGATTAAAGGGGGTCGTGACAGAGCAAGGGAGACCAACCGAGGGGTTAATAACGGTCGCGTGTTGTAATACCTGCCATTATCCACAAACCGACCGCCTAACAAGCTACCTGCTAATAATACATGACGACGCGGCACACATGATCACGTGCGTGATCTTTTTACTTGACTCCCCTCGAATTTTTGTCATTGCGATACCTAATCACCAGTACGATAGTTCTAGTCGATTGATCGCGATATACGCAGATCGTGGGAGCTGTAACGACGATTATAGCACGACGTATCGAAAGTAAGCAGAGAAACGTGAATCATTATTTAGTGAAGCATAATATATGGATACATTGGAAATACAATGAGGTGTAAGGCGTAGATTCTTTAAGAAACAAAACTTTGCCGTTACAAATATTTTATTCACACCTATGCTATAAATGATCAAAAACAGTTGAATTTCGTTAATAGACTTTCGTTCGATTTCTTTCTGGAATAAAGCTCTCTTTCTATAAGATCTGAAATCAAACAGAAGATACGAATGATAGATAAACGATATATCTAGTAACATACGATCATTTGAATGTTTTTAACTACGCAAGATAAATTCTCTATTTATTTTATTTTGAATTAACTATTTCATTCTTTGCTCTCACTTTTTACACATCTCATTGTCGAAGGAACGAAGATCTTTCCAGAATCCCGGTTTCATCTTCGATTTCTAGATAAACATCGACAATGGTAAAAAAGCTAAGATTATTATTAGATAGATATTCTTTCCTTTAACAAGCCCGTTACGTAGAACTAAAAGTCGAGTTAGGTGAGCCACGTTTGTACTTTTCTAAATATGTGCTGTTTCGATCGGAAAGTTCTATAATGAAATCTTGTCGAGCTAAAACAGAAACAATCTATCGACAGTTATATCTTCCTTATAATAAGGAAGATCCACTTGCACAAGTTATTCTTCGAATTAACGCTTATTACAGAAGACCAAGGTAAAGCAAATCAGCTTTGTTAACGTAAGAAGGCAAGTAGGTGGCTGGATCCGCGCAAAAGGTACTCCGCAAAAGTCAATTAGTAACGGAACAATTATATCCGGTCGAATGGATCGCTTCCAATCTCTTCTTGCATTACCTTCCTTGCACAACTTGGCTTCACCTGTCATCGGCCAACGATCCGCCAGTGAAATAATCAACCGAATGAAGAGAACGAGAAGAAGGTGGAGAAGGAGCAGCTTTTACGAGTTGTGAAATGACAGGGCGCAAGTATGACCATCAACTTCTCACCGATAGTTTTCCGTCGCTTGCTAATCCTTTTTCTTTGTTCCTCTGGGAATAGAGAGATTTCTTTGCGCGTTATTCAGTATAACTCGGGTGACATGATTTATGAGGAAACTTAATTAAGTTGACGAAAAAGTGTGTATTTTACGGTGAATGATTTTTGTAATAAGACTGCGGACATTTATGTAAATTCATATTGTTATAAACACTGGTGAAATGGTACCTGGGCAGAGATTACGTTTTGTTTCCCAACTATTATAACAGAAGTACTTATCTTGGATATTTTATATATCTTCACACAGTACGTGCATTCTGCACATTTTTGCACACTTGAATTTCTCACAAATCCATGAAATGTAAAAAGCTGCAGTCTAGTAATACGTTTGTAACTTACGAATGGAAGGGAAATTTGTTGAAATTAATCATCGCTTTTGTTAGCAACCATAATAATTTTAATAATAATTCGTAACATCGTTAACGTATATTTGTATAAATATCGATCTAACATAAAACTATTGACGAGGTCGCCTAATTTGTTAATAGGAAGTTGCCTTATTTTAATTTGTTAGTTGAACGTATCGATGACGATAGGAAATTTCGTTTATTCTACCGATTGACTATGACGCGCTTACTTTCACGTATTCAATTCTTAGTATGAAAATTTCAACCCTAAAAAGTTTCTTTAAGCAACCACGATTTGTAACATTAATCGACTTATTAGAAGTTTTACAACTTGTTTACTGAACTTTAACTTCGACCATCAATAAGCTCGGTACAAATGGACGTTCGAACATTGATGTTCGTTCGTCGGCTATTGGAAGAGAAACAATGTACTTAGAAGTTTCTCAATCGTTTTGTAGCGAGCATGGCCTGCCTCCATCTATGCGTGTGCACAGTGGATCCGTTCGCTGGTCGGATGCAATTACGGATCGGGGCCGGACCGAGAAAAACGCCCAGTGCATCGCTTGCCAATTACTGGAAGGAAAGGCAAGGGAGTCTCCAATTTGCTACTAACTTCTCTCAACGAAGGGCGGAAGCGGCACGGAAGGGTGTGGCACCCAGTTACCGAACGCGAATTGCACGGAAGCCTTTGCGAATGTGAACTGAGTGCAACAGTATTTATTAATCTCTCAAATGATCACTCTTGAAGAAATTAATTGTGCAAATTGAAGTAAATCAATTTGAGCGCGATAATAATGATCCACAATGTGTTGAATTAAAAGTACGTACATAATACGTAGATTAGGGATTTAATTTATATTTAACATACGAAATGCTCGGTTGAACGCATTTTTTACTTAAATTATGCGAAACATTGCCGGGAGAAACACAATGTAACATTTTGACGTGTAACACGAACGTTGATAACGTTCTGTTACAATGGAAAATAACAAGCTTTCTTTATCGCGTATTTCACGGTAGAAAATGTGATCGATTGGCGTACGTGATGGTGAAACTGATACTAAAGATAGGCACGCAAAGTACAAATGTCAGAGTAAATCAATAATATAAAGGAACGTTGCTGCGAAACACAGAGCAAGTACTATAATAAATACACTAGATCAGAAGAATTCTAAAATTAAACAGAACAACGTATAAATACTACACTTTGACTGGAATATTAAACCTACTACGAAAATGCTATATCAAAAATACATCCAATGTTAAAAATAGAATTCAATAATGTTACAAATAACCACTAATGTATACAACAATATGTAAACGAAAGAACTGTTTGGCCAACTTAAAATAAATTCACTGAAGAAGGTTGCAAATTTTGATCTGTCGTTGTTCTTTGATGGATCAATCCTCAATGATATTTTTAATCGATAGAACGATCATCTGATCATATCGACTAAATGTTAACATATTTCGCATTGATTACACAAAGATACATCTGTTTCGTATGATCGCTTAATCGTTCATATAAAAGTACGTCGTCCTTCTACTTGTCTATAACGTATTATTTCCTGCTTCTCCTATCAAGTACCTCATCGATTATAGCAATGTTTTAAAAGGATAATCGTAAATCTAAATACAACAATTTTGTACAAGGTGGATATACTTTAAGGTAATCAACGGTGAAACGATATTACGAAAAAAAGGTATTTTTACGTGACCAGCAGGAGATGTGTTAATAAGCAAATCAGCTCGTTTCGTAAACGAGAATAAGGTGGACGACGTATCGTTCGAGCGATACGATGGCATACAGATCATTCGTTTCGAGGACGCGGAGTCGGAATGAAAGAACGTGGGTGCGAGACACGAGCGAGCTGTGTCGAGCAGGTAATCGAAAATGCGATGCGAGTGCCACGCCGGCGGTCTTTGTCGGCAAGCCTGCACGAGCAAATGCAAAAGGCATGAATGCAGTTGAAACGGCACGAGCCGGCACGAAAGGCGTACGGTAGAGAACGACGTCTGCTGACGCAGACCGAGGCTTCCTCTTTGGCCAGACTTCCTGTCAGAAATGATCGTCGCGATTCGCGCGAGCCAACCGTTCATTCCGACCTTATGATTACATTCTCGATCAGCTCCAGTGATCAAATAATGCCACTCACTTGTCATCATTTTCTTTTCTATTCGTACAATTGTCCTTTAATGTCGTCGCACCCTGATAGAATAACGTTGCGTGTCTTAATATTGTTTCTAGTGTAGGTAATATTATTACTTTACTATTTTTACAATATTATAATAGAGATTTATAATATAAATAGAGATTTGATTTATCCTCTAAACGTTCCAACGAGCATTTTATTTTGTACATTTTTACGAATTAGATACGTTAACTACATTTTTTATAATTTCCATTAATTCATAAATACGCGCAGTCTATTAATAATTAAACACACGATTTGAGTATTACGAAATATTAGTTGTCTAAAGTCACAAATGACAACTTTTAAAATAACATTCTTTATATTCTGATTATAAGTGCCACTTTTACAGGTGTATATTGAATCAACTTAAATAATATATTGAATCCCATAACTTTCATTAAATTGTATACGTATTTTACACCGTACAGTCAGAGAACCCAAAATAAGGCGTAGTAACAAGCGCATCATGAATGAAACCCGTGGAATGTCATTGAGAAACAGCATGAACGCAACACGATGACATTAGTATATGCCAACGCATTATCTGCTTACTTCGTTACGTTACGTTCCTTTTCGACAAAATCGCAAAACGGAACTCAGCCGAATATATATAGAACCGGTATTAATTTTATGCAAATACTTGCGAGTTTCGAAAATTCATTTTCTCAATAAACTCGTTTGATTCGCTCGATCAAGTACAATAAAGATTTATACGAGTTAAGAGACTTTTCCTTCGAACCTTGGTATTCTGCTAATTCGATGTGATGCACGAATCATCGTAGGTGGTCGAAGATGGAGGTGTGGGAGTTCGTTTCACGATGCCGAAAATCGCGACATCTTCGACACCGCATCGACATCCGGAGGAAGGCGCCTCGGTTGCGCATATTAATTATGCTACTTATCGATGCTAATTAATTCTTCTAATTAACTAGGCGACGCAGTAACGCGCCGTTAACGCCTTTCATTTATATATCATATGGCACATAGACAACTTTTACATATTTCTTTGCGTCATACTGGCCTCCGATATCAAAAAGCTTTGCTTCGATTATTATGCAAATCGATCAACGCGTTTCACCGATCGTTTATGCGCATTTATGGATCACTCGATACACAAAAAGGAAATAAGAACGTCACAAGTGAGAAAAGTCTTTTCGTTTTTTACATTTTCACTTGTTAACCAGGGAGAACGAGTTAACTCGTTACTCGGATTTCCAATCTCTTGAATATAACAATTTCTTTATTTATACATGGATCTATTAGTTTTTAATATGTAGCATAGTGTGTCATACAGTGAATAAAAATCGAAATAATCATTGTTCGATTTTGGTCTTATTATTCGATGATATCATCAGTCTGTAAATAGCATAAATGTAAACAATAATTCCCCCTAAAATCGATAGAGGATTAGTAAACATCGCTTGTACATTAAAATTTAATCGCATGAAAATTAGCTCACTCACTCAATTATATATTCTTGTTTTCCAATTCTTGTTAAATAGCGTTTGTTACATCTTAAATATAAAGAATTTGAGCAAAGATATGTACAATGTTAATTTCTAATTTAAAAATTCCTTTCTTTTTTTAAAGAACGATCTTAAAAGAAAAGGATCCAAATTATCCTATAATTTTAATTGTTCTGTGTCAAGAAGATATTGTATCACATTGCTATATAACTTTTTTCTGCTACAAACTATTACATTGGATGTTGTTTACTTTTCTAGCAAAATGCATTCGCAATCGCGACTTGGTCGAGGAGTGTAATTCTGATTATATTTATTCCAAACAAATTTTTTAAGTTATGGAAACTCCCTGTCCTTTGCTAAGTGTCAACACAATATCTTATGGAATAAAAGGGGGGATAAATGACTTGTGCATGATCCTTACGAAATAATAGAAAGATCGTCCTTGGTATCAACACTATTTGCTTGAACGTCACCGCGTGTGGTTGGCCAAGGAAATAAATATTCAACTGAGCCAAAGGGTAACGAAAATATTAACAAAAATTTACTCGTGTCACATGCTTTGATATCAAGTTTCTATAAAACTGTATATTCGAATTATACGCATTTGTTGATTTTTGTCCCGAATCCTCATTCAAATGCCGCACTGTGGAACGTGGAAACGTGGTCTGCAAACCTGCGAACGTCGTCTGCGAACGTGGACTGCGAACCTGCGAACGTGGACTGCGAACGTGCGACCGTGGCAAACGTGGTCTACGACCACCAGCGAATTTTGATTTTTATTCCGAATTCTCATTCAACCGCCGTACTGTGCGTGTCATTTCCATTAAAAATAAACCATATCGTACTTATATTTGCAAAAGTTAAGATTGACCCAATTAGAATGTCATCGTTAGTTACTAATTCTGAAATTATAAATATTCTTGGCTAAGAGACCAGGACAACAGATTAAACAGGTCAAATAGACGGATTAACAGATTAATAAATATAATACTAAAAAAAAAAAAAACGGAATCCCATTTATTAATACATTCAAATCATTTTCTCTTATCAGAACTCGCGAGATATATGAATTTCTACTGATAAGTTGACGAAATACGCGTAACGCGTTTCCGTGACGTAGCGTTACGTCACTGGGAAACCCGGAAAGGATAGGGCGGTATTCTTCCGACGAATATTTCCGACAGTATCCCTTTGGCGCAAAAACCAGAAAGGAGATCCGGTAGGCTGGTTGTTTCGTCGAAGGACAAGATTTTTGCGTCGGCGTGCGCTGCCGTTAAAACGACAAATTATCCATCTTGTAGTACAAGGTTCCTCCACCTAACCGATAGAGTAAAGATTTCTGAAGCAGGGAGGAGGGCAGATCCATCCCTTCCAACGTTCTGCGGATTCTTCCCGGACAGATTTGGTGGGAGAGATGGCTGTCGAGTGGGAAACCCGGAGTGGCGAACCATCGGAGGGGAAGTGGATTGACTTACGAGAGATTCTTGCACAAGTGCTCGCAATGCAACGGCGAGAACCTCCCGCAAAAGGATTTACGACATTACTTTCATTCTTCCTCTAGAGATTTTGTCCGGGCCGATTTCTAAGGGCTCGTGTGCTTCTCACCGTCAATGACTACCTGTTTCCATTTCTGACAAGATTTAATTAACGTGCTACGAGGCTCCGATTCCTTAGACACCGTTTTAATACCGACGCTTGTTGCTTAGAATGACACGTTGAAATCGATATGTGTGATACGATTGTAGTGGAAAAGTTTAGAACCTGATTTGGGTTGGGTTTGGGTTATCGAGACGTAGCATTGTTTATTTAAATTATATATCTTCTACTTCTTTCCAACGATTTCATTTCGTTCTTCAAATTATCCTCGAATATATGGTGTGATAAATAGTAAAAATGTTCTAATTTAACCAGGCTTTCTTGTTACCTCTTATCGGTAGTTTTAAAGTATTTTCAAATAATAAGATATGACGAGTAGTGAAATTAGTTTAGTCTTTTAAAGCAAGTAAAAGTATTCGTAGCTCTGTCCGTTACATTTTATCTTCTAATTTTTCACGTTATATGGTAGTCGGTGTTTTAATAGAAATGTAAAGTAATCTGAGTAAAAGCAATCACAACTACCATAAAATGAACAGGATTGATGATTCATTAATCAATCAATGTTGAGGTAAAGTCTCGATCAAAACTTGTGCCAGAGAAGTTAACTCAAACTTCAATTTGCTTTTAAAATTGCAACATTTCGAATCGTAATAGCGTGGTACCAAAATGGCGCACGCAGTGGCACTCCGCTAAAAATTACCGGATACGGATTCTTTTAAAACTTATAATTATAGTCCTATGGTGAAATGAAGTATTAACATATCACGGAAATATTCGATCTCGTACGTTGATCACGTTATATGGAAGAATTCGATGTTTAGACATCTGAGAACTTGAGCAACATTGAGGCTGAGACAGACTCACTACCGACAGGGTCGATGTCCGGCGAAGGCCGCTAACGACGCCTAATCTTTTCCAAGAAGTTGTCACAACTCGCCGCTCTTCTGGTATCGAGCCACGTTCAGGATCAGCTTAAGCTTCTCGATGTACTGTACTTGGAGTAACTTATAACTTATCCAATGAACAAACAGCAGCGATTAACGTAACTTTCAAATGCTATTAATATATCGATTTCGTTCTTTTTTTTCGGAAAAAATATAAAAATTGGCGGGAATAAGAACTTAGAGCGTTGTTTCATTTCAACAATTTAATGGTACTTTCTTTTTAGAGAAAGTGCGGCTGTTCTCTAAGATGTGAGGTATATGGTATAATAAAGGGACAACAATGCATCTATTACATGTATTGTATATTGTTTCTGAATCGACATAATTCAGATGAGAGTGAGTGATTGGTATTATATAATTTTTGTCAAATAGTTTGAATATTAAAGAACTGTCTTTACTAATTCCATCTGCTAATTCAAATTTTGTAACGATATTGTATTCCAGAATCTAAAATGAATTATGATACATTATAATAACCTCTTATAATATTATTTTCAACTTTTATTAAAGAATTTAGCGCTTCAAGTCGAATTAAATTTTATTTCAAATACTACTCGAGTAGATTTAGACTATATGTTACTCATCAAGTAGTCGTTAGTAAAATTTTGGAAATTTCTATATTAAAGACGCGCTTTAATCTATATAAAATTAATATAAAACATTAATTACGAACGTTAACAAATCCATTTTTTCATGTTACTATTCTAAATCAAAGTAGCCGATTAATAACATCCTCACGGCAACTAATGTCTTGTCATTTCATCCCTAATCTATTCTACATGTGTATATCTATTTACCTTTTTTACTCTTTGCAATCCATCAACTGATTCGCCATTTTGTCGCGATGTTGTAATAATAATGGCTACCTGTTATACATTTCCAGTAAGCTCGCTACTGAAAAAGTATGGGCTGCACTTGGAATCCTTGTGCTGAGATTTCATTTGCATGATACCGTCTTGGAACACGTCCAACGTGTAACAGAATTCTGTAAGTAATAGAAACTGGACACTCATAGATATATCTTAGCTGAAGTCTGTCCTGGCTGTTTTAAATGAATACGATATTCGTTATTTTCAAAGGATGCACAATACAGATTGAAGTGGTTAGGACAATTTCAAATCTGCCTTTCGAGCATCCTGGTCCAGGTACTGATCTGTTGGAGGCTGATGGGGCGTGGCACCAGAAGATGCGGGTTCTGCCATTGGCTCGTACCTGTTAAACCATTCACTGGTACAATTGCTCTCTCTCTCTACTACACCGATACTATAACTTTATCGATCGCTTCACACTCAAATTGAAAGGTCAAATAGTGCTGCTGTTCCAACCAGTGGTGATTTTTATATCTCTTCGAAAGTGTAATTCTACAGTAATTCATCTCAATTTGTTTGGAATGAGACGATATATAAGATATTCTTTTAGACTCTTAATGCTACCAGACTAGTTTTTGTTCTTTATCTGCCTTACTTATCTGCAGTCGTGCATAAATACAGCAGATATATATCAAGAGAAAAAGTAGGCAAGTGTTTATGTATATCTTCACCTGCATCTTTTTAGTGCACGTTCAACTTTTGAAAGGAATTCGTTCCACGTACGAGAATGAAATCGTGGAAGGCATAGCCTGGTTCCGCGTAAAGTGTCGCCAATTCCAGCAAATCATGAAAATTCATAGGTATCGCTTTCACGGAACGAATTACGAGACAGCCTGGCAGTTTTTCCACGAACCAGCTCAAGTGAAAGAATCGAAGGCAAACCTGTTGTAAAAGAGTTGTAGTAAATATTATTTATTTATCGAGTCACTGACGATCGGTTGATGGAACTTTAAAAGATAGTGTGTAGGCTAAGAGGTAGATTTTGTCATCAATATCAACAAATCCATCGTCTTCCTCTATAGTCTTGTCTTATGGACTCCGGAACATACAGAGTGTCCCAAGTTTAAGCGATCGGGAAACAAGAAGAAGTTGCATAAACACGTGTCTGTGACGCTTTATTACGTTAAAAGAAGTTGACTTGTATTTCCATTTCAAAGTGCCGCCCTTCGTCTCGAACACAAGTTTGTCATCATAGGGAAATTGAGTCTATTACGCTTCGAATTTCATGTTTATCTTGCTGTTGCAATTGTGAACAAATGCTGATTTATTCAATGAATGAACCATTAATCTTTTCTATTGCTTCTTGTCGCGAATTGATTCTTGCACGATGCACAATCGCTTTCGCTATTCCCCACTGATAAAAGACTAACGATGTAAGATTTGATGACCTCGTGAAACAAATAATGTGTTCTTCCCGATCAATTTTTCACGATAATGTTCTTCTAATGCCTTTAGGTTTCGCATTTCTGTTATAACTTTTTTATAAAACGTCAGCAGACTTATGTTTATAACATATTTTTTCTTATCTCCACCTATAGGACATATTGGAGACATTTGATCGTTTAAACTTCTGGGGCACGTTACATAATTGAAGCTTGACAAACAGCTTTTACGACTGATAATAATGACAGTTGTTTATTTGTGTAACCCCGTTGAGCAATTAAAAGTGATAAATTACGTGATACTGATTAAACAAATAACGAAATTATCGTCAAATAGATGTTTACACGAATTGCTTCCTGTTTGCCCTCTTAAGCATGCTATATCTATTTAGTATTAACTTTTTGGATTATACCACGCGTGTATAAATATGAATTAGAAGAAGTCATATAATAACGTTAGTATAACGTATATTAATAATTTAACTTATGATAAAGGATACGCAATTTTTTGATGCAACATAAAATATAAAAAATGAATTTTACGCAACATGATATTGTGAAATTGTTACTAACAGTATAATAATAATAATAATAATAATAAACAGTATAATAATTTTAGTCCTATATTTGTTAGTTTAGGATTTTATAAAACTAATCTTCGAAAATTTCTGAGAAATTTTATCTTTATAAATAAAGTTTCTAATTTTAATTAAAGAAATTATAGTAAATTTTAAATTAAATTACGATTAATACGCCTATTAATTTCTAGCTATCTGTACTTAGAAATGTCTTTCATTTTAGTTCTCATGCACGAATTGTTAGGTATCTGCAGGTTCTTATTAATAGATACACATAGAGTCGACCGTAGCAGTTTAATTTTGAACGAACTCTTACAGTTTACGAAGTACTACAATAAAGAAAGTAATTAAATAAGCTTAATAAAATTAATACTATCCATTTACTACTTATTTTTTCAAATACATATGTTTTATTGATTTTTGCGTGACAGTATTAATACAAAATATTTTGATCAGATAATAAATAAATAAACGGATCCGAAAATTTACGATTACCTTAATATTCTAAATTCAAATTACTTCTCATGTTAAATCACTGAGACGACTAAAATATTGATTTTATCAATATCAAACTTATTTCTCTCATATATGTGGTGCACGACGTGATAATCGTCCCGCTGAGATGCATCATTGTATGAGTATTGAACTCCTGTTAAGATATCAAACGTTTGATTAAGTTAAAAATAAAATTAATCGTCAACATAACTTGATGCAATTTCCGTAATAAATGTTTTTGGCGTCGGTAGTAAGTAAGAAGCTTACATCTTGTTCTCTGATCGTTATATAAGTCACAATTTACATCAACTTGTATCCAATTGATACAAAAAGTAAGAATACGTGATATGTATAGAACATTTGTAAAGAATCTACTCAACTTAATAGGTCATTTAGCAAAATGTGTTCTTAGTTTTCAATAATGAATTTTCAAAAATTTTATCGGGAATTGAATGAGAAAAAATTAAACATGATAAGACAAAATCATAATAGCCTAATATGTAGGTACATTACAGCACTACGAAGTTTAACAATTATGTTTAATGACAAACATAAATATATATGTGTAGGTACATTCCGTAAGAGCTGACTTTAATGGCGTAATTTAATATCCTTATCTGTTAGATTCTTATCTGTTAGTATTGTTCATTAGCCATAATTTATAATTTGTATATGTGATATAAAACAAATGTTACTTATCATATTTCTGCGGAATTTATGTGGAATTTACGATATTGTAATATTATGTAATTCAATCTAAAAATAATCTTTATTCCATCGAGAATAAATTTTATACGTAAAAGCACATATTCTGTTAGATATATATAGCTGAAAGTAAGACAAACATCAAGAATAATGAAATTACGTTGGGGGCTTCATTTCCGCTGAAATTTTATTTGGAAATATACACGTGAGTTTGCCAAATTCGCAACTAGATAGGAATGTACAAGAAATTGTTCTACGAAAGATTTATGATTTTCTCGAAAATAAAACCTCCAACGCAATTCTGTTGTTCCTGGTTTTCGTCGTATTTCGAGACATAAAATCTGTCAATCTTCGCTTCTGCCACAAATTTAGACGGTGTTTATATACATACTTTTAGAAATAGTTCTTCAAAAATAGACTAACAAAACGTAATTCTAAAATAGCTTGCACATTTAATGATCTTTAATCGTAAACGTGAAAGAAACAATCTATCAGATTTTTAAAAGATACGAAAAATTGAATAAAACAACATACGTAATATGATACACCAGTCCAAACTTTCTTCTTAAAATTACACAGTGAATTATCATTCATTATTTATTACCTAATTAATAATAATTATTACCTAATTAATAATTAACATAATTTGACCGAGCAATTGACGCAACATTTAAATATAAGAAAAACCAAGAAAGACACTTTTCACTCGGTTTAACGCCAAGATTTTCCCACGTTTCTACTTCTACGAGATCAGCTCTATATTCCTTGCCCTAAAAACGAGAATCTCGAATTTTCAACTGAAATAACGATATACAAAAAATGTTATCGTATCACGCATCTTCCTAATCACAATTCATTATTCGATAATCGTATCATCGCTCAAATACTGTTATATTAATCAAAATAATCAGTCGCGATAATTCAATGTGTATCAGGCTAAGTATCAAGGTTTAAGTAGATAAAAATTGAAAGGAAGAGAATGAAAGAAAGGGGAGGAGGAAAAATAATTCTCGCGGTGTTCAGGAAAAGCGTTCACGTGAAAGGCGCACGCTCGATTTACATGGAAGTAATAACACGCCCGCGCACTAATTTGCATGCAAATAAAGGTCGCCAACGAGAGAGCGCAGACGCCCCACTCTCACGCGATTCTGAACACGGTCGCAGCAGAACACATATCTACATAGTGGCGCGGAGGAGGCACCTATGTGTACGTTGTTACCAATACGACGCTAACTTAGACCGATATGCACAACCGTCCGTCTTGTTCTCGGTGATCTTTCACGACGGCAGTTCGTTTCTAGCATCGTTCGCAACTCAGCCACGCGTGATCTTCCAAAATTTTCCGGAAATTGCGTCGCGACACGTGTCTCGAGCTTTTCGCCGGATATCCGTCAGGTAGGACAAGACAAGCCGAAGTGGTGGCCAGCCGTTTAACCAGCTTACTGTGTCGTTCGCGCTTCTGGCACCGTTATTCCGTCCTTGAAAAGATACCAGTCTTACAAGAAGCATCTAGACATTGAGAAGCCGCAGTGTTCGTGGGATCGTCAGATTCCATTGATCCGATCGATTCCTGGACATTTAACCAGAAACGCCGGTGTTTGAATACGTGCTTGGGATTCATCGATCTCGCTATTCGGATCTCCCATCGAACAAATTCTCACGGTTCCGAACGGTATGTTGTTTTTAATATTCAGTTTTATTGATTCATTCGTGTTGTGTTTTTATTACATGTTTTACCAAGAAATGTATGAATGAAGGTTATGAAAGTAGTATTATGAATGCAAGTCTTTATGCACGCAAGTAACGATTGAATGTTCCTGTTCATAGTAGATGTTTGATAAAATTAACGCCCCTGAATACAAGATTTAAATAGTAAGTTTTAATAGATAAGTAATTCATTTTGTATCGTTGTGTTATCAAAGAGAAGTTCAATGAAAATCTCGAATTTGACATTCCACAGTAGGCTTTATTTGTTCGAAAGGAACGGCCAACAAGTTTTAAGGTTAGAATTGTTTTATAAGTATAAGGATAGATATTTCCTGGTTGCTAATTTGTTTTTAGATCACAACCGTGTAGTTTATTCTGTCTAGTATGTTTAGCAACGTGGTAGGTGCCGGTTCACATCAAACGAACACGCAATAGATATTAATAGTCTGTTCCTCGTTATCGAAATTCCTGAACTAGAAAATCGTCAAACACGATTCCATTCTTTGTATAGCATCGTAATAATTATTGCTACGTGGATAGCGTAGCTGTAGCAGTGTGAACGTATTATGTAAGAGAAAGTCCTTGACTGCCGGCCGCAAATAACCTCTACTTCCTTCTACGATCGTTACGTTACGTATCGTAAAATCGAATTTATCAACGCTTCCATTAATTGAATCAGACTTGGCTTGGTGAGAGGTTCTATGCAAGATATCAACCATCGATTGTATAATAACTACATTTTCGTGGTTCCTTGCCAACAGGTATCGCGTATACTTTCTGTCGTAACATGTGACGCAGAACGCCGAACGCGTTGGGATATTAAACGAGTGTGGGTTTATGAATTATTTCGTCATATGTTTTTCTACGGTGCATTGTACTCTAAGTTTAATACCAAAGCTATGTTTTCTTAGACTATATAGATCCTTTTTATTAAATATTTGAAAAGCGAGATGCATGCTGCTGCGATATTAAATTTTTTTACTATTTGATATACCATATATTACACAAAAAGAGAACTATGTTCATTGAATAGATAATATTTATTAACACATAAGTGTTTTGATGTATTGAAAGAGAGTAGTACAAATACGAGAGAATTCCAAGTAAAGTGAATACGCGAATAAATAAAAAAAATCTCTGTTTAGCTTTTCTTTTTTTAATTATTTTCATGACATGAATATGCATAAACATCCACAGTTCGGTGATTTTCTATATTACATTTTTAGTATCAAATTTTTACCACTTCTTTATGTTCAGTCCAATAATGCTTTTGGATATTTCACTGATGTTCTTAGATGTTTATCTTACAGAACAGTATATAGTTTGTATCTTTAGATTTTTTTATTATTTATATCAATAATTACTGCTTATTTTCTTATCAGCAAACTGTAAATTTGAAATACGTGACATTTATATAAAAAATTATTTCTTCCCTTTTTGTTTGCAAAAGAGTGTAGATTTGAGATTACATGTTTCTAAAATATTCTACTGGCAGTCACCTTGCGTGTAACTGCTTCCAAGCGAACGTCACAAAAGAGACATTTATTGTGCTAATAAAAATGGCCTGAATACCAACACTAAATGAGATACAGCAATTAAATGCAATCGTCTTTTTTATACTTACATAACGCTGCGCTCTATATTATACAGATTAATATTTGTGTAATATTGTACATTAACATCGCAGATATCACCGATATCAGGGATTAACATTATCACCATTGCATACGTAGTACATGTGCTATACTTTTGAAAACTGTGATATTATCTTAACCATTATCGATCCATGAGAAATAGTGAGAGAACTAGCCACCTAAAGGTAGTTTGATGTATGTAAATAGAAACATAACAGAGCGATTTGTCGATTATAAAATTTTACGTAATATTTTTAAATGAACCGACACTTTTGTTCGAATACATAGGTATATTGTTACGTATTATTTTTATTATACTATTTTATGTATTGGTATATAGTACTTTTATAGCATGAAATAATTGACCAAGTTTAAAACGATTATTGTCTTCTTTCTTTTTTAGTATCATTCGCAATATACAAATTTATGTCAATATTAAAACTGCAAATATACATAGGAAACGAAGTACTTACGTAAATTTTCAATACACAGAAATCAATCGGGAAATGTTATTTAAATCTATGTAAATTAATGTCGAATACGAATTATCTATGACGTAAACAAGCCCTTCCTCTTCCAGTGTTCAAATCACATAATTTACGTATATCATATAATCATGATCGTCTTTTTCCTTCTGTTATGGTTACTAGCATAAGCGTCATAACCTTAAGCTGAAGCAACACTTACAAGCTACATATTTTTTACTTACACTTATACTTTAAATCACTGCTGATGATCAATCACTTAACCATCACTATTACACTATGTACATACTTCCATTGAGAAATTACACACTATCGAGTCGTCCACTTAAAGTGTATAACATCATCGCGTTTACTAGTTTTTGTTTCAATTCATGACTATTATAATAATTAGTATTACAATGTCGTTTATACATTATTATATATGAACTATGGAAAACTATTGAGCTTCAAAATTAGTCCTGCACTTTGCAAAATAGTCATGACAATTATAGTACTGAAATTTTTAATGCATTAATAATTTTTATAATAAACTGTTTATAATTTGCTTATAATTCGAAAGCAAAAATTCAATATATAAATAATATATATTGTATATGAAAATGAAAAAGTTATTTTAATAAAAGGTGGCAAGGTGCAAAGTAGCTTGACTACAATCACTTAAAACAAGTGTAACAATCTATCTTTAACATTCTCGTGAGATCATGCTGTTTTGTGGTATTGTACGACAGTATCTATCGATAAGAATAATCTTGAATAAGTCTTCATACGTATAATTGCTTACGTAATTTATTGTAACAATGTTAAAGAACTAAGAATATTCATTGTGTATTATAAAGTCTTTTACGTAATGTAGATATACTGGATAATTTCACGTAATATCGATAACATGCTTTTTGAAAAATTTTTATTTCTCATATTTTTGGTAAAAATGGTTCTTTTGAAAAAATTATCTAATCGAGTCAATTTTATTTTTTAAGCACTTCGAGCCTTATATAAATGCTCATAAATAAATTATTGTTGATAAAATTCATTTTGCAACTTGATTTGTTTGTTTGAAATCAATATAATATTATTTAAAAATTTGATAAACTATGTATATGTATAATACGTATAACGATAATTAACATAATTAAGACAATTAAGATATTAACATGACAAGAGCTATGTGCACATTCCTCTGAAACTGATGTACTCAATATGATTGCTAAAATTGGCTCAAACTCTTTTAGAGGTCAACCCCAAGTCTGAAATCGATAAGTCGAGCCTGACGTAGTTACGTTAGTTGTGTCAGTTATCGAGCTGCACTTTAATTTCAGTTTTACTATTGCCAAATCACGGGAAATTTTCTTTTGAATTTGTATAAGGCCACAAAATGTTACATAAAGTGTGTTGTATTGTATTAATAGCTAACGAACAGATGTAATACTTCAGGTAGCTTTCTACGTCGTTTCCTGTTTCCAAAAAGCAGTAAAGTTTTTGCAATACTTAGTATATATTATTAAGAACTTGATACTTTTTGAAAATCAAAATTGCACTTATTTTATGCCAAACCAAAGTACGTATTTGTATTACATTGAAAGGTAGAAATTGGAAAATACATTACAACAGGGCAAATATCGTGCTAAAGATTTTTCTTTTAAGTCACATGTTTCATCTTTTATTTTAAAATCCTTTTTGTAAACGAGCATTAGACTAGATGCAACATATTAAAATAATATATGTATATACCTATGTACATCATTCGTATTTAATGATGATTTTGTTTTTCTATCTAGCGATAAATTGCAGTTGGAACTAAAACTAAATTTAGTTACAAATACAAGTTCTTCTTGTCATTATCATTTGTCAGAGTTGAATCTATATTTCACGTAAAGAAAGCATTTGGAAATGAAGAAAAATAAACGTTCCACGTTCATTTTCTATTTTCAATTTTAACTTTAAATTCAGTATAAATCATGACATTGAAAGAATTTTTTCTTCTGAACGAATATCCATAAATATTGTGTAATAAAGTGCAAACAAAATATTGTTCTAGTAATGGAATTTAACTATTGTGTACAAATTTAGCTGTAAACTTACAATTTAGTTTAATCTTACGAAGAAAGACCAAGTAACATTTACACGATAATGTGATTTACACGGTATTATATTTAAGTTACGTTTATTCTTTGTAATTGGAGGCAACATAAAGCTCAATCTTCAATTTTTATATTATGCAATATTGAACAGACACTGTATCGTGTTATTCAAACTATATATTTATAGAATCCGTTCATAATTAGGTATATCTATAAGCGAGTTATTTCTAGAAAATCAATCATATTTTAGTTTTACCTTTTTCATTGATAAAATATGTTAGAACTAGTGCGTTTTCAGTGCGAGCATCTATTCAAACTCATGTGCATGTCACGTGCATACACAACCACGTGGTTTTTTCCACAGTCGATACAGAAGAATCAGTCAATCGGTAAAGAAGTTCGCTATAGTTCAAATTATGTGCACTATCATTTATGCTAATATGCGTACCTTCTGACATAGTATGTATTTGAATCACTATTTCTGTGTAGATATTCAAGCGGGTTAATCATTTCTTCTACAGATGTCTCCATACATGCGATCAATGTGATTAAGCTGTTTTTTATTTTTATATTCGTATTTTTAATTACACAGTAATATTCGTTAACGTAACAACATTGCAATTAAGCATACAATTGCTTTTAACTTGTCATAATTTATGTAAAGAAAGTATATTTTAACCATAAACATAGCTACAATTTAGTGGACTAAACTGGAGTAAAACTAGATTAAAAGATAAACATATTTTATTTTTATTTAGTTTATTTAGTTATTTTACTAAATAAAAATAAAGTGGTATTATTAAATGAAGATACAGATAAAGATAGGGACAAAAATTAACGAGAAGTGTCGTACGTTTTTTAATGACACAAAATATACACCTATTCCATTTTCATATATATTTCAACTATATCTTTTAATATACGATAATTTTCTAAATTTGAAGTTTAAAAATTACATATAAATTACACGTATAGATCTTATCCAACAGAAGATGACTAACAAATGATCTATCTTACGTTTGGAGCTATACTTATTTTTAGTCGACACAATCTTTCATGCATAATTTATAAAAGTTTAGAAACAGTTAATAGTTGCATGAAATTAAAGATTATTATATCACTTCTTCTCTCTCTCTCTCTCTTTCTCTCTCTCTCTCTCTCTCTCTTTGGATCCGTAATTAAAGAATATAATATATATAAATAGTTATAGAGATGAAATTAGTTTTAATTGTGTTATATTTATCACCAGAAAATATGTATCTAGCCATTTTAAATATCCACTCATTCCTGTTTTACCACTATCCTGCAAATAATGAGACACGTGTGCCACAGGATATCACGGTAACAGGATAACAGTATACTGAAATATACTGCGCGTACTACGATGAAATTCAACCGAGTATTTGTATTTTATTCACGGAGATGTAATGCGAGAAATAAAGCAGGACATTAAAGAAACTAACCATCGCATAAACTTGTGCGACAAGTTTCGTTCACACGACACTGACAACCTCAAGCTCAATGTAGAATTAAAAAGAGCTAAATTTTCGTGGATATCTTCGTAGCTTATATTTCGATACAAACTTTGCGATTTACTTACAATTCAAATTTTTTATTAATCATTTCATATAAATTAATATCATTTAAGAATAAGTATTCTCTTTTCTTTTTTTTTTAAATAGATTGTTTACTATAATACATTATTAGCGATGCGGTTGAAATTACGGAGTTCACAATCTTTAAAAAAGATTGATATGTTTTACAGTGTTTCTCAGTTATAATACTTCACAAAAATTTGTCAAATTATCCTTTACCGAAGAGCAATTAATATCAAAATATGATCTAGCGATAGAAGTCTGTAAAATATTATTTTACAATTAAAATTTTGAAAGTTTGCAATTGTCTTTTATGTTTATTTTTCTGGGACTATGTATACAGAAACCTCTTTTACTACTCGAGAGAAAAAATTAAATGAATCATGCCGTAGAAACGCGCATATCGCACAAATTCCTGTTGCATTTGCTTGCCATCGGGCAGGCCGTGGAAACTTAGGTGATAATTCTTCAAAATGTATAAATAGATCTACATACGGTTATATGTAAAACTGTAGGAAGTATAAACAAGTAACTCAAAGAGATCTTGAACTGATGAAAATAAGCTGTACAATATACATATGAACACTGTTATTACTTAATCAAATTGCTGACTTCATCTGAGCATTTCTGCAATCTTAGATGATTCTACATCTCGATTGTCTCTAATCCTAGTCTCCGGTTACGACCAGTATCCAACTGATGCATTCTTTTCAAAAATATCACTACTGTACAATAAGTTTTATTATATGTGTGATGGAGATTATGTAATGAAAAATTTGCTATTATTAAAGTATGTAATATATTGCTTTCCGTTAAAATATATAATGATTAAGAATTCATACTATTACATATGTATAAATTTTACGTGTTTTACGAGTTTCTACTCTACATTTATCTCGTGACTCATTCTTCGTGATAGTGACTCACATACGTTATCGTATGGAGACACAGATACTTCGAACCTGCTTCGTTCTGATCTAATTCATGAATTTTTTTATTACATGTTGTATCCATATCTATGTTCTGTAAATACTTTCTTTGATATTATTCTGCTCCATTTTAAGCAAAACAATCGTATTATAGAGATACGTAAGTATTTATAAGATTGCTGTAATCAAAATTATCATCTATCTATTATGTATGTCATATCCTGTAAAATTCCAATGCATATTGCTATTATCCACGGTAGATTTCCATGTTCGTTTTCATTTGTTTCTCTAAATCTATGCCCTCTATTTCGTTTTAAAAATTTGTTGCCATATATTTGATAAAAATTAACGTTATCCAAATTTATTTATTTTAGCTTTATTTATTGGTTTTAACAGTAAGCCTATTGTACTTGATGTACATATTATAAACTCGTTTTAGAAATTTTGGTCCTCATGACTATAACTTAATTTACACGTATATTTAATGTTTTTATTTCACTCTTTAATATTTCTTTAGCTCCTTGGCCTGTTACCTGTTATTTTCTCTTATTCCCTGTACTTGTCAATTTATAGTTAAAAAACTACACTAACTGAACGTTTATGCACATTCTTATTTTTATGGATGCAATGAGTAAAGAAAAAAGAAATAGAACCCAAATAGAGATGAGTTTCATTCTTTAAATATTGTAACGAATACTATATTAGCTTAAGATATTTTGTATATCTTTAATCTGTACGTGTTGTATATAGTTTGCATATTTTAGCATATGGTATAAATGCATAAATATAATGCATAAAAGCATGAATAGTCTATTTTTAACGTGCGCCTTGTGCACAAACTTCATGCTATGTAAACAGAAAAGCGACACATGTTTTCGCGTCAATCAGCAAGTCAAACAATCAGCCGTCTGTATAAGAAATCTCCTAACATTTCGCAACAAAGATAAGACACTTTTCTCGAGGAAACACTCGAACCTTACGAAGAGAAGCTTGACTATCGGATAAAATTCGGATTTATAAGCGCCTATAGAACTTGATTTCGCCGGTAATTTCGGCTATTAAACGCGTAGAGCAAGCAAGCATCGATGAAGTCCGCGAATACCTGGCAAGTACGAATACCGTAGCGCCCTCCTACCAACGTAACGAATCAAGCGGCCGACACTCATGGTCAGCAGGCCAAGGTCAGCGGTCTTTGCCGCATTGTCAGATAGAGAGACAGAGAAAGAAAAAAAGGGACAGATAAAGAGGCAAAAAGTAAGAGAGAGGAAGCAGGACACGATACATAAGCGCGAGACACGCGTCGTGTGCACACGTATATGATACGCGAGCGATGTGTGAGCGTGGAGGGGCATGGTTAAGAGGGACGCACACGAGCGCAATCGCGGCCTTAAACTTTTCGCACGCACGATTCCTTCGTGTGTCACTGACCACATGTTGCGCGCCAGTACACACGAGCGCGCGCACCCACGTGTACGAGTCTCCGCTCTTCCACGCTCGTGTCGCCAGTGAATAATACGCAGTCCGCCTTAACCGTGACCGAGTATCAATGATATTCGGCTGATTCTTTTCTTCTTTCATGCACCTATAGGGTTTCCTTCGATTAGAGATAACTAATTTAATAGTTGGATACTTGTATTGTGAGAAATTAACTAGTACACTTTGTTACGTAAAATGACTCAATGATGGTTAATTATATATTTTACTTATCAGTTAATCGGGTTATCTCTTAACGAGAAACCTTTATAATTGGACTACATTATGGGTATTTATATTTGCATTGGATATCTATGAATTTTCTCATTTTTTATGAATATATAAAGAAATGAAATCTAAATAGGGATTCATTTTTTTCTCTGGATGTTACAACGAATGCTTTATTTCGCATATTTTTGCAATTTTCTATCTGCAAATTTCCTGTAAACGAATAATGGTCGTCGGTCTATTTGCGATCATAGAATTAAAAGTTAATAAAGAGTATCAATTTCAGTGAAGTTTATTTTAATCTTTAGAGATATAAATATGATACAATTTATTCAAAAAAAGAAAAGAAATGTGTGTCAAAGGATATTGAATCTGTAAGTAAAGAAATTATATTATGTACGAAGACTGGAAATCCGGCTGACGAATTTACTCGTCTTTCTTGCTTAAGGGGGCATTCTCCTGTGAACGTTGCAAAATTTAGCAGTTTTCACATGACATTTGTTACATGACAGTGGTAGGATCTTTCCAGATACAATTTTTAAACAAGTGATTATTGCGGGCGAGATTAAAACGAGAAACAATTAAAACTGTGTAAAAAGTACTAAATAAGGTATGAAAAAGATTGTAACTTTAGACGTACCATTGCTTTAAAAAGCATTCATGAGAATTATTAAATTTTGCGACTTTCACAGGAGAATATTCCCTTACCAGGTTAAGAATAGCGATAAATAATAGAAAAATACCGAATATCGAAATTGGAATTATTCTCTTACATCAGAGAGAAACAAAATATTCCATACGGTATAAGGAAGCCTAATTACGTAAACGAGTGAATAATCCCGTACAATTAAGTACATACGTATACGTATACGTGTATGCATTTACTCATCTAGACACGTAAACTCTCAAAGGAAACTTTCATACATCAACGCAAACAAATCAATAAGAATCTTTTGAATTTGCTTAATCATGTAGGTAAGATTCTTTAAATTACGCTAAAGAATTACGCTACGTTTCATTAAAATGTATAACATTGAAATAATATCATATAAGATGCTCTAATTAAACGTTACAAACCCTTTTTCCCGAAATCATAGCAGTTATTGACATTAACTTTTCTTTTTTGTCAAGACTATGTCGTGTCATTTTGATGGTTCGGTAGTTCTATTATCAAGCCCTGGTAACCTTGAATTATAAAAATGCGCTAGTTTTTGTAGAATTTTCCATCGTGTTCGTTCGTGCGATGAAAATTATGCTCGTTAAAGACATTTTTCTGTTATGAATGAAGCAGTTTTCTACTAGCGAAGGCTAATATCACGAGTTCTAGGTACTAACTATTATGACGTTTGCAAACATGACGTTGACATCATCAAAATTTCCACAAAGGCCAGCAGCAAAGGTATAGAAAAAATAGACCTGATTAACAATTCTTAGAGACGTGTCTCTTCGAGATCGCGATCGATCTTCCATTCACAGAATCATTTCCAGAATGATATTCCTACCGCGTTATGTGCGAAGATGGAAAACTTTGATTCATTGTTTAAAGGCATAAGTGAAAAAAATTAAGCTGCCATCTGAGATACATGGAACATAGTTAATGAAAATAATGGAAAATTATATGTTTTTGACAAAGTTTACATTTAAATAACATACATATATACAGTATCGTTGTATATATCTTTCGTTGTAAAAGGTAAATAGGACATACAATTTAAATATTTGTGTTTCATTCATAATGTTATCATTATTCATATGTTATGGAGGAAATAAAAAAAAGATATTTCAATAATAATATAATATTCCAAAATTATAATAGCGAGGGAATTGAACTTGAAATATAAACAAATGAATCTTATACTTTATTAAATTTCTTTAAAAAAAAATATCTTATTTCTGTAGTCATTATTTTCTTTTACGTTTGAAAAGTTACATATTGTAGAAGATACGTATGTAGGTATATTATTTTTCGAACACAAATTTGCACGTATTCAAGATGCAACCGATCGATTTATTTCTCATGTCGAAGAGAAAAGATCGCTCAGTATGTGAATTTGGAAACCAATGATTCATATTGGCCTTATTACGTTGCACTTTCACTCACTCGCAACTGTCTCCACTTTCACGCTGAAAGGTGTGTTGCAGTGATTCTTTCAGGCCATGTCTCACAAGTGGCACTGTTCTTAGTGACGTCACAACGATTGCCCTTACATCTCGCTATGCTATTTTTTGTCGGATTGTGTCAAGAATCTGAAAAATCTATGAACGTCGAACATATGATTTTCCACTAATAAATCCAAACTTTTGCCAGAATTATTTGAAGCTCTACCAGAAACAGAGAGGATTCCCGGAAACGCCTCATTTTTCCTTTACATTGTTTCATAATGTGTAAGAATTCACTTTCAATCTGACTATCTATTATGAAATTATTACAACATCTTAAAGAATAGACATAATAGTATGATAGATGAGAAAAATCACTTTTTGCAATTGTTTTAAAATAAAATATCGGATTAACGTTCTCAATCTAACGTAATTAGTATCTTCAATCACGTAATTTTATAATATGAATTAAGTCAGAATTATGAAAGAAATTTTCTTCAAGCGGAACCAGATTTCTGAGAAAAACGTCATTGAAGATTAATCGAGTACGCATGAACTTAATTGACATCACAGATATTCCGCGATAAATTGTACTTTTATACTTATTCCGACAATTTTGTGTTCCTCAAATATATCTACTTTTAACGTCATTGATTAATACAACAACGCGTACGTAAAAAATGATATGAAAAGTATTGCAAGGAATACCATCGATCCGAAAGATCAGCAATAGGAGTAATAATCGCTTAGTTAGAAAAGACCTGCGGTACTTGAACGATACTTCGATCTTTTTAAAACGAACATATCATCTAAATCAAAATTTAAAACCACGAAATCTTCTATTCTGCATGTAAGACACAGTTCACCACCAAATGTGTCGTCATATTTATTAAAATGCTGTACTTCAAATATCACCAGAAATAAGTGGCTAATTTTAAAATAACAAAACGAAGCGATTTAGTGTTCCGTGATGATTACTGTGTCGTTCGAACGGTCAAAGGAACAAATTCTGAATACTAAATCTGAGCGTGATTTGTGTTCCATCTCCCAAGCGTTCATAGGAGGATCTAGAAATCGATCGACCGAACTAACGGTTGGAATTACCGGCGCGCTTCGTTGTGCAACCTTCTTGACGTCACTCGGTCGTTACACTTGCTTCGACTGATTCATACACGTCATGGCGTTGCGCGCCGCGCTCGTCGTCTTCTCTTCCTTCACGTTGCAGGAATATCGCCGCGGAACGTTTCTTGTATCGAGCACTGATTTAGTTTGTTTCTCGACGAGCTCGTCTAGAAACGCGCGCGCTATTTCCGCGTAAACGGAATACTGCGAAAATCGAACGTTCCTCTGACACTGTAAATGAGACAGTAATTAATTGGAGATGTCGTTATCAATCTGTTCATTTTTAATTAACCTTTTTTTTTCTTTTTTGAATGTTAGGTAATACAAGACAATTTCTAAGAACAATGTTCTGTATAATGCACACGGGTAAAGTAGAGAATTATTATGAAAGTATATATGCCTTTGACAGCTTTTTAAGGAGTTTAGTGCTCGAATAAAAAATGATGGAAAGTTGTTATTTATATAAAATATCAATTCGTCTTTAGAAATAATGATTTCAATTTAATTATGACTTGATTGAAGATTGAAATATATGATATTGGAAGCACAATATAGAGTTTTATTTTAGTTGATATCGGAGATTTCTATTATTATTATTGATTCTATTACGAGGCAAAATACTGTATACTTTAATTCTGTGTTAGAATGTTAGTACAAATTGCAAGTGAGTGTCAAGGTGCTAATAAAGCATTGGTAGTGTTGGAAAATAGATAGGAATACCTATTTCTTATTTCAACAGCTTAATTTCGATCACAAACTGCAAAAGCGATTTCAAATAGGCTGATATAAAAATATCAATAACTAATGAAAAAATGCGGAACATTTTTTATGTCCACATCGACAAGGAAGGTCAATGAATCAATTGACTTATCGTCAATGTAATGGCGATTTAATTCGTGTAATTGCTATAGATAACACGTACACATGTATCAGACACTTGTTCGATATGTTTTTAAATTCACGAAAAGAAATCGATGATAAGTGTCCTGTCTGGTGTAGGACGTATCTGTTTCTCTTAGTCAAATGAAAAAAAGAGGTCAGTATTGTGAGATAACGTGCGTCAGATCACGGACGCCGTTAACGTAATAATTTATCCAACATATTATTCAACTCTCGTGCGTATGCGCGCACATAGGAACGTGTCTGTGTGGAAAAACTCGGGATTTACCGTGGCGAACATTTACTTACACTTGAGCTCCGTAGAAGATTCTTACTGCACTTGTACTTTGTACGACATTGCATAGCATACCGGAAAATTATGCATTTGTGATAGAGGAAATTTACACTCGAGATGTGTGGCATATTCGAAAGATATTGTCATCGTTCGAAACAAGATTGATAAATTTACTTTTCGATCATTGTTGTGATTCATGTAAAATCCATTCCTGTAAATCCTTTGTATATATATAAAACAAGTGGTTTCAACATTTATTCGTTTCTTCAAATTAATTGAAAAGTAATTAGTTGTACGTTACCTAGTTTCTTTTAATTTTTTCATGTAAGGAGAAATGATTTTTCTTCGAATTCTTTTATTATACGATTATCAGATGAAGGTATGTTTTATTATTTTTATTTGAATAAATAATTTCTCGAAATAATTTCTTAAATAATTTCTAATTCTATTATAAGATAGGTACTCACAAATGTCCTTGGTTGAAATAAAAATGAGAGCAGA
This sequence comes from Bombus huntii, assembly GCF_024542735.1. Lineage (NCBI taxonomy): Eukaryota > Metazoa > Arthropoda > Insecta > Hymenoptera > Apidae > Bombus > Bombus huntii. Next base: position 8,585,613 of record NC_066246.1, read on the forward strand.
TGCTGAGGAATTGTAAGAGAACTTGGATTTATTGTTTATGGTTAAAATGTATAAAAATTTAAATTATTTTCAAAGTAAGAATCTTAATGATCGTACATTATTGTTGCCTTTAAAACCATTAAACGTCATGTTCGCTTGAATGGTTGAAGTGAGTTGTAGCGTTTACAGAATATCCGTCGCCAGACGAACGATTATTTGCCTAGCATAAACTTAAAATATCTGCATGCGTATGTTATTTGTCTTCGGTAATTCTACTTCTAAACTTGTAATCCGCCGATAGTATTGCATGTAAACAAACACTTAATGTGTTATCATAAGTTATCTGTTAGAACTCTTCGATATATAACTAAGAATAAAAAATAAAAAAATGTATAATGATAAATAGGAATAGATGATACGATAAAATTTTTGCCACAATCAAAAAAATAAAAAGAAAGAGGATTCAATCCTGAAGATATTAAATTTTCTATAAGCGTATAAACATCCGCAATTTAATTACTGTATCATCGATATATTTATATAAAAAATTTTATGAACTACATGCAAGTGTAACTGCAAGTAAAAACGATTTTCGAAAGCTACATACTACTTAAAATGAAAGAAAGAGCTGAAGAATTTAGGTTAACGTAAGCGAGACATCTGATGCAATACAGACAAATGTTTTGATAGACAGATTTCCTATTAAGACTTCGATTTAGTGTATAAAGCATTCGCTCCTCCATTGAGAATGCAATCTGAACCGAATCCTACAAAAAGAAAGAGAGAGAGTGATGTGACAAACAAGTGGAAGTAAAAAGAAGATCGTTTTAGGTGAATATAATAAGCATTCACCTGATGAACGAAGGTGCACAGGGAAACAGGTCAAAACCTGCACAGACGTGCGTAAGAACAAACGAGGAACCAAACCCGGTATTCCGAAGTAGGTCGATCGTATAGTGAGAGTGTCCTCGTAGATCGATCGTGTAACGCCAAACTTTTGCTCTTCGAAGTAACGTTATTGCCAACGTGGAATCAAACTGATTATCTTATGCTTCTAAACACGGTGATTTTTATAATCTTGGTTAATTTTTTAACTAATAATATTAGTGAATTAACGAATAACGATCGTAGATTTCTATGACCACAAATAGCTGATGATTTTATAATTTAAAGCGGAATAGGGCAAACAATTGATTTGTATAATTTGAAAAATTCACTTGCACTTTTTTTCATTGTTGTGTATAAGAAGATGTATTAATAATAATAACTTTTAGTCAGTGACTTGTCAAACCTCGCTAACAACTAGGCTGTGGACATATATGCAAATTAATATTTTTATGAATTTTTATCTTTGATTAAAAAATCGGAACTTAGATAGAAGATTGTTTTCTATCTATCAAATATTGTAAAAGGTATCATACTTTGGATGTTTGATATGTTTCTGCATATTATCAGCTCTCTGACTATTTTTTGAATTTTTAATGTTCCCATAAATTCATAAAAAGCCGCAGTTTACTAATAATATTAGTTCGGTTGTGCAAAGGAGTTTGGCAAACTCTATTCACAACCTAAGAAAGATTTCGAATTCTGAGTTAGAAAACTGAGAAGATTGCATCTTCTTGTCTTTATGTGATTTCTTCGAATAATTATATATATAATTATATACAAAAGTATGAAATGGATGAAAAAAACTAATCTCATTATAACTGACGATAAACGATTTATTATAATTCACCTATGTATCATTCTCTGCCGTATACATTTTTCCTTTATGCAGCACATTAAACTATTGTTTAACTAATCGCAAGACTTTTATCAACTAAAACAAGCAGCTGCCCATTTCGCTGCCTTATCTACATAATATAATGTCGTTTATAGACCGTAATCGCTTCATTCAATGGATAATCATATGCGGTACGTTCAGTTTAAGAGGAAAATGATCTGGTTACTGAGAAACTCTGTAGTTGGCTTCTCGGAGTCGCATAATGACTCAGCAATCGCGTTGGGGTTTACCTATGGTCTTCTTCGGACCGTGAAGCTATTATCCGCGGGAACTCGACGCACGTACGAGCCGTTTTCACACTCGTTTAATCGCCAGCCATCACACGGGTCAATTTATAGAAGTTACACTTGCATAAATATGTTTATATTTTAGCATCGATAAAAACCCTTTGTTACACAATAGAATGTTAATTTTTCATTTGTGTTCTGCGTCAAATATTATATGCATTATGGAATAGATTTAACGATTAGCTACAATCAGCATAACAGGTATAATTATGGTAATTTCCTTGTAAAGGATAATATATAAACTTTTTGTCGGGTTCTTATAACTTATCATATGAAAAGTCTTAATTCTTAATATGCTATACACGTATGTACATAGTTAAATAAATTTTCAACAGTAAGTTGTACCTATGCTATTTATTTGAAATATGTATATAGATAAGAATGTATATATATATTCTTAATGTAATAATATTCCTTTCACCAATAACGTGCTAAATAATACTATTTTTTTTTTAATAATTATATTATATTTACAAACTGCGGCTCTGTTGAACGAACCAGCAAATCTGATAATGTGGATATCGTGAGCGTGCGGATAACGCTCACTAGTGAAATGATGATATCAAATTACAAGTTGTACAATTCAAATTTACTTTATCTTTTGATAAAACTGATATGTATTTGCATAAACTTCCCGATATGTGCAACCAATTTTACCTTATAATTACACATACGCTTATATCACACACACACATTTCTACATTTATTTATAATTATACATTTCAAATAATAATATACAGTGTGTGGACATGAAAAACTAAATATCCAAAATTTCAAAAATAATATTTTATTAACACAACAAGTCTGCTGTTACTATAAACGTTAACATCTTTGTGTTCCTCTTTCGGTAGTATTCCAAGCATAAGCACCCAAACATTTAAGAACATTAGGCAGTCCTTTTAACATAGCGTTTTCGGTCCGCTGTTCCTTTCCTTCTTTTTTTTTTTTTTTTTTGCTACAAAAAACTAATTTCGAAGAACGCGAAGCTCGTTTCTCGTGAGATATACATATTGCAAGCAACTCTCTTCGGGCATAACATGACTGGGCTCACGTTCGCGACAAAGTTTATGGTCGGACGAAAAAAATGATACGGGTATGCTAATTCGCCACGCGAACCAGTAATATTGAAGTCAGGATTGTCACGCGTCACTGACCGAAACGGTCCGGTACGAGACTCAGGATGTTAGAACGGCGATAATTCTCGTTGACACGGGACGTCGTGGTCGTCGTCAAGTGTGAGAATCGTGGTTACGATCGTGGATCAGTCATTCACGACGGTAAATACATTTTCGAGACAGGAAAATATCGTTGCGAATGTCGTTAAATATTCTTATGGTCGCGTCGTAGACAACGACAAACGGGAAAGATCCTTGTATTTTTTCCATGTCACCTTCGGCCGAGTGACTGGTCACCCAGAAATTATTGCAACTTCATATCGAGTATGTTGTAACGCTTTAACGATGGGACGTAACCTCGATCGAGAATCGAAGGTGAGTTCCTTCGGAAGCGAATGACTCGAACGGAGCACCGTTTTTCCGCTGTCGACCTACGAGACGAGTAAGCCGATCTAAACTTTAAGTGTACTTTTTATGATGGTCGGGAAAATTATGGTTATAAATGTATACTGCGCGATTTCTTCCTTCTCTTTCACCTTGGTATGGAAATTATGTCGTCGAATAGAAAGATAGCTATACGAGTGAAGTACAAATAGATGCAGTCCAATTCGTTGGTATTAGGACATTATAAAAACCTTTAAAAATGATCATCTGATTCAAAATGTTATATTATAAAAGATCAATACTATAATAGTAATTTTATCAATAATATATCGACGTCCATACAACGAAGTTAATTCTCTTCGTGTCTATGTATGACTGACACGTCTTTTGATCATCATTTTGATCAATTTCGACATTCGTATTATTATTATATATTAATCGTTTCTCTTAATTTTACAGTGAAGATTCAGATTTTAAGTAGATTTCTTTTAGTATCCATCTATTCCATACATTTTGTTATATTCTTTATACACAAGATATCGAACAACTCTTCTCTCCAGTCAAATTTCCGACTACGTTTTCAATAAATTTCAAAGTTTCAATAATAAATTCCAAACACGCGAATAACACAAATACTCGTTTAACACTTTTGTACGTAGAGACAATGAAATTATGATTGTACCATAAACGTTAATTATTTCGGTGCAATCGTTTCAAAGTTAATCGTTAAAACTTAGTAATACACGCAACAATGATTTTGATCATGCGAAGAGAATATAAATTGTATTACATTATTCGTGTACACGTATCTTGGTCAATCGGTGAGTTGCACAAAATGAAAGAATTTGGCGTCAGGCGGTTACACCGGAACAAAACTGTTCAGGACACGAAATGTTTGTAACGGGACCTGATCTTGCGCAATAGTCCAAAACGAGAGCCGATCATGACTAAACGTGTACCGAACGTGGGCCCAACACGTGGACATTCCGGACGACCGCAGAATTCACTTACAATGATTCAGAGCATACCACCAAGATCCGGTGTATAAATTGCGAAATGTTCCATTTCGATTTTCAGAATGTCTAAAAATAATAGATTTTCATCTAATCAAATAATCAACTTGTTTCTCTGAAGTACGGGCAAATGTTTAAAGACGTTACTGGTAAATATTTATTGAGTGTATTTTTCGCGCGTTAAGCGCACGTAAGCGGATATTCTTTAACGAAACCATTAGAAGATGCCTCGTAATCGTGCTTCGTAAAGCAAGTTGATATATATGAAAGAGAAATTGTAACAGGTAGTATATTTATGTATAATAAAATTCCAATATTTTTATTAAAATTAAGTAACTGACAACATTGCAATGGTAACAGTGTATTTTCTCTTTATCTATTGTTTAATAATTTAATGATGCAATTTGTAATTTAATTCGTAATTTGTGTTAAATACGTGCAAGATAAATGGACGTCTGAAACGATGATTCTGGACAATCTCTAATATTTCAAACTTTAAATAAGTATTTAAATATTTGGTATATTTAAAATCGAACAAATAATCGAAATTGATATTAGATCAGTAGCCAATTTTATTGTACATGTGTTGCCGTGAATCACCGGGACATCCCCTAACTGTTTCTACGAGGAAATTTAGCTAATATAAAATGTAAAAAAATGTATATTGTATGTAGTATTTGAAGAAGCTTATGCAAATGTTAGAACAGTTTAAGGAAATTTTGTGAAACTAATTCTGTAGAAAATGAACCAAGAGATAGACCAGAGAATGTAGTCCATAATATTTTAAAACAGAAAATATGAGATATTATTGAAAATAATCTACATAGTGAGAGAACTAATATTTCAAATAAAAGTAGACTTTTACTTTTTACGATTACTCGTCGACTGATGTGAACAGGAAAGGTAAAGAGAATAGACAAACGAATTCTGCATGAGTTATATGATATGCAGAAGTTATGGCAATTAAAGATGACTGCTTATTTTGCTGTTTCGAAGAAATAAACAGGTTTTATTATGAAATATGAGATTCTATTAAGTGCTCTATAGCTTCGACTTCGCTCTTATGGATTATTATCTTTGCAAATAGTTTCTTAATTTATGCATCGATCATTTCTATAAGTATATTTATAATTAAATAGAATTAATATTTATACGTGGATGAAATATTAAATTAGACCGCCGATATTTATGCACTTATAAAAAATATGGAACACACATATTGTACAAAAATATACAAGGTATTTAGAATATACATAGTACTTATTATAATATTTGCATTACATTTCGTGGAATAAATCTCTATTTAAAACCCATTTCCTTAACTGTATTTACAGAAATATGCATTTGCATAAAGATCTAACGACAAGATAAGAATGACAATGACATGAAAATTATTTTAATTAAATATACAATCTCTTGAAAAACTTCGCGTGTTTGAAGTTTTGCTTAAAAAAACATTTCACATGCATTCCACTACAAAATGCAAAAGTACATAATGGGTTGCATTCAAAATCGAAGGTAGTGTAGAAATTCATCCAATATAAGGAGAACGTTTAAATTGTCGCACGTTAGGAATGACTCGATACGCGTTCTTTTTTTTTTTTTTTGATGTTAATTTCCATATTCGTCTATGGCTTTCTGTTCTAATTAGAAGTCACATAACGTATTCCTAAAATTTAGCAGGCTCTTATTGAAAAAGATACGACCTCGAAACCGCAACTGTCTGTGGAATTCAGCCTACTCTCGATGAGAATGAGGTCAGAAAAGCGTTTCTTCCGCGAGTAGGTTCGTCGATTCCGCAAGACCTTCGGTTTCCGCGTCCGAGACATTGCTCCGAGATGAATGGAACATTCCTGGAATTGATCCGCGATGATTCAACTCCAGGACGTACAAACCCGTTTACTACGTCTTTCCTTCATGAACCTACCCCGAAAAAATTTAGTTCTAGTGAAATGCCAAACTCTTTGCTTCCACCGGAAATTCCAAGGATTATAATCTCGGTCACGCTTTCTCAACCCTTATATAGGCAACCGCAATGCTGCGGTTATACAAGTTAATAAATAAAAGCTGGAAGCTTGAATATTTAAAATATTTGCATAAATTTCTTTGGAGACTAGAAAGACACAAATAAAGAACTGAAAGTAAACAATTAGAAAGGAATACAGAAGTGGATACGAGAGAGAAATTAAGAATGAATAATGCGTGACTGAGGAACAAAGTATCAATGGCACGCAGTTGCGTAGAATCTGCTCACTATCAGAGTAACTGCAAAGAGCGACGTAAGGTGATATTCATTGAGGAAGAATATTATGACAAACCGATACCATAATGGCTTTTCTCTTTGAATGGTTTCCTGTTACGTTTCAATGCATTTCTAACAAACAACGGACAACTCGCGAAATTGTGCTAACTAAAAAAATTGTCATAGATGCTAGATAGTTTATTGTTAATAATAATTTCTGGACTTTATTTTGAACCGTTCGTTTCTCACAAAGTGATTAATGCAACATAATCGTAATACGAAACAAATTGATATTACTAATCATTAAATGCGAGTTTAGAATAATTATATTTGTTGCACGCGTGTTCGACACACCAGTAAAGCATAAGGCATCGTTGTTTTGATTCATACGAACATCAAGACAACCAACAATTTTCTAAATAAATTGACGTGGATAAAAAGCCTGAGAACACGAACGTCTTATTAAAAACGCATTTATCTCAATGATTTTTCGATATTCTTTATGCAGCTCCCAATTTTACCAACAAACAAGTTAGCGTTACGTGCAGTTTATAATGCTCGTCGTCGAAGATACGCACGAAGGATAGTTAAATTCCTGTGAACACGATTTTAAAGTTGATTCGAAAGCTGATGAACTTCCTGTATTATATCATTGATTCAATCGATACGACTATGTAGTCGCGTTGAATGAACGTGGTTATGAATGAACGCACGATGTCCGGGCACGTGTTGTTGACTGTAGCGCAATCGCGTAGGGCCTGTTGGCAATCTTATCGGAAGCAAACGGCTGTCCGAATGGATGGAGGGAAAGAGAGAACGGAAAGCGGTGGAGGAAAGGCAAGAGAAAGAGTGGAAGAGAGGAAAAGAGGAAGAAACGTGGGGTGATCTGAAGGAGAATGTGTGGCACGATGCCACCGAGGTGGTTTCGTGCACAGGTGCACCCTATGAGAGGGTAACACGATATCGTGCGATCTTTCGACCTCGAGTGAGGATCCGCCATTACGACCCTGAAGGGCGCAGCTAGCGTACGCGATGAATCACCCGGAGGAAATGATGTGCACATACAGACGCTCCGAGACCGACAAGTGTAAGCCAGCTTGTGTGCACCGGCCTCTCAAACCACGCGCCATCGTGAGAGCGTTCGAGAGCTTATGCTGCACGTGATCGCGACTCCTCGCTATCTTTGCCACCCGACGGATATTTTTGCGCTCTTTTGCTTGCGCACATAAGCCTTCGCGTTCTTTTCCTACTCGATCGATGAAGTTCCATTCGACACTTTATTTCAGGTATATTATACTAGGTATATATATTTTTTGAACGCTAAAATTATTATTAACGAACATCAGATCAATTAACTATTTACGATTATTGGTTTTAAATAGAAGCTTTAATAATATATGTCTGTAAGAAAATTTTCGAAACATAGGATAACATAGTTTCGTTTATGATTGCGTGATTTATAAGTTTGAACTTTGTTTCATAACTATGACGTCCATTTATATTTATCACGCGTAATTATAATGTCTCGTAACTTCGCTCATAAGAATAAATACAGTTTGATTGATTTTCAATAATAAGGAACTTATTAGCAGTAATATATCGTAATAAAATATACCATTCGACATGACTGTCGGTTTGTATACCGGTTTGTGCACAACAAGTGGAATAAGACAGGAACAAAGTGTCTGGTATCATTAACATATAATTTATATAAAGCTATATTAACAATTTTGCAAAAATGAGAAACTAATTTTTGCAGATATCTATCCTCTTTTTCCTCAAAATTATAGCCTCCCACTTTATCCGTTAAAAAAAACCATAGCTTTAATTATAAAGATACTACTTTCTTTCCCGTGTCGATTATAATTATACCTGTGTATCTAAATATACACCCGTGGCCAAGAAATACATAATTATGATAAAAAGAAACAGTCACTTCTTCACACGTCGGTATTCCAATGAACGCAAGTATGTATAGAATTATAAGCATTATATATTGTTATGATAATGTAGTATGAGAACATAATAAAATATGCAGTTGAATACCAAAACAAAAGCTCCGAGAAGACTGGCTTTTCTCAGTATGCAGTGTCAAGAAAATGCAAACGATACATGATTTACAAATGCCATTCGCACGGCTGTCCCAGGCGGTGCACACTCTACTGAAATACAGGGTGATTACGGGGAAACGAGCGCAACAGGTGCCGTGTTGTCTGCACTGGGAATCTTTTATAATCTTATCTCAACACCTCAGCCCCTCGATTTCATGGTATTTCTTTCAGGAGCGCCGTGCAAAATGAGACACAACGACATAAACTATCAGATTGGTGCATACCTATGGTATACACGATCTTTTTCAAATGAAACTTTGCTAGTTTTTTCAAAGTACGATATATTTGATCAATTGTTGGTGGGCCAGTATTGGAAGCCTAAATAAACAAATATCAATAAAGATACATATATTTAATTAAATAAATATATTTATATAATATATAAAAATATGGATATACCGAGATGTTAGATTCAAAGAAAGAACGTTTTTTTATATACCTATATTTTAAAATATAACCTAATATTTAAAATATAACCTACTTCTATTGAAGCGATATATAATTTTGTTGTCATCGACGCTCTTTATAAGTGTATAAAACAGAATTAATGAACAAAAAATGACGAAAACAATAAGAACAATTTTTGAAAGGTAGAAGAAAAGAGACGACAATATAACGACTTAACTTCGCGTATCTTGATCAACGAGTTCAACATCTAAGAGAACATGATTCAAAACCTGTGATTAAGGAACAATATCTGCATACTCGAAGGATGACTACTCTTTTTCTCGCTGACCATTTATTACCACAGCGGTAAGCCTGACGCGTAGAGTAACTAAAAGCCGCAGGATAAATATAGGGATATACCAGGATAAAATGCTCCTTAGTGCATGACGACTATTACATAAAGCTTAAAAATATCTTATTATGTATCGTACAACGTTTCAAGCGGATATAAAATAGATGAAGATACTAATGTACTTCGATTTCTTGATATTACATTTTACTATCTTTTACACTTTATCGTCGCGTCCTTAAACTCGTTTCTCATGTATTTGAATGTTTTTTTATCACAAATATTATTATTTGTTATAGACACTTGATAATTTTATAATGCCCAAAGAAACTAATTTAATTTCTATATTTTTTTTTTTTTTTTGTTACAGAGCCAACTCAAGGAGCTTTCGATTTAAAAGAAAGGTGAGTTATATATAATACAATACATAATAACTAGACTATAAAGCTGTATAAAAATTCATATTCCTCAGAAGTTAATTAAAACAGTGGGATTTTAAATGAAGGTTTGTTTCGTCCCATTAAATATCGTAATGAGTACTCTATTTTGGATATTTTGTATAATTTTGCATATGATCTACGTTCTATGCATTTTTGCTCTCTTAATTCGACTTATTAAGATATAAAAACTGAATCATCAAGGAGTGGAGAGTCATAGCTACTCATGGTTTCCTGAGCTACTGAAAAATACCCGAATTACGTGACTAACTTTGAATGCCATTACCAAATAACGGCATATTCTTTAAGAAGGGACAGTACGTAATATGTAGGTTCATTCATGGAAATCGGAGAGATTCGCAGTGACGTAGCTTCCATGACGTTACATCGCAATTCCAGTAGGCGGACTTCGTCATCGTAGTAAAATTTTTCACCTACGCGAAACTCGTAAAATCGATAGCATTACACTTGAACATTGTGCAATCTGTGTGCTACATATGAGGGATTTGCAATTTCCAAGTGATAATTCTTCTTTCAAACATATCAACATTTGCGCGTGCTTAGTAAAGACAGTAAAATTAATATGCTTTGCCGTTTACAACTCTCTTTTAACTTTCTTAGAATGGTACAACGTAAACGATTCATTTAAGCTGTCATAAATTGTGTGAAGACGTATAAGATCCACGTAACTTAAAACTAAACTGAGTCTTTCAAGACAGTTAACGCTAGAACAACTACTGTCTAACGTATATTTAAATATGCATTGTACATAAATTATTCTGGTCAGAATTCTATAACGAGAATAAAATAGATACGTACATATAATCATATTTCAAATTTAACGAAAGTCAACGTTAATCGTGCAGTAGCAGCATCTGCATAAATATGTTCGTTTGTTTTGGGCAGATTTAGTATTTCTCGTATCAAATATTTATAGTTCTAACAATTTCATTGTTTAATGAAACCTTCAATGAGAAATTTATTTACGCATTTATCTTGTAAGAATGGTTGTGAATAAGAAATGGAATATATGAATAAATAATGGAAAAACTAGTTTATGATTAACAGAAGAAAACTCGTGATTATATAATTGTAAATAAATTCTATCTAGTTTTAAAGAATCATTCGTTTCATAAAATTAGAAACAATTTCATAAAAAGAAAGTCATGAGATTTTGTAAAAAATAAAACGTGCAGACTATAACACTTTGAAATATTGGATGAAGCGTATGTATACTGCAGAACATAAGCCATTTATAGACAAGATGTTGCAAAGGCGATATATTTCTTTCATTTACAGTTAGAGGAAGTAGAGGAATAAACGTGTAAACGAGCTAATTGCAAATTCAGTATATAAGCTAAATTCCATGATGTTTACCTGCATTTTAATTGCAGTAGTTGGGAATACGTACTCTTGTGATCAAGATTAATAATCATTCTTTTCTTTCGCGTTCGCCAATCCTTGATTTCAAAGATGTAGAACTCATACATAAGTCAACGCCGTACTATTTATAATACTATGAATTTTTATAGATGTTGGATTTTCTTACGAAATTTTATACACCTTTTATACGTATAACTTTGTTATATACATCTACTATCGTTACTTCCATACTGTATGCCTGCAACATACTTCGTATAGAAGAAACTTGAAAATTATATTAAAATTCCTATAAATCACATGTCGTTAGTAATTCTAATTTTGATTTAATTGATATCGTAAAATAGCGTTATATAAATTCTCTAATCTAACTTTTCAATAACAAATCTTTACGCTTAGTCATTTATGTAGCTATCGTCTCTTCGTGTGCAACTTTAAAAGATTTGTTCTTCTCACCAGAATGCGTCATGATAACATTGTGCATCAGCTAAAAAAGTCTGCTATTCTTAGGTCGAGGAAGTCCCTCGTAGTGACGTAAATAACGTAATTTCTGTGAGGAAAGAAACGTTACTGTCCGGAAGCGGACGTGTGATCAGACTTATAAGACGTAGCCTTAATATCCCTTTCTTGGAAAAATCTTCCGAAAATGAGGATATTGGCTAGACGGAAATGAATTCTATTTTCATCCACAGTTATAAAGTACAATAGGTCAATTGTACTTATTAAACACGTGAATAATCACATCTATGACTTTCGTCATGCGTAATGTTTATCATAGAGAAATTATTCTACAAGTATGTTTTTCTAATTAGAACGATATTTAATGAATAACGTAATAAATATATCTGACCAACGACTGTCCAAATTCTCTGTATTTCTCCTCTGAATACTTTAAAGGCCGTATAACCTTCGATACGCGGATATAGATAAAAGCAATCGATAAAATTAATTTCGCGAGATCAATATCTCCAGTAAAATTAGCTGTCGTTATTTTTCTTCTAGAGAAAATGCAACTTCACTGTGACATAATTGGAAAATCCTCGTAGCCCATTGTACTTCTAACATACTCATCGAGAATAAAATCGTTCCTAGCAATCAACCGAAGAGCGATTTTAGATATTCAAGAATGGCTGGTAGGAGTTTCCACGTGTGTCACTGTGCTTTCGTGGTTTCTAGACCACATTATACTTTCCGTTATATAGAAAACACTTATATAAGTAATTATTCATTGCTTTTTATAACGTTTCGAAAAGAACGATATTCCATGCACAAATGTTTCTTCGTCAAACAAGAGAAGCAACACAATAGATAGCCGTTAATAATAAAAAAAGAGCTGTTTGCTTTACTGTTACATCTTTGGCTCCTGCGAAACTTTACTAGACATTTGGACCTAACAGATTCTGCCAGTTTCTAGATATTTTATGTCAAAACAATGATTCTAAATTAGATGAGAATATCATAAAATGGCATTTACTTTCGTCAGTGACAAAAAATTCGAAAATTAACAAAAATGTACCTACTTGCGTCCCTTTTCTGTGTTCTTCACATCTCAGTAGCAGCGAATGTATTAATCCACGATCTAACGTATTGCAAAATTCTCAATTAGCCTATAAACCATGAAACAATACGCAATAAGTATCTGAAACTTGTAATCTGCATAACAATCGTGTCTCTCTCTGGAGCTTGTGCATTTTCTAGATCGCAAGTGAAGGCACACTTGCGCAAAATGGAGCGGTGTCGATTCGCTGATGATTTCGCGAGCATACCAGGTGGATGAGCATTTGCAGTGGGTGCGGTAGCTAGATCGCGATCGGTCGAACACGCTGATCGGCCTTTGGTGACAGAAATGGCCGACAATTATGCGAGCCAAGCCCGCGAGATGAGCTAACGCACGCGGTCGGCATCGCGACGGATCCGTAGCCGCTTTCCCTGGTCTTCTCTTCGCGCGGCTTCGTGATCACGCGCTAAAAATAATAGCAGACAGGCACGGCCAGACGAGCCGAAGGCGAGTGTGAATCAATCCCCGGAGGAAGTAGCGGCTCGCGCGGTTCCTTACTGCCTTACTCATTTACGACTCGGCCACTACGATTATATACATATATAACGCCGATTTTGACTGGCGATTTTGGATGCACTTCATCCACCGACCATTACACCGAAGTCGAATCTCTACTTGAGATTCGTAAAAATAGCTGTTCATCGAGCAATATACGTTGTACGTTTCGTTTCGTTTCGTTTCGTTTCTCGTGGCGATAGACTCGTGTCTGTGCAATTCTATGCTGGATACGCGCCGATCATGAATGATGAATCTTTAGTGCGATTGGAAAGCAATTTTCCTTATTCTAATTGCGATAAATTGCAGAATGTTTATATGGTTTTATGCGGAAAATTATACTCAACTGAATCTCCTCAAAAGTGGTATTGAAAGAAAATTTGCATTATCGGTCATCGAAAACAGCAATTTATTGCAATAATACAAATGATTACGTTTGTAACTTCGATCATACTATGAGTTAATAATATTCAATGTGTTGTGGGATAGCGCTCGCTTAATAAAGATTATTCACGTTCTCCTTATTACTTAATGACATACGTAGCACATAATAAACTTTTAACAAAACACACGAACATTTAATGCAAACTTCTACATCGGTACTTCTTATTATTCCTGAAGAGACATCATAATGGATATCATCATTCTTTACAAAATTTCCTTTGTCCTTTCTGCTTATCATGACAGACTGTCCGGATATTTACGTAGGAGACGGAACCTAATCATATTTTCTTTAATACGTATTATAGCAAGTACTTTATTTTGCATATTTTATATATCTTCTAATATTATACGCATTCTGAGTATTTTTGTACCTTGAAATCTCCTATAAATACATAAAAATGGCCAGTTTGCTTATCAGTATACACACAGAGTCGGGAAACGAATTTTCATTAACGATCGTTTTAATGCCGAAAGGACAATGTATAATGCATATTTCGAACGTCGTGCGTTGAAAGACAAATGAAGTTTAATTTTAAAGCTTGATTGAATGGATTGCAACAACTGGCTGATAAAGCGCGATCGTTCAAGGATGTGTTTCCGGTTTTTACGGTTACACCGCCTAAAATTAAACCCGCTGATTTAAACTGAGCGCCGCCGATCATCGTACAACTTTAAACTCGTGACATTGGTTCTACGATATTTACATACAAGAATCTCTCTCGATGACTTGTTGATTCTCTACAAATTCGCGATTCCATGAAGTAGTACTGGAATTCTTATATTCCATGATTTACCGTCAATTTTGCCGATCTTGAGAACTTTACACGTCGCTGTCTCTAATAACACCAGAATCGATTGCTAAGTAAGTATATAATACTCACATGTACACATTTGGAGTCGATAATGACTATAACAGCGAACAAACGAACGTTCGTAAAATTCATTAAAACGTTCTAGTATTCTTGTTAAAAAAATAATCATCTTGATATTTATTGCTAGTACTCGTATTGTTTTTCATATATAATATATCTCAATATAATTTCAATATAACAAAGCTATTGTTATATTATTATACCCATCGTTGAATTACGCTATTATTAGTTATTTTTGATACTTTACCGTGATTATGTATATTGTAGAATCAGTTGATTCTTCTACCACTATAACCTTTTCGCTATGTATAAATTAGTATTGCAAGCATGGTAATCTAGTGGACAAAAGCACAATAAAACACCGTAGTACAGACACATTGATAAAACATATTCTTTGTCACAGACGTATTGAATCGTTGTATTAATTTACATCTTCTTCATCGCGTATTTACATCTCATTGTCAAATTCAAAACTCCGTGCATTTTTACGATTCGTGTATTACGTCGACCTTTTTTCATTCAAGAAATAAATGGTATAAGTTATTCAAAATGTTTAACTTCGCGGATGAGTTAAAAATCACGACATTTGAAAAAACTTTTCGTGTTAATTAGTGTAAAATATGTATGTAAACGTCTACATATCTGTGAATATGTATAGCACACGTCAGCATATATCGTGGTGGGCAATGAAAATTCCATCAACAGTGAACGTGTTAATCTGTGATTTACAAACATTCAGACGAATTCCTGCCGGTATATGATCAACATCGAAGCCATTCAGATTTATGTCGATTTCGGTAAAAGGCTAGAGGCTATATCGCGGGAAAATTAGCCACGTGTTATATATTACTATAGAAGGACGTAGTGGTATAAAGGTTGTCGGTATTCGCGAGGAGTACGATTTTCCAATGGTTGGCTCAGCTGATCGGCTCGTGCCGCGAGAAAAGACGCGGCAGTGCGTGTTAGAACGTGCGATCGTGCAAACGACATTCACGGTCGGATAACGTACGTCGGGTGAAATGCTCGAACGTGATCGCGACGTGAATGTTCCATGGCGTGGGACTCGTCGCCTGAGGATCTACGCTGCAATGTATCGTGGAATGCCGCCTGTAAGTCTTACTAAACGATGACCATTCTTTCTACCTTAAACATGCCGAGAGATTACCTTACGTACGTGTTCAGGTGGAAATATCGATGTTTGGAGGTTGCGGCAAAAACGAAATGATATATCTGTTTCCGTCGAATCTGCAATTAATTAATTTCAACGAAATATAAACATCGAACAATGAGAAACTGTTTGGCGAAAAAATGTATCGATCGAAAGTAATTTTATGTATATTCGTATTGTCTCTGTCTGTATACAGTAAACATTACAGACGTTTACGTACATTCAAGAGAATAAAATAGATAAAATTTGATCGGTATTAAAGCCAATTTGGCTTAATTGAAGTTAATGAATAAGCAAAGACACAATCATTACAAAAATAATTTATTATAAAATCGAGATTAGTTATAACGTATAATTTACTTCCTACACTCTTGATTTTCTTCGATCTTTCACTTTTATCGAGATACGTTTCAAACGATTGATTTAACGATCTGTATAATTCTATAATGTTGTAATAATAATAATTATAAGCATCCGGAATTTTCCTAAATTTCATTTTAAATCTAGAATGAAATTTAAAAATTAAGCTTGGACACATAAACGCGACTCTGTTTGTTTACAAAAACTTGAAAGGAAAATAAGTATTATCAAAATTAAGCAAACACTATCTAAAGTAAGAAACACTATAATGACAGCATACATAAATTTGTACTTTCATAATTACATATGTGCATAAACGCATGTGTAAATACAAGTATTCTCATGGTCGGTCAAGAACGTCTGTGTGTAAAAATACAAAGACGCTAATCACTTGTGATAGGTTAACAACGCATTAATTTTTTTCCAGTTGCGACTTCTCATTATGGTATGTACGCATCAGCAAGAAAATCAAGTCGTACAATGTAGAAAAAGAGTCTAGTCGTTTCAATAGAATCGTCGAAACAAGATTTGTATAAAATTGGAAAATTCTAACGAAATTACGAGATACATATTTTAATACGAAAACAATGTGATTCTACGTATTCATTGCCAGCGAACTGTCACTGTCTTTTGTTTACCTCCTTTGGCGTCGTCGTGTTTTCATTGATATGCGTGCGCGAGCCAGCTTCGTCAATTTACTATCCTTCCAATTCTCCACGACCGTTGTATCCACAAAAAATTATCGATCCTTTCGAATGTGAATTAATCTCAGAGACGTTTTATGTCACGCGGCCATCCATATGGCAAGTAATTTCTCGGTGCGTCGCAAAAAACATTCGCTGACACGAACACCGATAAATGAACGCTGATTTCACGGCCCAGAAAATTCTTAAATCACCGCTGCCTCGATGCTGACCTCTCTCCATCGCACCGGTAAGCGATTTTATTTCGTTTCAATCTAATACATTCTGACCTGCGCTTCCGTTCAACTTCGTCCAAATTAGTCATGTTACCTGCCTTCAAGTAGTTGGCCACTACTTTACCAGTGTAAACCTGTTATGGTATTATACTTGACCTGAAATGCACTTTTTAATATTCTTTGTACCGATTCCTTTATTCTTATCGGACGTATTCTCTGTCCCATATAATACTCCGTTACTCAATAAGTTAACAAGATTTAATAAGAAATTCATTGCAAATGTTCTATAATTCGTTCGCCAATGAAGGCATCAAATCCAAAAAGAAATGTTTTTTTATCCATGGCATTTGTATTTAATTAAATCATATCTCTGCCAAGCGATGAACATTAATAAACACATTAACATATGAATGTTCACTGGAGGTATTATAGTGAATACTACTATACGTAATTAAGCTGTAGACGATATCGTTGCATATAAATCATAAACATGTTGTACAATTAAGCATAGCATTAGCGTTGCACGTGACTATTGAAGTTCATGCACCGATAGACAAAGTTAATAACAAAATCTATATGAATACCGTAATCGCGTGAAATTTTCTACTGATATGTGATCACTGAGCAACAAAGAAACGTTCAGGAATGGTAAAGTGGCAGGAATGGTTTGGGAGCAGAATCGCGTTTGCGATTGACCCGCTATCTGTTTCTTTGGGTTTCATGCGGCCGGTATACCTCGGGTATTGAATATTGCGCCAGGCAACGAGAGTGGTTCTGGGTGGTCCTTGTGCGGCCGAAATGTTAAGCAGAAAGGGCAAAACGGACAGCAAGACGGTCACAGAAAGAGCGAGATAAAGAAAGAGAGAAAACGTGCAGGTCCCTATTGGGTTCTCGGCGTGCCTTTCGTACCCCTGGAATGTGGCCGATGTCTCTATCCGCTTCTTGCAGCGGCCACGATCACGGGGACCACACGAATCGATAATTGCCTCTTTCGAAAAATTGCTCCCGCCTTTTCCACTTGGACCAGTTAAACGTCGTTTTTCTGGGCAACGCGTCGGTACGCGCCTCGAATTCGCTCGCGTAATACCGAGCGCGAAAACCTGACCGGTTGAAGAAGCGAGATCCAAAGTACGCGGCTTCTGTCATCGGGATGTTCCGAGCCGGAGGGTCCAACGAACTTCGCTCTCGAATGTCGTCACTCGGTCGAATTAGTTCTCCTTATACATATAACAATAGATGTTTGTACTTATTCGTTGAGTTTGAAATAATGACGGTAGCTTAACAATAGAATTATACCGATGATCTATAATGTGTGTCTAAATATTTTATACATAAATATTTCGAATTATAACGATGCAGTGGGACATGAATTATTAGAACGTAGATTAACGAGACGATGCATTATTGGACGAGCGAATAGAAAATTCACAAGGAAGAAATCGTTGTGTTTTTGCTTGAAAGCTTTGGCTCTTGTTTAATATTAACATTTACAAAGAAGTTCAGAAGAAATGCTATATGCAAACAAAGTTCGATTCCATATTTGTGAAAAATTGAATTGTACACACATGTACAGAATGCACTTAATATTGAGAGTATTGAAGCGAAGTGTTCGATATAATATTGAAAGACCAAAGGAATCTTTACTTAGGTTCGTTATTCGTACTCGTAGCAGCATTACTTCGGCATAACGTATTAGACTCGACTATACGTCAAAAAAAGAAAACAGGAAAAAACGAAATAAGCTAAAAGGATGTAAAATTAACAACATTATGTAAACATAAGTATGGGGAGGACAAACAGGAGTACGAACGCGCTAAAGATGCTCAAAGATGGTAACGTTAAATGCACCGATGTTCATTGCTTGTCAACGAACATGTCATTTACTATATTTAGAAAAGATGTTCGTCGCAAGAAGAGGTACACGCGAACGTATTCTTTTCTCGCATCGTTTTTCAATATTATTTTATAACGATCGTCGAACAAACTAACGAACGAATCCATTATATCGACGTAATGTTTCATTTAACAGTCGATGGTCAGAATGCATGATTCCGACTATTCTCTTTCATTTCTATCGAAGCGATTATCGGTTATGATGACAGACATTACGCGATAATGCGTGACTACTCGCGTAACAGCGTGATACCAAATTAGGCTAATTTGCATAGCTAACATACACCATGAGCGTGTATCGTGGCAAATGTTAGCAGAAGATGAATTCATCACGCACCGGTTGCGTATGACAGCTTCCACTGCTTATTTTCGGAAAAACACGCGTATTTCCTGCGAAACAATAATCCATGTTGACTCACTAATCAACCGGCTCGAACCGCGTTGCTCTCGTTCCTGCGGCTTCTTTTCGCTTGTCCTTTTTTTTTTTTTTTTTTTTTTTTTGTTTTGGCCAAGCGCCACGAGGAACGCGTACGTTTTCTGGGTAACGTCTAGTCACCACTTAAACTCAGTGTAACGTATTTGAACCGGAAACAAAATCCTGCATGCAAATAATCAAACTAGATGTCCACGTGTGACGCACACGACTAATTTCTCACAGCGACGATGACAGACAGATTTGTAAAATATGTATTACGTAGTTGCTAATTTTAGTATAAAAAGTGATTCGTCTCGTGAGATTTATTGTAATACCTTCGATCGGATATGCTTGCGTTATTATTACGAGCAGCAGGAATATGTGGCACGACTTGTTTGGCGAGTATGTTGCAGTAAGGTCAGTTTTTCTATTGTAAGTCAAGGAAGAAATGATACTAATTACTCGGAAGTCGGAACAAAAAATTAATGTGGCGTATTTGAAATAAAGTTGTAAGTGCAACTAAGTAAATCGGGATAAATTAAATGTTATACTAGCTTGTATTATGTTCGTATGTAAATAAAATTGATACCAAAAGATTTTTAAATAATCCATTCACATTCCATGTGCAAAGAGAAATTCTTGAATCTGAATAGTTTGATTCAACACGTTTTATAAGGTACGAAGGAACTTGAACAAAGTTTTGTGTAAGAAGTTAGATTCAAGCAATTGATGTTCAAAAAGGTTGGAACAAGTAATTGAGAAAAAACTGAAGAAAACTGCACGTACAAACTAATAATAAATTCGACTAAAAGTGATTATTAAAATTTCATGAGTAGGACGCCGTTTATATCTATATTTTTAGAGATAATTCAATGTGCTTAAAAGAGGCAAATAATGAAAATTCAAGATTTTCTATTAGCTTTGTAACGCGGTATTTGCGCTAAACGCGTACTTCTACGTTTCTTCTACAATGTTCATGCCGCGTGCAGCTACGTTTTCCCGTTATCATCGGGAGTCATGATTCTGATGTGATAACTTATATTATGTATACATAACAAGAATCATGTGTATACGTAGTACGCAACTCAAGATTGCTCGCGAACCTACTGAAAAATCTCGTGAGGACGGTCACGTACACCTTACTGTTTAAATTAAATTGCAACTCCTCGCAGGATGTGTCACTGACGAAGCTCACACCTGTTTATTATTAATCATAGAAGATGTTAATCAGATTCCGATCAGGACGCCAATAAACGATGCCGACCATTATAAATACACAGTTTCATTACCCGAAGAGTACGATTTACACGATAAACTTGCTCATCAGTTTTTCCATGTTTAAATTATTTTTCCACTTCACGTTGTATTTCAGGCAATTTGGAATCAGGTGATTTTCTTCTAACTTTCTAATAAACTTTAAACTTGCGTTTATATCTTTTCCTCCTTTGTACCAATAAAACATTCTGATGATGTTTGTCTATCATAGAAAAAGCTAGGACATCCTGTATTCGTCTTAATCTTGCATTTACTTCCAATGAAGGTTGTCTTGTCAATCTTTCAAGAACCTAAAACAACGTGATCGCGAAAGCTTAAAAGCATATGATACGTGTTCTCGATAACGACGAACTCCGCGTGATCGCATTTATAGTTCCGTTAAACAAACATATAGTCACGTATCGTCGTTGCATACTTATAAAATTATCATATAGAAAATTATCGTGGTCCACCTGAGAATTTTAGATACGGTGTGAATTCGTAGAGCGGCAAGGGCCGAGCTGAAATACCGAGCGTTATCGAGGCCGTGAACGATTGAATCATGATGTATGTACGAGTACGCACGCGACAGTCAAGACGCGACTTCCAGGAGAAGGTATTAACAACGGTTCGAATTGGCACGCGTACTTCCCCAGCAGACGACCTGCATAATCCTACAAGAGTTGAGCAATGGTAGAAAGGACTGGACGATTGTCGGATCGAATGATTGAATTATGTACTTAATTACACGGCTAACATTCATCCCTTTTATGACATGACATAATGAGTTTTGAATGAATAGGGTTGCTTACATTACATAAAAACAATAACAGATTTCTCGCAATAATCGAATAACGGAATTCTATAAACCTTCCTGTTATTATCAATTAAGCGTAATTTTTTTTTTACATATCCAGATACTTTATAACTTCTTTGGGGTGTATAATGGGAAATATATTTAAAGGAATTAGATATAAAGGTAATATAAAATAAGGGATGAGACGTTATGGGAACAGTAATGCACTAAATTTGATTTATTCATTATGGATTTCCCATACGTGCATCAGAAAGGAACAGTTTTAAATTGAACGCTATTGCAAATTGTAATAACAGGATTCTACAATCGTCAAGACCATTTCGTTTAAATTGTTTGTAAACGTTAATTATTAAAAAATATAATATAACGGTATAAAAAGATAATGTGGTACATAAACATTAAAAAAATTGATATTCAATACACCTCCGATTCTCATAACATAAATAAGTTTCATTTATCCTGTCTTAATTTCTTCAATGGTTTAATTCGTATGGTTCAGATGTAATACTAACTAGGATGGTTATCTTTTTATTATATAACAGAGTATTCTAATGTATCGGGATACACATGCGTAGTCATACACGAGGTATTCTTCGAACAGCGTTTCTTATGCACTTGACCCCGAAAATTAACGTGACGTAGACAACGTAGACGTCTGCTTTCGTAGGCGCGAAATCATTTCGCAACTATTGGCGAGACCGCCGTAATCATTGCGAAAACTCGCACGTCATCCCGTTAACCAGTTTATACCATAAACCAATAGCGGCGAAAGTAGAAGAAAGGCACGGGAGGAGAGGTTGGCCTTGATTCGAAATTCGTCCCTTCTACTTTCAAGATCGCTTCTATTTTTACCGTAAAATACGTGCTTCACGAGATTTTTGATCTCCTGTGACGTCACACACGTAATAAAAAAATAGTTGCGTTGTTATGTGGTATAATCCGTGGCACCATAACCTACAAATCGTTAGTCCGATCGTTCTCACTCGTAACGTGATTTCTAAAGCGAGTGTAATAGAAATCGCTTAGTCATCTAGAAATCCTTTCTCTATCGATTCTTGTACTATAACACGTACGTCAATTCAGTATTAACTGTTATAATAGTTTAAACTACCTACACCTGCGTTGTGCGAATAGGGAAATTTAAACATTTAAAAATGGCAACGTTAAAATGAAAAGTAAAATGAATTATAAACATCATATTACTGTTTATATTGGGTTATAAAATTGTACACAGAGTTATAACAATATTTATTATATCTATTAGGCTATAAAACGCGAGTAACTAATATTCTGAAAATTTTTATTTACACCTCTATTGATAGTCTCGAGATGAAAGACAGTTGAACGGAGCCACGTCAATGTGCTTTTGTTTATCGATGTACTTACTAAGAGTCTTAAAACAAAGAATCTTACTATAAATAAAAAGATCACTGTCCCATATGAAGTTCTCGATACTTAGACACCGATTACACAGTGACTTATTAAAATTACACAATTAACACGAATTTACTAACTCATTACTGAGAAGTATGACATGTTTATGCTACTGGAGAAGCTTCCGAAAAAAAATCTGCGAAATAGATGTCATCGTCTTTTGACTTACTCGCCTTTGTCCTACCGAGAAAGATCGTTCGCTCCTTTTCGGAAATAGTAGCGTTCGTCATAACGTTAACGAAGCTGCTGCTCATCCCTCCCTTCGATTTAATGGGGGTTTCACGCAGAATTACGATTACGAGATACGAGTAAGGGAAGACTCGGTAAAAAGAAACGTGATCATTGATTTCAAGTGAGAGGAAAAAGAGGACACAGGGTAACTTTCAGAAGGGGAAGGTTTATTATCGAGGTGGGCCGATCGCACACGCGAGATGAGTACACGGTTAGGTGAACATGCAACTAATTGATCTGAGATTTAACGACATCCACATCGATAACAATTATGTTCTCAAACATGTCAAACGAAGAAGAGCGTTCGCGTAGAAAGGAAGAAAAAGAAGATATTAGATAAATCGTAGATAAAATCGCAAACTAGATATTATCGTTTCTTCGATACATTAACCCGTTACAAATTCTAATAATAATTTTTTGGTTATATTCATCTTCTTATTTACAGAAATGTTTTTTATCATTTTATGTATTTGTATTTGCAAAGGCTGGAATTAATATCTCTCTGTTAACATTCAATAATTGTAGAAATTTTTAATTAATAAATTACTCGGTTAACAGATAAAAACGCATGTAGAAATCTCGATAATGTTGCTATTATAATACCTATAAATGTGTGAAACATCTATTGCATTCTGGCTTCGATATTGCGACGAGATGAGTGATGATCGATTACGAATTCCTTTGAGAAGGCTGAATCAAGAAAAACCTGTATTATCACGAACGTTCATACATAGAACACGTTAATAATAGATAAGCAGACGTATAACTATGCAAATGAGTCATTCAGTTATGATAAGTTGGTTTTAATGCGTCTAGCATCGCGAGAGGGTAAGATACTCCGCTAAAAGAATCGACGTAAAGCGCTCATTGTCATTGCCATGTTCATCGAACATTTTGCTCGATACGTTCGTTATCATCAGAATCTCAACGGCAATTAATCCATGTTGTAGCGCGGGCATCGAGATGCTGTAATTATTACTATTATCGTCATCTTCTCTATTATTAGCGTTGTTCCACGGTGTTATGTCTACGGAAACATGCTTACCGTGCATAACCGCGTACACACTTACACGCGAGTACGCTTACTCTGACGTAGTTAAAAGTCACGAGCCACGGTTCTCGCTTATTAATTGCATGTTCGAGAGGCCGAACGTTCGTCTTTGCGTAATGGATGCTACATGCAAAAGTCTCGACGCGGTGGCGACATGCCTTGGATTATCAACGACCACGGTAATTAACAGAATCACGCGTACAACACCGCTAATGACGCACACGTTCGCCTGTGGGATGCCCCCTGCCACGGAAAACTTGCTCTCAGAAACGGATTTATTTATAAAAACATTAATGCACCGCTGATTCTTATGGAGGAAACGAACCAACTAACGACGTGTCTTCTGTTCCGAGTACGGAAAAAGCGCTCGCGTGCCAACGACGGAACGTTCTTGCAGCTGTGAGGACCTAGCCTTCTCTAGACGACATACCACCGATGTCTGTCCTAAGGATCAAACAGGCGTAGGATGTAAAACCGCGTAACTACCTCTGCCTTTTAGACGTTTGCACGCTCGGCGAAATTTACAATCGTTCGTTAACATGCTGACAAACGGAGGAGAAGGAAGATTCGATCTATCTACTTTCTTTCGCGAAATGCAAAAGTTACGTAATAACGAAGGAGTAGGTTCGAACTAACGAAGAAATCAATCTGACAAAACATTAAAATGAAAAAATCTCGTTGCAAAGATTTCATATCTACGTCTAAGAGACTATAAAGAGCAGTATATAAAAAGTGTTAAACAAATATGGGAAATTAACGATTATCTTACGGATTTCGGATCGGTAGAAGACCCATTCGATTGTTGGAAAGGAGGAAAATAAAAATGCAGCATCCGTTTGAAGGACGATGTCCAATGATCTGTGGCAGATGGTATCACGGTGCACCTGTGAGTGGCGCGGTTAGAGGAGCCGCGGAACGTGCCGGTGTAGCATCGAGCTTCCAGCAAGCTGATCGTGAGGCGAAGACGAGATCGGTTCGTTTAGATGCCCGGCTTCTACGATGTGAAAAGTGGGGGTAAACCGATGGAAGGTGTTTAGTGGGGATAGTTGGTCGCTCGCGGGGAGTTATGAATGAGTCGTGGAGTCCTGACCCACGAGTGCCACGTGGTGGGAGAGGCGGTAGTGGTGAGCGTGAAGTAAAGGGGAGGGATGTGATCGGAGGCAGGAGGCGGTAGAGCGCGGAGGAGGCGGAGGAGCAAAAGGAAAAGAAGGCCGGGGGAAGAAAGAAGAATAGAAAAGAAGCAAGAAGTAATGAGAGAGGAGTGCGAGAGAGACGAGGGAGGGAGGGAGAGGAGAAGGAGAGAGAAAGAAACGAGAAAGCGAGTGATCAAGGAAGGGCAAGGATGATAGTGGGGGTACTTAGGATTGACCGAAAGCGGGGTGTGGGCCACGTGCTTCGGTGCCTTTATACAATCGTATATAGGCACCGGTCGACCGAGTGGCCACTACCATACACTGATAGTCATACACTCAGGCCGCACGAGATAAAAGAGGAAAAGAACGACGTCGCGTCGGTCGAGGAAGAAGAAGGAAAAGAGGAAAGAGAACGAAAGAGAATACAATAGATAGAGAAGGAACGGACAAGAGAAACGACCTACCGACAAGCAAGGCAGACAGACAGAAGTCCACCTTCCACTTCCATTCCCTTACGCAGGTTCACTCCTACTATAACGACGAACGAACAGCCTGCCTCTGCTCGCTCGCCTGCCTATAGCTGGCTTCTCCTTCTCTGTTTCTATACCTACCTACCTACCTACCTTCTCTGCGCCGTGGTTAACTCGGACAGAGGCGAGAGGTGATACACTCGATACAGTCAGCCAGACGAGGGCAACGAAGACCTCAGTCACCTCCTGACATTCGGTATGGTACGACCTTACCCCACTGGCGTGCAACTAAGAAGGTATCGCCAAAAAGAGGGTTAAGAACATCCAAGAAGATCTCCGAGACTCGAGATCAAACGAAGACAGCCGGTGAAAGGGATAATCACCCACGAACAAGAGGCAACTGGGAAAAACCGAGAATAGGGACGCTAAACGAAAGAAAAGAAAGCATCTCCGCTGTTACCACCGCTACCGCACGGACCACCCTTAACGGTGTACCGAGCCGCTGATTCTTTTTTCCTTTCCACGCGAACCTCCCCGCCACATTCTTAAGCACCTACCGTTCCCCTCCTTCTACCATCTTCTGAGACAGCTCTCGTAACCCCCTTCCCCCCTCGTATAAGAATCAGTGCATCGCGTGTGTCGGGACCAGTGCCAAACGGCTTGTGATTCTGTGCGGACAGTTTTTCAAGTGTGATCACACGTTCCACCCGATAACCCGAACCATCGGCAACTTCTATGATTTAGTCAAGAGCGTGGGCTAAATCAAGGTCCTGTCTTCTAACAACTCGTTATTTGCTTTCTCAACGATACCGCATCGTAGAAAACAGACGCTATCTATTATAATAACAGTGCATTCTCCATGCGACTCGTATCTGTCAACTACGTAAATACACGCTCGATGACAGGGTACCACTGACCCGCGCCTTCACGCAGCCAGTACGGTATACATCGGTGCTGCGACACGCGAGGATAGATACGTCTCGCTTGCTCCTTGGCTGCCACGCGCCACCGCGAGTGCCTGCGTGCGACGAGAGTGATCAAGTGCTATGCGAATATGACAGTTGAGGAGGATACGACGATCGCTTACGATCGACAAATGACAATGGAGGCCATTCTAGTTCGTGACCAAAGGACCACATCGCACAGAGTTCTTGACCATCGTACCTCATCGAACGGTCTAAACAATACTACTGCGTCCAACAACATGACAACGTCCACTAAATGGTACAAACCTATTTTGGATAAGAATCCATGTTACGCAGCGGATGTCGCTCCGAGAATAAAAAGAAACGATGAAAAGAAGAGACACTTATCGTGTGATTCGTGCCCTGTACCTGCTTTTTACGACGATCGAGGGATACGATCGAGATACAATGCATCCGTCACTGCGACCACGTGGCTGAGTAAGTTCAACTACTTACTACTGAACACGATGATGTTTCGATACCAACGATTGCCAAGAAAATGTGCGCGGTAACTGTTCTTTCTCTATGTTTTTCTTTCTTCTCTGCATAATTGGCAACTCGATGTGTTATATTGATCTAAAAATTTATCGAAACTAACGTATCTGTCTCGTCGAAATGCAACTTTGAGCGCTAATGTTTTTTACAAGCACGATTCTTTTCTATTTTATTCACGCGTAATGTTTAAGGCGATCTGTTTAGACAGATAGCAACTTTGGTCCTGAATAATTTTTGTACAACGATTTGACATTGACGAAAATCCCGACGTACGTTTCATTTTATGGCAGGGAAGCAAAGGAAGAATTTTCACCAGATATTCGTAACTAATTCGTCAAGAAATGTCTCACTGCGATATTTTAAATCATTTCTGACAAAATTTGTGGTCACTGTCAAAAAGCGAATATCAAGCAATTAGTCCAGAAATTCTACTTTATGCTCTAAACTAGTCTATTCTTTTTTTTTTTTTATCTTGACCGAATGTTTGTTGTCAAAGTAAAGATTGCGTCCTTTTTCCAGCTACAACGTGTACTCTAAATCTGTACACTTTGAGATATTCTCCGTTCATTTCTACAACTAATTTACATATTTCTTACATTAATAACTCTAACAGCTCGTATAGCGGTCGTCGTCCTTAACAGATAAATCAGTTTACTCATCATACGTGTAATTGATACGATATTTTTAACTTTTCTTTCGCTCTTTAATCAGTTATCTCAAGAATAACACTAGAAACTCTATCCTTTGATATTTATTGAAATAAATCGGTTAATTGCTTTATGAAGTGAATCAGCTAATAACTGACTACTAGCGGACTTATGAGCCTAGTATCGACTGAATTTACATATATTTTTTTATCTCTCATCTATTGAATTGCACCTCGTAGACACTAGTCAACGTACAACAAATAACAGTTGGCAAAAAAACATATATTGTTATAAAGGTGTCATTTATTAACGCTCTATGTCTCTGTCCGTTCAATGTGCAATGTACATCAACACACCTGACGCTGACTCACGTAAAATCAATACTTTCTTACGTAATGATCGTTCAGCATCTTTCCCGGGGTCTGAAATCTTCTTCGTTCATTCGACGCTTTTACTTTTATCCATTCAACGCTAACAGGACGCGTTCACCATGATAAAACGAACACAAACGTACCTTGTTCTTACTATTTCCGATATTCTCCAAGTTGACTGTAATACGGAGTAAAGACTGTTGCAGGAGATTCTGTTCGTACAAGAATCACCTGTTGCAATGTGCTTCGACTCGACATTAACGACAGTTAATGTGATATCGATACGCGTCACAGAATTCGACTTTTGAGATGTATCATAAAAGTGGGAGATAATACACGCGTTCTGAAACTTTAACGTAGCAGTTACCACGTAAACGTGATCATATAATGTTTTCTTCTTTTCTTGATCCTTTGTCCCTACTGACATTCTCTCTCGCGGTTTGACGTCACTATTGAACAAGTCGATGAACGCATTAGTCATTCTCCTTGTAACGGTCCTTCTTATCGATTCTTCTTTGCTCGTTGTTTCCTTCGAAATTCATCCGATTGCATATATTGATTGTATTCTTTTCCATTTACAACTGTTCTGTAACGATGAATTACGTAGAATGGAGCGCGATATAACTAAGCATGATGACAAATTTGATGCGAAATCGGTGAGAAATGTGACATCGATTCGAAGAGCGACGTACGCGCTCGACACACCCACCTGTTGAACACTCGCGAGTCTACGGAGAGTCCTGACTGATGCCGCGCGCCGGTTCGTAAAATTTTCATGCGTCATG
This sequence comes from Bombus huntii, assembly GCF_024542735.1. Taxonomy (NCBI): domain Eukaryota; kingdom Metazoa; phylum Arthropoda; class Insecta; order Hymenoptera; family Apidae; genus Bombus; species Bombus huntii. The sequence continues at coordinate 8,614,857 of NC_066246.1, forward strand.
TTGCTGCCGTGTTTCGTGCAACAGTTCCCTAAAGCTATACGAGATTGAATAATGCGCCATTCTGTACGCAATTCCACTCGTTAACCGGTATATTTTTTAAGCACAGATATTATTACACGAGAAATGACAAATTTAATGACTAAATGGTAAAATCCTTGTCGATAGTATATATATTACGGTAGAACCTCGAGTATCGAAAGGCTGATTAATCTAAATCGTTAGTTGATAGAAAACTTGAGAATTACAAGGAAAACGGGAAAATTAGAACACAAACTGAAAGAAATTTTTACACTTCCCTTTAGATGCTTTTATTTCTGTTCATACCAATAATCGAATCGTTTATAAATCAGCCTGATTAATTCCATAAATCGAGAAGTAGAGTTTTGCAAAGATTACTTTTCCTTCATTTTGGAATTTATTTAATCGTGTATTTGCATAATGAAACTATGAAATTTATTTTCAAACTCTCGTAAGAAGTTACGTTCGATTATCCGAACAACGTCTATTACGTATATTAGTTTGGAGAAGCAAGATTTTACCGTATTTGATAATATTCCTGAAACGAATACCTATCATACCAAGACTAAAGACAGAACGATTTCTTACCACGTAAAGAGTTCATTTGAAAAAACGTAGAGACATTTTCAATGTACGAGTTACTTCATCTTCGTCGACTAGAAGGTTACGTTCGACTAAAATAAGAGTTGAAGGTATTTAGCGTGTATGGAACAAGATTCTATCGATCAGGACCAAGTGATCAACCCTGATTTCGAAATTTTTTCGGTGTCAAAGTACGTTGAAGTGAGAAATGGCGAACAAGGAACAAGAATAGTCGGAAAAGGGCGTGTAATAAATCGGCGAACGTATAGGTACACTTGGCGCGCATCGCGACCTACCGCAACGCGCTTCGGTCCGGGCACGAACACGATCAGGTTGATAAGGGGGTGGCGGGACGGGCGTAATGGGGTATAATTGTCGCGAGCAATGCGAGGACAGTGCGTCATTACCGCATTTTTCACCATCTTCTTGCCGACCAACAGCAGAGATGCGCTTGCACCGGTGTCCACCGGCTTTGCGCGCCTTACTTTTTTCCACGCAACCGCGGGTTCTCAGGAATTTCGTTGGAACGCCGTCGCCGAGCGTCGTCGTTGAGGTAGGTCCTAGCTGTACCGTCTACATCGTCCAGGCCACACGGGGCGAAAGTACAAAAGATGCGAACGTCGACCGTTAGATGACCGTCTACCGAATATCCGCGGTAAATCGCGCGATTCGATGAAGAACACTAGACCGGTTCATTTGTCACTCGTCTAGAAGCTCGTTTGAAAGCTTCATTTAACTCATTAAGAAGCAAGTAGTGAAATAATATGTAAAAGTTACGTAAATGCAACGTTATCGAAAAAACGTAAATGAAGTAAATTCGTGTCTCGTTAAATTACAAAAGCCGTATTAGGATTATAAACTCAAGTCTGTCATGCTAATCGAGCTTACAAAACGAATTTCTATAATTTGAAATAAAGATTTTGTCATATTGTTATAAGATACTTTGATATTTTCAAAGTTTCATTAAATTGTAGGATCTAGATGAAGGAAGAAATAGCAACAAAAAAGATATCGATCAAATCATTGAAATTCTTTCTTATAATTGCTACGTGAATTTAATAACGTAAATTGATTTTAAAAAATTACAAAGGAAATTATTCCTTATGAAACGTTAACTTGCACTAATTTTTGGTTGCCTACATAAGAAACAAATAATATTTATCTCCGAGATAGCCGAGATATGTACATTGTACATACTGAGTTTGTGAACGAAGCATATCGGATGATGCATTCCAGCTGGCAAGGTTGCACGTTACGAGCCACAGGTGGCTCTTTGAGTTTCTTACGGCTTAAGAATGCGATCTTGCTCGAAACAGCACATATCATCGTAATTCCCTTTCCGGACAAATTTGGCCGGCACGGAGGACATATCGTATGGCAATTAACTTTCAGCGGTGTAAAAACGCGGCGCAATTAAAGAAACTGGAGAAAGTACACGATGCGTATACGAACGACAAGTAAGGAAATATAATCGTAGACGCTGAGATCATTTACCTCTACGATGGGAACTTCTGTACGGTAAAAATACTTGCCGCATTATTCAACAGACTCTTTTTCCAAAGTATGTACACATTTCTTTCGGCATGTTTTAACTGAAAATTGTAGACTCGACGATATCGTTTCCACGCTGCTGCAAAGATCCTAATTGCGCCGTTTAACCGTCTTAATCGCTGTTCTGCTGACTTGACTGTTTCGAGGCTGTTTTGCCGCTGAAATTCACCGAAACGCGTAAAAACATTCGCGCGTGGCGTTTTCCGCCGTATTGCATTCGTATAACGGCGTAATTCAAAATGCGTCGCAATTCAAAATGCATCATAACGCAGAAAGAAATTGTCTGAAAAACATGCGCGTGTGTTTATCATCGAGTTCGGTGCAACTGCACGTATAAACAAATTCACGTGATTTTCATCGAAACTTGCTACAGTCTGCGAATACGTGATTTGTGACCTATGTATCTATCTTCCAGAGAATTCCAATCCAATCTGTCCGATTAGAGTTAACACGTGTGTCTTCTAATTTCTTGTTACACGTATCTGTCCATCGAATTATCGAGAATGAGTCCGTCGTTGTTCACGTGAATCGAGGCTTTTAACATCCGAAAGGAGATTCGAGGATTATGTTAGGTATGTAGTAGGAAGAAAGGATATCACCGTTAGACACGGTGCACACGACGACACGGATTTCATGGTTACTTCAGGGCGCAAACTTCCCCGCGGCAAATTACTCTCTCACTAAGACGCGAAACGCACTTAAGAGCCGCTTATTAATATGCGTTAAGTGTCCGAGGTGTCTCCCTGCCCTCCTCCTCGTTCCCTCCTTTTCGCTGTATCCTTCTTTCTCTTTCTTCGTCCGCTTATTTTTCTCCTTGCGACTCGAGAACGCGTCCGTCATGCGCGTTGCATCACGCGTAGCTGCACATTAAAATTAAATTCGTTAGCGCCCGTACGATCGCACAACATACCTACATTTTCTAGTCCTTGATACGACCGTTACACACCGGCCGATAGTTTTTCCAATTCATTCGCGGCTAGTCTTTAGCGTATTCGCGAATATCGCCGCGAATGAAAAGTAATCGCATCGGTGATGCATCGAAATCGTGCTAATTGGCAGGTAACGAGCGAGCGACAAATTGAAACTGCAAATGATAGAACATCGAGCGAAACGGTTGAACTTGACAAACGACAAAAATCCTCTGCGTTGATATTCTCGGCGATCTATCATAATATTTGATCGGTGTATTTTAATGTATCACGGTTGACCGGACTTTGATACTTCGTTGGCAAATAACGCTGTTTAGACAGATCGACGGCGTTTATACGCGGATATCGGAACGATTCTAGCGTTACAAATCAAATATAAAGGTATTCGCTTGAAGCGTGCATACTCGTCAGCGTCGGGAAAGAAAGACGACGATATTTAAACGAAGGAAGAGAACTCGTACGCGGTAGACTGCGGTGGTTATACATCCTCCGAATGCGTACGCGACTGCTGATGGTTTGTCGTCGTAGCGGTGCACGTGATCCCAGGCCCCTCATCAAGGGTCGTAACTCGTGAAATAATGCGACGACGAATTCGCGTGGATGTAATTCGACGAGCGGTGATCCCGAAACTGCCGGATGATCATAAGACGGTCTCGATCGAAATCTACCATTTAGGCGCTTACTATCGACGAAGACAGCATCGAAGGGTGGGGGGAAGGTAGAAGAAACAAGCCGGAAGCTCCAGGATGATTTCTCTCGAGGGCATCCTCCCCAAGAGTCTCACGTCAAATCGTTGATTACTACCAACCAGTGAGCTGGTTCTTATCTTCTTAATACATGGACAATTCCGTTAATAACGTACCGCAGCAGTTATCCATGAATTGGAAATAAGACCTATAAAACCGAAATAAGCCACCGATACCAACGAAATTAACCCAACTGCTTTTTCGACGTTTTCATTCTATTCGATTCTGATGTACTTCGTGTCGAAGACGTATGAAAGTCTCAACATTTAACTTGCTACTAGGTAATCCTTTAAACCAACTCTAAGACCACAGTTGGATAATTACTTTCTTTACCGATCAAAATATATCGCTGAAAAGCGGCCGATAAAATAGTTATTTCATAGAAATCTTGTATCGCGTTGATCATGTAATCATTTCGTTGTTCAATTTCACTTTCAGGGTTAGGTAGTCTTTTGCTGACCCTGCTCGTGGTCTCGGTGCACAGCGCTCCGACGATGACCCTCGAGGGTAGACGACATAACTCTCCCCCGAAATGGGTGAATCCTTGTGGCCTCGCTGCCGAAGATTTTACCGGTGATTTGGACGTGGTGCAGCTTACAGACTCGCAGCTTCTGCAACAAGTTGTCCTTCAAGCGAAAACAGCACTGATGCACGCGGAACTTTTTCGTGATGATTACGTGAGTACAGATTGCACGTTCATCTTCCTCTTTTCTCTTTCGTTTAGCGCGCGCGCGCGTGTGTATACTCGTCGTCGTTCCCCTCGGAGAAACATTTTCGAAATGCCTCGAATATTTTTCGGGATATCTTCGGTGCGATCCAACTCGCGCGCGGTATCGCCGATCAGAGACGAAGATTAAGTTCATCAATGGTTCAATAATTACTGACGTGACTTCTGGTGAGGATCGGACGGGGAAAGGGGACATCGAGCGGAAGGCAGTTATGGCAGTACTTCCGGTCGTACGGACGTTGATCGTAGAGTCGCACAGACCTTCGAAAGAGATCTCGGACTTACGAATCGTCTTTTGTAGCCGCTCGAGAATATACTTTCGAATTTGATATTACGCCGCTTTGTTTTCCTTCATAAATGCTTTATACTAGTGAATTTTGGCATTATAAAATGTCTATCATCTGAGGAAAAGCAAATACATTAAACCATATAATACATATACGGAGAAAATGAAAGTGGAGCGTGCCATAGTTGTAAATGAAAACGAAATCTTAGAAATAACTCGAGGATAATTTATTCTCTAATATTCTATAAATTGTTTTATCGTTAACGATCTATTTTAACTCTTTGGAGAATATTATTCTCGAATTTGCTCAAGAATTATATTCTTCTAGCATGATTCTTTGCTATCTTAGTTATCATCTATATTTGTTGATTACGTTTTCCTTATTCTTAATTCATCGACTTGAAAGTAGAAAAAATGTAATTACTAAATATATAAACGATGCTTGTTTGACAAAGTGGAAATGCAAACTCTCTCTTATTTTAATCTTGCAACTATCAGATAAACGATTTCGATGAAATATGTAATTCTTTTCGCTGTTCACTTGCTTATATTCTCACCAAATTTTAATCACCAAGTCGTTATTTTAAAAAATAGCCTGCTCTTGTTACGTAATTAGACGGTGACAGTCGTCGATTCCGCCGTGTATTCGAACATTGAAACATTGGTTTTCTTGCGGGATGGATTGGAAAGTGGTCAGGATAAAATTACCCCGTTTCTCTTATTGCCAGTATTACGCGTAATTTTTATTACTCGTAATTGCACATTGGAAATACAGAGTTATAATCGCCGGAAATAAAATTGTTCGAACGGGAGAAAAACTGTTCGATTTCAGTCGCATATCCGATATAACGATCATTGTCGCTGTTTGTCACTGTATTGTGTACCGGCAGGTAGCTCTCGGCCACGTTTTTTTGCGTATATCATCAAACATGTAAGCGATCTTTGGGAGAAAAAAATAGATTCGTGCGACCGCGCACGGAGATCCTTCGTTTCGAAAGAATCTTCCCAGCCTGATCGTGCCTTATTATCTCTAACCAAGGACAATAAATCACGGACCGGGTTCGGCCTCTCGTTGCTCAAGGTTTCTCTTCTGAAACGATCCGAAAGAAGAGACGTGGAAACCGCAGGATCGAAGGTACGGTTACACACGCGAAACTTTACTCTCGTTTTTTAGGATAGATTAAGCTCGTCCCCCTAGTTATACATCGTGCACACGTGTCGACACGATTCCGGGTCTCTATAACTGCGCGTCCTTACGCGCCCGCCAAATTCTTAGACTCACCTGACTCATCCTTGACCATTCTACATGCGCTTCCTGTTTCTTCATATCATACACTGAGCGACTGTGGCGTGAATTAAAATATCGATTACATCGCGTACTCAAACTATTACTTCTAATAGATACTTAGCGAGATTGTTAGTGCGTCGAACGAAATGATAATCACTGGTAAGTCACTGGCAGCAAAACTATAAATCTATAATGTAATGCGAGTTTTATAATACAGCTGGAGGAACATTCAACGCGCGATTGGTGCCGAATGTCCATTACTAAACGACGAAAGGTCCGATTCCTATGCTTATGCCGCTAATATTTGCCTACGCGAGGCGAGTGTACGACAGCGAGAATTAGCATTCATCGCGTGCGACCATAAAGGGTATTTGTGTGTCTCTTCGTACGTATAGGGCTCGTTCCGCCCTGTGGCTCCACCAAAGTCACCGTTACATCATCGTTCCGCGATACTCGATACCGATGTTTTCTAAGTCAGCGCATAATCCGATATCGTTTGGTTCGCTAACGATCTTTCTCTTTCTCCTTCTTCTCCTCCTCCCCCTCCTTCGTTCTCTGTCTTATTCTGGCCCTTCTTGGGAAAACGAACGGCTTTGAACAGCAGGTTGCGCCATTTAGGTAGAAACGTGTTCTACCAAGACAGAATTATCGTCGTTCTCCTCGACATTTATCCAACTTTCTCAGATCCAACCGAAGCTTCGGCAGGGGGCCTCTAAGGACGCTCGTGCTGATACCGATTCTAGGCGACGTACTGTCTGGTGGTCCAGTGACGTCACCGTCCACCTCGTTATCGTTTAAACGTCGACAGACACTCTGTAGAGCGTAGGGAAAAGGTAGATTAGCAAGGGATACCGAGAAGCAAGGAAGTTCGTGAGACTGATCGCTCTCGCATGCACGTGGCGTGTTTTGCGATACAGTTTCGATCCGCGAATCCTTTGTGCGCGAACTTTGCTACGTATTTGTATCAGATATTTTAATCGATACAAGTGACTTTCGTTAAAATTTATCACGCTTAAAAATATTAGAAATAGTCGCGTATTAGGTTTAGGTGAACCGCTGGCTATTTTAAGTAGTATAGGAGATTTCTTGCTATTCGATTGCACGCTTCCAACTGTTTGTATTTTTAATTATTTCATCACAAGTCGTTTTAATTATTATCATATTATTTTATCATAAGTAATTTTATCATAATTATTTCGATTTTTATCGCGTCGAATATCTATTAATGGGAAAAATTAACAAGCGAAAAACCATGCTTTCGGGTAAACATAGATTTGTGTGACACGTCCTTGTAAGACGTTCGTGAGCAAGTATGGGTGATTACATATCCGATATTCTGTTCTTCGTAGATAGGAAGTCCGACGTCTACGAGTCGCGTATATGCGCGTCGGTACGTGAAGGAATCGGATAAAATATCGGAAGCGGAGGATTCCAATAAATCAGAATCGGAAGCTGCCCCTCCCCGCCAAGGATGGGGCATCTATACACCACACCGGCACTCTGCCTGCATACTAAAGCGCAGACCGGATATACAACCCGCCAGTGCATTTACTCACCTCGATACATTCAGTACGCACTACGACACGTATTTTCTGCTACTCGGTTGGCTGGATGTCGATCCGTACGGTTTCATTTAATGCTGACATATTTTTCAAATATGTAGGTAGAGAATCGTTTTACCTAGAAAATATTACTGCGAGTACCGTACTTTGAGTGTTTTTTTATTATCTTTGCACGTTCATATGTCCCATAAATGCATAAAGATCTGTAGCATAATAATTATCAATTCGAACGTAACCAATACGAACTCCGCCACGTTCTTTCAGTCGTTTTCGACATAATTATACTTTTACCTAAGGTTAAAAATATCTTCAGTTTGAACAATATATGAAACAAGTCTTATTGGTATGCGCGACTTCGAATTAAACGTTTTCTTGAAGCATTAAAGATACTTCTCGTTTGCTAAAACGAGAGCAAGATTGGAATATCAAAATTCGCGAGGATCGTAGACAGAATGAAAAAACTAGACTCAGAACTTCCAAGAGAATTTATTCGATTCACCAGTTCGTCTTACGAGTTCTTTTCCCAGAAAATTCCTAAAAATTCGTAGATCTAGAAATATTCTGAAACGAAAGTAGAATTAATCGAGCGGGAAAGTTTGAAATTGAAAAGATTTCCATTCGCGTGAAGCATTCCCTTTGTGTCTCGTGGAGTCGCGAGCACAGAGCGAGCCATTCGATCGGTTCGAGGCCGTCGCACCGAAATTTTATAACTTCTAATAAGCGGTGGAGCGGTGAAGCCGCGCTAGAAGAAAGACTGAGAGGCTAATTGATTTTGACGGGTCCTCGGGAGTACCACAGAGACCATACCTACTCTCGCCAGCCTACTTCCTGTCAGTTTTCAGCCCGGTTTTACGATTATTCGTGCCTCGGTGTGGCCGAGGAGACTTTTACGAGGCACAAAAGACCCGCGTCTCAGATTTGCTCGCCGCCAGTGGTTGTTAGCGACAATTCCTTTCATTCTTCGTTGTTTCTTCTCCCTTTCCTATTCGTTCGCTCGCTAAAACCATTTCGTGACCGCCTTCCAACAAGCAACAATACGAGAAACCCACGCATTTCACCTGACCTGCGGATATTCGCGATCCGTTCGGTTTCGAAATCGATAAAACACCACCTTTTATAACTTCTCTAGTTCCTGTGGCTCGCAGCTGTGTATACTGTTGACTATAAGTATTTCGACACAGTCGAATTATCGCAAATTTATAAAATATCGAACGAAACTCTTTAGTCCAATTTTGGGCTTTGATCTTATCTCAAATAATCATATACAGTTAGTAGATATTAATAATAAAAATAATAGTTAACATCAATTAGTATAGAGAAGGGATCAATAATTGAAAATAGCTGTTCACTGTTTAGACCTTAAAGCGATTGAAATACGTATGACTAGCAACAATCAGAAAAGTTTCTATAAATTTCATGAAGCGTCAACTGTTCGTTGCAGATAATCATAGGATTAGAGCGATACAGGTATATGTTTCGGCTTTTGGTTTAAATTTGCCGGAGCGTTTAATTCTCAATTAAGTAGAGACACTTTGTTCGATCACAATCATGAAAATATAATAAAAATGAGAGACTCGTGGTTAACTAACGAGCATCGGCAGAAATAAGCCATAAAACGTGCCGATGGAATTCCAGTAGATCATTTGAACACTTCAATTCGGGATGAAGCGGAAAGGCTGTAAGATCAATTCAGAAATGAACTTGTAAGAATACGTTTTAACGCGTATTTATTATACCGTTCGTTATACGCGGGAACCGTTCGCGTAAAATAATCATAAAATTATTTAATTACCCATTTCGATGCCTGTTCATGAAGCTCCTCCGCGTATTGAAGGGTTCCCTGGACAGTCAATGTTATACACGCTTGGTGATAATAATAGTTCGTGACGCAATCAATGACCGCTCGGTTTTAATCATCGTGTTTAATGTTCCCAATACAAAGTCTCTATTTTGAAAGGTATCTGTGTCCTCTCGAAGGGTTTCGTAATGATTTGGGCGTGGAAAGGGATCGATTACCGATCGAAGAGAACGACTAGCTTTAAATACGACAGGCTCACACTGTTGTGCGAGGATTCCACTCATCGAGTAGTTCGTTTCATCTTTCGATTTTCTGCCGTTTTCTATTCCTGTTTTGCCTTTCCGCGATACACTTCAAATTTACATTTTAGGTACAGTGGCTCGCGAACATCTTCTATGAATGTATCAGGTATATGTGTTATATATGAAACATTTTGAAATTTCATTAGCGTGTTACAGCGTTAATAAAATTTCAAAATATTCTACATGACACGCTTAATGTTAACATTTCTGTGGTCATTGATCAAATACTGTCATGAACCACTGTACGTTTCAAGATATTTGCAGGGTCACAATCGTAGTGGTGTAAGTCAGTGCTCTGCTACCTTTCATCAGGTAGTGTTCTGCGTTCGTTATTCTAAAAATTCATTAAGTTTCTCGAGAAAGTATCTTGGCGAAGAACGAAATTACAACTTAATTGTTTTTAAATTTAATTTTAACAGTCGAAGTATTTACACGAGGAAATTTAAATTTCCAAAATGTTGATTTATACTACTAGGATTTTCAGCCCGACATTTCTTTCAATCCATATATTTTTCAAATTCTGCAAGTTGCGAATATAGAATTCGACTTACATTTCGATTTACCTCTTACTTCTTATTGGCTGATTAACCTCCGATTTGCTAACTGATGGTTCGTTTTATTAATAAATAATTTATCGAAATTATTCCTGGCAACCGCATAGTTCTCAGGTTGCCGCATAGTTCTCTAGTTGTTTGCTTGTCAAAGTATTATCGCAGTCTGCAGCTCGTGAGAGTAGTATCGCATGATGATTATTTCCATTCCTGGGCCAGATAAGAGCCTGGATAACTACGTTATCTTTGTGCGGGCCAGCTGGTCCGAGATGCGAGGTCGAAGACACATTCGATGATACAATAAGTGCTTATTTCAGCTTGAGACAGATCGATTTTTTTAAATCTATTTAAAATAGTAGTTTCAACGTGAAAGCATTTATAATGTAATCACTAAGTGATTCAATCGACGGGTTTGATTATTTACCATGATACAATGGTATGCCAAAGTCGAAACTCTCAATGAAACCATTACGAGATTATCGTATTTACAATTTACGTTTCACTATGTTTCAAGATTATAGAAATAAAATACGAAGGCAACGAATGAAAATTCCTGTCATTTACAGAAGAGAAATATTAACATTCAATATCAGCATATAATTAATGAAATATCTCTACATGGATTAGAAGCATTTTTCAAATCTTCCACCGCGTCAAATCTGCTACCAGCGTCTCGTCTTACAAAATTCGAGTGAATCGATACAAACATTGATATCCAGTTGCCTATATGAACGTCAATGTTGTTACATCAATCAAAATATCGGATTACTTTTCTATCGCAGTTTCGACTTCCTTTGGCTAAAGTCAACTTCCTTGCACAATCGCGGCTGGGTCATCGAACGAGTCCTACGATCTTTGGCCATTGAATTAGGATCACACCTGCACATATTTCACCTTTTTGGTTACAATAGCAATTACTAATAATTAGACACTATATCAGAGTATATTCATCTGCTATGAATTTTCTCAACAATCTAATATAATATGTATATATATAATACCCGAGTGATTAACAAACGTTATTATTAGCCATTCGTTCACGTATCCAAGTTTTACTCAAGAACTGAACAATTAAAAAATGTTAAAAATTCCGGGCGATTTTAATTCCGAGTAATTGACCGGTAACCGTACTGTACCATGAAACGAGAATTTTCGCGCGAAACGAAGCGTTTGGACGCGTGCCGATGCGACCTTGTGATCGCGTTAGATCCTTTTATATTGGGTACGCGGCGCTTAAAGTTTCGCGGAACGTAGGCTGTAATGGAGCATCCCGAAGTCGTGACACGATACGCGCGAGGGCTTCTCCCTTCCTTTCAGCTCGTTACTCGACTCTGTAAGTACATACTCGTTCGCATGGTTCGTGATTCATAACGTTCAGACCGATGGAACCTGTACTTGGGTAACGCAATTAGCGGGACTAGCCTGGCGCCTGAGCTTCCAAGTAATTTCTTGGTAACGATCTAGCTTTTACACAAGCTGAGCCACCTTGGTATTCCCAAAAAGTGAACGACGTAGCTCGAGGCGGGCGCGTGCACCGTTCGCATGGGGACTCGCGATACGCTTACTCATCCGTCAGCATGGCTTGTCCACGTTCCCATCGTACCAGGAACGAGGGATATCGAGAGAGGTTGTGCTCGTGAACGAGGCGCTGCTCCCTGTTTAATCGGTGACTAAACTCGCTAACCTGTTATTGAACCATACTGCTCCCATAATGAAGGTGCAGTGCGAAAATTTTGCATATATATGAACCAGTTTGGATACGACGCGATCGCGTTAACTTTCACAATAAAGACATTTGGTGTTTCATGGCCGATTATTGGTACCTTTGACGCACGAATATAGGGTATTTGCACGTCGCATAACAGTTAACACGAAGAAAAATGTACGTTCTTCGTTAGGAACTTTGTTGCTCTGTGTACGATCTTTTATCGTCGATGCTGCATTCTCCGCTCTTTTTGTGTGTTTTCCTTTTTCCTAATCGATAAATTATCAACTTTGAATATAAACGAGTAATAACGTCTACGCAAGTTAAGTTTGATGTCATTCGTCACGTGTTGTTTCATAAGGAAAACAGATAATGTTCAGCTAATATGCGTAATTTTTTTTTTGAAAGGTACAAAAAGGCATCAAAACAACGCAGCTGAGGTAGTTACGATCTAGTAAATCTAGTACGACGACTTTGTAAGTAGAATGAATACTGTCGGACACGATTTATTATGGAAGAGTAGATTTGAACATTTTTTAAGCTTTTTTTCTTTTTTACTTTTTATACGTTTTCTACCGGGGAAAGACGACGGGTGAAATTTAATTATTAGTTATTACATGGGTTGTGGTTGAAGATTCTGAAGAGAATTTGATTTATTTTTATATAACGAATCATCTGCTCTCAGATTGTACGATATTTTCAACTACATTTCGATGTATAATGTCTTTTTGTAATTTGAAAATTATTTTAAAATATGTCACTTTTCTAGACAAACGTCATTTTAATCACACGTACAATTTTTTTCGTGATTTTACAGGCTAGACGAACGTTCAGCATCGACTTCGCCGAGCTACACTTATCGTTTAAAAACAGTCATTACGATTGGCTTCCCGGGCAACAGCAAATTCCCAAGCAACTAGGAGAACAGCTGGAGCAAGAATTTCTAGACAGATTAGAAGTATGTATAGATAGCAGTTTCTTCTTTTTTCCTGCTTGTTTACTTCTTTTTTCTTCACTAACAGAATGCGAATAGCAGAAATAAAGACAGTAATTAACGAAACGTTTAATTTCGAGTCACTTGTTATTTAACATTCAATTAATCAAGTCATCATGCCCTAAAGACCTAGCAGTAGATTTACATTTATCGTCTTTGTGAAATTGGTTCTCCTAATGCATTCTATGCTAATATAATCTCCTAGCTTTATACATTATTTTTCATTTACACGTGTTAAGTGGAAAAAGTATATATTTTAATAATTTTAACAATAAAAAATAAAGTATTGTTAGACATTATGTAATTTTGTCATAGATTGAGTAGCAAAACTGACGTAATTAAGTATAGAATTTAAGGAAATTTTCGTAAAAGCATTGAAAGTAAAAGTTGCACTAAACCACATTTTTCTCTAAATACGAGCTTACACGATTTATTCCAATAAACTGTATTAATTATATACAGTGGAGGAATTAATTTTTTCTAAATAAACTTCAGATAATATAACAAAGTCTCTTGTAGTATCTATATATCTTTATGTAATACTTTTATGTTCACCTTTAATAGCTAGTTACAAAGTTCGTTGAATATTAAGATCAGTCCATTTTTACTGTTCCCTTGAATCAATTCAAATGCAAATTATTTTTCAGAGATACACTTAAATTAAAAAATAATTTCTTGTTTTCACAGCTTGATACGGCCTTGATCGATACGTATGAATATATGCAAAAGTTTGCAGTGGGTCTAGAACAGGTAGTTTGGGATCAAGAAGATCTAAACCTTCAGTTTAGCAAGCAATTTAAGGCCACCGAAACTGCACTGCGAACGGTGAGTGTACATTTACGTTGAAACACTTTGTCTTGGAGAACGCTAGTCTAAATTATGATATCTTATTTCCCGTTCCCTTTATTTTTTCCGATAAAAAAAACAAGTTACTGAACAGCTTTCACAATGGTACCATCTCACTGAATGCTATTAGCCTGAATCACGTTACCTTCTATTGTCGCAAACGCGATAAAAAAGATACTTTGCTTTTACGAGTTTGACGCAAAACTTGCGCGACTAAACACTCGAACCTCGTGAAAAAGTTTATAGCTATATCGTCCGTTCGACCAATCTGGATCGCTGTTCTGTCTAGTCAACTTCCACTCGATTTCTCTGATTTCTTATTATCGGTTCTTTTTCCAGCCATTTAACATTGAGAGAACAAAGCATTATATACCTCGAATATTTTTTGATACGTTTGTTACATTATACAACATAGGTTATGAATTATTATGTATTCATACTAATGATCAATATTACACACTACGATTCTTTAAACACTTGTTCAATCCTTTATTAGTCTGATACGAGTTAAATCGCCAAAATGTAAAATATATATTTTTCCCACGCGCATTTTATTTTTCCTGCCAAAATTATCGCACTTCTCGCTGACTGTCTCTGCTACTCTGACAACGCAAGACCATTTGTTAGCCAAGTTTTTTACCAGTAATTAAATTATTACTCACTTATCAGAGATCTAAGCTATATCGCTATAACATTGCTTGCATTCCATATTTCAATGTTTCTATACTCGTTCGAATCGAAACATCAATTCCACTGAATTTATACGGAATACGTTCACTAGATTGGTAAACGTCTATCTATTCATTTATAAATCTAAGGAGACTTTCCGTTAATAGTCTGCGGATATTTGTCTCGCTTACGGAAAGTTTAAGTATACAGAAATATATAGAATGTATGCACTATACAAAAATGTATGAAATATTTAAAGTATTCGTAAAGTATTCTCTGATTGTTCTTACAAAAGCATAAATCATTTTGGACATCCGCGCTCCAATTAACATTTGTCTCCTACGCATAGAAAGCACTTCGATGTTCATCAGAACGAACCATAACATTAGGAAATATACATTTGCAGGTGTTGTGCGAGCTGCAAGTGGCATTGATGGAGCGGCAGCTATCTCCACGGCCAGACGTGTCACGCGACATCATGAATTCGGATATTCGTGGCTTGGCATCTTCAGAGACGTCCCGCATGTTACGCGACTGGGTAATCTTTCGGGACTACATGAACGGGCTGGAATACGTGGTGCAAGTGTTCGAACACTTACTCCGCGGTCTGCAGTCCTGAGGATGGCAAGGCGGAAGCCGAAGAAGGGCTACCAGGCGACGACTCGCCCATCTCAGGAAACCGGAACAGTTCAACCTGGATGGCCAACTCTCGTCATGAGGTTGGAGAAGAAAGTGGGTAACGGGGAAAGAACCTAGGCGTGCTCTGCCAAGCAGGCCCAGGGGCTACCTACTCTTCTCGGTTCCAGTGAGATGTGTCTCCATGGCGACGATCGGCCTATCCGTCGGCCACAGATCAGCTAATAATGCTGCATCACAGTGAAACCGACAGATATACCGTATCGTCGGAACGCGAAAGTGTGCGTGTGTATCTGTATCAAGTTGACTAGCATGACTTTGAGACAGAGAATCGACGAAAATCGTTCAAGAATCTCGTCAATAACATACACCGCCCGTCGTTGATGCTCACCGAGATTCCACAGTGAGACAACCAAGGAGATAGTGTGAACAACAAGAAACAGAGAGTCGTACGATGAGCAGCCCATTGGCTTTCGCCGCCGTAGTTCACGAACGTGTGTCAATATTACTCGATTTCGTACGCGCTTACACCTAGTACGCGTCATATATATTACGCGTGAAAATCCATGTCCAAAGTATAATTATTATATAGAAGAGGATCGCTGAAGATGACAGACACCAGTTCCGTGCAACATCTTACCGTTCCTTGAGATTTCCATCATCGAGCAAAGCGTTGTACTCTTAAGTTTGTTCTGATTTATCAGTTCTTTCACGTTTGGTATCGCTGCTCTGACATTGTGCTCTTAAATTACTCGTGTGCATCGATCGATTTTTAGAAAATCACTCATAAAGTTTAGCATTTTATCGGCTTAATGACCCATTCTAATATTTTATACCGTTAAACGTAAATTTCTTTCTTGTCATTTAACAAAACGCTATCTGATTTTACTCGGCAATTTTACTCACATTTTACTCCATGATATCTCACTTTTAATCCGCGTGCATTTAAAATATAGATGTTTATACAATTGCAAACTTATTCTCCTTGAGCACTAATCATCGATGATCATTCTGCCCATTTGGACAATGTATCAATGTGTTTTCTCTTTCGAATAATTCTCTTTTAAAAACGGAGTTGCTTCGTTCGTGTTCGAAAGTTTCAAAGCAGCGGCACCAACAAATATTTCACTGTCATTTTCATTCAGGGATTCATTGAGGGAAAAGAAACGAACAAGACGTGAAAGAAGTTGAGCCGACAGGGAGAGAGGAAAGGATTCAGAGGGAATCCGTCTAAACGAGCTTGTGCGCCGCAATGGCATTATATCATAAGTATACAAGAAAATACAGTATTCGCGCTTTAACTTAGACTATGCGTGTCGTGCGAGAAGGAAGTAAGAGAAATTTCTGCGTATGTGCTATGCCGCGTGATATCACGCGCGAACCCTGAAAAAAGGTACAGCACGGCGTCGATTGAATCATCGACGACGAAAGAAAACAAATCTCTCGACGAGCCATCCGCGCCCACTCTTAATCCTACATGATAATTTATTGACTAACTGTAATATTATTATATTCGTATTTATTCAGATTATTTATTTTATTTTTGTAAAGATTTTACATGTCTGATTAACTGTATTTAAAGTATCTAGTTGAGCTTAAAATTACCTAGAGTATAGGAAAAATACAGAAGGATATATATTATTATTATTAATTATTATTATTAATATTATTAGTAGAATTTTAATAGTATCATTAGGGGAAGAAGGAAACGCATCGACGCGGCCGACGCCATTTTACGTTACGCGCCGCGCTGCTGCTGCAACTCCCTTCGCTCGACGTACTTTTCTACGGTATGAACATTTAAAATTTCATAACGATACATACGATCCGCAACGTGCGTTCCTCCCGCTCTTTTTATCCGTTGTGATGATTTATTTTCAACGATTGATTCTAAATCAATTTTATCCGGCATTGGTTCACTGGCTGGGCTTTTATGACAAAATTTCTTTTCCTTCTTTATTCTTTTTTCCTTATTTCTCTTTTCTTTTTTTTTTTTTTTGTTTTATATACATATATACATATATATAGTGCCTGATACTTCCGTTTTTATCCGAGACTGTTGTAGGCTGAACAAAACGTAATCTTCAATGACTCGAAAGTATTATAATTTTATCAGTAATTCAAGTGCATTTTATCTTCTGTACTAGGATTTTAATCTCTCGTAAAATTCGTTTATTTTTACTACCATCGATTTTTACTGAAACTTTACTATTCCACTTTCACTTTTTATTCCATACACTTTCCTGTCTAGAAGAAAGCGTCGCGTAAGGTATCACTTCGACATTCGCTCGAAGACGGTCGACTTCACAGACTTTTCGTACTTACAATCCGAAACTTGGATACGGATAAGCGCGTTCCGTTCCGCAAAAGAAAGGACCGCTTACTTTCATATTTAATTTTCATGTCATTGGCGGCCTATAAGCTTACCATAGATAGTTAGTATAAAGCGTGCAGAAAGTTCACGACTGGTCGCACTGTTCGTGTGATTTTGTAAAGTGTACGCGGATGCACGTTATACGAGACGCACTTTCAATCCGATATCATCGTATCTGTGATATGCATCGTCGAACGTCGCTCACATGATTAATTATTATCATCGTCGAATTGTACTAACTGATTTTTCCGAGTTCTGATTTCGTCGAAGGGGAGGGAAAGGAAGAAAGATAAATAGAGGATGTATCAAAAGAAGGCGCTTATGCGTGCTGATATAAAACAATATGAGAGAGGGAGAGAAAGGCCGATGTGTGTGGCAATGTCGATCTCACGAATCGATCTCGAATGCGTATTTCATTTTATCACTGCTATTTTATATATTTTTTATTTAGTAGATCGTCACTTATTCTTTGACGGTATCGATCATTTTTTTTAGCTTCTTTTTCATTTTCCTCTTTTATTTCTCTCTCTCTTTTACATAAGGAAGACTGCCATTTTAGTTAGAATCGTTCCAATCATCGTAGGATACGAATCTATTTAAAAATCGGACGCGTTTGACATTCGAGAAGAAAAGAGGTCGCAGATTTGTAAACGCTAGGAAGGACTTCGGCAATTGCACGTATTGATCAGAAAGCAGCAGCGCAGCCTGTTCGAGCGTCGATTAGCAAAATAATCCTACCGATTGCCGATATGGATTCTATCTTTTTATTTCTCTTTGAATTTGAATTCGATCAACTTTTTATTCGAATTTAATTTCACGTCGAATCACCGCGCGCACGCTATTTCTTTGGCAAATTTTTCCCGTCTTTTGTCATTAGACGCGGTGTATTTATGTAAAGATACATGGAACGTGTCTGTTAAAAAAATGAAGGAAAAAGGAAGCTCATTTTTCCTATGGAATTGAATTGGATGAAATGATCGTTGATTCAAACGATTGGAAGAATATTAGAGTAGTTTCCGGTGATGCGTTTCACGGGCAGATTCTACGTGATCGATACGGGCGATATAAAATTTTGCGTAAAATAATTATTGATCGCTTGGTATATGTTGTACATAAACAGATTTGATGATATAGAAGCTGCAAAGTATAATTATATATGTGAATATGTAATATGTACACGAGCCCCTACCCTAGAACGTCCGCTCTGTTGTATCATATTAAACCAAAGACAGTTCAACATGGTATATCTTGCGTTTCATTTCATTTTGGCGATACTTTCCAATCCTCTTGCGTATTTTCCTTCGTTTGAGAGATAAATTAGAAAGCATGATGAGATGTTTTATTTTTTAAGTGTTCAGTGTATCCAAATATCGAATATTTTATTATAATGCATGGTAATTTATTGGCGCGAACTCCAGTATTCTTGACAGTATTCTTATTATATTTATCAGGTGGAAAATAAAAGTTTTAATTTATATTTTAATTAATTCCTTTTAATATTTATCGAAGGAAACAGAAACACGAAATCAATTAAATTGATATTAAGCAATGCAAAAGTACAGTTATTGGCAATTAGCGGTTTTCGATAAAACATCAATTCTCTCTTTTCAAATTTTCTTTTATTCTCTGTACATGTCCAGAATTACACGTTCGTAATTGAATAATGAGAATCTTTGTTATTCGAACGTTCTATTATTCGGACATTATATATTTTATTAAAATATTATACCTACACATGTAATAAATATACAATGTCTATCTTTTTCTATAAAGCGATATTTCTTCACAATGATTCGGTGTAATCGATATAGAAATAACACAGATGTATTGTCAGGGCGTTATTACACGAAATACAAAAATACAATGATTGCGATATGCATTCCATAAAACTTTTATTCAATAACCGAGCACGTCCATCGGACAAAGTTACTTTCCGAAACATTTTGAATAATAATCAAAGAGTAAATGAAACCAGTGATAGCAGTAATGAAGAGGTATCACTTCGTTCCGTGGTATTTACAGCACCGGAAAAAGGCTTCTTAAAAGGTTGGAGGCTTAAAAGGAATGTGACATAAAAGAACTAAGGACACAGGTGAAAAGAATGATAAGTCACATTTTGTCGTCAACCAGTTCCACGTTAAAGCTAGATATCTTTTCCTTCGACTTTGAAGCTTCCTGAATATTTAAAAAATATAAATGACATTGTTTAATTACGTCAAACTAGCATCAACGACAAAGTAACTTTATTCGTTTCTTACAAAAGATCGCGAACCTATCACCCATTTCCAAAAAGCTGATACCTTTGAATCTAATCAGGTATTTTCCTTCCTCGACTATTTCGTATTGAAACACTTTTTTTTTAGTCAAATGACACAAAATTCAGAGTTAACAAAAATGAAGTTTTAGATTTTAAACTTTCACGACGATTAAACGAAGGAAGTCGGTACGTTTCGCTTTGTTCCAACGTTTCGTGAACATTTCGATTCCCTTCTTCAGGAAAGATCCGAGACGAGATTGAAAGCTGAATAATCACACGTGGTACGTGATTCAATCGTCGTGAAAGCTCACCTTCTGAAACTACAAATATCAAGAATGAAATTATCATATTTCTGGCGTGGCTTCCTGTAAAATTGTAACACGTTCTTCGGTTTCGATTTTCTTGTCATGGCGGTGCGTATCGATCGTCGCTCGATCCCGTTGCTGAATTTGCTAGTCGAGCAAGAACGACTGGTCGTTTCCCATGATCAATGGCCGAGTCGCTGTGCGTTCGGTGCTGTCTACGTCTTCGATGTTTGAGAGGAAACGCGTAAGTACATGATCATCGTCCCGAGCACGGCTCTGTCCCAAGCCGCCGTGTTTACCCATGCTGTTAGCTCGTTGTCATCGCTCTCCCAACTTACCTTCTCATAAGGATTTCCACTTCACTCGTGCTGACCGTCTGTTTGACGATCCCTGCCCGCCTTCCCTTCTATGTCCTCGCCCAGGTGGTTTCCCGAGCGCCGCCAAGGTGTCAATGTTTTGCCTAGCCATTAAGATCGTTAGTCCTCCTTCCTGTATCGTTGCGTATATTTGGTTGGAGAACGATCCTGACGATCGAATTTTATCATAATCATGCTTCGAGCAAACTAGCTTGTTCAGCATTAGTCGAATACGAACTTTGGAATTAATTATGAAACACTTGGTGTCTGGGATTATGGTAATTGTAGAATTTCGTGACTTGTACCAATTTTGATTATTTCACTGCAGTCTTTTTTAAAAGGTTTCGCGTCTATCATCTCTGTTAAAACGTAAGAGAAAGAGGAGAAGCGCGAGGAACGATATGAGTTTCATTGTTTTATCAAGAAAGTGTTTACAATGTTTTCTTCCTTCGTCAAAGTAAACAAAATTATGTTATGTTCTCAATTCGCTCGGTGTTTTAAATTTAGCGAAAAAGTTAGATGGAGTTGGATTTCGGTAAATAACTATTTCCATCGTTTAAAAAATTGTTGGCCCAGATTTAACTCAAGCTTTTTAACAGATTTCCAACGTTGTATCGTTTAAACTGAAAAGACGCGGAAAGTAAAAGGAATAAGAGAAATTACGGTATTGAACTCATCTCGACCGCAGACGATTGCTAATAATCTTTTCGCTCTTTTATTCCCGACACGTTTAATAATAAGAAGACGTATACCGAAAACAGGCGCGAAAATGTGAAAAGAAGAGTAAAGTAGAAAAGTGAAATCGCGCGGTGATTCAGAGGAGCCGAGCGTGTTTTGAAATATTGTCAGAGAAGATATAAATATTCATACGGCCCGTTACAAAGAGATGATCAGAAAGCAGACAAGTATTTAAAGGTGGTTAACAAGGCGGCAGCGAACAGTGGAATCCGAAAGGTCCGGCGCATACATACCGGTGGACCCAATAGCAGAGGGCCGAAAAGGATGATTCGCCGGTGTCTTCGCTGATGATGCAGGTAGGGATCGACGATCGGATCTCATGCGGCGAGGTATGAATGAGTCGTGAGAAGAGGCCAAAAAAATCGGTCGGTACCATGAATGGCTGGGAAAACTGCGACGTTCCCGCGGAGAATCCTACTCTCTCTCTCGCTCTCTTTCTTCATCTTCCATTTCCTTGCGGCTGTTCTTTTTTCGTTTTGCCCGATCCTCGATGACGGCGAAGTGCCGACGATCCTTTTGCACTTCGTTTCTGAAGCGAGTCCTGGGAGCGGACCGGAATCGTCTAGCCTCCGTTGCCGCGGGCAAATACTTCGGCTCCTTTCAGCTCGAAAAAAATAGGAGGCCTCGTTGTAATTAGGACAGTGCGCCCGCATGGCCTGTTGGACGGAGTCTCCACCACCTCCTCACCATTCTCCTTCATCACCCGCTATCTCGCTTCTCCTGTCTTTTTCTATTCTCCGGTAGCTCTCTCTTTTCTGTTATCCCTATCCTTTACCATCTTCTCTTTTACTCGCTTCCTCTGTCGTCCTTGAATACCCGAAGGCATCTTGCCGCTACATTCCTAGTGACCCTCGAGACAACTTTCAATAACGTTGAGACAAAAGGCTTCCAAAGTTGAGTGGTGCTGTGGCGGGGCGCCTTGCAACCCATTGCATGTGTGGACGTAACGCCTCGCGTGTGATGCCAGAATTCGACGATTGGGGTTGCTCCGTGTTTAAAAGGACGTTGATCGTTACCATGCCGATCGAAATCGGATCAGCAATACACAGTGGCTTACGAAGGTATTTCAACGCTTGTAGACGTCTTTTATCAATGTGTCGTGTATGTTAAACAGCTTGAAATTTCAACTGTCATTATTATATATATTATACTATTATATTAACACTAAAATTATAAGATGAACGAAATTGTAGCGAAATTTATCTCTCGCAAGATACTTCTTAAACTAGAAAAATTTACCGAATGTCCAGCTGGAGAAATTGTAAAGTACAAATTAAATAATAATAAAAAAAGAAAAGAAACGCCTTCTCTTCGTTTGTATCGATGGTGTAACTTACCGACTTGTTAAGGAAGAATTAGGAAGTGTTCTAGTTTTTCTAAAGTGAAATCTGAAATTGTAGGGATCGCACTCAGAAAAGCAAATATATAACTATTTTTAAGAACAGTGGATTGAGAGGCGGTTCCGTACTAATAGCTTTCACCCCTCATCCTATTACTACGGACACCGTGCTTTAGAACGATTTAGATTTATTATTTTGACAGGCTAGTTAGGAAAACACGCCTGGCTAACCTAAGTAAGTATCTGCCTTGTCTAAACGTATATAGCATGAAAGTTAATAATAGTTTCGTAGCTGTAGTCTCTTTCCCTTGTGAAAACAAATTCGTTGAGACGTGGTAAACGACGAACGACTCTAATAGAAATACTATGGGATATTTGAATATCGAATGAAACGATACGTGACGAAAACGTTGCTCGTGTGCACCTACGCCGATGAATAAATTAGTCACAGTATCGAAACGTTGCGAGATCAACCCTTGGAAAAGTTGGCAATCTTTGAACGACAAAGTGACGAAGCTAACGCTGAAAAATCGAACAATCGTGCGTGATACGTATATTCGTCGGTTTGTCTCGCTAGGAATCTATATAGGAGCATGATCTGAAGCATCGTAGGACGCGGTTTCTCTCGGTCAATGTCGAGATGGCTTCAGAGAAAAGAGGTGCCGTTCGTGGGAACCGTGAGACCGCTTCCGAGAAGGCTGAACAGCACGTAGACATCGGCCGGAAAAAAGAAGGTGGATGGAAGATTGGAACGTGGAGGGACGATCGGCATTATGGAAATTCGGCTGTTTCGCAATATTAGCGTCGGTGTGGTACAGCGACGGTTGTGAGGGAACGATGATCGCGTCGCGGTGGTTCGAGCCACGATTTCGACCAGCTGCTCTGGGCCAACGAGATGCATTTTGTCGCGAGATAACGCGGCGTGGACGATTCGGGCACGTGGGTGGGACAACCGATAACCGGTGAAACACACGAACACTTTTAACGACTAATTGCCGTAGATAGGAGCGTTCGAGAAGCTGGGTGTGGAACTGGTATAATATCGTCGATCGTCCTCGCAAAATGCATGGGAACCGGAGTCATCTGGCCGAGGTGTGCGTCATCATTCCTGTATCCATGTGGATTTCCATAACGATCTTGATCTGCATGTGCAACCTGCTACCGTGAAGAACGATGACGGTCAGGAATGAAAGACCGAACGGTGTCGGACTACTATTTTCAATGACTATAGCTTTCCTCGATCCTGTTACATTACAATCATTAGACTGTGAATGTTTATGTATCCATATGAGAGATTTAATGATAAAAGGGACGTATAAAAAGGTAAGTAGGAGTTATGATATTTAGCAGATGAAGTAAGGTACTCTATTTATGTTCCATTTCCTTAGTTACATACAGTGGCTGATGAAAGTATTCGGTGAAGTATTTCCATTAAGTTTTGCAGAAGTTGTTCATAAATATATCATATGTATTATGCGAAACATTTTGGAATTTCATTGCCACTATATTAGGACAAGACGATCATGGTAAATATAATTATATTGGTAAAATTTGAAAGGAATTTGTAAACGTATGTAAAAGTTACGAGATATTTTATTGAAGGCATAGATATATTTCAGTATTTAGCGAGACCATCATCAGCGCTGATTACGTCTTCAAACTCATCGTTCCTGTTGTATATTAATTTTTTACTAACACTTTACAAGTGAAATACATATATTTTTAAATTGCCTTCAAATTTTACCAATATAATCGCTGTTTTCACGATTAATCAGAAGCGTATACCGCTGCTTCCTCTGTTTCCTATTACGAAACTAACGAAAGAAATTTCTGAATGACAAAATTTCTGAAATAATTACTCGATGATATAACCAGGCAGCGCGTCGTTTCACGAGTTAAAGAAAATACATGGTCCGTCGTGCTTCGTCGAGCCATTACGGATCGTTACAGATCTCTGAGACCCTTATGGGAAGTAGTCGCGGCTCGAAGGTAGTCGGTTTAGTGGCGGTGGCGAAGGTTTAAGAACGTAGTCTGAAGCGGGACGACGAGGTCGCGACATCGTGACCACGGCCAGCCACTGATTTACATATTGTCCACCAGTGAAGCAGCATCGCGGCTCTTTGTTTTGGAATGCCTGCCGAGAGCGAGGAGAGGAGCCTTCCATCTTCGTTTTTCTCGGCTCGGACTCTCTTTTTCTCTCTACTTCGTTCGTAATAGCGTCCAGATCCCGACGCCGGTGCTATCCACCGAACCACCAACGTCGATCTCCCCGAGAACTCAGAGAGAAGGCGTCGGGGTAATGCATTCTCATTTTTCGAACGGCGACACCCTTTCTGTTGTTCCATTCGCTGTAAACGAGCAAGGCCGACGATCAGCAGATTAGAAAATTCTTCGAGTCGCGCGTCGTTGATTCCCACGGATAATAGCAAACGTACGTGCAAACGCTGTACCAATTGTTTTCCTTTTCTTCGCTCCCTTGTCGCTTTCAAGATCTAAAGGTATGATCGCAAATTTTCCAATGTTTTTGTTTAATTTAATTGTTCTTGAATAGTTGGCGTAACGGCAGACAAACACGTAGTTGGTGTAAATGCGGTGTATGTATGATTTTTGTATGATACGGCTGATTTTTCTCCTCGTATTGTGATTTCAAACAGAAGTTCATCGAATCGAACATCGATTAAAATTAGAATTTTGTACACATAGCGTTGGACAAACAGGTACATTTTGCATCCCAATCGGAAACAGCATCCAGTGCAACGTTCTGTGAATTTAAGGAACAAAATATCAGTTCAATTTTATTCCTTTCCTAAAAATGAAACGATATTCTTCAATTTAGAAATTTCTCAGACTATCTGTTCATTTGTTACTCAATTACTTGACACGACGGATCAGATCCGCAGGCTAAAAAGACATTACCCTCTAGATTTAAACATTAGATTCAACTAGAATCAAACATACGATAAATACTTATTATCCGAGTTATAGTACCACGCCAGAATAATTTACTTATGATTCTCAATGACAATTGATTGTAAAATTCTTCCAAATAAGAAAAGAAAAGAATTTGTGTACTTATTTTCCGCTTAGTGTGAAAATATTCCCTAAAATCTATGAATCTCTTTCTTTATCCTGTAATTCCGTAGATGCGAAAAAATCTTTATACTTGGATTTATACCAATGAAGCGTCGAGAAGAAAAGCTTCCATTTACGTAAAGATAGACAGCAGGAAATTTGGAGAATACACGCGAACGTATGTAAAATGTACAAAGTGTAATTACGATATCTAGCGAGTGAAATTTCTACTTGCGTTTCATTTTCTTTTTCCCTTTTTCAATCGTATTCGTAAAAATATGAATTTCCATAAACGTCCACGATCCACTCATAATTTACGCTAACGAAACAGAGAGATTTGTCGATTTTAACGCATCAGATACTCGACAAATGTCCATTCGGACGTATTCAATGCAAATGAAGGAGACGCGTCTGTCAGTCCGGTGAGAAGGTATTGACACTTTCTTTCGTGCTATTCTCCCGAGTAAAAACGAGAATTTTGAGAGTCGTGGAGCATCGATTACGGAACTGTCGGTTAACCCCTGGCCAGGTGGATGCATAGAAGGCGCCCGGTGGTGCGAAGAGCTGTAAAACTGATCCCTCGCGGCGGATTAAGGTGTTGCAAAAGCAAATAAACAACGTGCTGCAGATAATGGAAACAGAAGGTTAAGGGTTCTTTGCTTTGGACTCTTTTGCAGGTATAACTGCGCGTTTGTTTGTCCATTTTTCTAATGCACTAAATCAAAAGTCCTTGGCACCTTTAGTTTTGCTGCTTTTACAATACGACAGCTACATGGCGCCGCTTTTTTGCTAAAGAATCGCGTGACGAATCTTCAGCGACAACGGATTTACCATAGACGCGATTTTCTGTCAGGCGAAAGTTTACTTAGGAGAACCATCGTTCTGCATGCAAAATGCATTTTGCACTACGAAAATAAATTGCAGCGTACAGAATATTCCACATGGTTATTCCGAAACTGAAAATTAATCATTGTCAACTTTGTTCTTCTTCGTTCAATTAAGTCGTTGGAAAAGTACATTGAATCTTCTTGGACTGTTTGATTCGAAGATACGAACATTCAAACCCGCGAGGTATTGTTAATGCCAAATACACGATTCGTAGCAATCGGTATTTTTTGGAATAGTCAAAGTCACAGCAGAATCTTCAACGTAGTAACAAACATACGATTTACATTCTAAATAGAGATAGAAGGATTATTTTGATAATATGAAATTTAAGATCGCGCTGGATAGCGTATTAAATTTTCATCTTATAAGAAATGAAAAATGTCACTTATGTTCTTTCCTATGATCTTCGTACGTATCAATTTGATATAAATCGTAACAGATGGTGTATTTAATTTCTTGAAACTATTCAGTTGTTCAGAACCTTCGTATCGTTTGCGGTAGAGTTTGTTATAGTTTACATATTCTCCACACTTGTATTCTGTCCTGAATTCGATAAGATTGGAAGAAGACATCAAATATAAGCAATATACCGCAGAAAGCTTGGAAACGACGAAGCACAAATAAATTAAAATGCTCTCAGTGATAATTCCTCGGAGCTTAGTAATAAATAATCTCCGGAAACTACAAATGGACTCGACGCTAGATCGCCCGTGTTCTTTGAGGACGTCAAGCGGCGGAAATGCTCCTCATAGTTCTGATTCGAGTCTCCCGCAGGCAAAAAGCGGAGCGATCCGTAATTTAGCATCTACTCTCTTTTTCTGTCTTTCTCTCTCTCTCTCTCTCTCTCTCTCTCTCTCTGTCTCGGAAACACTGTGTTTCAGGACACGTAAACATGTTCGATGAGTAATAGCGAGAACGTTCGCATGCGGTCTGGAGAAATACGCGCGTTGCGAAAATACGCGATGAATTAGCTGCGAAGAGGTGAGAAGGAGAGAGCGAAAGACGAACGAATTGTTGGAAAAGGATAAAGGCGGAGAACGCGAGATGTTAAAACGAAAAACTCGTATGGGATGAAGACCTTTAGGAAAGGCTTGCCAAACCGCAAAACCTGCCGTGAATCGAGCATTTCAGAATCGATGTTGTCCAGTTTGCCAGGCCGTTCTGGCTGCCGCGCCTTTCCTCTTCATCGTCCCACTTGTTGCCGACCGCAGCCGGGCACGAGGCTCATGCTGATGCCTTGTTAACATCCGCGAAACGACCATCAAGAATCCCAAAGAGCTTGCCG
Source organism: Bombus huntii (assembly GCF_024542735.1). NCBI lineage: Eukaryota > Metazoa > Arthropoda > Insecta > Hymenoptera > Apidae > Bombus > Bombus huntii. The sequence goes on from NC_066246.1 coordinate 8,642,661, forward strand.
CATTAGAACCGGCTGGGAGAAGGAAGAAGCTGCTTTGGATGACTGGCTTCCATGTAGATTTGTCACACACATACGTACAACATATACAAAAGCAATAATATCGCCTGCTTTTATATACTTCGGCCGAATAATGTTAAAAGGATTCCTATAACATTATGAGCAGGCAATTTCCAGACCCGAGTAATGGCGACAGATAGAGAAGAGATTGTAAACAGTTCGATTTCGTTTCTTGTTATTTGAAATCCTGCGACCAATAGGCTTTAAATCACGTTACGAAAGATACTGCAAAGGACTTGGTACGTACATACAACTTTCCATAAAATAGAACTTTGCGAATGCGCGAATACGATGAGAGCCTGAGACAAAGTTGTTGAAAATTGGTTGCAACGAAGTTCGGGGAAATTGTGAAATACATTTAATTGATCGTTTACAATCGCACGAATAGAACTCATCACCGATATTTCACTATTTCCAACGGAAGATCGATTCGTTCAAAAGTATATCAACACTTGCATCGTTTAATTTGAATTTTTCACATCTTTCATAGAAAAAAAATTAATTTATCGAAGTATGACGATACCAAATGGAATGTTTGTTCCGCTATGAAATAATCTACAATATTTGACACAAACAATTTGTCTACCGTACGTGTCAAACAATATCTTATCGATGATATAAATTTCCAGGTATCAAAACCAAACAACGTTTGTATCAAATCCTTCGCTTTTCTACAATGGTTACTTCTACATTGTTAAATTTCACATCGTTCATACAGTTTGCGACGGTCGTTAAATCATACCGAGGACAAATTCTGTGGCCCAGCCACAGTTATTTTGGTTGTTCCGTTTGTGGTATTTGGTTTTGTGGTACCGCGTCGACCAGGCGCAAAATATGCAGAGTCGAGGTGAGGAGAGATCTCGTCGGCGGGATGAAACGGGATCACCCGCACGTGGGAAAGTGCGAGGTTTGACCGTGGGGGGTCTTAGTCCTGTCCTATCCTGTCCCGTCTTGTACCCTCTCTCGTTCTTCCTCTCCCTCCATTTCGCCCACTCTTTGCTTCCACAACAGAGCTGTCCCCGCAATGCGGAATCGTATTTCTTTCGGCAGAGCTGTCCAAGGTATAAGCCGGTCGGTAGGTAGCTCTAGAGTCCCTTCATAACGGCGTCTGTATGAACACCGTGTAACTATGCTACCCGCCATTTTGTCGCGCATCAACGAACATGATTGTTAAGCGTCAAGTCAGATGAAACGCGATTCGATGTAATTTCAGCCGTGTAATTAGCGAGCGGTCGACCGTCAGTTTGAAATGGATCATCGAGAAAATGACCGAGAATATGTTTGATCTTAATCCTGTGATACGAATTTTTAAATTTTCATTCTTGTTCTCGTTTTAGTCTCTTAACACTAGAACTACCGGTAATTTCGATCCGGAATTTTCCTGATAACTGATATCATCATATCGAACGATACGCAGTAAAAATTAAAAAAAAAAAAACGTGTGGCAAGTTGTAGAAAACGAGGAAACTGGTTAATTGGGGTTCGATAAACACATTGCAGGACCCTTTTACACTTTGACAAGTACCAGTTATTTTCACTGGTATTGGTATAAGTAGCCTTGATACAAAATTATTTTGAGCTCGAATGCGTAAGAAACAAAATAAAATTCATTATATTATTCTTTTAGTTATCGTTACGAAAGTCATTATATCACTGCGGAAAGAAATATAACATGAAGTAAAAATTTTAAAATAAAATTGTAAAACCAGTCAATTTGACTGCTATGGTAGCTCTAGTGTTAATTGGAGAGATTTATATGTAGTCGATCGTCAAAAAATTGGAAACGTATAGGAAAGAGAAAATTCTTACTGTTAGCTTAAAAATGATACATAATGATACGTTTCATAAGGATGTTAAAACATTTAATGAAATAAATAATAAAATATTTCTCGAGAAAGATTTATAAAATACACACGACAAAATCGAGTATTTCAAAGGTAATGCAGTATCTTTAAAATGGAATTCGATTTAAATGATTTAAAGCGAAGTGAGACAAGTGGAATCAAATATGTAACTTTTTATTTTACCTTGCACTTCGAATAAACATGTGTGCAATTATTATTGAATAAACGTTACAATCTCTCAAACAGCGCTCGACCACGCATTCGTGTCTCCGGGATTCTTTGTCAAAGCAAATCACGCAGAATTCAATTATGTAAACTCTTACATTATTAATCTACCACGTTGTACAATTCCTTTGCGATACGGCATAACGATTATACACGCACACACATGTATAAATTAATGCACCATATACGCGTGAATCATCACGAATAATCAACTTAAGTTTGAAATACCTGAGAGAATCGGTAATTTTTTCTCAAGGTCCAGACCACTGTGGCTACTTTTGTTCTTTCGGTTCCTAACAGAATGTACCTGTTGTAACGCTCGTAGAGCCGCCCTCTATTAATGCACGCATATTTGTATCCAAGCATCTCCGATTACCACGAGCGGTGGCTGCTTTTCGACCTAGACCACCGGCGATACACGCAGAAGGATTGCTTTAATTTTTCCGACACTCGTGTCAAATACATCACGGCCCAGGCGATAATATATTAGCGACCGAAACTCTACCTAGTAGCTCGTGCTTTGACATTTCTATACCGTTTCTGTGACTAAGACTTAGTTATCGTGTTAAGGCCTGCAACGACTATTAAATTTCTCGACTCTTTTCGTAACAAAATAAACAACTGTTCGAAACTGGATCGAAATATAATGGTCTTATTCGAGGAAGTAAGAAGCATCTATTTTTAACGCATCGAACTTGTATCCGACGTCAGTTGTTTCCTGAAAGGAAAACTAATTGAAATAAGACAAGTCTAATGAATCGTTGGAGCAGAGACAGTTGCCGGTGGATTATCCGAGAAAAGCGACCTAACAAGCCAACGGGTGTAGAAGATCGATCCTATATTTCATATAACAGAAGACGCTCGCTGTATCGAACGCGTCATCGATTGCAGTGGTTGGGTGGCGAGAGAATCTCGTTTCTCGTTAGTCTCGTGAGAGGGTCGGCCACTATCGTGTTGCTTGAAGAGACGTTCAAAGATCCGAAGGTGACGATATCGAACGTGAGTCGCCAACGACGGTGCTGATGACCTGCACGGAGGCTCGACGTATGTTTTATATAGACAATCGCCAACTATACCAGCTATTAGTTGTTAACAGTATTAAACAGAGCTGCAGTAAGAAAAGAAATTTTTAACGCGTAACGTTTATTATTAACGTTAGTCTGTGTAGAATTTTAAAAAGATAATAGCAAAATATTTCTTACTCAACGTATAAAGTGTCATATAGTAAATACTACTTCATTGTAATATTATAATTATTTTTTAAATATAATTTTAAATTGGTAATTTTGGAACATTGGTAATTTTCTAATGGTGGTTGTATTAAAAGGAAGGCATTTCTCTATTTTTAACAACTCTTTCAAATAACCTGTTCAACAAATAAAATCTGGAAATTTCAACGTAATATAGCGGACCCTTGTCGGTAAAATCGTATTATATTAGTTTCTTGAAAATCCAATTTTATATTTTCGCTTAATACTACGTCTATTAAATAGACACGAAATATTATATTTTCTAAACTCGTATTGCAATAAAATAATAATTACATTTTGTCATATCGTCAAGTATCGACTACACCGAAGGCAATGGAATTTATTATGAATCACATATATCCAGTGTCAAGACGATTTATATTGGTTTATTCGTTTGTAGTACATCGCGTAAAGCATTCACAAAGAACCATAATAAGAAGTTCATTGAAAATAATCCGTCTCATATCTCCCTGTTATTTTTCTTCTGCCGAGTTGTCCGCATCGTCGAATAAACGTAAGCTCTGACCATTCACGAACGCGTCACAATGCGCCTAACTAGCAGATTCCTATCGCCCAAACCCAAAAGGTATACACGATTATCGTAGAAAAATCCCAGCTAGCCGACGTGATCGACGGCGTCCCATTTTACGGGGGTGGTTTCCACGTTTAGTGTAGTACCGACACTTATGTGGACATATATAGATGTATCGGTGAAAAGAAGACAGCGCGTTGACAGGAAAAAGAGAGGAACAGAGTCGAACACGACAAGCTGGCGCCACTTTAGGTCTATCCACGTCCTTTCTCCACCGTCTCTTCATCTTCTTTTCCTCGTCCGTTCTTCTCTTTTTCACTGGTCTCTCACTCCAGACTCTTCTATCGAGTACCAAGAGGCCGACAATCCCTTTCGGATTTGCCAACATTCCTTCACACGCTAAATGCGTAACAATAGGCTTGTTTGGGCTGTGATTTAGGGGCCAGTTCGACGTTTCGTCCATCGAACATGGTTAGCCCACTTCTTTGTCGTTCTTTTCGGTTATTATTTATCTTTGATTCACCGGGAAACTGAAGCACCCTCTTTTGTGTCGTGGCTTTCCTTTCGCTTTGTATGATCCTTCCTTCGCGACCCGCCTTATCGTTCCATCTTTCTGTCGATTTGTTTCAAATCGTGTACACTATATGCGCTATCAGATTATGCACGTTCCATTGCTTTGCTACGCATTACATTGCTACCATTACATTGCTGCGTCGAAATCGCTTCACGTGGGATTAAGCGAAAGCGATCGAATGACGTTAAGAATCCTTAGATTTTAGAGGAAGAATCGTGTAAAACTGCGATTTTCGCTATTCTTAACCGATTTAGACGAAATTCTTAGCACGTATATACCTGACAGAAATCTCCAAAACATGTTGTTTAGATATTAATTACAGGTCCAGATAAAAAGGCTGTAAAAACGATCTTTACTTCTTTCTTCGTAGATCCGATTAATTGTAACTTTGTCAAAATTCTTTTTACGCGTCATCTAGTAAACTAATGCTTCTGATTTTTTTTAGAGAAAAGTCAAGTCGTTTGGCTCAATTTTAAAAAAGTTATTGGGTTTCAAAGAGTCTACGAATACCTTTTACATTCACTGTGATTGCAAATAAATTCAAACGATCTAAATATGATATTCTTGTTGATTTATCTTTAGATTCAAATATTTGTATAATAATTTATTAATATAAAATAAGTTTCTTCTATAATAATTTTAAAGGAAAGGACATATTTTTACAACGTTGATGTAATAGGCAGTACAATGATATCAACCGCTACAAATTGTTCCACAATATTTAAACGCCATATACGTATAACGTAAAAGTGATCAGACTACATTCTCCATCGAAACATTAGAACATGAAAGCACTAATGATGGTTAATTGTACGTACGACGTGTATTTACGGTTCTTGTAGTGTAATACACATATTAGTGCTTAATATCTGTAATTAAACGATGCTTCTTATTGGCACAACTCTCGACACTTGGGGCAAATGTAATGGCGTGAAAATGCTTGTGCTACTTAAGTAGTGGCATCAAGTGGCGTCACGCTCCGCCCTCTTGGTTTCACGCTCCTCAAACTTCGCCGATCTGCGAACATAATCTGCGAGCAAATCGGGATTTCACGGACCGACTGTTGCGGATGCTTCTCAAGAGATCTACGAAGGCCCTTCACCATCTCTGAACCTACCGACACGTTAGAAACATAGTCTACATCAAGTGTCTGGGTAACACATTAGCAGCAATCACGTAGTAAATCAAGTCGACAGAAGATATTACTGTCTCAATGTGTGCGCAATGTAATGAAGTGATGATATAATTATCGTTATTTTATCGACGCAAAGAAATATAAATATCAACTGTTTTATCATCATAATGTTTCTTAATTCCTTGATTTATAATAAATAATAAGAACTAGGTTACTTTATCGCTAGATCATTGAAAAATATCTTACTGATTATAACTGAATATAATAATACACTGATATACCGAATATAATAAATATCTTACTGATTTCTAATACTCCTAAAGTGAGATTATACGTATAACAATGTATTGTTTTTAGATACTTGAATACGATACTTGATACGATTGATACTTTGATACGAAACGCAAGTTTTACGTAAAGTACTTAACTGCTTTCTTTATCGAATATTTTTCATCGAATCATTTACTTGTCCATTAGTTTCTGCTTTTAATCTATCTATATTACACACTGGTATCCTTAGTAGTTGAAAGAAGCGTCAGAAATTTAGCAATTAATGGGGAAACAACTTTAGTTTTAGGGGATCATTCCTGTACATTGGACAAAAGTTAGATTTATTTTTAAATTAAATATTTCATATGTAATATAGAAACATGCACATTAACAAAGGAAACGTGGAGTGATCGGTGAAGAAATTCCTGTTGAAGAGCGTGCAGTGGTGGAGTGGTCGTGAGCAATGGCACTCGCGATTTCACTAGCAAGCAGATCGTATGCCGAGGCACGTCTGGGCCACATAGGCCGTGGAAAAGAACCCTGAAGGACTCCATACAACGTAACAGACCACGATGCAATAACGCGCGTTGCGCGACGTTGGCGACAACGCGCCGGCAAATTGTATGCACGCTCTGGTACATTGTTTGTGGCCGAGCATTCAAGACGGTCAGCCATGAACTACGGTTTGCCAGCTCGACGAAGACGATTGCTCGAGAACCGTGATTGGTAGGAAGTCAGTACCTTGTATGTTCAAAACACTCTTATACGTATATTAAGTTGTCGTTTTTTAAAAATAAAATGTTTAACGGTACAGTTTCTTTAAAATGTCATATATTCAATAGAAATAATTTCCGTATGATGTAATACTCATTCTCAATGACCGATTATTTCAGAGTTGTACGAATTATTTGTTAAGAATTAGAGTAGCTTTTGGAATTCAAAAATTCTTGGAAGAAAGTTAATACAGTTTCTCGTAGGATAATTTTTAGATCAGAAACCTTCCAGATGGAAGAGAAGACGTTTTTGACTAAATTTATGTTTCTAATACTTTCCATGAGGTTTTTCACAGATTTGAAAACTCACGTGAGAAAATCATACGGATGTTCTAATTATTCGGACAATTAAGCTTTTTAATATTACACGCTTAGGTCACTTTAGATTGTCATACTAAAGTGGCCAAAGATAGCAATCCATAATTTTCCATAGAAATTTTACAAAATCTACAGCGATATATTTTTAGGGAGTTGAATGATTTTTTCTAAGTGACAATAAGATTTATTCTTTTCTTACGTTATGTATTCAATCTACGTAACTATCAGTTTCATTTCCTTACAATTAGTACACGTTTTACACTTTAATCGACAGTAGTCATAACGTTACAATATTTTCGTCACTTCTTCGCTCCCATTCATCTTCTTAGTATGAGAATTACAACTATCGAATATACTTGATAACTACGTACTATGCAGTGTCAGAACATGGACAGCATAAAATTTTAAATTTCTCCGCGCTCGAATTTTTATTTGCCTTTCCAAGATTCATACTCCAAATACGTGATTTCTGAAGAACGTACCAGAACGGTATACCTACAAGGTTTCGGAAATGTACGCGATTAAGCGTGTTTCGGAATGAAAGGCATCCGAAGCAAGCAAAACGGCCAGGTGATTAAAGGATCGGACGCGCGCGTTCACCGTGGACCTGTAGTTTAGAGAGAAAGGGAAAAAAGTCAGTACATCAAAATCGCATCTGGCGAAGGTGAAGGCGAAGGCGGATTGTGGGCCTGCATTGTCGAGGAGTGTGCATTGTAGCCGACGGCTCAAAGTTAAGTGCCGCCAAAGGAAGGCGGAGAAAAGGAAAAAAGAGAAGAAAAGAGGGTAAGAAGACGAGAGGAAGGTAAGTTTCGGAGTTATGCGCATTCCCGAGGAACCCGCAGAACGATCGGTGGATCACTCGAGTACACTTCCTGGGCTCCATTGTCGTTTCAACGCCTTTCATTGGCGTGCCAGTAGACCCCACACGGTGATTCCGACGGGAAGCACCTTCGAAAACGCGTATACCTACCTGGGGATAAGAAGCGGCGCAAAACGCGTGAAATAAATGGCGCACGGGATCTTTTTTCCGACTAAACCGAACGCCGGATGTCGAAGAGCTGTTCGTCAACCTAATGAACCGCCTTCGAAATTTACTGAATTTCCAGCTGATTTCATGCCGTCTTTCACACTGTCACGCTTTGTGAGACACCTGCAGAGATGGTAAGATCATTGGGTCTATGGACGGAACGATTTTCCACTGGTTAACCTACCTATTACACATTGCTTTTACCAAGCATCAGGAATTATTACAGAGTCAGGCAAGGAACGGTTCCTTTTGAAAAAATAGACCGGATGCGAGAATCTCTGCAGTTTGTCCAACAGGTTATCGCGTGAATTGTGCAGTGATTGTTTAATTCTTTCGTCGGAGACACGTCGAGCAATAAGTTACATTTTAATTCTCGCTTGCTTGGTAACGACATGTACTATCTTCCATTTGATAACATATCGAATAGCCACTTCTATTCGACCAGAAATCGAACGGCGACATATTAGTAACTGAGAAAATTGGAAATTTTAGTTACGTCGTTACTCCAGCGAATGAGCGAGATCATGTTGAACAAATTACAAAAGCTGAATCCGTGTCAAGGAAGCTCGAACAGAGCGAGCGGACAATTTGGCAGGATTAACAAGGTACAAGAGAGTGAGATCCTTGGAAGGATACACAGCTTCCAATTCCCTGATTCACGACTGTGTCGGGCCCCGTAAAGCCATCAAACCTGGCAAATATTTGGTCTGAGGAAGAGAGGAGGACAGAAGCAAGAGAGGAAGGCGCGTTGGCGGGGCCCTAAACTCATCATAGGCACGAGACCCCCTTAATGAAATTACAGGGGGGGGGGGCGCTGCCGGCCAATTAGCGTGAGAATGTCGAGCGGCGGTGGTGTTAGGGGGTGTCGGATAGAAGATCCTAACTTGTACGATGAACGAAGAGAATTCAGGTCGGAGCGAGAAGCATCGATCTTCCGAGGCTATCTTTGTCGTTTCGTTAGGACCTACCTGAGTAGCCCCGGGGACTCATCGTCGGGACCAAACACGACGGTTTTCGGGTCCCGAGAGTGCCTTATTCCTCAGTGTTGTATGTGGCTATTGAGTTGTCGGGCCCGCGGGGGACACATACCGAAACCTCGTGAAACACGATCGGACACGGATGCACACGAGCACGCAAACAAACAGAACTATTCTTCTATAGGCAGGGGGAACCACACCGGTATCCGATTGATCTCTTTCTTCCTTCCTTCTCGGCGTTCTCTGCTGCTCTCTTTTCCTCTTCTGCTCTTTTCCTTTGCTGCTTTTATTCCTCTTTCCACCCTTCCTTAAGTAGGCACCGTGATAATTTAACTCTCGATTTCTTTCAGCTACATACTCACGACCTGTTTAGATTTGTTACCGAGTCCGAATCAATTTACGGCGCTCTTTAGGAGAAAGCGCCCGTCCCCTGGGGCGGACCGATTTCCTTCGTTTATTTTGCGAAATGCCGTGCCGGCCTTTCGCTTCCGTAATTTTCTTGTTAGTGAAGTTTTGTGTAATGTTATTAAGTAATTAGCGATCGTTAGACGGAGAATTTTTATTCGTAGGAAGTTTAAATGTATAGAATGCGCGTGGAATATAAATGTACATAAAATAGCCAAAATACGAAGTATGAAATTGCATACATATTCTCAGTGCAGTGACCACATAATTTTACGTTATAGTTACATACTTGTTCTCTGTTTATTTAATCACATCATTATTAGTTTGATGAGAGTTCACGGGAGAATTTTTTACCACGAGAAGTGCAATTTGTAGAAGGTACATTTCCATTTATCGTGAACATAGTTCTTCTATCGTCACTTTCATAGGATTCTGTATAATTAATGCAAATTGCATTATCTATATCATTACATGGTAAACAATTCTTTTAATAAACGATTAATACATTCTAATCAGTTTTGTAAAAACCTAGTGTCCTTACTGTTTGAATCCAATTTCATCAAATTGATATTCATAAGAAAAAAATCATTAAAAAATTACGGTTCCACATTTTACTTTTGCTTCCAAAATATTATCGAATGAATGAAAGGAATTGTAATGGAATGCAACTTTCTGAACATAGCCAGGAATTGATTTTAAAATGACACTGACGAAAATAAACGTGAATCATGTACCCTAATGCAGTAGTATAGCAACGGCGTCACTGTGGAATCACAAGCATTCACACATTAAGATTGCAAGATGTTCGACAAGAAGGCAAAGAACACCTAGTCTACCGAAAAGACGATGACGGCGCGATATGCATAGAGAGTCTGATAACCCTGAGGAGCGTCAAAAGCAGTTAACCCCTAGTAAGAGTGGGGCCACGTTCCATCGTGGTCCAAACGATATCGAGCCTCATAATCTCGATCCGGTTTAAACCGAAAAAATGTCACGGTCTCTCGTGGGATATGCTAAGGGCGGGACGTGAAGCTATGTCGTTCTCTCGCGAGGGTGCCATACCACTTTCCCACCCTTCTTCTGGCGGATATCGTTGAGCAGCGTTCGCACGAAAGAAAACTAGCATAAATGTGTTTACTGCGACAAAAGCTAAGCATTTTTGACTCCCACCAATCCTTGCAAGGCTTTCTCGCGCTTTAGTTCGGTTCGTTTCTAAAAGCGGCCACTTTGACTGGTTTCGGGTCCCCGTCTATCTGATCGTTCGAGAGGAGGAGGAGAAGAAGAAGAAAAAAAAAGCCGGTAAAATCATGATGTTGTCAGCCCCAGAAGGCGGCTACCCACAAAGCTCCAAGGTGGCCCTTTAGTTAGGAGGAGAATTCGGGCCCACGCCACGGGGGTCTGGCCAAAGCTAATAGAGAAATCACCCTGGCGCTGATACTTCCCACTATTGGTAACGCCGTTTCGACGAGCTGTACCAATAAGAGGCCCTACCTCCTACGAGCCTCGTAAATCCAAGGCTTATACGGTTCACGTCTAACTAAAGATGGCCCTCCCTCCCTCGCCCTCCCCGAAAACATGTTCTTTCTCTCCTCCTTTGCCGACACCACGAGTCGACGGCTACTTTTCAATCGATGATTCTCCACCATTGCTACAGGAAATCGATCGTTTGTCAAATCTAATGCGCGGAATAATCGATGTTATGATTCGACGAGTTTTGAATCATTTGTTATCGGACAATTAGGCGGGCTAGATTCGGCGCTAAGCTGTCAGATTGAATAATCTTTGGATGGTAGCTGCTACGGAGTATCATCGATGTATCGCTACCACATAGCGCAATACCTATTATTTCTTGTCGTTGCTTATAATCAGGTTGGTTTGAAATTAATTTTATTGTTATTTACATATGTCACGGCTGATTACGTTGGAATTGGTGTTTAAACGCAAAGCACTCTAAGATTGGTACGATTGGAAGCTTGCGAGGATAAGTTACGTTTGACAAGAATTACAGGAGCATCGAGACTTCAGAAATCACTTTGGCCAAATGTTGGGATATATTTTTTAAAATAACGCGGTTAAATGCATTGAATATTAGTTAGCAAAATTCAAGAAAGAGGAACGTTACAGGATTTGTAAAACATGAAGTGATATGAAAAATTATGTTTCTGGCTTCTCTTAAGTTAACCATAAATTGATGTACAGCTTCGTTTTCATTCGATTTGTCTTAAACAAACGAATTTGTCTTTTTGTTAAATATTACGTTCGATGAAAAACGAGCATTCGAAATTTTGGAGTGGATTGCTTTGAAAGTTTAACGAGGCGTCAATTTGAAACGAAAGGTAAGTCACACATTCGAGGGCGAGAGAGAAATGTATCGTACGGTTGATGGCGGCTGAGAGCCGTGAAAAATTAAGGGCGTGCGACGACGTGATTTGTGGCTGCAAGCAAACTACAAGAGCGAACGTTTGTTGGTGCCGCCACGCAGTGTAGTCCCTTTACACGCAAGTGCGTGCCTACCTCGGCACAGCAGTAAGTGCATCAGTAACAAGGATACTTTACACAAGCGTAATGTGTTGTCAAACACTTGACATCGTAGTGGACATGTGAGTTTCAGTGCAGCGCCTTCCGACTTCTGCTAATTGATGTCACCATCAATTTGTGTGACATAAATCAGCTTCCAAATATTGATACAGTTTCTTAAACTTTATAAACTTTATTTGTTATAATATGACTGTTATAACAAATAATGAACGATCGACTGCTGTGATAGGAGAATTGAGACACGCAATAAGGACAAAAGTCGGTTTTTCTATATTCTTTTATAGCATTAATTCATCCTAATGAATTAGTCATATTAAAGTGGAGGAATTTATTTTTTCCTAACCACAACTAGATAACAATGGAAAATGAAAAATTTGTTGCATTGAATATCTTGTGTTTATGTTTATTTTAGACAACATATTCATATATTAGAAATCGACATTTTCAATGTAAATTTAATTTACATATTAACAATTTCATTCGACCGAACAAAATACCAAAAACTCATAAATCACGAAGTAACTGAAACGCGCGCAAACAAGAAACGAATTTATTCGAACAAACGTCCTAATTTGCTAGCAACATCTATCTTACGGTTCATCAATTTAACAAAGTCTACAAGATGGTCTCCGCTTCACCGAAAAAGCATGTCATTTCCACAAAAACGGGTTTCCAGCTCGGATCTGAAAAAGGTGGCCTAACGTGGGAAAGCAAAGTAGCGAACGTTTCGTCAGCCGCGGTCTGCCGGTTTTGATCTCGCTCGAATGAATGAGAGATACGACGCTTGCCTACGGCTACCAGGGCCATGTTCATTGAGCTCCCATCTCATTCTATTTTCGAGAGTTGAGGAGCACGAGAACGAGCAAAAAAAGAAGAAAACAGTGGAAGAAGGAGGTGGAGAGAAAGGAACAAGAAGAATCAACAGCAGCAGCAGCAACAGCAGCAGCAGGATAAGGAGCTAGAAAAAGGAAAGCAGCGGAGAGAAGAGCAAAGCTCGAAGGAGCTGGCTGTGGTTCGTTCGTTCGGCCTGAACTGTTTCTGGTGTCGCGTTACCATGGACTCCACAAAGGATCGCGCATGATTCTTATCTGAGTATCGCCTAACTTGTTAACATACCTAACCTGCCTGAGGAGCTCACGGAGGATTCACCCGGCACCTCCGGGACAACTCAATTCCACCGTTCCTTGTCTTACCAACGTGAACCACCGCTCTTTTACTCTCCGTCTCGCTTGTTCATTCCGTTTTTTCGTATCTTGCCTCTATCCGTTCTCTCTTCTCTTCCCTTTTTCCACCGCCTATTCCCGTTTTTAATGGTGCTGAGTTAAGATAACGACCTTGTACGCATTTGGACGCTTATGCTCCGTTTATATCGACCGACTTGGGCCTAGATCGGCCATCTGCTAATGCATCGCACGCAAAAGACGAACGAAGAAGGCCCCCGAGACATGAATATTTATCTGTTCCGATTGGAGAAGCACTTTTGCCAAAGGAAACGTGCCGTGCTTAAATACCGTTCGCCGGCCCCGTCCAAAGTCCCGTATTCGAGGCTTTCACGCGTGTTCAGCTGCTTTCGATACGCGACTTTCGATCCTCCTTGCCCTCTGATTACATTCTGTCTCTTTCGTGTTACCAAAGGGTAAAGAGAGAGAAGAAACGATTAAGGGTTAGTCGAATTTATTTAAATGCAATTTGTCTAATGTGCGTCGTGCTTCCTCTTAATCGACTGTTAATCGAACGTTAAATTCCTTGAAATCTAAGAAAATGGTATCTCGTGACAGTACTTGAACACTTATACTTTTTATGAATATTCTTATTCGTATTAATATTTTCGTAGCTTTCGTGAGCAAGCTGACTTCGTATCTACGTTTAATTTCGTTACTGTTCGAGGCTTTAACAAAATCTGACAAAATCTATGATACTTGATCGCGTCTCTTGAATTTAAGAGAATCTTCAGGAAAAATAAAAGTTCGATTGGAAGAAAGTCATCGGTGAAATTTTGATGGAATCATAAACGATTCCAGGTTTCTTACAGAGGATTAAAAGGTTCTTTCTGTTTTTCAGTAACTTAGCATATATCAATTCTAATAAATCGAAAGGCCACTTTTATTATTGCGTATTAGCTTTAAACATTCAATTGATCCGAGTCACACGATATATCATATATATGATTGCAGTTTTGTCATCTATAACTTTATAAATTAAATACGTCTCGTGAAAAATAAATAAGTACCCGGATACCATTTAGCGATAGCGTGCATAGAGATAATAATACCAGTAGATTCAGTATATCACGCAATGCAAAAAGGTAAGAACTCGAGAGTATGCATCTAATTTCGGACAAGCAGCGGAAGCCTGATCAAATGTCAAACAGAGGCGCCGCGGTGCACGTCTACGACGAAAAAGGTTGCTGGTCGAGAGCGTAGGACGAAACGCGAGGCAAGGTAGACAAGACTGATAACGTTCACGAGGAATAAAGCTCGGCGAGTTTACGCTCGTTAAAATGTCGCCGGTGGACAGAACGAGTAAGTCATCCTCGGTTTATGCTAATCTTGCTGCCGGCTAGCCTCCACGGTCAATAAATTCCGGAAAAATATGCCCCAATTACCGAAATGACTCATCAAGTAATTGCGTATAAAACAAACCGCCCCGCAGGAGATGGCCACGCCACGATAACGGGGTTGCCTTTGCATTCGGAGCACACACTGAGACCAAATAAGAACGTAGATAAGGCATACTTTCCCAAGGCCCTCGGAACGATCGACCAGATTTACTGTAACCGTGTCGGAATTTGGGCGAACGTCGCTTCTGCTGGCTATCGCTTATTACGCCATAATGAGAAAAGTTTTAGAATAACTTGAATACCGAATTACCTAATTAAACGAATTATCATTCTACGATTCTTGCGACTCGAATGCAAAAGAATTTGAAAAATTTATTATAAATTAATTATTATAATTAACGCAAAGTTGCAGGGGTGTGGGGGTTAAAAGATGTTTGAGAAGTTGAAAAGTTAATTCGATCATTGGATTTTTTGTACAAAAGTTAAGTATTCTTATCGCGTTTTGTCTGTACTTACGTTTAAGCTCCTTAGTGTCATTCCTTTGCCAGCATCCCTGTAAGTATGGTTGCGCGTCTCTAAGGGCGCTGCACTTATAAATAAACTAAACTGTGTTAGGTTTTCCAAAAAACTTAACGAAACTATGATAAAATTCTATACCTACAGGTTACGTAGATATATGTATACATATACACATAATATTAATATTATGTTGACCGTGAATGCAAATTTTTGTTTACAACAAAATATTTGTAGTTAAATAACAGCCCATAAGGTCGTTTAAGTTTCGAACTAGTGGCAATAATATTTAACATACGATATATAGTAATATCGGGAAATTGAATGCATACCAAAAATCGTATATTTCGTTTTTAACAATTTTAAAATTGCAAGCTCCCAGGAAGAGTCTCCACCGTGTCAAATAGCGAAACTACCTCAATACTTGATCGGTATCGAAGGTTTCTACGTTAACGTCATTGAGTTAGTACAAAGTAACCTTTCCCTTTCAATAAAACCGCTTTTCTCTTCGATCAACTCTTATCCCTTACTTCTTACCGGCAAAGAATCACCAAAACAAAGTACCTCTTCCACCGTCCTATTTCATCCAACCACGCCTAATATCTGCAAAAAGACATCACGTTGAATCATCAATCTACCGTCCACGCAATATGCTACCAATCTTCCAAGCATCGTACCTTCGCGGTAACGTAGCCGCTACTCTTATACCTCGTCTGTTCCGCTACTTTTATGTACAGAGATACCAACCGACGCGATTTACCGCGTCAACTAGAGGGACGTATAAATTAGATTCCACGATAACACAATAAATTGCGCCGAATGCATGTAAACGTCGAGTGGTTAGTTGGCAGAACGATATTTCACGTTCGTTCACGAGTTGGATCGTCGCGGGTTGGACGCGTCTCAACTTCGAATGGGTAATAAAGGCTCGCACGATTCCCGAATCGAGTGATTTAAAATTTCATAAAAGCAGCCCTCGCGTACCCGTTTGTTGGATGTGGCGTGGTACAATGTGTGTACGAGGTCTGGTGGCTAACCACGACGTAGAGAGCCGAGGGCAGAGGCGCAATGGTAGTCACAAGCAGCTAAATAAATCGTGGGAAAGGCCCGCGGCTACCTAGAACTTTTATGGCCGATCGTTTGCTGGTGGCGCGCGAGGAGACCCGCGAGGCGGCGAACCGATTTACCAACTCGCTTCCACGAAAACCGATCGCCGGCTCTACTTATTGCGTTTATTCAGCCCATTGCCTTCTGCGACGTTACGGATTGTCAGGGGGCGTGTCTAAAGCTGTTTGCTAACGGTGCTCCTTTTTTGCTGCAGCCAAGCGCGATACCCACGTCCGTATCCGCGGACGGATTTTCTTGACACGCGTGGCGGACTTTCGACTTTCGCGGGGATCGAGAGATCCTCGTCGGCTAGAAAAGTACGATTGACGCGTTTCACTTGACCGAAGCCTTCGAGCGGCGAGTCCCCGGTTTCAAATCAAACAAGGTGGACCCTGAGAGTTTTGCATAACGCGACGGCTCGCTTTCTTCGAGGTGTCTACCGAGCTGACATTGCCGGAAGAACCGGCCGGAGGAAATCTGCCGGTAATAGGAGCTCGGTAACGTTAAGATTATTTTATCATCTTGATCGAGTATAGTCATGGAAAGTAATTCTTCGGTGATTTTGTCAGAAGTGTTCTATACAGATAACGTCACGTGGGAGTTCGGTCAGAGAACAAAGATGAATATATCAGGAGAAAAAGTGACCATAGCTCGTTACAATGAAAATTTAGATCTTAACATTCTGTCTAATAATTTACATCGCATGAGAATTATTTGTCCGTGAATTGGTAATCTGCAAACTGGAAGTAAATGCACATAATGTCAAGCAACATTTCATTTCTTCGGCAAATTTGTAAAGGTGATTGATAATAATTTATTAGACGATAGAAATCGCAGATACGTATATTACTTATGCAAAGAGTACGAGAAGCTCAACCCACGTTCTGAAATATGTCAATTCAAAAGCATTTATTTTCTCTTTCAACATATTTGTCAATAAAAATTGTGTTCAATGTCTACTATGTTACATTAAAGCGACATCGATAAAATATTTAAATCGGACTATCGAGCGAGATGTAGATCCGTCGTTTCATTCTTATTCTATCTACGACTGAATCTACGCTACGGAAACTTGTTTTCTGATTATTGAAACATATATTAAATACGAATATTAATTTTGCTCTCTAAATATTATGACAATAATACTTGCGTAATTTACATTATATTCATATTTTATATATTCTTGGATATTTAAATCTTCTATAAATGCATAAATATTCCCAGTCTAGTTATTACATTTCATTTTAACAATTTGGAATATTACCGGATTCCATTCTGTTTTATAATCCAGTCGATAGCAGCCTGCAATGTATTTTTCGTAAGTGATAAAAAGCTAATGCGTGAACCCCTTTCACTTACAGTGGATGGTCGTTGCATTGTGTTATCTTCCTCAATACCAACCCCCTTCGCAACAGACAGAAATTCCTTTCTCGCTTTCTCTCTTCTAGTCTCGACAGTTAAATGAATTCTCGACTCACTGGCCTTCCGACGATATATTTCACATTTTATGATTTGTAGAATGTTCTCGCCTGCCTTCGGTCGTCTTTTTTAATCACCAGACCAATCAACCGGTAACCACAAGCTCACACTATGGCCGAAGAAACGCGTTAGTGGCAGAGCGGCAGTAAAAATTATTCAAAGGAGCGTGACTCGCGTCTCTCCTATATTTATCTAGCTCCGTTTCAAGATATTAATAAAACTGTTGATGCTCATCACTATTTTTTCAAACATAATGTGTCATCGACCACAAATAAATAATTCATAACCATTAATTAAAAAAAATGGATTAGTAAAAAATAAAAAATTGATAGTACATGAGAAGATTAAGTTAGCAAGTTTAAATAGAAAATTAAAAATTGTTTACAAACGTGGCGAACGAAAATTTGAACGTAAATTAATGATACAACCTACAAATAACGATGAATATACAACATACAAATACTCGTGAAAATATTTGAACATTTATCACTGGATAGCACTAGATGAACATTTTTATGCATTTGTGGAACAATTCAAAATGAGTAACATATTCGAAATATAGTACTCGTTGTAATTTCCAGTAGCTTCTCTGTTTGCGTTATATCTTTTTACATGTTTTATATACATCTATTTATTATATTCGTAAAAATGCGAACAAGAGAACGTTACAGACAGTACCATACGTAAACGATATGTACTACATTCAAACAAATAACAAGAAATAAATCGAAAGTATGAAAAGTTACTTTACTTTCCCGAATTCTGCTATCAGCAGTTACCGGGTGATCGAAAATTCGCAAGAGACACCAGAGAAAGCGGGGGAGTAGTTTACGCGAGTCCTCTATAGGAAGGACGAAACAAAGGGAGCGCTCACGTCCAATTACATGACGTTCCTTTAATTATGCAGCACCGGTGGACCGGCCACGGACAGTTCGTAGGAGGTAACCAACGGCTTTAATTTGGGTCTCAGGAGTTTCGCTGGAGCCCGCTGCCCGGGGCGCCATACGTGGGAATATAACCTGGTCCACGGATGGATCGGTATGGGTGGCCGTCTACAACCACGTTCCTCCGTGTCCTTGGTCCTTAGCCCAAGATAGTCGTCCGGTTCTGTCTTCTTTTGCGGTTGCTCTCCCGCGCAAACTGAGAGCTCTCTTCTCCGTGTAGAAACGAGAGCTCGCTAGGCTGACCGTGCCGCGCCGGAATTACCTGCAACTTGCCGCTTTCTAATCAGCTCGTTTTTACCGGTTAGCGAATTTTACCCCTGCATCGTAACCAGATCGGCCGACTCTAGTTAGCCAGCGACTCTGGCCAGACCACGAGACGCGATCGAACAATTAGGAACTAATCAAACTGCTTGCATCATTCTTTATAATATATTTTAGCTGTTCCGCGTTGTCAGATTTCGCGTTAGTTTTAGTATAGGATTTCTTAATGTTGGATACATTCGTTGTTGCGCAATATTTGAATTATCCGATAATATACGGGAATTGTCGTAAAGTTTATTTCCTCGATGTTATTTATGAAGATCTGCCCCACGATTGGTCTATACGATAATAAAATATTTTATTATCGAATCAATCTCAATCTTTGATATTTATAAATTGACGTTTCGTAATAAACGTTCACGAGATATGTATAAATGTACTAGAAAAAATGGTAAGAAGTTATAAATAGTGCTAATGACAGTAGTAGCGATTGTAACGATAGAATTCAGTTAACGATATTTACATTAACCTTCCCAGTGCTATTCTATCCTACTGATATAAATATCCGAGCGCATCATCCTCCGATGCATATTTCATACGCAATGAACGTCATCCTAGAACTGAAACGAAAACGCGATATTAGCCGCAAAGCCGGCTGTAATATCTCAATGACAATAAAATGAGATTACCATTGTGAAAGTGAAATCCTTTGGAGCCGAGGGAACGCGGCAGTGGCGTACACCATTCTAGATTCGAAAAGGACCGAGAGAAAGATAGTGCTTCGTAAATAGAGATCAGAAGGGAATCAGCGACCCATTGAGCCGGTCGAGATCTCGCAGCCGTCGAAAATGCCAACGTACGATCGTACGTTTTCGCTGCCGACAATATGCGCGTAATGCTAATCCACCTTCATTGCTCTGTGCGCAGCACTTAAAAGAAACGGCGCGCCATCGAATATCGCGCTTAATGCGCCGCTACGATGTGGTCCGTTTGTCACACTTCTAACCGAACTAACACTACAAGCCAAAGACTAACGTCGATCCTTGTCTTTTGTTCAGCCAGTTGGTTGAATTTTAATGACAGCCACGGCTAAGATAAACCTCGGCGACGACGTCGATCATCGTTTGATCGCGGTCCACACAACGAAATTCATGGTTGAAAATTGCAGCCTGATAAATTGTTGGCTGATCAGGTTGATCCTTCGAAAGCTTCAGAGCACTCGAATGGCCTCCTTTCATCAAAAGAATGATATACAGAGATCTTAAATTGGAGTTTGGCCGCTCCAATTTCGACGCAGCCGGAATAATGCCACCGACTCCGTTGTGGAGGTTAAAGGGTGACATTGTACATCTTGTACGGAGTCACACGCACGGGTTCCATCCTGCGGACGGTAGAGTGGCCTGCATTCCACTAAAGGGATACTGCGCGAATTTGAATATCGGTCGATCAGCCGAGTCGTCCGACGATCTACCTCGAAAGCGTGCTACCCGTTCAGCAACCTGTGACCCCTTTTATTCATTCGTGCGGTCCATTCTAAGAGACAACGAGACATTCTGATGATATTTTCGGGTACCTTGTTACGTAAAGTCCCAGCAACTTTTACTTTCTCGTTATGTTGCTATATAGGAGTATCAAAACGATAAATAATTCCAAATCAAACGGGTATTTGTTAATTGATACGTTAATTACGATAACTCGAAACAATTATATAAATTTCATTAAAGTAAAAACAAATTGTATTTATGAAGCGTATAGTGTAGAAGAATAAAATCATAATAAAATGTGTAAATCTTTATATCAAGAAGATTAATATATAATACCAACGATTAGTAATATTAAGAGATAATAAAATAACATTCTAATCGTGGGATATAATTGAAGATAAATGAACAGGCACATGAAACATGCCAGTTTCTATATAATTATCTCCATATAATAATATTTCAAATCTCTATGCGAATTAGAAATGTTTTACAAATTTGTTCGTCTGATCATTTCGTGTTCATTAAGGAAAAGATTGATAATATCTGACACTAGTTACCGTTAATTATGGAAACATTAGCAGCAATAAGTTACGTTACCGAAACGAACGATCAGTAGAATTTGGACAACTTATTTTACGATCGATTAAAGTATTAAATTACCACTAATTTCTTGGCCGATTTAATTATGATAATGATTTCCGATGAAGAGATTGGCCATGGTACGTGTCACAGAAGATTGCGTCGTATTTTGCACGAATCACCGTATCTACTCCAGATTCGAAGTGTGTGAAAACTATATGACAAGTTAATAACCTTCTGACGATCAGATAAGTCGGTGTTTTATCGTATTTCACCCGTGGAGACCTGTTTCCCTCCTACGCCGTTTCCTTATGTCGAACGACAAAGCGAATCCGGCTTTACATATTTTAATGAGAAATTGCAAGAGTTGCAGATCGTATTTTTTTCTTTTCTCCTTTTTTTCTTTTTTTTTTCGTAAACACCACCGACTGAGAGAGACCGTATTTGAAATACTTTTTTTATGGTTTATACGAAAGCGCGAATAATTTTTAATACAATTTATATTTAACTGTAATAATATTATACTTGATAAATTGCAAGATTCCTATTAACTGTCATTCGTATGTTACTAGATTACTGTGTTATTACTGCCAACAATCTGCAATTAAAAATTTCCTTTTTTTTTTATAAGCGAAATTGAAATCCCCGTGAAGACATTCCTTTATAATTGAGTCGTATACATATTATACATCATCGATTAAATTACATTCACAATTGAAATACATTGTTTTTTTTTTAAATTGTTAAATTACAGTTGAAGGCAACAAATGATTTACAGTTACGTTTAGATATCGTGGTAAAAGTTGTGTCTACTAAACTGTATAACGTAAATTTAAATATAAATAGTTATTTATCTTATACGCATGTTATTGTTGAGTATAGTAATAAGCCATGAAAAATCTAATTAGCGAATTAATATATTTTCGGAAAGGTTAAGCAATTATCATTAATCAGTTATTTTATACTACCTGTTTCGAGAATTTTTCTCTATATCCCAATTTGAACAATATTTTACATGATTCAGACACGCGATTCGTTATATCGATATTATATTGTACATATGTAAATCGAAAGTTCCACATATATAAACATAAGAAAAGATAAGTTTCCATTATTATTAACAACCCTTAAAAAATATATCTTTATGAGACTGAACAAATATTCAAACCTATAACGATTAGAAGTTGGCTATTTAATGCTAAATTTGCTTCGTTCCTTCGATAACGCTTTTAGAAATTCAAATTAGTAACGTAATATGCACCGGCTGTTGCATTGTACGCGATAAGTAACACAACAGAAACACGATACGATACAAGACGCTCGTTATTATTAACTTACAACTGTAACTTCCAAAAACAGTGAGGTGTCACGTACCCAGCAGAAACATGAAATCGTAGCGAATACGCGCGGCGTAAAAACGGAACCGTAACAATGCGACTTTTTTCAGAAAGGGATGAAGGGAGGGGCAGAGTACGCGCAGCAAACGTTGAACGCTCAGCAGGAAGAATTATAAACGAGTTTCAACTCTCAGATAATTACAATTTACGCGTAACGTTGAAAGAATCTCAGTGGCAGTGGAAGAAGGAGCCGTGGTAGCAAAAGAGCCTGGGACAGTTGGATACCTACATTGTCCGCCGGCATCCTAAGATCTACGCCACGAAGGTGTTTACGCGGTTTCTGAGAAGCGCACTTCGTTTTTGCTACGACCTGTTCCTCCGTTCCTGCGTCGTCGGTGTCCTCGGATCGAAGACCGTTTCCTCTTGCTTACCTACCGCCTTTACTTCCCTGGCGGTCGCTTAATGACTGTCCAGTGACAAATAAACCCGAGCAGCTAGTTCCAGATGTTCGCCCTCAACAGCGGATCGTTGTTTTGCTTGTTGAGATAATTGTCTATCGGAGAAACTCGGCTCGAGACTTCGAATCGCACTGCTGCACGCGTCTTTCGCTAATGCTCGCAATTGCGATCACTAGGACTCGCCGGCGCGTTGTTAATGTTTCACGGGTTTCTAACTTTGAATTATCGTTCGAGCAGTGCGCTTTTGTCTCTTCTCGTGTCTGTTCGCGGCGATCGAAGATACAGGAACAGGACGAGTAGAATTTTAAATATGAGATTGAGAGATTCGTATTCTTATCGAAAGTTAGGAAAGCATTAGGAGTTCTATTATCCTACCCATATAGAACTTAATTTTTCTAATCGTAGTTTATAAAATATTCTTTCGGGACCTTGAAGGCTCTTGATATGTCTTTGATACGTTCTGATATCCAGACTATGCGGATAAGCCGACTTATACTTTCAGTTATCGTCGTTGCTCTTTTTACTAAACGAATAAAGCATGCAATACAACAGTTCTTAATTTAGGATTTGTCTGTCAATTTTTCTTAAATCTCCAGTATCTTACAGTTTACGTTACTAATCAAGAGATTATGCAATTAAAAAAAACGTGTTTTTCGAAACAAAATACAAATATATACAGCTTTATCTTCATACAAGCTTAAAGACAATCTTAAATAAGATTTATCGATAATATTTTATTGAGAAACAAGCAAAGTGATTCTTTTAATAACGCGAATGCTCTTATACATATCTGTACACGCTAATTCGAATTGCGGAGAACGTGGACTACATATTATATCTATCTATCAAGCTGTCTCGCGTTCGCGATACCATCGATCGAACATTGCGGAGCAAAGAGTCGAAACCGCATGGGCCGTGTTTTCAAAGCCACCGGTATGCGGACATGAAAGATTAGACAGCGATTCCGCGTTGGTACGCGTGCGCTTCGAGCGTAAGGATTCTGATTCGAGGCAACAGGTCGTTGAAAACGTTTCACAGGGCGCGGCCATGAAGCCGCGAAGGGTGAGAAAAGGAAGGGGAGAAGTAGCGAATAACGAACAAGATGGGTCTCGAACGAGATCCTGGCATGGATCCGAGAACGTTCTAACCGGTGTATTTCGGTATAATTTTCGGCGCTGCTCGATCTTTATGCAGATCGGGAGCAAACATCTAGTCGGACCGGCTGATTGGTATTCTCCAAGGCACGCGGCTCATCACTTTCCCCCCAGATTTATCGTTCAAAATTCAGCCCCGCATTTTTATATTGATAATCACTCAGGAGGGCGCATGAAAGGGGAACAGAGGGACAAAGAATGTGGGATGGGTGAGTGCAGTCACGACAGTGACGTCATGCCAGTTATGGTAGCGTATCGTTCAGTGTGGGTAGGCCAGAGGAGGGCTCTACTGCTCTTTCAACTACCTTTCTCTTTGCTTCTCCTTCTCTATCTTTATCCATCTTCCTTCTTTTCATTCGATTAATGGTGCATCTGCATGCACAATTTAGTCATTCGGCTAACCGTTCGTTAATTCATCCTTTTTTGCGTTGTACGTGCTCTTCGTGACTATGTGCGTGTTTTACACACTGTATACGCATCATCTCGAATTTCGGGAAAAAGAAAGAAACCAGATACAACGACAGACATGCTAAGTTGCGAAACAATTACCCTTGCCTCTGCGAACCGGCTTCTGCGAATTAATGTAATTTCCGTAATTTAGTTGACAGAATGACTTTCACACGTTATTTGTATAAATTACGTACCATCGTTTGTCATGATAACCAATCAAACGTATATTTTATACGTCGTTGGAGCAAGAACTTATTTGCTAAGTCATTGTATATGTAATTCAAGATCATAGAAGGACGTAAGAAGCATAGTCTTCTCGACTTGTTTATTTTAATATCACATTATGATTAAAAATTATGATGAAAAAGGATATTTTGGTATAAAAATAGTTACAAATGAACGAAAGGAACCGGTGAGGCCCAAAGACAAACATTCTTTTAAATAACTTCAATATTTTTATATTATGACAAGCAATATTGGAGAGTGAAAGAACAGATCTTTCATCTTAAGATCAAATAACTTAGAAACATGGGAATAATTGTTTTAAAACTACTGCTCTGTAAAAACTGTAAAATATAAAAATTGTATATCACGATCTAATTCAGATCTGCAGTTTAATATTGTAATCCACGCGTTCGTGTTACATGCAGTTTTCTTTGAATTCGTAATGTTGTAACGTTTGTGCAATCACGGTGTACTAATCGAATTGCCTTTATTCCTACAATTCACAGACCGGCCGACACGAAATGTCTTGATGTTAATCGCAATACAGAATTTGTACGTGACCTTTCAATACATTGTTTCCATCGCGATCAATACTTGTCCATTATTCGTTCGATGATATGCAAATTCAGATGTTGCTGCTTACAGCAAACTTCACCAAAGGCATTGAAAATAACTGAATAAGCAATTTCCACTAAAGAAAGAAATTTATTCTGAATATATGCATGAAGCATATACGTGAAATATGTTGGTGCAGCTATTATGCTTTACTTCGTTGCAGTCTTGTGACACTCTTATGAAGTTTCGCGGAACATACTGTGAAATAGCAAATGTATTATTTTATCACTAACAAATTACGAAAATTTGTCACATACTACGCAAAACTATATACAATTTAATATTCCAAAGTATTGTCCTATTCCATTTCCACTTCGTTCCAATTTTTTATTCTATGTTCAAAGTATACGATTCCAATTGTAAATCATTATGCTCCTAATTATAATTTATTTAAAACTAAAACATGGCCCATTTCGAATATGCCATAATCGTATCGTTTATATTGCTTTATGACCAATTAAGAACGACGATATACTTCAAACTAATAACAACGGATTCGCCCAATTTTTATCATAAATTGGAAATGTTAATTCAGTGATGGAGGGTGAAACGTGGAAGTGGCACGAGAAAAAGGAAAGCGGACAATATATGAAGGTTATTAACATGTTTTGAGAGTAAGTAGGGAAAGAAAGACGAAGCGCGTTGAGTTCGTCAACCTGGCACCATGTCAGGTGACTTTTTGTGAACCGCCCACGACAAGCGCGTAGACGTGTAAGAAGAAATAAGAATTGTTCTTCGATCTTCCTTTCTTATTTTACGGATAAACATGTTAATCATAAATGATTATTGGATATAAACGATTCTTTGATTTTTGGATTATACTATCTTTCGGGCTCATTTTATATATTTTACTTTTTTATTTTGACTGTGATTTTGAAACATTGTACACCATTTTTATGCAGAGACTTTCAATAAAAAAATTAATCACTCGTTATTTACAATTCGTTAACATATCTCCAAAAATATTCCATCTATATTGTTGTAATTTGCTACAAAATTATTACTCAAAATTCCAATCTTGCATTTATGTGTATATAAATAATAAATTATGACAAGATGGTACAATAAAAGCGATACAGTGACATCATGTTAAAAGATTTAGTGATTAAAGACGCTGGCGAACGTTACTGGACACACGAAAACGAAGAATTCTGAATATTTGGGACTTGTGTGTTTACGTAAACGTAAAAGAATTCAGGAAGTATATTCCTCTGAAATTTTTAATTTATGTATAGGGTTATATACATACGTGTGGCTCTGATGATAAAATAATTCTGCTACTAGCAGTAGTTATGGCAAATCTTTACATACTTACTCGCTACAATAAAATAGTTCTGTAATCCTCTCCGCATTGCATACTTGCAATGTTATATATATACATATTCTGTTTCATTTTAAATAATTACTTTTAAATTAAAAACGTAACTAAAATCGATATCGGTATTTAAATCTACGCAATGTTTAATTTATATACAAAGTTTCAGTATACGTATTCTTTCTAGAAAGTAGATTTAAACTGTGAGCAAACACCGTTTCATGCTATTCAAATATGGGTGTAACACAAATCTACTCTTTAACTATTTTTAAGGTACCTACGTATTACATTAACCCATTAAAGACAAAAGTTACGTTACCGTAACGTTTCATTTACGAATTGCTATTAATTTTTAATTTATTATTTTCTTCGTGACTATAAAAAGCATATTAAGCAATGGACGTGCTTAATATTATTTTCTACATGATATTTAAAATATTAAGATATTTATGATATTTAAAAAGAAATGTAGGCTGCAATGTCACACATCGTCTAATTTCCTACCTAAATATTCATTTCGCGATCACGCGCAATCTATGTCACATACAAGCTGAGCCTGTAAAATATGTCAACTAAACAAATTTTTCCTAATAAAAGCCATCTATATATTTTCACAACTCTGTTCGATGGAATAAGCAAACGAGTGAGTGAGCGTATGATGTTGTATATCGTTTCTTCATCCAACTCTTGTTAATACCATGTGTTCGGCCCATAAACACGAAGGGTTATGAAGCAATTAGGGATTTCCCTCTTGATCGTTATCGAAGCTAAAACTCGTGTAAATTTCTCTGCCCTGTTGCGGTGCAGTTCTACGTACAACAACTCGATATAACTTTACGCCGTGAGATTTTCTAGGCTTAACGAGGGCGGTGATTCGCCGGAGCAGGATATTTTCACTGCGTTCGTCAGGTTCGCGGCGCGTAGAATGACGTAGCCTAGGGTAAACACGAAGAACGACCGGTTGTCCGCTGATAAGGGTACAACATGAAGGGTAGGAGGAACTATGGAGACGGTAAACTAAGCCGATAAGGTATGCAGGTGTCTCGATGCTGATCCACGAGAAGTCTGACGCCGTATAAGTAAGGTGGTAACGTTCTTGGAGCGACAGTTTATCCGACCGATGACATAATCGTGTCACGTCTGAACTATACCACCTGCACGATTGCTATCGCGACTAATGCATGCGTGGCAAAAGCCGACTCTTTCCAAGTGGTAACTACGCTGGGAAAAATGGATGCGAGGAATTTAACGTTGAAGGTTCTGCACCCGCTATGTCGCCTTGTTTTCATTACGGGATAGAGTTTGTGCGCCATTCGTCGTCCGTGATGGGATTGAGTTCGATACGAAGTCAGGAATTCAAGTCAATATCCGGTTTCTGATATGTCTATTACTAGGTCTAAATATTCTACGTATAAATCGGCGTAATTCAAATGATACTATGTAATGTATGTATATGTATGTAAATAAAAATGAACGTTAATTTGGGCAAAAATATCTGTATACTTTTAGTAATCGTAAAAAAGGTCTGAAAACCGGGCTTAATAAGTCTAATGTTAAAATAGAATGTTAAAAGTAACGTTAAAAGTTTCATTTTGTGGTATCTGATTTGGCATTTTCTGTATTTAAAAGGTATATAAGCGGATACAGGCTAATTTGGAACTATAAAATATACGAGTACTTGTAAGGTTTGAGTATGTTCTCCCTTGTTCACTGGTATTAGGACACGTGATAAGTTCGTACAGAATATAATAATTAAACTGGATTATTAGAAGAAGAATTAATTGGCTAGAATTATTCATAAGTGCAACATAACAAAATATTCTAAAAGATATTTGTAAGAGTTTTAGAAAAAGAATAAATTAATATATGTTGATGTCTACAATCTGTTCATAAACTTCATTAAGAAAATGTTAAATAAATCATGTTTAAAATAATCGAGTTTCGCAAAAGTACTTGAACTTTGAAAGAAAAAATTATTACGTGTAATATACAATGCAAGTTTGCTGGAATTTAATGTTCATTCATTGTACAAAGAGACAGCTACCGCAAAGCTATCACGGATTAATTTTCTGATTAAAATACTCATGAAAGATCCAGATCTATTTGTTCAAGATACGATTGTATTCGAAAGAACCACTTGCATTTCTCAAAGTGTGTACGTATGTACCATGTATTTATACAGTGTTGGAATGTCTATGTTTGAATCTACTTAAAAGTATAATTTCTTCTCGTCGATTTATGAAATGTCTAAAATCTTACAGTTAGATTCAAACTTTTAATGTACTTGATTCTATTGTTAGTATTCATTATTATTACGATTTTATTCCAATCGTTTACTATCCCTAAATATTATATACATTTTTTAACTAATATTGAATTTTTTGGTTAATATCGAGTTTTTTGGCTAAATTTTCTAAAAATATACGATAAGATCTATCTAAAGTATATGAATCACTCAGAAGCCAAACAGATGATTTTCTGAAAGTTTCTTAATTTCGTTATTACGATACGTTGGTGTTTAATTTTTCAGAATCCAATTAATTAACTTTGATACAGTTGATTAGTTTGGCTTCTGTGTGGCTCATATTATACAGAGTGTTTCACACAGATGGGACAAGCGATACGAGTACGTTCAGTGCATCTTCAATCCTATCTGGATTTATTTGAATCTGATCATAGTTTTCCATTGTTGAAAAGATTTTTTAAGTTTGAGGAAAGTGTAGAAGGGTCGTTATTATTACGTGTGATTTCTCGATTCAATTTAATGTTAAAGCTTTCCTTACATGATTAAAAATTATTTTGTTTGTTGGAGTAGAGGCGACATTTAAACAGTTGTTTATTTTTTTTATTTAATTTTGTGTTTGGCTTCTAAAACAACGAATTACTTGCTATCTAAGTTTTTTAAGTTGATAGAAATAGGAAATATATATTATTATATGATATACCACATAAGTGGTTCATATTATATTACTATTGCCATGCAAAATTGTTTCACATTAAGAAATATAATATACAACAAATTATTGTTGATATTCTGAAACCATAGTTCTCAAAGTTTATCTAACCTTTTGTAATTTTCTGAAAATCGCAAAGTAAACGGTTGTAAATCACAGAAGCATACATAAACTTTTCACTGCATCACTAACAATAGACGTTACGCAGTAAGATGAAAATGAACGACTGGAACTGTATGATAACGTTGTAAAAATTACAACAAGAAATTAAGGAAAATTTTCATAGATGTTATTACTGGATACAGCTCGAAATCATAGTGATCCACATTATTGTCATTTCCTCTGTTTCTAGAAAATACGAAAAATCGTAGAATAACGCTTGTATATAACTTAAAAAGTGCATCTCTGCAAGGTATGATATTATTCCTTCTTATTTCTTGCCTTACCTCGTACGCATTTTAACGCAAAAGTATAACATAGATTGTGTAAGGAAAATTGCAACACGTTAATGATACACATGAAAAAGCAATTAGCGTCTCTTTTTTGTCTTATCAGGTAATATCCAAGTTCCTCATCTGTAAGAAAGGCAACTAAAAAAGAGGGTAAAATACACGAGTCATTTTGTACGGTCTTAAAAGATCGAAGGGATTAGGAGAAGATTTGGGTAAAAGATTTCACGTATACCTTTGACGTTACTACGTATTGTCAACGTCATCCGTGCAGCTATAAACATCCGCAATTAGCTATAGTAATTAATACCATTTATCTGCAACTCCGTAATACAAATTGCGTGGTGTTGATCATTTGTAAACATGCATTGCACCAGATCTCTGTTTTTATAGATAAATGACGACGCAAAAAGGCGTTATATCTGATCTGGCCGCAATTACCAACTGGCTGATTCATAACGCGCGGGCGTTCACGCGCGATCGTTTGAGTCGCTTTCAACGACTCGATCAATTTCCGACCAGAATGAATTTCGTACCTCGGGACACCCGCGTACAGACACCTTTATTGTTCCCGTTTTTTTTTACTTCCTTTTCCTTTAATATTCTCAATCGACATCAAATCAACCTTTTTACTGATTACGAGGCCCGGATCTCCTTGAATTTTAGATCCTTGGATTAACCTTTTGGCCCGACAACAAATACCACTTTATACCGATCCGGATTATTAGATTGTTCTGTTTGGATCCGGCAATGTATACGTGGATGGGCCTGTGATGGCGATGGAGTGTCAAGAAAAACAAATGGACCGATCAAGTTTCAGTGAAATATTTCAAAAATCTATCAGGATTCGGTATAAAATATATTTTCTAATGTTATATATAGTGAAACATATCGCAATTATCTCGAGAGTTTCCACGATTTTTCTTCTATATGAAAAATTAATGTTCTTGCAATACGAATACACTGTAAGGAAAAGGCGTATCTAACGTTTTGGAACTTATGAATAAAAACGTACGATTTGAAAACATTTCTTTCAAAATGAATGACTGCGGGATCTCGGAGAATGCCTTCTTCTGGATCTTAGCAAGGTGAAAGAAGAGACAATGCACATCTTTAATTTTTGTTCTCGCCGACGCAGTTTTTACTTCTCAGTCCCTATCATACGTATTTTATTGCAAAATACGTTGCCTGTCCTTTACATGCACGCAAACTTGAAATAAAGAGGTATATCTTATTATACACATTGTCTCTTATTACTCCATATTGTTTCAGGCCAGTGGAGGAATAATTTAATTCAGTAAGGATACGTATTATAAGATTGTTGCTCGAAGGTTTTCATAAGAATTCAAGAAGATGTAAGTAGAGTCACTTTTGCGACTTTATATGTAATAAGGAGACAAAAGGTGTTCGGTTCGCCTAACAAGATGTTTAGTGCATTTATTCATCAAAAATAAATACGTATGTACAAGATCGACATATTAAATTTGTCATTAAAATTGTCAAAATTATTAACTTGTCGTCCTGAAATTAAACCTGAATTATTCCTCAAAATGATCGACGTGCGGTATTGACATTCGTTGAGCCAGTCGATTCGCCTCTGAGTGGATAAGGGAAGTCATTTAATAGCGTCATGAGAACTTGGAACGTAGAGAATGCGATCTAATATTAGTTTATCGACCGGAGTTTCGGGAACGCGTAAATTTGGTCGGGTCTGCAGTTTAGCTGATTCATCCTGCAGGTCTTCTGACGAGCGAAGACCACCGAGTCGAGAATTCCGGGTGAATCACTGACATTCAATACAACCGATAATCGCGTTACGATCCAGCACGATTCCGTCGTGCGTAGGCATCAAAACCTCTGTGAGGTTCTCTCAGGTTAGATCAGTTCTAATTTTACGAGTTATCGGTTTTAGCTTCGGGACATAGCGCGCGGAGTTCATTTTCGAGCCGTCAACTCGTTAGCTAGCGGACACCTCCGATGTATTGGTGAATTAGTCGCTGCTTAAGTAGTTATTACTATGTCTCAATTCAGAAGTCATTGGCTGACCGTAGGGCAATTAAATTAGCATCACCGGCCTCGATGGATCGTAACTTCCATTCAGTGGCCTACTCCTCGTCAGGTGTGTCATTTTTATACCTGCTGAATGAAAAGCACCGCTAGGTATCCGTTGGCTAAGCTACCGCCGTGATTTGCATTAAATCGATTAATTAAAAGGTGGACCGAGGTTGAGCCCGATTTATCGCTCGGAACTGTTCCTGGTGTTTCGTCGACGTGGAAAATTCTTCATCTACATTTTTCGGCGTTTGCTAATAAATATTTAACGATACCGAGGCAGAATTTAAAGTTATTATTTAAAATTTATATCAAATCGATGGTTATAAAATGTCGTTTTTTAAAAGTAAAATTTTAATCGCGCATGCCTTTGTTTAAAGGAATTGGGTTAGTTATTATATTTACTCCAAAACTAGACAAGATTAAGTAAGTAATGCCTATGAAAGAATATTATTGAGTCTAATATTTTACATGCTAAGGAAAATATACTTATCGATGTAACAATAATTGTATTAAAAGGTGAATTGTAAATGAATAATTCAAATAACAATTTAAGTACTAAAGCTTTGTTAAAGTAGAATATACTTTAAAATCTTTGGGCGTGAGTATGATTTCTTCAAAACGTTATGCGTTAAATCAAAGTAACTTGCACATAATTCAATGTGAATGTGAAAATATTTTAACTGTACAAAGTCACACAGATGAATAACAAAGAAATAATATAAATATTCCCAATTAAGTTAAATCATTCATCATCAAGCAGCCACTTCTCATAAAGAAAGGTGCTAATTTGTGCAGAGATAAGAAGTCTTTTCGTAAACGGGCCGCGTTGATAGCCTTTCCATCATCCAGTTTCTCCCGAAAGAAATATTTCTTTTTTTTTTTCTTTTGCTTGAAAACCGATTGAACGGTCGTCTGACCGCACAGACACCGGTTGTCTCGTATTATCTTCAAATTAATTTCTAATCCTGCCATCGTCGAAGGATTTAATGGATGTACGGTGTTCAAAGGTTGGCAAGGCATGCGTGGTCGTATCCGAGATTGACCGCCGTAGGAAAGCAGGATTCAGTGTATGTTTACAAGGACTGACGTCATTTGCCTAGGGCGACACGTGTTGCCAGCCTGTCTGGCCCGGTCGTACCACTGCTGTGCTGGTCGTGATCCTTGATAACGAAAAAAACACCAGCTTCGATCCTTTGGAGTGTGCGTGCGCGCACGTATGCACCTCGAACTGCTGCTTTCGGTAATCAACACCTCCTCGTATACGAGCGTCTTCTTTTATACGAGCCTGTCCGCTTTGATGAAGCGATCGCGATTATGTTAAATCGATAAACGATAGGATTCGACGAGGTATACGGGTGATCAGAACGTTGAAGGAAACGGAAACCGTGGTAAGTAAATTCGTGCTGGTTGGCGCGAATACAGTATCACGCAATAAGATACGCCTCCATTCAGATTTAATACGTCGAGGAATGCGTTTGAGGTTACTGTTTTCGACGCTAATGAAAATGGGAAAAGGGCAACCTCGTTATTTATGACTTGGTACGATATTATGCATACACCTGCGTCGTAGAAAAGAACCGGGCGTGTTTATGTGCAAACACGCATTTATCCGCGGTTACTTCATTCAGCTGCATAGATAATATACGTTTGCTTCGGCCAAATCAAATTCCGATTATGTGACATAAGAAGCGAGGAATCGAGACGGCTCGTCTGTTGTAATTGACGCTCCGAGGAGCAGACGAAGTGAAAGGAAAGGAAAAGCAAATCGTAGATTTTGATCGTTCGATTTTGAATATTTAAATTGAGAGAGGAAATCTCAGTTCGATCAGTTTGTGTGAAATTGATTTGAAGATAATTATTATCTTCTTAAACTTGAATAAGTAAAAAAGTATTTTGTTATTATTTTATATATGTATATATTGTTTTTCTGAATTTGATGGAATTAGTACAACTCACGCTAATATTTGTGATACTGAATTTACATTAATTGTATCTCACATTTATGCTAATTTTTTACTTTGTCTATAGTTGGAAACACAAATAAGAGTATAATTTCTCGCAAATGGCATTGTTATCGTTTCTGTTGCAGCAAAAATGGATACGTACATGCTATTCATTACATATATTCATAGGTATGCATTTACCATAACCTCGAGCAGCTGCTGACCTATCATTGATGTAAATTAGTTGACTTACTTGCTACCGAGCATCATGGAGGTAGTTTATAAAATCTTTCTACCATTCGATATGAACTATCCTAAGGTGTTGTAATAAATTTCATGTAAAAAATGGCTCTCAAAGATATAAATCTATTTAAGTATAAATCAAAATAAGAGCTCCCATTTGCTGGGAAATCGTGGAACGCATTATACGTATAAAACTGATGCATTCAGATTAAATGCATTTCTTTCGTGCAATGTCGGAGATATATTGTTACATGTTTTTCGAACGTACCGTTGTTTACAGCGGAGCTGTGCAATGCGAAGAAGGTTGAGCCTGTTTAATTGCTTTCCGCATATTAGGATACGCAGTACGGATAATTCGCGACGGTAAGAAGTTTGCGAACAAAAATGGAAACCAGTGGACGCGTAGCGGTATAATCGCGTTGCTTTGCGCCGCGAACCGTTCGATTATTATTGCACGAAATAAGTCCAAGTGAAACCAAGATACTTTTCTTACTTCTTGTGCATCTGTGTTCATTGCTCACGACCGGGAACCGAAACGGTCGTCTTACTTATCGTTGCCGATTAACGATCCGTTGCAAGTTGCAAATAGTTGCTGTGCTGAACCGCAGAAATCAAAACTGTATTTATGATCGGGACACTGGATCATAACTGTCGGATTATAAGCCGATTTCCTTAATTATGATACGCCATGATGGAGGTGAGCCAGCGCTTTCAACATTCCCTCGTGATACATACATTGTATCTATCTGCGAAATCGTTTTACAGAAACGCAGCCATGTTCAGGTAATACAACTTGATTAATACCGATACGATATGAAATAGATTACGAGTATTTGTGGGTTTATAGGAAACTAGAATGTGCAAAAGTGTATAAAATACACGTGATCTATTATAATACGCCAAATATTCAAAGTATTTGTTGTAATATTTAAACGACGACGTAAATCTCCGCTATTTATATTCGCAAACGTATAAATTTGTCAATCTTTTCGTTTTTATCGAAATGGAAAATTAATTGAACAAATTTTGTTGGAAGGAATGGCGTCAAGATTTGTTATCGATACTTGGAAATCTGTAAATAAGAATATATAATCTTTAAATAAGATGTCGATAGTTTAAAATATGGTACTAAATTATATAAGAAAAGAACATTGACAAAGTTGAAAAATTGAACATCGTAAAAATATAAATGATGAAATATAATAGGTGATTGAAAAATTTGGTGATTAATACCGACGCTTATAACACTTTGTATGTAGAAATCCGTTTGTAACGTTTGAAAATAGACTAGAGATTTCTAAACAGTTTCATTTCTATTCAATATTTTTTATAAAACGATATTTTCATTGAATGCTTTTAAGAGGAAGTGTTCACGTGTGTCCCGGTGTTTTGAATTGAATCTTTGTGCTTTTAGTTGCGGTGCGGTGGTGCAAACATATTATTCATGAGTCAGTGATTTCGATGTGTAGGATGCAGCGAGACACGCGCGAAAGGGCAGCGACATAGACTACCAAGATCGAGACATTCTATAAATGATTCATGAGTAGAAAATGCATTCTTGCTAATTTAATTGCTGATATAGAATAATAAAAATAAAGCATTGACAGTGATGCATTGTGAAGCAAAACGATAACAAAGGAAGCTCTAAATTAAATGGATTTCAACACCGATCCTACTTTACAATTTCGATCAAATATTCATTTCGGAATGAACTCTGACGAATGCAATTTCATCACTTATGCATATTTAGTTTAACATACAGTGATATTAGATACTTGAATGCAATCAATTTTCAAATTATTGTCCGCAAACTTTTATGAAGATCGAAACATTATTTGTCACGCAACTTGTACATTATATTTCCATATATTGCATTGTATTCTTTTTTATTTTATTAAAATTCGATTTCTAGATATAATACAGCATATGTCGCGAGAAACTTTATTCTTCTAAATCCACACCTTTATACCGACGAATAATACTACAGGGATGTAAACAGGTACGGTGCAACAATGGGAAGCTTGTACATACGTTGTTCGAGTTGGCCCCTATGTTAAATCGCGTTTCCCCTTTGCCAAACTTCTCTACAGTTTGCAAACCAAACCATTAACAGCAAGCTCTGGGTATTTTTCAAGTAGAATGAATTCTCCGCCTACGAACGGTGTCACTCCTCCGGGTTCGTCCCTCGAACTGTGAAACCGGGTCGTAAGGTACACGTAAGATGCAGTTATCGTGCTCTCGCCCTGAGCATTACCGTCGCGAATTTCGAGCGTAACAACGTATCCGTGCTGCCGCGATATAATTCTCGAAGGCCCGGTGCTGCGCGTACACGCGTCCCCGTAATTGCTCGTTCCGGGGGCGTTGCGATATATACTACCGCTCAAAAGTATCCTGACACTTGCTTATTTTCGACAACATGTATTTTATTTAGAAAATTACGAATAAAATCAAAGTACGATGATTTTATCCTTCGTAGCCATCATATGGCGGGCATTCTGTATTTTTTTTGCACATTTCAATTTTTCATAAACGTATGGATAATCGTGGTCTGTTAGTTATCACAAAGTAACGTTCTTTTAGACGAATGCAAAACGAAAAGACAAACTTTTGTCAATACAATCAAGGAAATGAATTGAATCGTGTAAATATAACGAATACCTTATTTTGGATATTTTTGAATATTATGTACATTATTATTAATTACTATGATTTTCCACAAAATTCATATTTTTGTGAAAATAGTTCAAGAAAGTAGTACTTGCACAGGGGTTTGAGTCATTTATCAAGTATTATAACAACTGTATATAACTGTATTTTGGGTATTTTATACATGTCCATGCAGTATGTATATTTTACGCATTTTTCTTGCAAATTTAAACACAGAAAAATTCACACCTTATTAATTACTAATTCATTATTAACTTGCACGTTATTAATTTGTAATTGAGTCTGGTAAAACTCACGTACTTAGTGTTACTACATATCGTCCAAGGTGTCTTGGATACTTATGAACTGTAGTGTACGTGTCACTTCAGTTTGCGTCTGTGCTCGTGCATTTGGCGCACTGTGCTAGCAGGAAGAGAAGAAGGCCCTTTCATTTGTCGTGGAAGTGTTAATGGCCTGGCGTAAAACTCGACGACGACAATGCGGAGCGAAGCGACGTGTGGGCGCTCAAGATATGGGCCAGTCTGCCGCCCAAGACCGCCCTTATGCCAGTGTTGCTTGTCTTAATAACGACGCGCGATTATCTTCCTCGTTACAAGATACTTTCGCCGGTTTATTCGACCATTATCTAGAGGCAAACATCGAATTCCGAATCCGAGTATATCGATTTGTCTCGCTGGATCCCCGAACGCGTGTAATCGTTTCGTTCGCAGCGGGTAATTGTCTTGTCGAAGGAAACATTTATGATTTGCTCTCGTTTCCTTCTTTCCGTTTCTTCCTTAACTTGTCATTCGCTTTCACTTTCACCTTATGCAACTTTCTTTTTTTACGCACGTGAAATATTTATTTCAATCATGAACGTTGCTAGATGGTGATTTGCGCTTGGTGACAGGATGCGTAATAGTTTTCTAATTTAACAACGTACGGTGCATTATAAATAAGTATAGAACCTGTACTGTTTATCAAAATAGAAATGGCAGCAGAACAGAAAGAATTTGTAGGAATTCTTGTTTGTTGCAAAGTTATTCTCATTTATTATCATTTCCATCCTACTATTTGTTGATGTCGTATCATTTCCTTTATAAGCGCTTATCGGCTAAACGCTTATTCTAATTAAACATTTTTTCGTTTTGTTCGCGTTAAAACTTCGATATAATAAATACTTAATCCTTACCTGCTATGGAAGATACATTACCTAATTCCCTGGCGGTAATCGAATTAATAGAAGAACTTAATCTGAACTTACGAGTTACAATTACAAGATTGGTCCTAATTGAATTTAAAGGTGCAGTTGTGACAACCTTTATAGCATCTCAAAGTTTTCCAGTCTTAGACAGTAATAATATGTAGTTCAACATTCTAAATTCTCTTTCAACTTACTACAACCACCAACAAAATTTCCCAAGCTTTCCATAAATCTCCACTTTGCATCGACGCATCGTTTATCGTTCTACAGTCCCACACTGGCTTTAGACCCTGACAAAGCTTATAAAGCATTCGTTCCAGCAATTCGTTCGTTCAACTTAGCCAATACGATAAATTTCCTGTAAAATTAAAGCAAGTGCCGAGGTTTCACGCACGAGCGTTTGCTACCGAAGCGACGCGACGCTGTTTGAATCTCGAGAGGGTCAATCCTCCCGCTTACTCTTACTTTCTTCTCCCACCCGAAAAGCCTGAACGGGAAGAATGCTACGGCGCAACACGGGGTACGTTGGCGATTTCCAGCAGGCGACGATAGATCTACGTCCGCCCTCGGTTTTATACCTTTCGGGGACCGAGTTACTTCTGTCGTTTTCACAGCAGCCCTACGGACGTTGATTTAAATCGCAAGCAGTGCGCACAACCTTTCGCCGTGGGAGCGCTCCCATCAAAGATTGACGTCTTCATAATGCTCTTGTAGCAGTGAAATTGGTACCAAATTGGTGCGGCGAGTGGTTGGTCGCTCAAGTGAAATGGACAAAACTTTTTCGCTCGGGGACGAGCAGCACGTGGGCTAGTAGGCCACGTGATTCACCGGCCCGGTCGAGCGCATCGAGATGCGCGTACGCGCGATATAAACACGTCGATGGTGGGTATAAACTTCCGATTGATCGTAAAATCGAAGTAACCGCGAGTTTTGACGTACGCGAGGATGTGGTTCGCTACGAACTCGTAGGCTAGTAATGATGAACGTTGAGAACGGTCGTAAAATCGCGTACCTATTATACAGTCAGTCACGAAAGTCTACATACATCTATGGAATTTCGTGTGCCTGGTTAACAAAAGAAACTAGCAGTAATTTGTCACGATATCACTTATACTCGCATATCGATACAATTAGTAATTAACGTATTTTTTTAAAGGAATTAAAAGAATTAAGACTAACTCACAAAAATCTTGGGATAAAATTACATTAAAAATGATAAAATCTTTAATTTTGTCAATGCCGTGCGGAGAGTAGCTTCTTATTGATGCTTAAGTAGGGAGAAACATACAAGATATTGATAATATTTCTATTAATCGTACTATTTTTATAGTTGGACGTAGATATAACAAGGGTTTGTAAATTTTATAATATGTTTTATATTTTTTTTACTTCTTTGTCTTTAATAAAGGTGAAAGTAGATAAATTATGTTACATTCTAACAATATGCTAACAAATTTGCAAAGCCAATGTTTTTACTATAACATTCTATATTTAATGAGTGATTTTGTGATTGACTGTATTCAGCCAGATCCTTGTTCTATTTTGTCACTATGTTAGAGTGTATATGGATTATTAGAAGGAACAGGCTGGTAATAAAACACGGAGAAGGATACTGCTTCAAATACTAATCTTTTCTCCAGATAATATTATAAAACTTTTAGGAATAATTATAGAACTATGACAACTTTAAGGAATCATTTGTATCCAACTGTACAAAATATAGGAGAAATAAAATAATCGTAGAATAAGTTTATATAACATACGCTACCTCTGCTCCATATGAAGTCTTGGTTGCTCGTAAAACCAAGAAAGAATCATTCGTGCGGATATATGAAATGACATACGTTTCTCGTAAACGATATAACACAAAGTCGATAGACGTTGAACTAGAATCGATTGTAAAACGCAGCTCGCCGTGTCCCGATTCCCGTCGAGCGTACGCCTCTAACCCTTTCCTTTCAGAACACCTCGTTGCGTGAGGGACAAAGATTACACCTCGTGGCATGGCACACACCGCGAAATACCCGGCCGTCTATATTCATACGACTCATAAATGCGAACGACTCACGGACGTCTTCTAAACGTTTTCGATGCGCACGATCTCGGGTTACGTTCGCAGGACCTGCCTCGGGACTTTTGTGTGTACTATAGTTTGCGAGAATAAGCACCTACCGATGATTCGGCTGTATAATGATCGGCCATATGCGAACAAAGAACAGGAGTCGCTGCACGGAACCACAAACCGGTGATTCTATTTACATGCACACAAGAGCAAGTATAAGAAGAGCTTTGGAATACCGAAGCTTAACTATCGCGAATTATGGGCACAAGAACAATTTTGATATATATTAAGGTAAAAAATATTTTGATTTATTTAATTTTTTATTAAAATCACCGAGAAGAATACTAACGTCATGATAACTAAAAAACGTATGGAATATAACGGATTTTTAAATTTCCCATAGATGTATGAACATTTGCATTCTAATTATTAATTGATTTTTGCATACACAATTATTTTCCATTCACCTCTGCAACATTTCCAAGCATACGATGTAGATTTGATAAAAAGACACTTCTTTTCTCCTTAATGTTGCAGCAGACGTAGAAATGCAAGTTTATCTGTTCCAGCTACGTACATATATTCGTCACGCATACCAACAGTACACTACTAGCCTCGCTAATTCAATTCACTCAAAGCGTTTTATATAGCGGATATATTTTTTCCTAACAGTATCCAACAGCTATGGTATTGCATCAAAATATTTTATACAAATCGATCTGCACTGCACCATTACCTCGGCCGCGTTATTCTGGGTTCTTATGCGCGTCATTAAGGATTTTTACAACAAATGAAAAGTTATCAATCGACATCGTTTGTAATTCTTGTCGAGCATATCGCGTTACGATCACGAAGTTACATTTGCTATCCTATCTGTTACGCGGAGCGACCTCCCTTTCTGCAATTTA
Source organism: Bombus huntii (assembly GCF_024542735.1). Classification (NCBI taxonomy): domain Eukaryota; kingdom Metazoa; phylum Arthropoda; class Insecta; order Hymenoptera; family Apidae; genus Bombus; species Bombus huntii. The sequence continues at coordinate 8,683,534 of NC_066246.1, forward strand.
TCACGCATAAGTTGCCATGTTGGTTTCTGTTTATAGAGCAGGAACTAGTTTGAAAATCCAGCGATGTCGTTAGCCGTCTCTTGACACGCAGTGACGCGCCAAGCAAAATCCAAAGACGGTGTTTTACCACGCGAGGGTTGATTCACTTAGGGATGATGTAGTGCAATCGTGGTCATAATTGCTCGTACGCCCGACAATCTCTTTTACGCGTATTGAATCGCATGGTAGATCTGCACTCAACACTAGTGTACTCGTCGTATTCGTATTGTCGACATTGGTGTACGTACGATTTGTCAGAGGCTAAGGGCTGTCCGACACTAAATAGATTGAAATTACCTTACGGCAGCAGGATATGTAACGAGGGCAAACGAAAGTGCAAATATTTTGTACAATTTATTATATTACTCTATATATTATAGAAGGAATTATTTCAAGTTATTTCAAATTATTTTGGTTATTCCTTTGCTGTAAATATGTATATATATATATTGTAAGAAAATTATCAATGTTCGTCGATATTTGTTTGTTAACGTTTATGCAAATTTACGTTGTTATAAACGTAATTAAAGAAATAGAAGATAAGCATAGATTTGTTACACATACTAAATGTTGCAATGAATATTCTGCTTTGGATATTCGATACATTTTTGTATGTATTTTGGTATACATACGTTTACGTATTTAGATTGTAACAACAGTACTGTAATATAGCAACGATAAATTTTTAAGCCGTTAAAGTAATCATTTCGACATATGTTCGAAAGTGGTCTAAAACCGGATCAGGTTTATAATTAGTGATCCGTACCTTAGATATCTTATTTTGGAAAACAGAAACCAATTAGGAAGTAGGACGTTCGGACAAGAAAAGACGAGTTTGCAAAATAGTTTCATTATGTGCTAGAAATGTAGCCCAGTCACACGATAAACGCTACTTCTAATGGCGGGAAATAATTAGTATCGCAGTCGGTGTTGTCAATAAAAAAGAGCAACATAGTTGTCCATACCAATGAGGAAGGTTGTGTCGCAATCTGTAAGACTGAAGCCTAATAGAATCCACTGGGACGTAAATTCACCTGTTACCAAACGTAAAGTACGTGCTACACTGATATTCCGAGAACTTATTGCATGTTTTGTTTTTGCGCCCCACATTAGCGTAGCCGCATTACTAAAAGTAAAATGTAACCTTTCGTACTGTTCAATACTGCAATGTTACATTTTATTGTGCAAAAGTTTATTTATATTACTTTAATTATTATTATTATGGTATCAATGGAATATGGTTCCGAATGTTTATGAAATAAATTAAAAAATCTATCTGTATTCTATTATCGTTGTTCTGAACTTAAAATGCTTATTATTTTACTGTTTTTCCTAAGAGGATCTAGAAGGCATTTTGTTTAAGAAGGTATCTTACTCTTTGAATAAGTTAATGAATAAACCTGTTTGTAGGGATGTAAAGGCGACTTTAGTATTCTGCAATTTTTAAACAACTCCACTTTGAATGAAGTTTCTTTATTTTTAATTTAAGATTTTATACATATTTGTTTATATTTTGCATGCATTTCTAAGATAAAAAAATATGAATAGTTTTCATTCAAACTCGAGCTGTTACAAAATTACATTTAACGTCTCAATCTTCATATCCAAAGCGACAAAATAATAGAAAAATTAACTTCTCTCAGCACAAAAAAATCTATTCCCGTCAAAAACCGAAGTTTAATCCTCTACGAAGAGTCAGAAATATTTCCACATAAAAACGATCACATATTCAAATATAACATTTGCTTCGTATTAAAAAATGTACGCAGTCCAATTCATCCACTCCATACTATTTCACTTCCAACAACAAAGTGGCGAACCTTTACACCAATATAACCGCGTTACCCCACAAGAACAGCACCTAGTAGACCTTTAGTAAACCTTAGCATGAGTTGCAAAAAAGAGCAAGAAATAAATCAATCGTCGCTAACTGGTTGGCAGAGAAAACCGATAGCTGCGAGTATTCGGCTTGTGAGTAGGACTTTAAGGAGTCCTGCGGTAGCGTGGGCGTGCAGACGGACGCGAGATGCACCAGTGGGGCGAAGATGAGAACGGGTATCGTGAACCGACGGTTCACCGACAACGGGTTCGCCAAACCGTCGCGCAGATGAGTCCGGACCCGAGAAACGGAACACCTGAGCTTTCGTCCTACCTCTGCCCGGCCCTTCACTTCTTTGCCCCTTTACTGCCACCTCTTCTTCTTCTTCTCAGTCTTCTTCCTCTTTCCCCTCTGTTTTTTTCTTTCTCTTCTTCTTCTTCTTCTTCTTCCTCCACCTCTTCTTCTTCTTCTTCGTCTTCTGCTCTTGCAGCTTCTTCTGAGCCACTATCCGACCCTCTTTCCCCTCGACTCTCTTGCTTCGTCTCTTACTCGCTTTGGAGACCAAACCCGCGTGAGGACTGCACTCGCCGAGGAAGGATGGCTTTGCACTAACTCACCCACGTAGGACGCGCATTTCCGAACTCTCTCGTCATCGACCCTTTTAGCTCGAGCCGCCTTCCACTTTGCGGAGCTCCTACGAACAAGGTCGTATCCACCGCCGAGGATCGATCGAATCCTGGAGGGTGTCACCTGGTCCGCGGGCCAAGGTCCGATCAAGGTTCCGATCGTTCAAGAAAAATGCATGCGTCATAAGGTACTTTAGAATGGAAAGCTTCCCGGTACTTGTACTCGGAATGGTTCTCTCAATGACGCAGCGATGGTTTACGGAGGACTTGTTTAAGGGCGATTTTTCTTCGTTCATAACATAATATACATATGAATACACTGTACAGTGTTTTATGTGCATTGTTTTAAATATTAATGTAATATTCGAAACGTATGGTGCTTTAATTGACCCTGCAGCAACCCTAGAATATTTCTATTTCAATTGTACTCGTTCTCATTTTGATAAACAAAAAAGGTTTTCGATGCTTTGAGAGAACTTTAACACGAACTTGAAACGAGAACTAATAAAATATATTTGAACGTTAGAAAATTACAATTGCATCAAAATTGATTGAAGAAGAAGTGGCAAGATCAAACTACTAGGAGACGTATCAAATAAGTTAATCATAGAAACTTTTGTACTATGTATTCTCTTTACTATTATAAATACGCTTCTTCGAAATATGTTAATTCACACGAATCAAGATAGTTTTGTTACAAACGGGTAACACACTTATTTTCTGACAATTAAGATGTTTATTTAAATCAATACGATTGCTTATCGTTTCGAAATAGTTCGGACGACTTACTTTGCTCCGCTTTGAAATCCTCGCACGCTAGAACCGAGTTTTATAGCGACACGTGTTTCGAGATCATTTCCCCGGCACCACTAAACGTATTAACGCGTTTTATGACGAGGACCCCTTTTTTCGGGTAAAGGCGAGAAGCGAAGGAAAGAGTTACGAAGGTCGGCAGATTTATTCCCACTTAAGACGTAGAGGCGGTGTTCGAGAAGCTCGTAACAGCTTGAGATAGGACTGGCTTCGTCTACCTGCCAACACGAAATTGCTTGTTGACCAAACTGGGCAATAAAAGGAGTCTATTAAAGCGATGTCGGGAATACGTAAGATTATCACGGCAGAACTAAACGATCGTAATCGTTTGTCGCTTTGATCCTATCTTCTTTTTGCACGGTTCCATGAAGTATCCATTCAAAGTGTCGAACTTCATAAATCAGAAGAATAATACGAGTTTACATATTGAAGAAGATTAATCACCTGTAGGTAGACCATTCTAACTTACCATATAGAAGCATAGATTGTTTTTAATCTAGAGGATTAATTTATTCCGATAATATATTAACGATCTTCACGAATTCAAGTTACGAAATCTTGCACTAAAACATTTTAATATACATACAATATCTCGTAGAGAATATATTACAAACTTATTTACAGCATAGTAGTTGTTTTTTATTCTAAAAAAAATTCCATCATTTCGATTTATACGTTTATCTCATTTTAAACTGAAAAAAATTTGTTCGTTAAGGAATTAAAAAAAGTACGGAAGTACGTCATAATTCCTTTAATACTCTGTGCAGTCGCTGTTGTCTGACCGACATCCGGTTCAGCAGAGACTAACAGGTGCGGACTTCAATTTATATGTAAACAGTCTTTTGTGTTTCACGCGTTTATAATATGCGCTTGATTTTTGATTGAATGGCGTTTATATTTCTTTATAGAAGATAAAGGAGTTACTACATACGTTGCGAAAAGTCGATGTAAAGAGATAATACGAATAAATATTATGCGAATCAATATGTCGATTTATAATCTACTTGATCGCAATGCCTGACAGTAATCGCTATATTCAACAGCACTTAAGATAAGACGAGATTGCATCACATAATTTCAGAATAAATTGATCCACACTATGTTTTGTTTAACTTTCTCTATTCTAAATCATGATTAACGTAAAATTTATTCAGCATCATTAATTATTGAACAAGCAGCTGATCGATTCATCAGAACATGATATGTGATCTTATCGGTGAATATTAAAATCCTTTATAAAAGAATATTAAATAAAACTCTTAATTACGATACTGTCAATAATTTACAAAAAGAAGTCATTTTTTAATATTCTTCTTATACGAATTTTGTAACGCGATACATTATATATATTATTACACTGTATTTACACTTATTTATGCTATCTCCTTCTAATAAATAAATTTATCAAAACAAGATTTCTTTATTGAAACGCCGAACACCAATTACGTACCTAGAGAATGTAGAATTTTATACGAAATGGCGTTGGATCGATTTCTTTTCCAATTACCAAAATGATATTTGAATATTAAAAGCACGCGGAAAACAATTCAAGAACACGCTTCAACTTTTGTTACTTTTAAGTATAACAACAAGATAACGCATTTATAAATGGCCCAAGATTCTAGCCCCATTCTAGATTAAAAATCGCATTCCAGCAGGACCTCTCGTTCTCAACGAGATAACCTCGTTGACCTGTTTCTGCATCGCGAGTCCCGTGCGTCGTTTATCGCGATACTTTAAAGCTCGATTCATCTGCGAACGTCAAAATTCGCCTACGCCACAGCGCCATAGGTATTCTCAATTGCACTGTAGTTGGTTTCGCGAACGGTATCCTGGGCACCGGTTTCGCGTATAATTTAGAAGCGTGTCCTCCGTGTATCATCGATTTAATTCCTGCTACGCGATACCGTCGCGTGCTGTCTCTGAACTCTCTCGACTCCCATGAGCCGGCGACTATCTCCAGGCTTCGAGTCCTCTCGTCGAGACCGGAGCGCACGAGGAAAAGGAAGAACCTGGCAAGACGGATAGAGCTTGTCCTATCGCGTACAGCGCAAAACAAATGGTACCGGGGGCCGCCTACGTTCCCTTCGGCGTTCAACGAATTATTCCCTCTGTCTTTTCGTTCTACGCCACTGCGCGCACTAATGATATTTCGCGACCCGTACGCTCGTTACGGCATCGATAATCCTTTACGACGCGCCTGACGGATGAGTTATCCGTCCACGATCGTGTTTTTTAAATTTTCGAAAAGATAAATCTCTTTTTTTAATATTTAACGGTCGAAAATCTCAGCTGTGGAGGCATCAATAGCAACGAAAAGTACCTATCGGCACATCATTGTATTCAATATAGCGTTTAAATATTAATTAATCGGGTCCAATTTGATGAAGCATGAAGAAAAGACGTAGAACATCGACGTAGGAAGATAGGGATGTATGACAATTGTTCTTGCAGCAATTGAAAGAGTGTGTGCTTCAAGTGCAGCAAGAAATATTTTCTAAATGTAAGAAAGAGTGGCAAGAACACTTTACTTGCGAAATCAAATGAAAAGATAGTTTCGATATGAAATTATTTGGGTAACGAATTGAATTGTTCTTCTATAAGAGAAACGTGGATTATCATGGTTTTCATATATTCATATTCATGGTAATTGACATTTTACGTGAATGTAATTCTTTGAATATCATTTTTCATTAAATATCCCCATTTCAATTCAAGCAACTTGACTAATCTCAATGAAACTCAGCAGCTGTAACAACGGAGAGGGTAGAATGTATTAAGATGCACGATGAAGTATCAAGTTATGTGACAATCATGGCTATGTTAAGGTAAGTACGTATGGAAGCGTGGGACGCGAACAATTTCATGTTCAATCATAAATAATGCGACTCTCGCAAATGATTCTCGTACGTATGTATGTAGCGTAATGGTGAAGGGCAAGAAATTAGAGAGATGATTCGTGTCAAGAAGAAATCCTCTAGGTGCAGTGGAGTATTAATAGACGTTGGACTAATGCAAACATTTTATATTTTTTTGTATCGCAATAACGGTAAAGTATAGAATTTAAAAAACAGAACTCAACAAAATTTATATTCCTTATAATATAAATTGACTGCGGATTTTTATCGAAATTTATATTTTGTGAATATACCTATACATATGAAAATTGTTTATAAAGATGTGGGTACAGATTTGGCTAAACATTCGCAGTCTAATTAAAATAGATGAGAAGGCGCGTTATGAAGAATCCAATAGATCGACGATATATTTTTGTGTCTCTAAAAATTAATAAATTTATTAGAGTAATAACGATTCCGAGACAATTGTAAAGGTGAAGAGGAGAGATAAATTAGAACTTTAGAGGACCAGGCGCTCGTGTATTTATAAATCTTTGTAACTAATTGAGCTATCTCCAGGATGATGTCATGCGTTTTCACATTCAGCATAAATCGTAGGCAAGAGTTAAGTGTCTGTTGTAACGCGACAGTCGTACGTTTCTTGATATTATTATGCGTTGCACAGCAGTTGATACTAACTCGTAGAGAAGCTGCATACTCTCCTTCAGATCGAAAGGCCAAGAAATAAAGCTCAATGAATTAAAGACAGTAGTAAACGTCTCAAATGATGTAATCGACGAATGATGATAGAAATGCTAAAAAGTCGAAATATACCTACACTATTAAGACATTCGATAAGTAGATAAATATAATTCACATAGGAATTACTCAGTCTGTAAAAGTATCGTTACGCAGATTAGAGTTTGTACTTTCTTTTATCAGTAATGCCAGATTATCTGAATTGATATTTATGAGATGAAATTTATTTTTATTTTATCATATTCATTCAAAATCTTACGATAACTGCAAGGAAGTTACGAAACAACGGCACTGTCAAGTAACAAAGTTCATGAACATAATGTATATTGACAGCTTTTATAGCATTTTTGAATACATTAAAATAGTATACCTATACCTTCGATATTGCATTCGTGCAACTTTCCGGCCATAAATATTAGAACATTTATATCTGCACAAATTGTGATATCTGGTACAAGTTAAGTCTTTTTACTACCTTTATTATACATATACACTGTACGTACCTTAGAATGTAAAATATTAAATAAAGTAACATTCGTTAAAATTTTCTGATGTATTCTAATTAGACAGGATTGTATTTGCTAGTATTTGCTAAGTAGTTTACATAGTTTCTAAACCTAGAATACATATACATTTTGTATATACAACATCTTCTACCGAAATACTAATAAACAAGCTCTAGAATTTCGTCAACAGCAAAAATAAAAATTGCAGTAGCGCTCGTACACTCTTCAAAGTTTTCCCTCGCAAAGTACTTGTTGCGAAGTACTCGAAGCGTCAGTCGGACTTAAAAAAGATATTGAACAATCGCTTTCGCAGTCCCTTAGGCATTTGTCAGGCTGACTAGGGTGCTTTGTCAGTCGAATTCACTTGACCAGTGTATAAACGTGCACATAGAGTGTACGCGCGAAAAAAACGTAGACTCTTACAGGCAAGTACGTGTCCGAGAAGGTACGTGTCTATTCGAGCGTGTCACGACGCGTGTATTCATGTGCATGCTAGACACTTGGTAACGCCCGTGAGATCGCTTATTGGTTGCCAATCTCGTCGGTTTTTGCCCATAAGAGAAATTCGCTCGCGCGGAGGTGTGGTACCAGTTTGTCGGCTAGATTTACGAGGAGACCGCCTTGAAATTATTGTCGCACACTCAGCGCCGCGCGCGGGCCACGGCTCAGGAACCGCGAATAATGTGCGCCGACTCGTTGCAAAAAGAAACACCAATAAGAACGGTCGATTTGGACTCTTTGCAAAGAGTCTTCGGTCAACCTGTTCTCATCGAGTGCAACCCTCCCTGCACCCACCCAACCCCTCTCTCAAACACCGGAATGAATTCCGGATTTTTTTTCTAGATGGGACAATACTATCGTGATCGAAGGTGGATGCTCGAGGTTCGTGCTATAAATTGCGATATGCAAATTTAATAAGCGCGCGCGTTGAGCTTCATCGTTCCTTGCTACGTTGGTCTTCATTGCACCGCCGCGGTACAGACCTTATCGGAACAGTGTCACGAGCAACTCCCGATGGATTATTTCTTGTAAGGAAATAACGTCACTTAACCTGATTAGAAACCTTTTGTAGAAACGTTTTCCTAGAGATTGCGTGCGGTTTTTTGAAGCTAGTGGTAGAGATATTCGAACTTCGATATATCGTGACTTATGGTTCTTTTTAGTCTCACAAGATGTATAATGTTGTTCTAATCTCATTGAATAATACAGCCTAGATCAAACATAAAACTGATAAAATTGTTTTCGTAAAATATCTTATATTGGTTTTGCATGGAGACATTGAAATTACTTTATTTTTAACATTATTGTAGTGAGAGGACATTTCTAACAAAGGAGGAGCTTATAATAAAAACTAGCTTTGGTTTATTCTCTTTCAATCGTTGTCATTCTACTTAGAAATGGCAGGCAGTGTAAGCAACAGATGGATACAGACAGCATCATAACAATTCTTAATCATGCAAAACTTTGTAACTCTTATTGACATCGTTATTTCCTACTTCCAATAAAAATTGTAATTTTATAATAATATTACTTCAACTATATTCTAAATCGTATTAATTAGAAATAAATATTTTTACGAAATATTCGTAGGAACATTATCAAGTTAGATGATTGTTCTCTGAGGAGATTTATTCATTGTCAAATTATATAAATTTGTCGCGAAAAAAGAATTAATGCTTACATATTCGAAATTCGATAAATAATATTTCGTCATGCAAAAGTAATTGTCCTTCGCGACAGGCGAGTCAAGATCAATCATCAATTTAATTACAAATCTTCAGCGACTGATGAATTGTCTGGTCGGAAAGGCATTTTTCTCTTTAGACTTTCCGGAGAGGAAAGATTCGAAGGTTACATGGAATTTATCTCGGTTGTAAATGAAATAAGATACTCGGTGCGTTCCACAGGCACAAAGGTAGCAAGGCGATCTTACTTTCTTAATTGCGCTGCTCTACTCAAGAGTACCAGTATATAATTCTCCTGATTACCGTCCAGGACGATTAAAAAAATATGTTTTTATTTCGCCAAAGCGGATCGTAAATTACACATACATAAGCAATTATATATTGCAATGAAGTAGCAACGTATCTTTACGCGGTCCGGATTACGAAGACGCGATTTTTAATTATATAAGCAGCGCATGCAAGAACGAGCAAGGAACCTCCGCGGTTGTTGCCAAGCAAATTGACGCTAGCCAAGAGAAAATAGACACGGGTATGCAATGGCTCACGAAAGTATAACACTTATCATAGAAAACTTTCATGTACGTATTGTGCGTGTTGTATAAAACATTTTAAAATTTCGTTATCGCTGTAATAAGACATGACCGTTATGACTACGTTGGTAAAACTTGAAACCAATCTGGAAATGTATATAAAAATTACAAGATATTTACCAAAAACATATGTTTAATAAAAAGATTAATATACAAATTGCGCGAATAGCCGACGTAAACGTATTATACGTGTTAATTATGGTTTTGGAAAATACTAAGGTTTATTGATATAATTGACGATTTAAACTATTCTATAATTTCTATACACGTCTTCAGATTTTTAAGCTTCACCAATATGATCATGATAGTCAAACAGTCCTAACAGTGGTATGCAATGAAATTTCAAAATGTTTCGAATAACACGCATAATATATTCATAAAAGGCGTCTACAAGTGTTGGGATACTTTCGTGACTCACTGTATGTATATCCACTTTCGTATAGAGGGGCGTATGTAAGTACGTTGTCCCGTAACGAATCTGCAACTTCTCCTTCGATCGAGTTCACCGCCACCGCGATCTACTCACAGAACTCGCTGATAGACGTAATTATATCGTATCGACAGCAGGCGTGACTGACCCGCGCAACGTGCGACGCTTTGTGATTTACAGTTGCGCCGCTTGAATTAAATGCAATTAAGTCGCGGTAAATTACGCGCACGTCCCCGTGAACCGGCCAGATAAATCACCGTTGTATTTGTCTTTGCGTGTAATCGCGGAGGGAGAGTAGCCGCGGGAGGAAAAAAGCTCGCGTTGAAAACGAGAAAGAGAAAGAAACATTCGAAAGGAAAGAAACGAAACGGACGCGCAGAAGGAACCAACGATACAACAGGAATCGCTGGTCGGCCGTCTGCCCTTCGGCGGCGCGCACAATGCGCGTGCATCCGCGCCGTTCGCTTCGCTATATACCTAGAATCTCTAGAATGTGTACAGGGCCGTTCCACTCTTACGAGAGAGGGTGTGTACGCGCGTGCTCCAACCCCTCTCTCCGTTCCCACTCCACCAGATAACAGGTACTTCACGGCACTGGCTCGTTAATTATAAGGAGAGCGAACCTATATTTAGATATCGTTTACGGAATCTTAAGGGATTCATTTTTCTCCTTGGCTGCTGTCCGTTCGTACTTTTGCTCGAAAAGTAATCTGTAACAGATACTAATTACGTTTGTACGCTTCGTAAATTTTACTTTTTTTAGGGTTCAAAGTATTTGATCCTGATTAGCGGCGAGGGTTTATTTGCACGTCCGATATTGCAATTAGGTTGCAATTTTGAAGCTCCTTTCGTAGAAAAGAAAGGTACATGTTAGAATTTGGTAAAAAAGTTTATTTCTAATTACCATTAAAGATAATTCGTGTGAAATGTTTGTGGTAATTTCAATAGTCGCAAAAGGCGATAATACATACGTACATATATATGTATATGTAGGGGATAGGTATACATGTACCTAAAAGATAGGGTATAGATACCTATCTTTTATCCTATATTGTTACATGAATAATAATATAATTGCCTTCTTCTTATTAAATAATAATCAAATGGAATAAATAATTTGATATAGTATTTGCATGCTATGAAATGCAACAATGAATACATACGTCCATGCGAAGTTTAATTTCTTTGGCAATAAATCAGTAACCCTTATTTATAGTTGCTGAGCAGTGGACTACTATGGAATGTTCAATGAATAAAATTATCATTAGTGCTCATAAAACTATAATTAAATATACAAATATCAACTTCCTATTAATTTGTGGCTTTTTTGTTTAATCCATATTAAAAAAATATTTTCCTTCTATATTTTTATTTATAATACGCATCATAGAAATACCATTTAATGGCATAATATTTCGTATATCATTTAATGATTATATCGTGATTATAACGTTATTTTTATATCACTTATCTAATTATATATCATAATCAAAGATTTATCTTACATTAACATATTATATATTCAGTATAACCAATTTATAACCAAATGAATGATATGTAAAATCATTTGGGCGAAGAAGAAATCTTTTTCAAGATCTACGTAATATTTCATATATTTCATATATACCTAATCTACCTCGCGTATAAATACGTAATAAATTTAGCAATATTTGTTATTCCATTTACATATATCGAAGCTGGGGCTTGGGAAAGACAAGGAAAGGTGAAGGCAAAGAACACGAACGAAATCGTAGTAATATTGGAAATTTGTTAATGACGGTGAGGTCATCGTTAGTAAGTTAATAAGGTCGCGTGGGCACGTCCTGGTAATAAAGTGCACGCTTATCCGGGCTCATCCTTCAGACCTTGCTCGCGTTAGCAGAGCACCTAGTCGCCATACCTTCTCGTGCCGCTGTCCTCTCTTACCATTCTGTTATATACTTCAGAACCTCGGCCTTAATTTACATATCTTTGTATCAATGCTACTACCTTGCTTCACTGGCGCATACTTTCAGCGACGTGCAGCGGTTCACATTTCAGGACTCGAAAGGCTGTACTGGTCAATTGAGTTAAGGAGAATCTAGAAAAAAAAAGAAAAAAATTGCCCTACAAAATATTCCTCTACAAAAAAGGAGAATTTTATTCATATTCCTTATGGAATATTATCAAAAATTGTTCAGCAGGAATGTTTTCTTAATAAATTCTTCGTTCGCGTCAATTAACAAACGCTATTAAGTTGTAGTAACATCTTGTGATATAGGGATATAGTTTTGATGAAGAATATTAATATTCGTATATGGAGGAATCCACAACTTACTGTTACATTTATTATATAAAAGAATTATCTATTGTACTATATACTGTTATCTTTTTCCCTCTTAATATACAAAAATTAATGCACTAAGATAGAGACACAAGAGGAACTGCACTAAATTTTCTCTACGTTAAGAAAATTTACTTTCACGGCAGCAAGAATCCTCCCACTTTATCGCCCACCCGTTCCCCATTTCATCCGAATAGCAACGTTTATTAATTCTACGATCTACCTATATCTACTTATTTATTTTTCGAAAACTTTATCTTATTTAAGATTATTAAATTGCAAGTGCGACACCAAAGCTTGGCCTTTATTGAATCTTTCTGATCATTGGTATCTCTATACATACTTTGCCATTATTGAATCTTTCCGATCACTTCTATCTCCGTACATACTTTGCCATTATTGAATCTTTCCGATCACTTGTATCACTGTACATACTTTGCGTGTAGGTGTTTAGAGTAAGCCGGCGAGCAAAAGCAGCAGTAACATCGTAAAGTATATTTCAATATCCGTTTAACCGAGACGATATCTTTGTACTCTATTATACGCTTGATAATTGACTCGCTATCAGCTTTGCTATTGTCCATATTCAATTTTATATAGTGGTTTCTAACTTGTAAACTTCAATAAGCAATATTATCTCTTTATTTATAATAGTTTCATAGAAGTAAATTCAACTATCGTATCGAAATAATATTTAGTATATTATGTTACTATATTATACTGAATATATACTATTAATGTAATTTACTGACTAGAAGGGAATTTTATTTGTATGACATAGTTAACTTGACAAATATGTCAAGTTCTCTAAAGCACCAACAACATAACCAATATTGTCGTAATTAATATTTTTGAAACGTTTAAGAACATGGCAACACCACATGTTTAACTACAAAATTCAATAGAATTTTAAAATTGCTTCCTTACAGAAAAGTAATTTGCCGTACCTTAGCTTTGTGGTTTTCATATGAATGATATTCATCAATACAAATTTCAAGAATAAAATTATATAATCTTTTATTATAAGATTTTCCAGTGAACTTAAAACCTAAGAGAAATATTACAAAATTTATTTTATGTAATACATACCTAATGGAAAATATAAAATATCTGTTTTATACGCATGTTTTACAAAAATAATGACTTTTTGCTCCGGCGCGCAGTAACATCGTAATTTTGTTATTATCTCTGCTCGAGTATAATCTATAAATATATTAATTACATTACACCTACATCCCGTTAATTGTTAAAAACAAAAGAGTGTAAGAATTATAATATGATAATAACTAATTTATTAAGGGTACTAACATTTTATTTATATTGATATAAATATATCAAACATTTTAAAAGTAGAATATTTCTGTCGCCAGAAATTGCACAACTAAGGTGGTAACTGCGTTCTTTAAAAGAAACAAGCTCTTATAAAATCTTTCGGTACTTACGTTATATAGCGGGACAATAAATTACAACTATCCGTATGTGGAGCACACTGTACGGTTAATGCACTTGGTTAACAAATGTGTTGACATCGATAATCTGACAAACGAGGATCGTGGGAAGATAGACTATAAACATGTAGAAACTAAGAATTATTAGTCAAAGAACGATGTATAAACCTGTATCGTAAACGGCAACTACTTACCATTGCAAAAATTATAAGATCGCTGGAACAGCTCCAATTTTTTTCTAAGTTATTTAGTATTTAATCCTACGATATAGGTATTTAAATAAATGTATATATTTTTTAAATACATCTACAAATCTAATATTTAATTCAATAACTACTTCTTTTTATAATATACCAGTTTTCTTTTACATTTTATTTGAATAAATGATTTTTTTGGAAAATTGATAATCAGAAAATAATAACTTTTTAGAATAATCAATAATCATAAGATGTCGCACGTTAGAATAAACGTAAAATACGCCCACAAAATGTTCGTATTCGCAAAAAATTAGTCCCACGTGTATGAAACGACAAATTATGAATTCAATGGCTTTTCCTTGCAGCTTTCACCACTCATGGTTTGCACTTCCGGTATTTTAATGGAATCTCTTGTTGCACTAGGATCGAAGTTCAAGAGAAATCGTACCTGATTTATCAAATGTTGCCCAATTCACCTGCGATCTAATCTTATATGGACCGATATATTTTATATTGATATATCTATATTAGTTACGGAATATTAAGTGACCTTAACGTACGTTTGAATTATACTGGAGTCAGTGGATTCAATTAATCGACTGTCATCAATAAAGTATTTTATGGCGAGGTTGTTTCTCCCATTTGCACGTGTGCTACCCACTTTCTCACGAGTTACCTACTCATAGGATGCTTATTTCCTCTGTAGTTCTTATAAATGATGACTGATTGCTTTTTTCAATTCTCTACATGTATATTTTGCCTCTAATGATTTCAAATCAGACGCAAATAAGAAAATCAGGGTTGCACGAAATATTTGAAATGGAATAAACGTACTTCAAACTACAAACAATGTCAAAGGAATGAGATTATGGCAGCTGTTAAATAATTTTTTAACTTTAACGCGAATTGAAATGTCCAAATAATGAAGTAGTCATCTTTTTCCAAAGTGCCGTTGGAAATATGAAAATAAAAAGTGTCTGCTTTAAGAAAATAATATTGACGAAATTAAAATACAAATTCTAATTCGTTAATTGTTACGTCTCTATAATTTAACATTTTTCCGCAGTTATCATCGTAAAAATAAATGAAGAATCGATCAAATTCTTAATATTTTTTGTAATTTCACGAGACATATAAAATCTTCAAGTTTGTAACATGCAATTCTCGCTTCTAATATAGATACTATATAAATAGGTAGAATAAAGTATAGATAATTGCATGATAATGCATTTGAAAAATGGAAATTCCATCCATGGAATACCCTTAATTCATCTTCTTCATTATCTTAATTTCAATGTTAACAGATGCATATATCTCGGGGAAATACATTGATAAAATCTAACAATTATTGCATTATAATTGCTTCTTTCCTATTGTCTTCGTTTCTTGAAATTTAGTTGTTTTAACGATATAGTTCCATTTAAGAATGACCAATCGATTTAAAATAAATTGTAGGAAAATTTACGGTAACAATATAACACGAATGAACATCTGTTAAATACAGTATGTATATGCCTATCGTTAACGGCGTAAGACAATTTCAGAAAATCGCGTTAATTAACTAACGCAACAAGTGTGAATATTTTGTTAATTAGCACATCGATATTAACCTCTTGCTTTGTTTCGGAACAGCTGAAGGCAACGAAATTATCGAAGTACAGCCTTTGTTCCACTAAAGGTTTATTTAAATATACATTAATATTTAGCATTCGGTATGTTTAAGTGGGTGTTGGTTTTCGTCGTCCAGCGACCAACTCTATGTAATTACCGAGCATCCACACCTACGGAAGAGCAAAGCAATACGAAAATCATAATCCCAACACTGTTCGTACAGAATCATTTTAACGGTAATCTTTATAATACCAGATTTGAATATACGCATTTATATTTATTATACAAATGTTTTACACGTTTAACAAAATACATTCTTTTGTTTCCGAGTGAAAGGTACGTCATTTTTAAGTGGCAGCGATATTTCACATAAATAAAATTTTAAAGCTACTAAATTTACCGATTTGATATTTACTACAAAGATAATAGATAATTATAACGGATAAGCATAATTTAAATGCTGCAATAACAATAGATTATTAGATATGACGCTTTTATCTTAATAGAAATGAACATTAATCTTTCCAAAAACTATATATCTAGTAATTGCAAAGATACGAAATCTGAAATTGGCCATTTCGACAGCTCAAATAGTTTTGATTATGAAAGCTAGAAAACAGAGCTTATCTCATGGACGATTACGAACTAATACAAACGATAGAGGAACGACGTGAAAGCGACGTAATCGCTGAAAGCGAGGTAAAAAGATAGATGGGTGCTCGTTTCCATTAATTCAAATCCTTCGTACCCAGAGAACGCGATGAAGCGACTATTACTGATGCAATTCTAGTTCCTTTCTACGATAGTTATCGACGCGTACATTGAATAAACAATCGTGCATTTATTAAAACACATCAGTAGACGTAACAGCAAGAAGTCACGACTAAAGTTAATCGTTTCACGGGTAAGTCACGATCATGCAATTAAGAGGAACAAGAAAAAGTGGTGATTTTAAAGATAATGCGGAGGAGCGGCTCGGATCAGTCGACGGAATCCTTATCTTCGTATCATCAACATTCTTGGCCGAAGTCATTACGGTGACTTTTATATCCGGTGCCCGTAATATTTGTACCAATAAACGATGAGTAACAGGACGAGCAGAAATCCCCGCGAAATGACGTATCATTACGCGCGTATTTGCGTTCGCACGGAGGCTTCGGGAACCGGGAGGATAAAAAGAAAAGGGAGCGGAGAGGCAGAAAGAAGTCCGGACGAATGGAAGAAGGGCAAATATCGCGTTTTTCGCGATTTTCTCACGCAGATAATTTCGACGATTAGCGCAAAAAACGGGGTCCACCGCGGGGAGCGTGAGCACGAGAAAACGAGAGACAGAAATTGTTTTGCCGTGCCATATAATTTGCAGGGCCGCAGCCATCATGTATCATTTGCGGGAATTATAAATTCATTATTTCACAATTATCATAATGTATTTACGAAAACGTCGATGATTTCGCCGGTTTGATGCCAAAGCAAAATATAATGCCGAAGGTTTTAGGAACGTACGTTACTTCTGCAACCTCTTTCACGATTGTATTAATATCGGTTCTTTCGATTTATAGTATTTCTGATGGTTGATATATTTCGTTGCGTGTTTTGGTGAAATTGAAGGGAATTGCTTATTACGAAATTCTGCTAAACAACGAAATGCTAAAAAATAAAATGCTTACAATTTATTATAACACAATGTCGTATACAGTGATATCATTAAACATCTATTTTGAAATATTGTATCGTAGATGGATTTATTATATTCTTAGCTGATATATTTTGCATACTCTTGGTTCATAATTTTCCATAACAAATAAATATCATAAATAACCGTCATATGTTTATTGCGTATTTAACTCACCAGCATCGAATGACACCGAAATTATATCTGCTTATTCTGTTAATTTTAACTGGACGTGCTATGAGCACGTCGCGTCTTTTGCATTCTACTAAGATATTTTCCTTATGATAAATTTATGCGCGATACAAATTTCGCGTTTTTTTCCAAAAGATATGAAAATCGTCCACGGCTGAAAGATTAACGAGTAAATATTATGTAAATAATTAATAATAATAGTATAGCAAATAGTTACACGAGTAAATATTCACAGTTTAAATTACCAATCAGCGTATTAGTGCATGGTATCAAAGCATCGTACTGAAGGGAAGATCTCGCGGAAAGGTCGATCAATGGAAAAGATCGTGAAGGATCGCAGGCAGCGTGCACGCGCGACGAGAGCGAGCACTACGCGTCCTAACCAGTTTGCCGTCGCGACGGGAATTAATTCGTTTCGCGGCGTGAATACGCGCACGCGTTCGCTGACGCATTATTAGACTCGTAAAAGCTGTTAAGCGTGCGTTTTACGAATACGTCGCGGTGGGACGCGTTACGTGGTCGGTTTTACGAGTGAGGCCAGCGCGTCGAAACGCGGCCGTTAACAGCTTTTCATCGAAAAAGTTTTCGCTCCGAGCCGCGCATTCGTGTGTACGCCACTGAACATAATGCGCTCCTTCGCGTCTATCTTATCGCCGCGAAATCCGGTCGGGTGAAAATAACGCTCTTTGTGTAGCCACGTTTTATTGATCTCGCTTTTCGTCAGTCGTGTGTGAATTTTGTCCGCGATTCACGCAGTAAATGTACTTTCCCGTGGACATGGAATCGTACGGAATACACTTGGTCACTAGCTGCCACGAAATCGTACGAAATTTCTGCTCCGATCGATAACGGTTGCCGATGACACGCGTTTTAAAAATAATCCTACCTGTACGCTGAGGGCTGATAAAATTTTGCATACATTTTGTTACGATCTTCTTGGGACGTACTTTGATTTCTAAAGTGAAGTTTAGATATTGGTAAGGAATTTTAGATAGTTTCCGATTAAATAAGTTCTGTACATGAACGTATTGTATAGAACGATCTTGATGTTGTTACAGAACCGATATTTTATTGCTAACAACGACTACTGATTATTTTTATCCGTTTGTGTCAAATATTGTTGAATCACATATTGTCATTATGGTTTGTTATTATGTAGTAAGAAGTTCTTATTGCGTTAAATAATTAATTTTAAAAATGTTTTTAAATTATATATATTTCTAACTCGTTTAACTTTTACAAATTTTGCAGTTGTTGATTGATCATAGTTAAAATTATCAGTAGTACTACTTAAAAGATTTCGAAAACAAAATTCTAAACATTGTGTCTTCTTACTAATCCTAAGTAACTGTTCTTGGTTGACAAATAGAGAATGCGAGATATCTCATCAACCAGCTCAACTAGAAAGACGAGATATCCAATCTCGATATTTATTCTCAATGTGTACCATTGTACCATGTATCCGAATATGAACTCCTATTATTTGAATGAGAAATTATGAGTAAAATAGGAAGAATCGCTGAATTCCTCTACATGAATTTTTTATCCTCGAGCTGGTTTAAATAAACGCAGTTCGATTCTAGATAGGAAATGCAAATATTTCGTTACATTTTCCCTCTATAACAATCAAATAAAACTGTTCTCGATGCGAGGAATCCCAAGATCCTAAATAAGATCCTAAGATTCCTCTGCTTATTTAATCTACCCGACTCATCCGTGCTCGTGTCACTGCTATAATTCACAGAAGACAGGTTGACGCGGGCCAAACCTTACGAATTTGAATATGAAACTTACGACTGTCTACGAATGGAATCTGCATTCATATTGCCTGCAGCAAAGTCGCATCCTTTCTTCGTGAGAGCGAAAGTATCATTGTGACGATAAAATTGTCGTTTGAAGAATTATACGATGGTACCTATTATTCCTTAAATTATAAGCAACGTAGGGGACGTATATTTAAAACGTATTGTACGACCGTGAAAATAGATTGACTGAGTCATAAAAGATGCGATTCCACGCGACAAATCTGCGCTGATTTTGGAAGATAAATATGCGTGGGAATGAGAAGATTAACCTTTACAACGTGCGAGATTTCTCCACTGTCGGTATAGTTTTAGTCATTGGAAAATTCGAATTACGTGTGTTTAACGGTAATAGGTCGGCTACGAACTATCTTAGCTGGGTTAAAAAATGTCGGAAGAAAAAGCGTGCCATCATGTTTCCGGTTGATATACTTCCAATTACGACAACGCACACTGTACGGGCTTTGAATCATTTCCCGGAAGATTCACTTCAGTCGCGAACAAATATTTAGAGACGGTATTGCAAAGTCGCGTCGCTACGACGTCACCGTAACGTTGTGGCGTCGTGTCAATCGTCGATGACGCAGGTTCCGTCGATCGAAACCATTCAATCGTACAGACGATAGATGCTACGCTTATCTGCAAAATAAGTTCATGTGCTATTACATTAATTTTCTCGTAATCCTTGTTTTTTCTTTTATTTCTATCTTTCTTCTGTTTTCAATAATTTGTTGCTTGTATTGCAATTAGTAAGCGAAAGATAGTAATAACAGGAGTTCAGGATATTGAAGAACAAAGGATATGGATGGAATCTTTAGTTGGAAAGGCAGTCGATGATATTGATCTGTCATTATTACACTTTTCTTTAGGTGCGTAAGTGCAAATGTGCACGTATAATCTTATCGATCAATCCACAAGCGATAAATTAGAAATTTAAAATTGAGAGAACAGATAAAATGACATTAAGTTAAGTCGTTAGAATACCTTTATAATATAAAAGTGTTGAAGTTTGTAACATTTCCTCTCAGATTATATATCTCAGATATAATCGTTCGAAATGAAATATTGAAGAACGAAATTTAGAAATAATAGTATGAAGCAATGGTTTGAAAATAAATCATACATATGTACAAGTTATGGATCATGTGTCAAGTTATGTAGGACATATTTTTATTGAGGAACTAGGAAGAAAGAAATTGTCATTATAATAGAAGGTTATTTCTTGCTCGTAAAAGTGCAATCAATATATGTTTCACAGTGACATTTCATAAACTAGAATGTTTTGAATTTTCTTCACTACTGATAAAAAATTTAAATAAAAAACATATGAATATTAACTGTAAAGTTTGCATGAGAAAAAATGAACACTTCTTTTAAACATTCACACTTGTGATACAATACATTATACAAAACCATACAAATATACCAATAGAAAAACTTACAATTTATTTGGACTACCTTTCAGTTCTATTTTTACGATTCTCTTAGTTATATACATAAGTAACATGATTATTAGTGTGTAATGGAAACACATGTTTTCGGATGATTTTGTAAAAAGAATATAATGTAATTTAAGTGTAATTTTACCAAAGGCAAATACATTTGTCGCTTAGTTAGTTATTCATAAAAATACGCAAGTTTGAGCGTAAAACTAATTAATTCAATTCGTAATAATACAAAGCAGAATATTCTCAGTTTCAGTTTCTGGTAATATTTTGAACACGCTATAAAAAAGAAACAATACAGTGGAAAGTTTATTATCAATTAGATATTCTTTTATACAATTGAAAATTAAATATTAATGCTTTAGTAACAAATATCAGTATTACTGTATGTTATACACAAAGTGCGTATGACACAAAAAAAAATATTTACATATGTACGTATATAGAAAATTCCTTATGTCATTATCGTAATTTGTAATAAAGACATATTACCATTTTGACGTAAATATGACTTCACGTTTGATACATCATACTTAATAAAATGTTACCACTAGTAATCACTTTTTACATATATAATGATTAACGTCATATCTATACATACATTTAGAGCAACAAAGAGCACAAGATAATCGTGTTGTGCAAGTATTGTAGAACGCGCGATAAACACTCGCCTTGATCATGTTCGCGAAGTGTTCAATCTGTGTGTATAATCTTCAGTTATTATCCTTCATTGTATCATCAAGATTAGAGTTGAATTATGGAACCTATCAATTTGAGGAGACATTTTGTTGGTCGAGCGTATTTTTTACAGGCGATCTTCATCGTTAGACGAATCAATATTCAAAGATGTTATCGGGATACACATACTACGCCAGAAGATCGATGCCGAAGGAGAAGCCAAGAAACCATACGAGGAGGACTCGTGCGGTTGCTGGCTAATGGATGTGTCGCCTCGTTATTAATTGCACCCGTTGCCGACCTAATTCAGCCACGTAATCGGTGTCCCGGTCAAGTTTTGACTGGTGACGTAGATAATTGCGGTGCAGCCCGCTTAATATGGACCATTAGGCATCGTGAACGTTGAATAACGTACGATACCAGTGGCATCCGATGTAATCGGAAAGAACGAAACTCCACTCGAGTCATTTAAAGAGACCACCGAGCTTATCCCGATAGCGGAACTTTTTACAATAAGAGTCTAACTGATCGTTCTTCTCAATGAGTCGTACAATAGGAATTTATTTAACGGATTAATCTAGCTTCCGAAAAAGCCAATCCTCTCTTTGATTCATCAAGAATACTCGGTACTTATATGTGCGTATAGTTACATATTTCGTGTTATGTGTTTCTATTATTTGTATTTTCTATTCCTTCAAACCGCTTCGATGTACACGCGTACGTCAACTTAACCAGATTGGTTACGGCGGTTTGATAGATATGCAAACGTTAGCGTAACCGTGTTGGTTGCGGCGGTCCAACATACAGGTGTACGTTTCTTAAATTACACTACCGCTCTTTTGTTTGCTTTTGAAGTATATTACATGAGTAGTATATGTTAATCTAGTAAGCTCAGTAAGTCGTATTTATCAAGAAAAGCAAACGTTACTCATAATTACGTTATAGAAAATAGTAGATAAATGATAATTTATTATTTTTATCGAAATGTTACAAAAACCATCAATATCTTTATCATGCATCGAATTCCTCCTCGATTGAGAAGATAATGATAACGATGTGTTATTTCAAACTTATATGGAAGAAAATGAAAGAGATATTCGTTACTCACGGAACGAAATTTCCGCATTTGTAGTAGATGAATTTGAATTTTCGTACGAAACGACGAAAATGTCGTTTTTTCATAATCCAGGCGTAAAAAAAGAATTTTGTACGATTACAAATACATTTTTGTTCTTCTTTGATTTTAAAGTAATAACATATATATTTGGGCAGATTAACAGGTACGCACAACAGTATATAAAAAGTCATATATTGCAATCACGATCTCGTATTCGAAATATGGGGTCAGTAATCGTTGGGGAAATGTATTTATATCTGGCATTACTTATGCTTATAGGAATTGTATAGCAATCTATGATAAAGAGTTATTTTAGTAAAGATTTGGTAAAGAAGACCTATATTTTTAAAACTATGTCGCAGGATTGATTCCAATTCCAGTGGTAGTCTTGAAACTCATAGTAGCTCTCGTAAACTATTTAAAATAAACAATTTTTGGAAAGATATGAACAAGAGATTCCAGGCCGCATATATGCCAGATCGAAATATAGACATTGACGAGTCTTTGACACTGTGAAAAGGGTAGTTAGGATTTTTGTACCTGTATTACACCTACAACAAACCTACCTTCCAATATCTAGCAATCAAAACTACAAATTTGGGGATAAAAACGTATGAACGTTGTGGTTCCTCAAATGGTTATCTACGGAAATGTATTATTTATCGCGGGTCTGAGACCGATGGTCATTGGAATGTCAAATGTCTCAAAAAATTGATATCAAAACTATTGAACCGTTGTTTGGACGAAGTTACACTTTTTGGATGGGTAACTGTCACAATTCTCCTGCTCTAGAATGATATCTTGTAGAAAAACAAATAAATGTTGTTGAACTCTAAGGAAGGGGAAAAAATAATCCAATAAATTTAATAAATAAAAAATTGGAAAAGGGGAAAATACTCACCAAAAAAGAGGTAACTTTCACAATACAATTCAACATTTTTACATTTCATGATCATCGTATGTAGAAAAAATGCTAGCTAGAAAGAGTATACAGAAACCAATATGCTTAGAATGGCATATATGTAGGAGGAGTAGAATTAAAATACCAAAAAGTTCAAACATTTTTTATTGAGAAAAAAACAGGTTGTAAATGGTACATAAAACTTTTTAGCAAAACAGTCAATACGCCATTACATAATGCATATATTATATATAAAACAAAAGTTCCACTACACATCATTTAAAATTTCGTTTAGATTTACTCAAAGTCTCACGCGCTGTCCACAAATTCAAAGTCCAACAGTAGGCTGAAAATAAATTTCCATTCAAAACGATTATTAGAACGGCGTTGCATAGAAAGAATCCTACCAACAGGTAAAAAATCAAAACCTCAAGGTAGATGCGTCGTACGCACTAGAAATAGTAAGAAAAAAGAATATTGGTGTGCAGGCTGCATAGTGGAACTCTGTTTTTAATAAAAATTTTATTATTTTAAACATTTCCATAATGTTGCAAGCTTCTGACGCTTATATCTTTTCTTAAACAAATATATTATTGTTGAATTTATATATATATCATGTGTTTCATTAGTATACCTTCACAATCTGAAAATTACCAAAAAAGTTTCGTTTTATATAATTTTAAACAATTCAAATCCAAAACAAAAATAACTAAATTAATTAGCACCTGAGCGATATGGCCAGCGATTTATCCGGATATATGGCTAGAAATTACGCTCACTAATTCCTAGAACTGTTCACTCGAGACAGACCTACCCATGAACTGCGTCGATGTAATTCAATTCGGTATCGAATTACCGGAATAAGAAAAATATAATTTTTTAATTTTTTATTATATTGCTACGACTTGGCCTTAATCAAATTCTTTAGATTCGTACGATCAATATGATACCAAACATGACTATATTTAACGAAAAATTGTTAATTGAACTAAAGAAATACATATGTAATATACGGAGTAAGAAATGACCTAACTCTACAGTATCTCACTACACTCTACCTATTCTGACTCACTCATACTGCCTACTTCTCCCTCTTACCTTCCATGCACGGTAGATTCAGTACGAACACTACTATGCATACAAAATTACCAACTTGGGGGGGGGGGGGGGTTAAGACATTTGTTAACAAAAGTATTTATACATCCTTTATTATATAACATTTAGGAATAAATCAAGCAGAATTCCGTTCATTTAGCTCTTTTATGGTGGAAGCATAAACGTAGTTCTATGTCAAACTAAATTGTCAAACTAGAATGTATCTTATTCGACTTTTTTTCGAAAAGAGCTGACAAAGTGGATAAAACTATATCGTTATGCAATCGATAACAAGAAATCACTTTGATTCAATCGTGAAAATAATGGAAACGCAATCCACGAAATGCTTAAACCGCAATGCATAAGCATTTAATAAAAACATTTAACAAACTACCTCACAAGCCATGTATTTTTTAATTATGTTATTCTAGTCACTGTTTACGTAGAATGACGACATAATCGAATATGCGTAGAAAGAAACTAATAGTAAAACTGTTAAAGAAATAGATTGTGCATATGCGCGATGCATATGTAGTATACTCTCAGAATTATTCATCTTGTTCTTGTAATATTCTTTCTAATTGGATTCAGGAAAAATGTGTGACTTACACAGTCCCCTTTGTACACAATGGATTAGATCTAGTGAGAAACCTTTTATGTGAAACTATTTCAACTTCCAGTGACTTATTATTCGCGAACATAAGCTATTTATGAGCTGAGAGCGTTATTACACAAATCAATTTAATCGTCTAAGTGGCTCGACTGGTTTGTAAATACATTGTAACCGAGTTTCTGACTCACTAGCGAAGCGTCGATACATTGATACACTGTTTGTTTCTACATTATATAGCATTGTTCGTTTCGTTTGATTCATTAACATGGAAGAACGTTATGTATAATGAAATAATTAGACCGCCTGCGATATGTAAATAAAATTCTCTTCGTGCAGTTTTAAACACAGTATCGCACGCCACAAATTGGTTTTATCACTTGAAGCAAACATGTAGAAGAATAGTATTACATTGACGTAATTATTATTATCATCGTGCAATACTTTGATCCTATTTTACAAAGGCAAAGGAGCATTAAGTGAGGTTTTTATTTTTCTTATTTTAGTCTTACGTTATTTAACTTATGAAATTGATTACAACTTAAGAAATGTTGCTGCAAATGTTTATGCAAATTCCTATTTGTACGGATACAATTCAAGAAACGAAGTCTAATGACATTGCTTCATATTCGTTGCAATTATTGCTAAACTCTAGCAAATTTTACTTTATTTAGTATTTTACATTATAAAATACACATGATGCGGATGAATTAACGGGTCTATAATAAGGCAGCTGAGAAATAAAGGCAGTGGGAAACATTCGATTTAGCATTACACAGTGTTCGACTACTTATGGCCACCGGTGTACATATAAATTAGTATTTTAAACCAGTGGCTCGAGCGAAAAATTGAAAGCAGCCCTTCGTTTCTTTTGACACCCTATTAATAAATGCACGCTTTCACGATCATAATATTGTTCGACGAAATGCAATTGGCCTGGTACGCAAGTATGGCACGCATACTTACTCGGAAAGCGGGTTTCCTTTATGCAGGCCGTACTGTACTCTCGCAATGCTTTTACCTCCCACTCAGGGCATCGAACAATTCCCACCTCAGAAGAAAGACTGAATTCATGAATGGAAACTCTGAGACCCGACGGTACACCTCCGTGTTTATGGTGCGAGACGCCGCCCGCGTACGAAAGTTCGCGGAAGAGAAAGTCTTCGATGACGATGACATCATCGCTACCATGGTCATGGTCTCTGCAATCTGGATCAGAAGTTCGTGGTAAAAATTGGATCGGAATTTTCCATGAATCAACTAACGATCTCGAAGATACGTAAGACGAGTACGTACGTTGGGAAGCTTGAAATACTGAGAATGCTTTTTAAAAACACTGGCAGACGTTTTTAACCAACGATTTTCAGGATTACTGCTAAATCGCGAACGAACGGCTGTCGTATTACGTCTTTGTGACGTTAGAGTATCGTCAGAGGTACGTGCATTTGGCGGCAACTGTTGATCTTACCGAGGAAGGAATTTAATTGAGCTCCAAATAACAAAACGAATACGTACGTTTGTATTATTGCAGCCAGCTATGATGATGTAAGTACGAATGAAATGAAGATAAAAAATCTTTTATATTCAAAAATATCGACCTTTTAAAAAAAGCTAATGAGTTAACGAAATTTTGTAGCGATCAGATATATATTTAATCATTGAAATAAGGAACATTTTAATATTTAATGAGCGTTTGATGAATATATATTTAATAATATATTTCTAAAATTTTGAAAAAGCTGAAAAGACACGTATTTAGCTCTAAACCCAAATAAAAATGCGATTTTGCTAACATTAACAGCGTACTGGATTTTTTTTGCAAAAAAAATAAGCAACATAACTTATTATATTCTTCCCTTCCAGTTTTTCTGTATAATTCTGACATACACGTAGTGTACAGAATAAATGAATGAGTTATAGCACCGATTTGCCTACATCATCTGAAGCCCATTCGCCTGAAGCTTTAGTCACGTTTGTTCAATCCGTACTTCCTCTCATCGATTTTGTAAGTGGAACTATTGACTAAGCGCTTCCTAATTGTGGCTAATATCGCAATGAATGATCACCACAGCAATATACGTATGTAAGTAACATATGTTACACGTATGCGCTTCAACCTACCCTACTCCTCCGCATGAATCTACCGGTCTGCCATTCGAACTTCAATGATTACTTCTTGCTTCCCTTTTCGTCTAGCGATGCATGTCTGTTTCTTTGAACAATGAAACGCCAGAAAGGTGACTGACGTCACTGAATACGGAATCGTACCTTCTATGGATCTCAAGTTGGGAGTACGAATCTTACCCACGTCCACTGTATTGGTGGCAGTCACAAATCAGAAACTATGCGCAAAGAAAGTGGCGTATCGCGATCTAAACAGATTTACGAGATCGTAAATGTAACCGTTTCAATCGTTACATTTGATGTTTATGTAATAGTGGTACTTAGACTCGTCATGAAACATATGATCCGTAAAATTGCTAGATCTTTCTTCGTAAAGTTCAACAGCTTCAACCACAAATCCTTGTTATGTGAAAGTCGATAACTTTGAATAATGGCATTAACGAATTGTAACGCGCGTTGATCGGATAAGATGCAGTTTCAATACAGGGAATACGTTCTCGTAATAGGCGAGGTTATAATAGAGATCATTCAAGAATTAAATTACTTATAAATGTTACATGACAAATTTAGATTTTGTGTATGGATATTCGTAAATAATCTCAATTTTGAAAATCTCTTTCCGAACATATCGCGGTAATAGACATGCATTTATGATTCAATACGAAATATACGTTTATGACGATGCTACATACGTTACTATTAATAAATAGTAAATGTTAGTTTAAAGAGTTCTATACTTTTCGTTTTAATATTTATTAAAAGTTAAAATATTTTCTCTTCATTGAACGTGTCTATAGCGCCGAAATCTAATTTCTAAAATGTTGTATTGTTTAATAGTATATTTTATTTAATGACAATAATTAGAAAATAAGGTCGTAAATACGATAAAATGTAGATTTAATTCTACATTTTATTTGTTCAGTAAAAACGCTATGTATGTTACTGAATTGATTTGTCTTATTCTTCCTGGCAATGTCATGACATACGATATAATATTAGACCTACAGGATATACTGGGTTTCTTCCATAAAGTAGTATCAGCACGTTCTTTGAATAAAAATAACAAAAAATGTCATATGAACATAAACTTATGCGCTTTGTTAAAAGGTTATAACAAAAATACGAAGTAACAGCAGACACTAACAATAGACGAAGCATTTAAACGATACACTTTCAAGTATAAGACTTTCAGAAATTATATGACTTTTTATAATCGAAAATACACGAAACGAAAACCACGCCTTTTTGTCTACGTATAAATCTCATGCATAACTAACATATATAACATATAACGTTACCGACATATATAACATGAAAGTACATACAGTTCGATTTCATTTAAAGGCGAATATAATACGTAATAACAATCTTGTGTAACAGGCTTGCCACGATTGGTTGAGAAGAAATATAGACTCTGTGAATGTAAACAGCTGATTGGCGAACGCTGTCCATGTTGATCTATGAAAAAATCGCAACGGATCTAGGAGTCACAGTTATGGCGACTCGGTAATCCATGGCTCTGTTCCCCTCATTAGGAAACTGGACGTAGAAGGTAATTGATACTTTCATAAGCTGGCAGCATTCCCACCTGCGAATAGCTGAGTTTTTGTTGCGGCCTCGTTAGAGGTGACAATAAGTAGTTACTCGTTTCCAGGTAGGTACCTGTCTACCGGCCGGCTTGCCTGCTGCGAAACATCCAGACGCCAAAGAGCTAGCTTCCACCCTGAAATTATTACAAGTAACTCTCCCTCAGAAAGCTTTTTCTTCTTTTCCTTTATAAAAGAAAAACGAAGAACGTAAAAAATCATTCATCAAAATAAGAATAACTATTTTGTCAAATAAAATTATATTTTCCTATATTTCTGCATCGTTCTTGTCTATCATAATGGAAACGACAGAAGTTTCTTGGTAACTTATTGTAATAATAGTGTCTACATAGAATGAAATGTAATGATTAAATAAATTTTAAAAATTAAACAAAATGGTGCCGTCCGAGTTGTCAATCTACATTACTTGAATTCTATAGAAATTCACTTTGATAACATCAATAACCGCAAGATCGAGTGAATATTAATAACAGCTGTGTATATGAGCGGTGAAGTGTTGGCTCGTTTAAAGGTAGAAAATTCTCGTTGGCGAGCAGCCGATCGCGGACAATTAATAACAAGCAAAGACGCGACATTTCAATATGGGCATCAATAGCTGCAGTTAACATACAAGTGACTCGATGATTGAATCTTCTTATCCAAGGTTTAAATCTATGAGTAAGAACGACGACCGACGTGCATATCAGGGATACAGTTACGCTTCATACTGACTGCGCTCGACAGTCAAAACAGCTCGATCCTATCTAATTATGTAAGTTACTAGCTCCTATGTATGCGTGTATACGTGTATACATACATATATATATATATATATATATATATATATATATATATATATTATATATTATACGATATGTATATGTATAGGTGCGTGCATGTATTGTATAATATATGGCCAGAGTTTACAAATTAGCTGTGGTTACGAGATGCCTGTACACGAGCGTCGGCGAAACACTAATCACGGTGATTGCAGGGGAGTGCAAATCGTCGGTGGGATAATATTCCGCGTAATTGGTTCAGCCCCTGTCAACCTGTCTAGCTACCGGACGATGTCTTAACCTGACAGTCTATACGGCACGTAAACGTGCGGGATGTACGCATTTTCGCAAGGTATCACCTAGCATGTCTGTTCGTGGAATCTATTACGTACTCCGATCCAGTCTTGTGCTGTAAAACATACGATTCTATAAGCGGATATATTTCTGGATTTCCTATCGTTTGACGTGAAGGGAAAAATGAAAGATTATAATTACAAGCGAACCGGTACTTCTCTCTCGTGCGGGGAAGTTTGTTTTAAATAGAATCGTGTTTGCCCTACGATTTTATCGGAATAATGATTCGAAGGATGAGAAAATGAAGTTGCCGCCTTATTTTCGTGGAACATCAAAGAGTAACGGTTAAAAATAGCTGGACGGGTAAACTAATAGGGAAAACCACTTTACCCGACCACCGCTTGTTACTAATTGATTATTGCTTTAAGTAGATCCTACTAGTCATTGTTTAAATTAAAAAGAGAAACCCTTGATCTCCAAGTTATGAATTAATAGTTTGTTACTGTTCAACTCAAGCTTCTCGCGAATGTCTTTCACATGGTTATACTATTGTTCATAATATCCTATGTATCATCTACTAAATTAGGCATTCCTAAGTTTAGGTGCAAAGAAAACATTTCATTGTATTATGTCCTGTACACTTGCACCAAGTACCTTGTAATTTCTACATACGTACTCTCTTTTTTACGCGCTAAATTACAATATAATTTACGAACTAGTTTTTATGCACGATCTGAATTTACGCGGCCAGACAGGTCAGTGCTGTACGAGATAAGGATAAAAGTACATTACGTTATGCTAGTCATCATATTGTACATATTTTTTCTTTTGTACTAACGGACTTTATTTACGCGATTTTCATTCCTGTAAAACGAACCCACGTGAAACGGGTATTTCGCGTAAATTGAGGGACGGGTGTATATTTTCCGATTCATTTCAAACTTTATGAACATAATCATGATAGTCGGTTCTCCTAATAATGCTAACGAAATTCCAAAATGTTTCCTATAACGCACATAATATATTCGTAAAAGATATCTACAAGCGTCCAAACATGGTCACGAGTCAGCGAACAGTCTGTTACGATATAATAACTAAATATTTTAAATCGATTCGTCGAAAGAGAAAAATATGGCAAAGAAAATGTTGAAACTTCGGTTTCCTTCATTATCGAAATGATAGCCAGAAGTTTGCAACTAATGAAGAGCAGCGTGTACATCATCGGTCGTTAGGCATTCTTTATAAAGACGTCGAGGTTTCTCGCGGAATTCTTTCTTGACAGAGCGGTGCAGGATGTTTCCTGGAAGGTGGACCTGCACCTGTCGAGAATACTGCGTCCACAATGCCACCGGCACGTTCGCATCTCGTAGTTGCGTTCCATCGACTTCTCTCGACTGCTGATCGCCTTCCGTGGCCATTTCTGTTCCCACGGGAGTCCGCAGAAACGAGAGACTCTAACGCCCCTCGCAGTCGGATTTGCCTATGACGCCGAAGGGTAGAACTTTCTCCCACATATTAATAAGTTATAGCTGGTTGATCAGTGTTTCTTTTTAGAAGGTAGACCCGAACGGGGCAACAATGGTCGAATTCGCCACGGGAGATCCGGTCCCGGAGATACGTTCAGGATAGACTTTGACAACGCGATCGCTAGTATTCCGTAGTATATGTCTATACCTTTGGATCGCAGATCAGATAAGGGATGCGTTTGAGAAACCGACCGACGTCCTACCGACCGATTTCGCCGTGGTTCTAGGTTCGCACGTATTTTCTTGTTCTCTTTATCGGCGTCCAAGTTGCCGCTATGGACCACTGCGACACTATACTCGTCAAAACATCCCTTGTAAAATGACCAAGAAAGGAAGAGAAAAGTTAGACAAATGGAGAGAAAGAATGGGAAAAGGATTTCAGACAGAAATCCCAAGCGAAAAGAAAAGGATCGGGAGTAAAGTGATTGTTACGGAATCCACGTGAGCGTATCGGACTCGAAATCGTACCATTGTTTTGTCACATTCGCTTTCTCATGGTTACGCTTCCGAGAAATTTGCTGCTCGCACTGTTTAACACCTTTCTCTGAAAGATGCACTCGAGAATTTACGTGCACCGCGTTGCCGTGGTAAATTAGCGAAACTGAGAAAGTTATCGGAATGAGATGAACCCAAGCAAGATCGAAGGCCCTCGTGTATCTGAACGTTTGAATGATTGTTTAAGGAGATGCGTTTGAATCGTTGATATTTTAATAACATATAAACCGCAGCGGATATGTACCAGTTTTTGCGTTCATCGAATCCTCGCACGCGTGAAACTCGTTTAGATAATTTGACGTATTTAATTGACCACGAGAAACGCATGTACGAAAGAACCGATCGCGGGCCTCTTGGTAAATGATTTAATTAACTTTCCAACCGGTCTCGATTCGGCTGGATTACCAGCGGGAGACTTTGTGCCCGAAAGTCCTTGGCCAACGGGTGTCCAGAGAAGGTTGGCCCGCGACGACAGAAACCTCGATGTTACCAATAATTTGTGAGATGTCGGTTGTGCTGCATGCGACTCGCGAGCACGACGTTACAACGAGAGTAACGACGATTTCACATTCTCAAGATTTATTCTTCTCGCGGGAAACACGCAAAGTTCAGTGACGCTTGCGTCATCGGCTCCGCTTCGAAGTGCCGCTGTTAATGTCTCCTTGCTCCGATTTTTGAGCGTAAATAACTACTTGCTCAGCTAGAACCATTTCAAATGGCAGTAGTAAAATATTCCGGCGTAGGAATGTCTGTGATTTATCGCGGTAGGAGTAATAATTATTGTGTGCGTACGTGGATGTAATAACGATCGGCGATAGCGACGTTATTCATCGGGCATTAATTTACTGTTAACCCGCTATGGTCGCATATCTAATGCATAATGGACCGGTAGTTTCATCATTTTTATGTAATACTTGTCACAATAGAGTTGCAATTCGAGCCATTTGCTTCGAAAGTGTTTTAACATGTTATCGTAAAAAAAAAATTGCAACGTACGGTGTAACGCAAGTGTCGCGAATGAAATTGGTGATTCGCTTAAATAATGATGTAATTGATAAAAGTTATCGTGCCACGGGATTCACCAAAACCTCCAATTGTATGATTCATTGGGGATTAGACGAAAGTTTCTATCATCTCTGAATACACCTTCGTTGACGTTACTCGATTTCGACCAACCGATAGCGTAGAATCGATGTAGATTTGATGACAAAATACATTAGGAATTTATAGATCTTAATTCTACATCTAAACACATATAGACATATATTCCTACATAGTACATATTTACATTTCTTTTTTTTTTGTTCCTAAACTGGCAATAAATAAGGACTTGTCGAAATGAAATACTACTTTCAAACGAGTATGCAAAGTAGAAAAAATCAATTGCCATTTATAACAACTCGTTACTTTTATTATACCATTTATCACATCACATATTCGGAAATTATACAATTTTCCGCCTAATGTATTTTCAACAATTATCGTCTGATACACTATTGCAAAGTTGTTATTAATTTCTCCCATAAAATTAACATTCTTAGACTAAGTGTTTCACACGAGCTTAAAATAATTCGAACAGAAATATTAATGGAAATATTTCGGAGAAGTAGTTTCTTTTTAACCATTATTCGATAGCTTCTTCGAATAATTTATTCGATAAAATAATGATACTTTTTAAAATTTACTTTACAACATTATTACCTTAAACTGTTTTGACCTTTCCAGACCCAAGCAGCATTCGCCATTTAATCCCAATCAAATCATAATCATTAAGCTATTTTTAAAAGCTATGTAGAATTCGGCGATTCTTTTTACATTTTTATAAGATGTTTTTAGATAATATTTAATAATTGAATGTATCTTTATATTTTCGTATCTACCTATTACCTATTACCTATACATTATATACCTACCCATTACTTATCGACTTTGATATATCTCCATTAAATTGCCACATGATACAATAAAATATGTTTGATATCTTAAAACTGAAGAGGCAAGAGTAAAATAGAATTTTAACTCCAATTTAACATAAGCTCGTACACGGTTAATGGTAGCAGTAAAGGAAGAACATTAACGGAATTTTATTTGGTTTGTATGTTCTGAGTAATCATTTCCTATATACTTATGTTGCTTTCTACCCGATGACCCGATCACGTCATTATATATACTAGTTATAACTAGTTGGAAAATATTTTTAATTGGATGAATCACATCGGAAGTTAGTGCATCAAATAGAAGTTTTCAGCGCGTGAACTACCTACCGATAAACGCTAAAATGTCAGCGATATCTATTCGATGGCTCCAATCTACGTATTCCGTTTGCGATCAGCATCGTGCGGTAAATTTCCAAGAAAAAGCCGGCGTAATCGTATTAGACCGCGTGCAAGTCGCCGCAAGAGGATCTTATTGGCCGAGAGCAGAAGACGCCCACAACGTGCACGCTTATATAGTACTCTAGTGCTATGCGGTGTTCATTCATAGTTCCACTCCTGTCTAGTCATTCATTAATCCGATACGGCGAGAGTGTCCTTACAGAGCGTGCGCTGATCACGACTCTCAATCGTTCGAGTGACCCCCTTCGTGTTCGCGCTCGCGCTCATTCGCGCGCCCGTGTGTGTGTGTGGGTGTACAACGTCCTACGATACTCGTGAAATCGAGAAGTACCAGCTCGTCGACAAGGTGGATTAACATCGAACACGGAGAATGCGAATAGGTGAGAATGACTCACGATCAGACTCGGTTTCATACGAACCTTCTAGGAAGCGAACAGTTTACCGGCGAGCACGACGCGTGGCTCCGTTTAAAATAGCCGATGCCGCGAAAAAATCGATCCGCAAGTGCATCCCTTGACGATACACGCACCGAGAAACATCATCTTTCCTTTCCAAGTGCTTTCAACTGAACACCGCGTTTACAGTAATTTCTAATGTGTTAATTATCGGTGTTTAACAGAGTCTTATTAATACAGCGCGATTACGAAGCGGTTGGTTAAAGAAGATATTCCAGTTCAAGGTATGCAAGTTTCATCGATTTTAACATAACGGCATAGTCGGCTATTTTTACTTTCTCGTAGACATCAATTTTCCGATCTCGTCATACACGCGTAACACGTATGTGTTAATAATTATCGAGATGAGTACGCGAATGTGTCTTGTGAAGCGAGATCGACGAAGCTGCACGATCTTTTTTTCCTCGTCGATCGATCATTGCTGTGGGTGGGTTGATTCTCTCGATCGTCTCTCTGAACGTTAACGGAACTAATGGATTTCAAGCTTCTGCTCGGCATCGAGAAGGCGCAAAGTCGCCTGCAGCAAATCGCTCGTGCCACGGCTGTTCGAAGGGAGTTCAAAACGCCATTCACATTGCCCGGCAAAAGCCGCTACCTTTTATTGTTCTTTTATCTACCACTCGATTCTTGAAAGCGAATGAAAGAAGTGGCGCTTCCTCTACGGTTTTTCTACAACAAACGAGGAATGCGACGGTCAGGTAATCGCTCTGCCTTCAACTATTCGAGTGATTTTATAAGAGGAGACTCGCAGCTGGGTTTAATTCCCCTTGTGCGACCCAACTATCAGTTTTTGTACCTCTTCTCTCTCTCATCTGCACTACTTCCTCTTAGCTGTTTTTATCGGAATCTTAAGTTTTCCCTAATTACAATATACTACCTAACCCTTTCTCGTGTTACATATAAATCGCTAAACGATAAAAAGTATCTAAGTATTAAATTCATGTTGCTAAGGATAAATGCTTTAGCGAACAAGCAAACTTACGTGCTAGATAGTTATCAAACGTGAATCATCCTCAGCGGCGCGGTGGCGTCTATACATCACTGATTGCTACCTGTCGTGTGGTAACTTTATCTTTAAGCAAGTTAATGCGAACAATGACATGATACCAAAACTATTTGTGATTACAGATACATTTGGTTGAAAATTTTTGAAAGATAACAATACGAGATTAATTTGTTTTTTTTCATAAACACGTGTTTTCTAACAAATTAATACGTACGGATAATTTCAATATATAACATTTATTAGAAAGTTTGGAAACATTAGTGTGATAATTCTGTTTAAAATTTAATTTTATTGTATCTTACACAGATTACGTTCTAGTCTTAATATTCAATTCTTAGTTTATTCAATGGTCGAATCTTTTAATCTTTCGTGCCGAAAATTGATCAAAAAAACGAGAACGTTTTCTTTTAAATATTTTGCACGTAACAATGTTTTAACGAAACAAAAATGAGACAGTTCTACCAACCATAATAACACTTCCTCTGGTTGTTTTGCTTCCTCGCTGTGCTCGAAGTTGACGAAAGAATGGCCGAAGAAACGTGTCTGAGGCAAAACGAGAAATAAGTCGTGCAACGGTGCCACGTATTTCCGTTCTAATGACTAGCAAAAACTTGACACCTGCATCGACACTAGTGTCGGAAACAACGACCGTGCGCCGAGAAATCGACCGATTTCAGGAGTTAGCCTTGCGTAACGAGAATTTTCCATTTTTCCTGCCGAAGTACGCTAGCCAATTGTTCGAAAAGAGTATGCGTCTTTGCCGCGTTATATAACGAAGATGTGAAAAACAGAAATGATAAAACTTGGGGAAACCCCTAGTATATACTCTCCTTGACGATGTCGATTCTTATCGGTAAACCAATCTTGGACAATGTCAATGCAATTCGATGGAACGGAATATATATTCAAATAAAGCAATGTTTCATGAATATTCTTACGTATCACGGTTAATATGCAGAGACGCATATATTACACAAATTGGCACAATATTATTAATGGCGTGAGTAAGCATGACTTGCTGGAATAATGCAGAAAAATTGTACGAAGTACAGGATATTAAAAAATTTCTTAACTTCTGACAGTTATTATCAATTAACACATCACAATTATCACTTTTTTCTTTGCAAAAGGAAACTCTGCGTTCATTATGCGACAATTGCTATGTACGTTATCGTTCATAAGTATATGCATCATAAGTATACTTTTGCTATTATAGATTTACGATACCAGCAATTCAGAATCCAGCAACTATAAATCAAGTAATTAAAAATTTTATTGAAATTTTAATTTATTGACGAATTAATTGCTGCGAGATATACTTGTTATCTTCTTGACGAAGCTAGCAGATTATAAACGCAGATTTTGTTAAAAAAGCAACGATAATACATTTTTTTACAATTAAATTATAATTCAGAGTCTCATTTGCCGATCGTGTGCATCACTGTTTGAGGTAATGTCGATACTCCCGACATCGATTGAAGAAGTATCTCGTTTATTCGTTTTTTAGTTCAGAAAATTAATCCGTAATTGACATGGTTTCTTTACATACATAGACAGAAATGTTCAGAGATTTACAAAATGTAGTATTATTGGTTAATAACCAATGATTATATACACATTGGTAGTCATTAAGTTAACCATTGGTTATAGGTACATCTTACGACGCGATGCGTACTTTCCAAATTATCAAAAAAATAACAATTCCTAGTGTATCCTCTAGGAATAAGTGAGTTAGAGACCCTACCAATTATAGGGTAAATACCATGGTGAAAAAAGAAACTCCTTTAAACAACAAACTAATTCTACGAGTTCCGACAATTGGGAATGTCAATTTTGTTGTTGTGTATTAAATTTTAAAAATCAATTTCATCACGCCATAATATTCTACTACACATATAACTGTAACAGGGACTATAATTAGTTTGATGTTGCGAAATGTGAAAAAATGTTCTAAGTATTTAAATTACTGGTTATAATATTCAGTAGGTAAAACAATTATTTGCCTAGATCTCATTTCTTAAGTAATACTTTTCAAATAATGAATTTCCATAAATATCTATGATATAGCATTAAAGAACAAAATAATTGTACACTGCTTTTTTCGCAAATTTCTGATAACATATTCCGTTTAAGAAAAGATATACTTTTGAAGTGTAGCGTAACTCTAGAAGATAGGAACGATTTTGTCCTGTATTAACAAGACGATTCACATCGGCAAATGACTCGCTTTACGGAAGGATCTTCCTCGACACGCCGTTAGGCTCGACTACCGGTTAATTAACGATGTGACACCATAATTGGCGCGGTAATTCGATCCCCTTGTGGATGAATCCTCG
Source organism: Bombus huntii (assembly GCF_024542735.1). NCBI lineage: Eukaryota > Metazoa > Arthropoda > Insecta > Hymenoptera > Apidae > Bombus > Bombus huntii. The sequence goes on from NC_066246.1 coordinate 8,721,666, forward strand.
CGAGTGGTTCGCATGTCCCGGGGCCTAAGGTTAAGACAGCGCGCGCACATCGTTAAATTAAAATCCCGAGGCGACCGGCACCATCGTCTGGAGTTGCAACGGGCCACCTCAGCGGTGCCTTCTAATTTGCAGCGCATAATATTCGAATAATTTGCACGCGCTAATAGGACCGAACGTCCTGTGGAACCTCGAGGAACGCGGTCCGATGCATATAGAAAACACCTTACGCGCCGTCTCCGAGCGATGCAAATGCCTCACCCTGAATTGTGGCAGATAATATTGCCCCCTTATCGAGCATATGCGATAAGTCATTTTAAACTACTTGATCAAAGCATGCGACGCGACACATCTAATCGCAGGCATAATGTTTTATCAGTGACGTATCCGACGGCGCGGCATTTCGTCCCGGTGGATATACTAAAAGTGTCGAATGCGTTCATCGTGTGGCGCTCGTTATCTCGCCAGTCATTATTGTTTGCAAACTTTTGCAGTACTACTTCGATAAATTTATTTTTCGACATTAATTTGATGGAAGGTGTCAGAATTACTTGTCGCACGTTTATCGATATTTTTGTTTTTAATGTTTAGACGCGAATGTTACGATATCTATTCCGTAAAAGGCGTTTAAATGATTTGGAAATTTATTACTGGATTATTCGGGAAGTTTGTAGTGAAATTTAGGAAAGTTTTGAAGGTATTCTATCTTTATATAATTAGTTATTAATTGGTATTAGATAATAATGTTGAAATAGAATTGTAAATAGAATAGATTGTTATATTGAAATAGAACGAATTTAATCAGTGTTTAATATTAAAGCAAAACGCGCAGAAAATTTTCGATACTTGAACTAGAATTTTATCGGAACGTTGCGTCGCGTCACAATCTTCGAGGGAGTCGACGTCATTCTACATCAAATCATATCACGATGTCTCTTACATATCGGAGCATGATGCCATCGAACATACAGATCATCAAAAGACATCTAATTCCTTTCACGTGACACAAATTCGCAATATTTTACACTGATTCATTCACTAATCTCAAGAGTGACCTTGTAGGAATTTCGAATTTCTCAAAACTCATTGGTTATTTAGTCTAGCCAATAAACATCTTCAATATAATCAAACTCGATATATGTTAGAATTACTTTTATACGTTCTGGATTTCAAGTAGTATACTCAGTACCTTTATCGAGATCGATGAATCGAGTGACAAGTGCGCCGAAGGGGTTAAGAGTACGCGTAATGAAACGATCGAGGTTCGGGCAAACCTGGTATCTATCCCCCACGCAAAGAGAGGGTGGCGTGCAGCCGCAGGTGGGAGGGCAGGGAGGACTGAAAGGTAGCCGGAGGAGCAGAAGGAGTACGGGAGGGAGGAGGTGGGGTGTCGTAGGAGGTGGTGGCAGGAGGGAAGGAGGTGGGACCGAGTGGCGGTGAGCGAACGTGCAAGAGCGAGAGGACGAGGTGAGTAGCGAGCCCGTGAGCCCGAGTGAGTAACTGGGAGTCGCAACCGAGGACCCACTCAGTCACCACGAGATCGGCAAGCCGAATGGTCTACCGCGCCGGTTCTCCCGCTCGGAACTCTGTACAGAGCAAAAGGGATCGGAACAAGGACACGTTGTTCTTTCGAATGTCAACTAGCGTGCTCCTTTGTGGACGCATCACTCGAATCGTGCCACTGTCGGTGGAGCACGCGGGGCTCGATTTTTCGAGATCGAACGAGGAACAACACGAGAACACGTTCGCACAATGTGGAGATTTCTGGTGCGCTGTTATGTCACACTGACATCGATCTGACGCGATCGTTTTTATCTTTTTCTTCCTTTCGCCGACAATCTCATCTCGTTACGTTTCACGAAAATAACATACATATATTAGGCCTTTGCCATCATCGGCCATCGCGTCTCGCGTCTCGCGTTTTCGCTTCTATCGATCTCGATTTCGAAGGATACTGACTTTCCCGGGGGAAACATCGAGTCGCGGTGGGACCGGAAGTGCGTGAGTGGATGCAAGCAAGAGGTATCGACGGGAGAAGCCGAAGACTCTCCTACAGAAGGACGAGGAAGAGATGATCTACGAGCTGCTGGTGGCTGGAGCGTTCGCCCTCGCCACACTAAGGCGGTGTGTGTACATTGCTAAATTCTATCCACTTTCTCTCTAGCTTTTATCTTTTCTCCATTTCTTTGAGAAAAAAATGCTCTCTGTTTTTTCTGTACGTTGCAAAACGCGGAACGAGCGATGACACGAGCAAAAATCGATCGTGCTGAAAAATTCTCGATTAAATACGATCGACGAACGATTGGTTTTATCGCTTCTTTAAATTTTCAAGCACGACCGACTGCCCGTGTCCGCTTGTTTAGCCGTACTTACTGGAAAACTGCAATTTATTTCTACCATGAGCATTTCGTGGAATCACTTGCAGGAAAGAACTAACGACAAGGTGCATCTAGCTTCAAGTTTTGCCGTAATGTACATAATGATGCAGTGACACGTGAGGATTCCTCGCGATGCTTCAGCCACTTTTTTCTTTATTTGCGCGTAGCACGATTAAAAAATCTTTTAAGAGAAAACATTTAAACGACTGTACAGCGTTGGAAGTATAATTGTTTCTGATGTTGAGATATAAAAAAATTCCATGTGTCATTTGCCTTTTAACGACGAAGATTATATTTCGCCACGGTTTTCTGATAATTTATGATAATTTCGATAATGTTTGCTAGTGAATGACTTTTTGATAGATAAAAAATAATCTAAGATGTTAACACGTATTTGACGTATTCCATTGCCACGAGAAAGTATAACGATCAAACATTTTAAAGCTATTCCATGAATCAAAGAAAATAATAGAATCTTTAATAATTGAAACAAATATTGATGCAACTCTTACCATCTCGCCTTATTCTCTTTAACAAATTAAATAATATTATTCGATTCTTTTTAAAATGATACGACTTGTTTTACTTGTTTGATTTTACGAGCAAAACAGTCCTTGATTACAGTAAGTCGAAAAGCAACTGGAGTTCCTTTACATAATTATACGATAATCAATATTTATCAAACGCGACTCTTGAATAAGCTAATTGAATTTATTATCGTGCGATAGTATCTTATATGCTGTAATCATAGTGTGTTCACTTTTTCAATAGAAGGGGAAGTAATTGTCTTCCGATGAAATTGTCTGCCAACTTACAATTAAATATCTGTATTTGTCGCTCACCTGTCCAACAGGTATACATCGGTAAGACGTTCATAAGATAGAGAAATTATTAAAACAATTTTCATTTCCCCGTTAGATTCCTGCGAAGAAGTTTTCCCGCTTTAAATATATCTACTGTAATAATCTAGATAGAATAATTGAACTAAATTGTTTGTAGTATGATCCGATATTGAATTCATTATTATACGTTATCTATACAGACTGAGCATGATCGAATCATTTTCAGAAAAATTGCCCTTAGAATCTATTCGTGTGAAATTAGTAATTCATCCGATTAAACCAAGATTTTTTCGTAACTAGAGCAAAAGAGATGAAACTCGCCTCGACCGAAGAAAATTATAATCGATAGCAGCGTTATCGACGCAAAGGGAATGCGGCAAAGAACTTAGAACATTACGTCACATATAAACATTAAATGGAAAGTTATCTTGACAGGACAGACGGTATATATTATTTCTTTCTTCAATCGTAATCTCAAGTTTAGGACACAAATGAATATAAGTGTTATTTTTCACGATGATAACGATGCGCGTGCTTCTCATGCATTATACAATGTAGATAAGAGAAAGACGTATATATTGCTCCAACGTCACTTCGTGTGACATAGCTTCTATTCGAGCGAATACGATTAGAACATCATTAATCATTGATAGTATATAGCATTCTCTGTGGGAAAAATTAGTAAACGGATGGCGAAGCATTGAACCAAAACAACATATATACTAGTCGGTGTTTATTTGACTTCAGAAGTGACTTCCAGAAAGAAAGATAACGTTCGGTCTACTTAGATCTTTTTTTATTTCGTTCGATCCTTCTCTTGCATGCGCTCGGCTTTCTCTAGAGAAGTTTACGTTATGATTATGAATCAAGGAAAACGATACGAAAGGCTGGACAAATATTTCGATTCCGGATGAAAAAATTATCTAATTACATGGTTGTAAATTAACCATCGTGGCTGGATAGAGAACCAATCGTATAATTATTACAGAGTCGGAATTCAATCCGACATATAAATCGCCTTGAAAAACATAAATTAACTAGCGAGAGAAACGAGCCTCGAGAAACTGGTCCTTCGCATTTAAAATAAATCCAAATCAAAATTTTCGTAAAACGATACGGGATCTTGAATTTCGTGTGCAACTTATCTTTCTACCCTCCTTATATTTGCCAGCATCTCTACAACAGTTAAAAAATGATTCGTAACTATAAATGACGACGATCTTTGAGAAATATCAGGGCTAGTTTTATTTTAGAACAATACGAAAATTTCTTGAAATTCTTGACCCCATAATACAATATCGATTATCTTAACCGTTATATGTATACATCGTGTACCTTATTATACATAATTGGCTTATTATATAAATTCATACGATCTACTTTATGAACGCGTACAAAGAACACAATATATATTTATAAAATATTCCTAGATTTTTGTTTCGTTAGATAATTTTCTCGTTAAAAAATATATAGCTCGTAACTTGGGAATCGATTTTTCTATATACGGACATTATTAACTTTTGACATGGATATTTTCACGAATACTGTTTTTCGTTACTATATCTCGCTAGAAAGTAAAATACAAAATCCAAAAAATCTTATTTTTACGATTATTTTGTAAATTACATGCAACGATATAATCTAATTAGCTGCAATAACAAATGACGGTAGTATAAAGAGGTATACTTTAATATAACATAGTTAAGAACATAGTATATATATGTATAAATATACATATGTTAGCAATAGACGACAAATCCATGAAGTTTTATGAAAAACCTAACGATATATCTAGTATTCACAAAGTAATAATCCATACTTTTGAAATTAATATTTTTTGAGAGTATTGAGGAATCAATATTTATGACGTAAATATCTTTCAAGAGAACCTCGCAATCAAATTCCACAAAAAGATAGTTTGTGAGATTATATACTTCGCAAGGTATCAAATTTAAAAATTCCTCTTTCTCTTATAGACCACAATTTTAAATACCTGGTAACGTAGAAACTATTTCTCTGTTTAATTCTATTTACAACAAACCATCTACGGAAATACCTTTATCTGTCACACGTAGCTATCCCTTCAACGAACTGTTAATAATAACAAGTACAATCCTAATCATTCAAAACTCCCATTAAGTACACATGAAAATGTCTGTAAAGTAGGCTCTCTTATCTTGCGCGTTTCGTAATAATTTGATGCCTTACTTTGTCCTCTGCTATCCAAACAGCAAATCTCGGACTTTAGGCGTACCAGCTATTGAAGAGGGTAGGCCAGGCGGAGGGAGAGGGAGAGAGGCGCAAGTGAGACGCCTCGCTTTCCTCGATCACGGGCGAAGGTATCGTGAAAAGTATCGTCCGGTGTTGTCCGCCTCGTCCTCCGCATCCCAGTCGGTGAGCAGGCTACGGTCGCCGATAGAGGCGTGCGCCGTGTTGATCCGGGACACACACGGACTGTTTGCTCGGGGTACCATCGCGGACCCTTTTTTCATGTTAGCTCCAAGTCGAGTCACAACACTAGTAAAGTTACAAAAGCCAAAGGCAAACAGATCCGGGGACGGGCCTTAACCGGTTTATCAAACACTCGTGCGCCCCGGAGGTGGTCTCTCGTACGTTGCTGAAAGTGACGAAGACGAGGGAGATCTCGAGGACGAGGAACGACGTCGACGTCGACGGAGCTTCGTCATCTTCCTGGACGCACGCGTAATATATATATATACGTCTTGGCTGATTCGCGACGAGACGAGGAGAGAAGTTCACTGCTCTTAATGGCACACGAGACGAAACCGATCGTTCCACCGGAGGTGGAGTGAAACGAACGAAGGAGGAGTCAAACAAGTGCCAAGGCAAACCTTCTTTTCTTTTGTCAAGCACATTTCAGCCGCCGTGAAACCACCACTCTCGGCTCCACGATTTATGTTCATTTAGATTTCTTGCTACGTTGCTACTTTATCTTTTGTAATTGCGACGACACGCTTTATTCAGGCAAGCGATCGTACGATATCGAACGTGTTGATTCAATAAGCATATTCAACAAGTATATTCCAGATAAAACATTCGAATCTGTATTTGCGCAGTGATTTGTGACATTAAAGTTACAGCACAAATACAAATTCAAATGCCCTATCTCGAATATAGACGCTTCTTGAATTATTTGAGAACTTTCAGTTACTGCATAAATTCTGTTCATCTCTTCGTTTCTATTACGTAAACTATCGGTTTTATAATAGATGTAACATTGGTACGTCGGCTGATATAAACTGTGATTCTAGAGTTTATAGAAAATAGAAGTAACATTTTTTCATTCGTTTGTTGATGATCATTCAGAAGGTGGTATCACGAACACGAATCTGGTATCAATAATATTACACAACAGTTTAGATGGAAAAGATTAAATCATTAACTCTTGATAACAAATTTAGAGATGCGTAAAAAAGAGGCAATATCTACGATAGATGGGCTTTGTGAATCAAATTTGTAAAAAATGCACTCACAATGTATGCAGCAATGTAATATTTATTATTTGAAGATAATAGTAACAATAATCTATTGCAGTTTATTCCTCTGGTAAATAAGGTGTCTCTCACGAGTTTCGAGTGTTTTTAATAACGCGCGTTTGAAACGAATGACTTCCGGGCACGTATTCGCGTTTCGATCGCGTTACCCGTACTTTTTGCCGCTCGTGAAAAAGCTGTAGCGAAAATTCACAAGTCAGGGGTGAAAGTAATAAAGCAATTTCACCAACTGAAATTATACGCTGCATTCCAATCACCGAAATAGGGTCGCAAGAGAAAACCATTCGAAATTGCACCAATCGCAATTTGTCCTTGCATCGACCCCTTCACTTCCACAGAAAATTACATGAAATAACCAAAAACTGCATCGTACCATTTGCTACGTACGATCGATCGCGGAATTAAAAGTACGGTTCTCGTGTAACACGCAGACACATATGAATATCGTTTAGACGTAGAAAATCACTTCGACAATAAGAATCTTTGACGAACCGCGAAATTTTTCTGTCTTCGCGTCTGATTTACCGCGAGAGAGATAAAAAGAAGAAAAAAGAAAAATGGCGGAGACCTAAGGATGACTCGAACAAGCACTGGGTTGCGGTTTCGGGTTCATCAGGGTTCACCGGACATATTATATAGGACAGGTGGGCATTCCAGCGTGAAATCAAAATATTATGCCAGTCCCTAGACTGTAGACTATAGAACGACACTCGGTGTATCGAAAGACTACGACCGGCAGATTTTTATTGTGAAACTACTTGTTACATATCAGTTTAAAATATTTTTATTCCACGTTGCAAAATGAAAATTTTTAACTGAATTCTAATGTCAGAAGATTTTTTCTAAAAAGAAAGTAATTTTTTAATTTATTTACCATCGATGTTGCATATACGCAAACTAATATTCTGATAAAGTATTAAATAGGTAAATGATAAATATATTTGTCCTCGGCAAAATTGTTCTTTTTTTTGTACTACGTCTTCTTTTTAAACTACATGAAAAAATGCATTTCTATTATGTATAACTAGAATAACGAGAATAATAAATATAAAATAACAATGATATAGATTAACACATTTTAATTAGTATTTTAGCAAAAATTAAATTTTTTCAAGAAAGATATTGCAAGTAAGAAAAAAGATTCGCAAGTTATCTATATCATCATAGTATCTATATGTTTTTCGTAAGCAGTAATCGTTTGTTGAAGATAAATTGATTTTTCTGAGTCTTTACTTTAGTAAAATGTTTCGTAAATCGTAGATATATACTAAACGTAGTATAACATTAAGGCTAGGTATATCGTTTAACTGTATCAGAGATATGTATTCGCATAAACTTGTCGTATCGAATGCAGATTGTTCACAGCACAGCATACATTTACAAATATTTGAATGAAATTGGTTACGCTTGCTTAAGTTTCAGCAATTTAATTATTTAACATACCAGTTAGTTATTAAACACTAAATTCAACTGCACCTTGAAATATAACGAGATAAATATTTATATTATAATTTCTCTTACTTTTCATATTCATATTCGAAATTTTATGAAACGTATATTGCTTCCAGTGATACTAATTGTGCGTTATCATAATGTATAGAACAGTCGAAATATATCATTACACTAATCTGCTTATTTATATAATTTTTAAAGATTTATAATACAGTAAACAGTTCCCCGAATCGAAATACCAAGTGATAACCTTAAATATTCGATCGCGATCAGAGTTCTTGCCGTGCAATACACGTAATTTCGTATGCAAGGAAAAACTCTGCTAGACGTACGTCATTCGGAAAGCCAGACGGACGTCGGGTTTACTCTGTCGCCTCTTTCTCTTTGTTCCTTTCTATCTCCGTCTGACTGCCTCTTCGTTGCTCGATAGCAACTTTTTCGTTGCTTCACATATAAAATTACTCAAGACGTGACAAACCGAACGTGGTAGGCGGTAGTAGACGTGCATTCAATTGACAAGATACGCAGGCGTAACGTACATATGTCGCCAGTATGTCATCGTGCGTCGATTTTCTCGAGTCTTCGGAGTTACTTTTTCTACCAATTTGTTAATCGTGCGCTCACTTACTAACAGCGCGACGACGTGAGCCTTGGTCGGTGAGAGAGAAAGAGAAAAAGATAAAAAGAATAAAAGAGCCTGCGAGCAAACCGGGTTCAAGATAAATTCAGTTTCATGCATTCTTGTCTGGTTTTCTGACGGGTTCGCCTGTCTGACTACCGACTATCGGCCACCGGTTCGATCTCCTTCTGCCTCAAGAGATACACGAACGATGTTGAAACAAGGGCGATCTCGAGTCATTGTTCCAAGATTTATGGGCAAATCGATAATATCAATCTGCCCGTCGGCTTATCACCAGCGGCTGCGTTACCACCATCTTGTATTTCGCAAAACACCGGAACTACGTATTTCTGTACGATATCTGCCACATTCTGACTCCTTTTCGGTGTAAATCGTGCCAGGTTATGGCAAAACTACATAAAAGTCCGAAGACTTCTTACTTTAACTAATGGCAGCTGGCCGATGAAACTGTGCGCGAATTTCACTTTATTTGTATTCTCAGTGATTCATATTTTACGAATCTTAAGAAGGTTGTTTTTGTACACGTAAGTGTTAAAAATAATTCATACGAGAGAGAAAATTCTGAATTTTTAAACTGATACATCCACAAACATAGAAATATTTACTGACTAAGATTTAAGAAATTTGATACAAATTAATGTATTTAAAATTTATTGAATTTATTTGAAATTAGTCGTTTTATGTCATACGTAGAAACGATTACTTATTATTGACATTTTTTCCGAAAAAATCAAATGATTATATGATTCGAAATGTGGATAAAATAATCATTTTATTTCAAATAAATACCTTCAAATATAGTATAATAATAAATCATATATATACTGTTTATACGATTGTGCACTATGTACACTGATACACTTTCTAACAAATTTCATATTTTCATCGGTATAATTACAGTATCGCAAAAAGCTGGCATTTCTGTTCGCATGACAAGCAAATAAGAGATAAGCAGACAGTTAGCGATATAACTTATCAGACATAAAAGCCATCCCGAAATGTGAAATCCTCTTTAAAAGCATGTCCGTATCTCACTTGAAAGTACAAAAGTTAATAAGAACAGCTGAATCGTCGCTATCAAACGAAGATTTAACAAACATTTAAAGTTGTCGCATTTGTCCGATAATTTTGTCATTCATATCTCCATTTAACTCTTTTACGGTATTTACTTGCGATTATCGGCGAATTTGGTCACTGTGCTTCGGCTATTGCAATTGGAAATTTACCGCGGTTTCGTTATCCCTAATGAACCGCTAATTGCAAGGATTTACGAATACGTTAAGCATCGGTAATTATTTCATATTGGTTTAAGGCGCGTACCGGGCCCCACTTTACATGAGAAATAACATTGTTATTTATATGAGAACATGATAAGCAACGTTTAATTTTTTATGGCTCATGCATTTTGTTTTATTGCCATAATTAACGTTTTTTGTCAGCCCTAATTAAATTTATAATTAAAGTACTTGTTCTTCGAACTTTTTAAAATTGCTTGTATGGTATAAAGAAAGAGGCAGATTTAACATAAGATAAACAATATAACATGCATTAAATATTGTAATGCTTAAAGAACTTGAATTTTATGTCATTAGAATTTCTTTTTAGTATTGTGCCTGTGGATTTTTGTGGATTTATGGGCAATTTTAAAGTGCAAGAATATATAAAATACCTGAAATATTGTAGTCGTTATAATGGTTGCAATCAGCGAATGAAACAAATCTTTTCTTAAGCTCAATTTGTTTTAATCGTATTCTTAAAAAATGCATATTCATGAAAAATATGAATTTGCATAAATATCCATGGTCTAATGATTTATGATTTTTAAAATGCATTCTAGTACGTGAAGCTAACCGATGTTTGTTTACATATTCGATACAGTATCAATAAGATATTTAATACCGAAATAATCAAGATATCAGAAAATTTCTATTTTTATGAAATATCTAATTCCACTTGAACACAATTTCTCGATTCGTACGTAAAGATTTGAAAGTTCAGAGTACGGGTGGCATTGTACTGCGCAGAAGTGAGGCAATGTTTAAATTACACGCTACGTAGCAAATCGAGCTTTACGAGGCCTTGGTGAACACTCTTCCGTTCCACCACCTACGATGGCAATTACAGGGCTTCAAGCAAATCGTATGCCATGGAAATGCTTTTACTTCCGCAAACTGGCACGACGCTTGTAAAATAACGCATGTCCATATTTTAAATACCGACATTTTCCATACTCACAACTGCAAAGAATCTGCATTTATCATGTCTCAGGAGGCGTGCATCACGTACCACGTCGAACCTTATAATTTTTCGCAGTAGTTACGAATCTATCATTCATCAAACGAAAACAAAAAGATATAGAATATTTGTTGGATGTCTAATCACGAAGAAATCATATCTGTCACGTACGAAAGTTGCTCTGTTTAGTGAAACTTCTTGGATTCGAAAATTGAAATTACGCTTTTGAAAAATCGCTATAAATCGTTGATAAAGATTTTCAGTATTTTTATACCAAGTTTTAATATATCACGCAAGATATTGATATCTTGTTACGAATATTTTTACCAATGTTTTCAACGATTCTTTTATAGCAGAAGTTAAAGATTCTTAAAATGTGTGTTATGAAATATACTCACTGGCTCGATTTCAAGTAATATTAAATGTATTTTTTATAGGAACATCGAGTATTTGTAAAAATATTTCAACAATATTTAATAAAAATATAAAAAAGATATGCTTCTACGCTATAGGTGGTCCAGCGATAATATGAAAAACATACTTATACATACATGCTAATTTATTATGTTTAGAAAGGGATGAGTTAATTGTAGTTTTAGAATTAGGAAAATACAAGTTCTTTATGCTCGTAAAATTTGTTAATTAGCTGATAAATAGATTAATAGATAAATAGATTTATATTAACAATGATTTATATAAAGATTAGCGTGCACATAGCAAAGCATAACGTTCGAACGCAATGTTTGAACGAGGACTCCTAACGTTCCACGTTGGAGCTGGTGAAAAGGATCGACCGTGGCGAGCATATAATTGGTCGTAGCGGAGTTTGACGATACGAAGAGAGCACCGGCGATAGCCCGGGGTGTGTTGATTCTGAAGTCAGGCCAATTACGAAACGTGCAATAAGCAATGGTCGTACGACCGTCCGAAGACACGCGGCCATCTACGATCTTTCGCCACCTGACGCCATCCATCGTGCGGCTGATTGCTATTCTTTACCTTCGGGGCCCTGTGAGCGCAATGAGCGATGCGTTCATTCATGTCGAAGTACAGGGTTGCGATGTCTACGCCGCGAGTGCAGCATGCGCGGATCGCTTTCTGCTATAATATAGAGATGCTTGATACACAATGATACACGGCTATCGGTCTGTACGAGAAAGATCTATCCAAGAAGTACACGCACGCTGCATATGATCCGATCAAAACCGATAACGATCCATGTGTGATTCGTATACGCGACCTGTTTACCATTTCTCACGAGAAGAAATATCCACGCTTCGGCGAGTCGGGCAATTAACCGAGCGTTACAAAAAAAATCCGATATAATCGCGTTTTTTAAACGAGAATCGACATGAAAAGCAATTTCTTTTTTGCGATAATCGCACGTGTCGTTTGAATTATTACCAATCATAACGACACTTATAGGTGTGCCTATTTAGCATGTACTTATACCAGTACATGTCGTTATGTAATACTCGTGAAACATTCGAAATATCCAAGGATATGACGTGTTCGCTTTAATTATCTACTGCACGTGCTGGAAATATTCAGATGAGGTCAGAAAAGTCTTCTCCCTCTGTTCCAGTTTGTCACCCGTTAAAATACGATTTTTCGCGGTCCGTTTGCAAAAACGTTGCAGCGAACAGGATATTTGCAAATTAAAGTAAATCGATCGATTTTATCTCGAGCAATAAAGCCGGTTTATCTCGTCCCGGTGAAAATTCAATCTGGTAACTAGCCCCTCGGCTCTGACGGATTCCATTAATTAATTCCCTCGGATAAACATCTCTGTTGTACAAAATGTTGCTTCGACGTTTGTCTAAACGATCGCACGTGCATGATGGCCAGATCGATCGATGGTCCTGATCGTTCTCGTGCGACCTTGACAAAAAAACACAGACGTCGAACAATGGGTACGCATTGGAAGACTCTTTCAGACGCGCGAGTATCGTGGGTGGAGCGAGCGAGTTTGTTCCTGACCACCGACAACTCTTTGATTCAGTGCGATTGTTGCAAAGTCGGTTCAATGATCGCCGCGACACACCAACGGCCACCGCTGCTCGTTCCTTTTGCAACGAGCCGTGCACGCAAGAATCACACGAACGTTTTGCCGCGGACATGCCGCTCAGTCACGTTTACACACTCGCCACCACGTGCTCGTTACTCTATCGCGTTTCAATTTCTACGTACTTGCATATCGCTCATTTGTTACAGCAATAACAATGCGAGAATCACGATTTTAAAGGAAACAAGTCTTGAATCGTTGTAACTTTGTAAGAACATTGCAGGAAAATGCGAAATTCGTACGATGAAAAACGTCGATCTAGTATGAAAACACTATGATATTCTCATTTAGTTCGATAAATTCACATTTATTCTTAACATTGATGGCAATTCCTATTTTGAGTTGTACTATAATACTCCTAATGTGAAATTTATTCTGCAATCATGATTTATATAATATTATGTCGTTATTGTTAAAACAGATTTCAACATAAGTCATAATATACTATTTCATCAATAGTCGTAAGTTGAAGTGACATATTATTAATGATAAGAAAAAGAAGAAGCTGTAATTACATTTACAGCAGTATCGTAATAGAACAAGATGACATTCTTTGAACTTTAATGAACTTCACATTGCTGTTGTAATGACATAACTAAGATATGTTATCGTTGATGCGAACATTCATAGGCCATAGTAATAGTTTTTTTCTGGTGTACATATGCGCTTATAGGTCAAGAGAATGGATTTTGCTTAATGTGTGTAGGTGTCGATAGGGTGTTGAAAGGGTTAATGTCAAACAAAGTTTCTTGCAAAGTAGCAAATGTTATGACGTGATTAGTTTAAGAGGTCAGCTTAAAATATTGACCTACATCTACTTCTATCCACAACTCTATCTACACGCAACGCTACGAGCGATATAATTTGTATAATGAGTGAATTGATTATATTTAATACGATATGATTGCGATATTTCAATATCCTAGCAAACCTAATTACATTTATGTAACAGAACTCCTGGCGATCATGGTGCGATAAAAAAATTAAAAAATATGCAGCGGTTTAAAAGAAATAGATAATTATTAGTGCTGTGTAATTAGTCAAGATCACATGTACCGAAACAAATTTTCCAATTTGATTTTATCGAGAACCAAAGAGCGCATAGATTCTATTCTATTCTCTATTATCGATTTATTTCTTCCATGAAGAATTATTCCTTTGCCGGTTGTATCATGATTTTTCAGACACCCTCTATTTTCATTAAATATACGTAGTCACCATCCGAGAACATAAACTCCATAAAAAAAAAAAAAATTAACCAAGCTTTCCATAGATGTCTCGTATTTTAATCATTGGACGAATGACGTGCGATGAGCATTAAAAAGAATGACGCGATGACACATCGTGACAGAGTCGGCCGACTTTATGACCTCGAGGTCGAGGTCGTTATCGGCTCGGCGCGTTCGACAATGCGTGAAAATCGTAAAGATCCTAAAAGGACGTCGAGGCGTGGTACGCGTACCCAGTTCCATCTAAAAGTCCTGCTGACATCTCTGTATATGCTTTGCGCGCCAGATCCTCATAAAGGGTCGTATAAGCTGCGGCGCGAAAGTTTGATTTTATGTCCCTCCAAGACGAAGAAGACCGCCCGCCGTTAGTCACACAAAACTCTCTGCTTTCTTTAATGTGACACGAGCTGCGCAATTTTACGGTTTCGCGTTCGAGAATTTTGCTTAATCGGATAACACTGTTGCCTTGCGGTAAGATATCGGTGCGTTTATTACGGCCGTACGTCTTTATACTCGTAAAAAAGCTGCGAGAAACTCTGAAGGATAAGCGCGATCGTGTTTAAGAAAATTCTTAAAATGCATATAAATATCCTACTGTCCATAAGCAATTCGACACGTTCATATTATGGCAAACTCAGAGGCTCGCAAAAGTAGTTGAACACATGTAGACATTTTTTTGGATATATATATAGGGTGTGGTAGGAATTGTCGATACAATCGAGTAGGGAGTGGCTCCTTGTGGAAAAATAAATGGAAAATATAGAATAGGGTATTTATGTATAAGACTTCGTTTTTAAGAAAAATGATTTTGAAAATCAAACCAGCACACATGTATTAACTGTATATTTCGACTCGACTTTTGTTTCTACTTGTGTTTTGTATTTCTAAACATACGCAATGTATATTAAGTTGGATAACTAAACTATATATCTAACTCCAAAATCGAAGACAGTTTTGACTTGAAATTGTTTGACGATATATCTCATTATCAATAACTTGCTGTGTATCTCACCTGTAAATTTGGTACGTAATTTCTTATAGTTTAATTTTAAATTAAAGATTTTCTGTAAACTATTCTTATTTGTCCGTATAATATATAAAAGTGAAGTCTAAACATACGTAGAGATTCGAGTACGACAGATGATTAAGAGCTTACGTAGCGTTCTTTGTATCGCGATTCATAAAGCTTTTTCCTTGTACGGAACGGAAATTGTAATTTTATGAAAAGTCGTGTATCGAAATATCATAAAAATAATCTTGTCAACCTCGTGTACTTAATTCGTTCGAGTTTCCTACACAAAGGCTATAAATTACTTCCGACACCGGTGAAATATAACGCCGATGAAAACATGCTCGGTCTTACCAAATACCTTCGTTCTGATTAGATTAAGCGATGACCGTCCACGAATGTTCCATTCGCAAGATATAATCCTCCGAGTTTGGTGTGAATGAAACTTTACGACGTTGGTCGTAAAGACTCGTCGCGAAATCGAACATACGACAAACAGCGAATTACTCTCGGTCATGACCAAATAAAACGAGCAATTCCTTTCCATTGTACACCATTTTATCGTAGATCTAACAGCCAAACGGAAATTAAAAAATAACAGCGAATTCGCTTTCAAACATAACGTGAAATTCCTTCCATTATATTCTACCATCGGCGCTACCTCTACTGGCTGTAGCTCATAAATGTGCAAGGACTAACGTGTCTAAGCGTGAATGAACACGGGCGTGGAAAATATTTTTCCCTGCATCTTTCTCTCGGAATGTTCCAAGAAAGATCAGTCGTCCGCTGAGAACTAGACTGACAAGAATTCGCGCAATGAATAATGCATATTATTGCCCATTAATCACAATGTTTCTTTTATTCCGTTTTATCGCGCCGAACCGCAGGCAATTTCACAATCGTTTGCATAATCTATTTTTTCACTGTGTAACGCCACGACAACACATCCGATCGTAAATATCCATAACAGATCCTTTGCGCGATAGCAGCGAATATCGGCAATAAAAGGCGTTGATTCCCAGTGTAATTTCCTCTGTGATATCTCGTTCGATCGTTTTCAATTTTCGATAACTTTATATACATTACTACATACGTTTGCCGAACCTATCGCGGGCAGCATTACATGCATTATCTATCGAGTTAGTTTCCCGTTTCTCTGCTGCATCGGCAGAAGCTATAGGTTCATGAATAGACGATTTGGACGTTGGTGTACGGACGAGGATCTGGCGAAACGCCGAGCCACGCGCAATCTTTCAATGGAAAAAAGGGGAGACGGTGGGTCGCGCAATTGCATCGTTCGAAAAAGAAAGGAGGCAGGAGGACGCGAGAGAGTCGCGATACCATCGACCGCAATTCACGCACATAGAATCGGCCTCCGCGAGCGCTTTCTTACGCACGTGTGCGCACGCGTGTGCGGCCTATCGCCGGCCGAGGATTCGAGATAATGTAATCGACGATGACATTGAACGCCGTAGTAGCCGATCGCGTGCATTCCAGCGCTCTGAGCTTCTCCCCCTCTCGCCGCGATGCGGTCGTGAAACGTCGTTCCCGATCAACTCTTGCACCGATGCCAACGGTAGGCTGTCACCTCTGGATATAAACGATGGGTGACGTCAGTATGACATCAGTGATCCATATCGTCGTAATACCGTAAAGCACCTTCGCCGTGTGTACGTGAACGGTTGCACAGTGTTGCTGTTTTCGCAGGGATACCTTGGACGATGCGCGTAAGACAGCGATGAACGCGCTATACATACAGACAGTCGGTCTGAGTCCGTCAAAAACGAACGAGTATGAGAACATGATGACGATGACGACGACGACGACAACGACGACGACAACGACGACGACGAAGGAGAACACATGCGCAAAGAGAAGAAAAGAACGACAGCTAGCAAGTAGGGGAAGAGAAGAAAGGTGGAAGAAAAAGAGTGGACGGTGGCGGAATTGGTGAGAGGCGAAGGATGGAGTTTAACGCGCAACCCTGGCAACTTAAAATCCCTCAGCATCGCGCACAGTTTATGGGTGGGGTCGTCCTCCGACGGGGAATATCCAACGCGAGCTGGTTCCACCAGACAAAATGCAAATCTTCCTGCGGCCCGCTAATCTGTCTGGCGCATCCGTGACGTCAGGTTCCATTGGCGGAGACACCATTTGCGATACGGCTTGACCTGATTTTCCTTCCTCATTGTGAAAACATGCGTATCGCGTGTAGTTTCAATAGCGAGGGAGGAACCTTGAGTTTCATTTTCTTCACAGAGGGATTGTTAAATAAAGCGCATCTTTCGTATTCACAATCCAGGAAGGATTATGAGCTGATGGTAGAAGTTAATGGATATACATGATATCGTATGGTTTCGAGATTGAACGCGAGGAGAAAGCTCGACGCCTCTGCAGACTATTCTCGACGACCCTCCGCGTGCGTATCGTATTAAATGTTGCGTGCCGTGCATAACCTGCCTCTTCCTATGGTGCCCACCGTGTATTCGCGCATAGTACGCGATATTGTTGTCGTAGGTGCGGATGAGGATGGTACACCTTCGGTGTACAAACACGATATCTGCATACATGCGTGTACGCGCGTGCAAGGAGTATGTATGAAGAGATTGAGAGAGGAGGTGTAGAAGGAGAGATGCAGAAACGCGTCCCACTTACCATTTTGAATGACACCGCACTAACGAAATGTATTGACATGCTTCGGCATATACGCGCTTGCCAATAATTCGATTGTCCATTCGATCTGACGTTACACGTATCGTATCTCTGAAACTGAAGATGGAGGAAATCAATACGTTAGATATATCGATCAGAATAATCTATCAAAGCGTAAAATATTTATGGATATGGTGTTAATAGTAGCAATATTTTATTAAATAATTTATCGATATGAAATAATATTCGACTTTGCGATGATTAGAAAATTGGTTGAAACATTTACGCTTGTTTAGAAGAAAATTATCTGATAAAACATTATCCTTCTAAAAATGTTACAAACATGTTTGCATCGAACCTGACCTTAACCTTGGTTAGTATCGAACATACTTATTATTTTCTAAACATATACTTTTCTACAATGATGTTGCTTCTTTTTATTCAGATACAATGAAAAAATTGTACAAATACGATACTTCCGCTGTTTTCCTTACAAATAATCTACAGATGTTTTACCAAGCGAAGTAGAAATCGTGTCCAACAACGAAACCACAGTTCACGCTACAATTCCGTCTCTTTCGTTTGCGAAGGTGCAACTCACATTTATTAATGTCTGCTGCGACGCGTTCGCCTCGCACACGCGATTCCCGGTGACGCGTACGTGTGACGGAGCACATACTTATCTTCCAGGTCCCGTCGCGTTACTTTACAGACTCGTACGCGAAATACTCTCGAACGCTTTGTATCGAGCAACTCGCTCCCACATTCGTGCCTGGCAATGATATTGCGTTCCTTCTTTCAACACGATCTGCCTCTCTTTCCGGCTGGACAGTACGTGGACTCTCTGTTTGCTTGTCTTTCTCTTTTACTCCTTTCTCCCTCGTTCGAGTCGGTCCAAAGAGAGGCGAAGGTGGAGGCTAATCACCACGCAATCACCGCTCCCGGTGCGGCCAACTCCGACCCGTTCTCAGAAAGCAGCAACCGCCTTTTGCCGCCGTGGGGCATTCACCACTGCGGTACCGGTATAGCAAAACCAACAATCTTCATCCTCAGCTCCGCGGGAAAAAAAGGCCTCTCCACCCTCCACCCTCTTCTCCGCCTCTTTTCTCCAAATCACCGGAGGGCCGACCGATCGGCCGACTACTGGCATCCAGGGAATCCATCGCGAGAATGGCGGCGATTCCACTTTGAGAACCGATCGACAGACCTCGAACGTACGTATTAAACAGCGGAGTAAGCAATCTTCCGAACACGACATTGCCCGGAATGCGGATCATTGGAACGGGATGATGTCCAGATAGCACCGTTATTATAACCTGTGAAGATTGCGATCTGAAATTTTGTTCCGATTTTCAAGTACACGATTGACCCGAGAAACAGGCGTATCGTCTCATCGACTCGATCATCCGCAGCCACTAAAACGATCGTTAGGCCTTTCATCTTTACGACAATTATCATCTTTCCGATGTTGATTAATAATTGTTTTATTAACCATTCGTTATTCCAAGATATATTTTCGTATGTTATATAGAAGATGGCAGTTAAGTATCGGATCTTTGAAATCCTGATTTGCATGTATGCAGGTACGTTGCGTGTAATATTGAATTCGCTTTGAATTGCTTGATTAGAGCTACAAGGTGATCTTGAAATTAGCTCTGTCACTATGCGCGTACGTTGTACAAGCACGCTGCAGACTATAAATCGTTAAAACTTATAATTATATAAAACGACACAGATAACGATATGTTTCCTGTTTTAAAATCTACCATACGAGAAATAAATACGTACGAAGTATCGAGAACAAAAGTGGACTAACCGTAATACTCAATAAACCGAATAATTTAGTATCTGAAATAAACGTGAGCACAAAATATTGACAACCGGTTTCGTTATCTACGCACGATTTGGAAAACGTGAATTTCTCCACTTTCGTACAATTAATACAGCTTACTGGAATAAATCAAACCCGTAAACTCGCATTAGTTCATTTTTTGCTCTCGATACCTTATATTAACCAGGAACTAAATAACTATAATGCACACTGCGCATAAGACAGCCCGTTTTAAAGATCTGCAGCGGTTTCTCATTTTAATCAACATCGAGAAGGTTAAAGGTATCCTAATACGTTTCCACCGTCCGTGTTATAACGTTCGATGATACTCGCGTAAAGTGAATAAATTTTATGAAAAAAAAAACTGGGGATGAAATTGAGAAGGGGACACACGAGCGGGTAGCGATGCAAATTGATACAGTTGGGAGCAATGGTCGTTAGAAGTGTACACAATATGGGGTGCACCTTTAACGGCGGCTGCGTACACCCACGCAGTGTGTATATCCGACGATACGACTCGGCTGGAACCAGCGGCTGAGAGCAATTCCGGGAGAAGAAGAGGAGGCGTGAGTTTACGATAAGATACACACGTGCGACTGGCTCCCTCCGGTTTCGCCGCAACGGGCTAATCGAATCGTGACTTATTGTCAAGCTAAGTCTATATTCAAATACGCGCAGAGGTCACGTTCGTTAGAACTTTACGGTTAACGTTTGAATGTCGGTTCGATTTTACTCGGAAGATCGACCATAGAATAATGTTCAATGCTTTCGACGATTGATATATTATCAACAAAGATCTCGATGTGCATTGCAAGCGTAAGGTATATCGCTTGTTGTTACGATCAAATTGACGCTATTGAAAATTGAGTGGATCGTATAGTTGATTTCTGATTCGCGACGCGTGCGTCGACACCAGGCAGTTGTAAGTGAAATATCGGCTTTAACGCGATATCATCTGGCATTCGTTCCGGGATTGATTTTTCTCTCTAACAAGCAACGCCTTGCCACCCTTAACGACGTATATTTAACTGATAACGAGAAATACGCCGTGAATCTGTGGAACCAGTTACGCTAAAGCTCTTGATTTATGATGGAAAAGCAAAGCAAGAGGCGGTTTCAATTAATCACTTATTCTGATCGAGGAGTACGAAAGCGGGTCTCGGGGTGCGAGATGCGCATCATCGAACGGTACACGTGTGCTCTCGCTGACCAATGCGCTAAGACGTGTGTTCGTTCACGCGTGACTGACGTGCGAATTGCACGAACGATCGTATCGAATCGCCGTGACAGCTCGCGTCTGAACACACGCGTCGGTGCTGCGCTTCGATGTACACGCACGCACGGGCAATTAACGCGCGTTAATTATCCCCGTGGTGGTCCTCCGGCTCTTTGTCGGCGCGTTCAATAACGCGTCGATTCTAAATTCGTTTGTCGTATATAAGCTGTACAGCGAAAAATCCGAGACAGGGTCTCATTTCGAAAATGCGATCCATCATGTGGCTGAATTTGATACATCGGACTTGTTTAACCTTTCATCGAATAATACGGCGTGAAACAAATCGATTGAGATGGATGCTACGGATAATCTTCGGGTTACACGTGTTCTGTGAACATGGAAACAATCTTCATAGAACGTATAAATCGCAAAATTGCGTCAGCGTATAACGTGTTATCTATAAAAGATAATTTAGAAAAAATTTGACGATGGGAACTTTTGTGCAATATGAAATTTTAAATGAAATTATCGGAAGAATCTTCGAGATATAATTTTGTTATATTTACGATCTATTGTCTAAGCATGATATTTACGTTTATTTAAAATCGATTATAACGTTACATCGTACGAGCGCCGAACATATACCGAAGATAATAAGATATTTTATCGCGTTTCGGAATAAGTTACGATTGCTTTCTGTTCGTGCAACCGCTTGATAAGTTTGATCACACGATAATCTTTTATAAAATGAATGAAATATTCAGGTTTATAAATTTTGCCTCTAAAACTTTGTCGCGTAAAATCTTGAAATCCGACCTTCGATATTTTTCTCAGCATTCACGTCCTTACATTTTTCAATTTTTACGCGCATGCAAAGTTCGTTAAAGCACATCTCATCGATTATCCAAATTTCGGGTCGAATGGTGTTTGCGTTCCGCGATATAACAGATAAATCAGTTTTAATCGACACTCCCCTTTACGTTTACACGAAATCCAACGATAATGAAGCTCGCGCGAAATTTATTAACCGGCGGGGGTCTGGCCTCGTAAAAAGTTCGAAAGATCCGCACGCCTTCGGGGTGAGTTCGCAAGGTATGGAATCGCGAAGGAAGTCGTAAGCTGGGACGTTTAATTGCGCAATAAATCCTGATTCTCCGATTTGCAACCCATTTCCTACTGCGGGGGCGACGATTGGTCGCTGTTAAATTGGCGCGTAGGTGCAATGGTAGGTACCTACGTATCCATGTAGGTACGCCGACTGTGAAAGTCGGAAGAGCCTCGATTCTCCCTTTTCCTCTCTTTCTCTCTTTGCAATCTCTCTATCACACCCTCGGGCGTGAAACGGCATACGACCTTTCTTCAATCGCGATCTCTACTCTCTTTGTTGACTCCACAGCCTCGCGGTGACAGACTTCTTCAAACATCGACGTACTTTTTCATACTTACGATCGGTTGGAAGAAAATGCGCGTAATCATTTTCACCAGAGATGGCTCCGGCTTCGATCTTTAAATCCGAGAAACTGGAATTCGGAATCTTACGAGGTCTTGAAATTCGGTACCGCCGAAATCCGGAATTATTCGCTTTCTTCATTTTTTCCCGAAGAGTATCCATCGTGTCAGGAACTAAGTTCTTGGTAAATTTCCTTCAGAAAATCGAGAAATTAAATTTCTATGTTTCGTTTCTTCGCGGTATAAACGATCGTAAAGAATCGATGAAAACTCGTATCATTTAAGCTGAATTTACAGTCTAACTGAAAACTCGATTGGATTATTATCGATTGGGGAGAATAAATTCGTTTTATGGAAATTATTATTTCCCTAATAAGTTTCCGATTACAAAAGTAATCTGTCGTAGACTCGAGTTTCGAGTCATTTTTATTTAAAGACGAAATAAACGGCGAAGCGTGTACGCACGACATTGATGCAATGCCATCTTCATTACACGTACCGACGTGACGTATTTCAAAATCGAAACAATACGCGATTTTATTAATGCATCGTGCTGTTGCTGGTGAATGACAGCGACGCGTTACTTGAATTCTGATTGAAATTAAGTCATCCAGTTTACATATCAATTATCTCATTGCATCCTCAACTCATTTTCTCATTCTTCGTTTGTTTCTTCATATCAAGTGAACACAACGGCAAAATAATCAGCACAATTAGACCTAAGTACAATTAAACTTTAAACTGTAAATTGCTGCGGTATATTCTGGTTATCTCGGCATGAAGGAAACTACGCGTTCAATTAAAATACAGTTAACTCGTGTTATAACGATTAATATATTCCATGTGTTGCACAGTGTTGAAACGTTTGATTAAACCTTTATAAATAAAGTTCCCTTTGCTTACGAAAGTAAACGCTTTCGATTGATTAGAATTTTTCTAACAACTGATAGCTGCTATAGAAAACGTTTGGCGCTGGTAAAATAGTAGACAGCAATGATAGATGTATACATTAAAAATGGAAGAAAGAAAACATAGGTACAAGAGTACATACATACTCATACATAAATTTTTCTAACAACTGATAGCTGCTATAGAAAATGTTTGGCGCTGGTAAAATAGTAGACAGCAATGATAGATGTATACATTAAAAATGAAAAAAAGAAAACATAGGTACAAGAATACATACATACTCATACATAAATTTTTCTAACAACTGATAGCTGCTATAGAAAATGTTTGGGGCTGGCAAAATAGTAAACAGTAACGATAGTGACTGCATACAGTAAAAATAAAAAAAAAAGAAAACACAGGTATAGGAGTACATACATAACTTTCAAAGCATCACGGTTAAAATGTATAATATAGAAAGATAGAACAATAGGAATTATCGAGATATCGTTACAGAATTTGATATACAACAATGTCAACGAAATCACTATGCAATATGATATAATTTCCTGACATTAGCAATTTGGCTTCTGTTACAGATCCGGTGTCACAGACGATTACCTTGACGACCCTTGCATTCTTCCTGAGTTCGGGCCTGAATACGGTTTCAGGTGCACCCATTTACGACCCCCGCACCGCCGTATCCAACACGAATAATATGGACCGGTGGTTACAACCTTGCGGTAATCCAGTGGCGATGCAATTCAAAAAAATGCCACAGAGGCACAGCGTTCATAGAACGTTGAAGAGGGTGCGGACGCAGCTTCGAGTTGCCCATGATCATTACAAAACGCGTCGGAAGGATGTGCATAAGGTGTACTCGAAGGTAAAGCATGACGTTCGACCTGACCGCGATTCGTAATTAATCGCTGAACCGCGTCGCGTCGGGGTAAAGGAGAGTGGGCGGCTCTTTCAGAGAGACTCGCACGTGCGCACGAGTTGTGCTAGTGCTAAAGTCCTACTTTCTGTTCTGCTTGTAATTTACATTTGTTACGATGTGCCACGCACGAGCGTAATTGCATTTTTCAAGGAACAATATCGCCCGAAGCGAGCCTTCTGTCGCGATTAATAGCGTTATAGTCTATTTGTCAAATCGTTCCATTTAGGAATTAACACACAAATAGCGTTAAACTTATATCAACCGGAGAAAGTACTTGAACTTGATGGAAAATCTTTATGTTCATACCTTGAGCATGTGGTATTTAAAATACTTTGAAAACTTAGAGTCTGAGTCAGTAGAGACTATTTTCATGATTAGAGATATACCAATTTCTCTAAATAAAGATGACTTCCGTTTAGAGAAGAAGAGAGAGCATGAAATAACAAGCACAGAGTTTCTTTTCTATATCTTGATAGTATTTGTAATATATTTAATTATTATATTCATTTTTATACGTTGTATTGGTTATCTACGGACGAAAAAAATATGACGTACTTATAAAAAGTTCGAAACTAAATAGAATTGTTTTCGCAACAGAAAGATCGTACACTAAACTGGCAAAATTATTCGTACGGTACGATATAAAAGTTCAGCAAACTGCTTGGGAAGAATTCTGCACTCTCTTAGTTCCACGAAGAATGACGCGGTGTGCACTTGTGTAGTTTCAAAGAAATCGAGCGCACAAATTGTAGCGTCGAATATGTACATGAAAAATATTTAGACAAAACAATATCTCAACTTTCATTCGCAGGTGTACAAAGAGCTGAAGGAGCAGTACAACATGCCATGGCTGCCGGAGAAGGAATACGAGTGGTATAGCAAGACGGTTTTGTGTCTCGAAAAGGGAAAGAAAGCTGAGCGTGCGCTTCCACACCTTTACGATTCGCTACAAAGGTTCGCCATCACGTTCGATCATCTCAGAGCTTTCCACCTGAAATCTAATATTAACGATGGATCCAAAATGATGGACACCAGAAACGAGATCATTAATCAAATGTACAATGAGATCCTCAGGGTACGGAAACTTTATATCATACTACGATGTAAATACTATAAAATACGATGAACGATTCATTTGTTTTTGTAGATAATATTTAAATTCTTAAAATTAAAAATTTAAATTCTGCAAATGTAATGTTTAAAAATAGGATATTTCGAAGATTGATGTTTAAGATAAAGCATTATTCATCTTGCTTCTTGCTATAAAATTCTTACTACAGACCGAATGGATCGTTCGATAAGTTCGAAACGTGTTCGGTTATTATTTTATTTTTGATGGAAGTAAACAAGATATAATCACAAAATGGAAATTTCCGGAAAAGAAACATCCGGTATTGATTAATTACAAAGACTTCGTTTTTTCAACAAGATAACGTCGGACCGGTATCGGCAAAAAAAAAAAAAAAAAACAGATAAAGTATGTTGTATCTTAATAGAAATGTTCGATTCTGGATATTTTGTCTTTACGTTTCTGAAACTGATTCGATTACTAGAAATTAAATATTCTAAGCACTTGAAGAAACTTATTAGGCAAAATAACGGAATGTTTCTCAGAAAAGATGTCATGAAGCCATCGAACGAAATTAAATCTTTTCAATAACACAATGCACTCTTCTTAATTTTTGCTATGAACTTCCCAAACGATTCGATATTATTATGACTAAATTTGCTGTATACTGCGATCCTTCGTTTCATTATCTTTAATATATATCACCACCAATAAACACGTCAATCTTGCATTTTTTATTCCAGGTATCATGCGAAGTGGAGACTGCGATCTTAAACTTAGGGTTGCAAGTTCCCGAAGCGCATACGGCGAAGATTGTGACGGAAAGTTCGTATTGGGCGGAGGAAGGCGACTCAACATCGATGTTAATACAAGATTGGGGCGTGATCAGATTATATCAGACGTTTCTAGACGCCTGGACGGCGGCCTTCCGTAACGCAACCGAACGTGGTCCAGGCACTTGCGATCCTAATAGGCCGAATCCAGGAGCTAAGAACATAAAAAAAGGATCTAGGCCAAAGGGTAAAGGGATATCGAAAATTAAGAAGCAAAAAAGGCCAGTTAGGAAGCATCCAAAGGGCGCTGGCCAAAATAGTTCCTTGCCTCAGGGACCAAAAAAGGGTATTCCGAGGAACAAACTGATGAGAAACAAACAAAAGAAGCTCGCGGGAATGTGATGAAATTCATCTCACAAGGTTTCTCTTCGTTTTTACGAGATCTACTCTATCGATTATTTTAAAAGGACGTTTAACAGGTAACTTCTTTCACCTTGTGGCAAAGAACTCTCTCTATTATTGTGACTGGAACACATATTCATCGCGTTACATTTTTTCTTTGTTTTTTTTTATATTTTCACACAAGTATTAATTTAAATGGCATTTAAGATAATTGTGTATAGAAAACGCGTAAATATTCCTTAGTTCCTTTAGTTCTCTTTTTTATTATTTTTTTTATTTGGCGCTAACCTCGCCAGGTCCGATCAAATGACCGGTTTCAAAATTTAATTAAAAATTGTACGTTCATTGTTATTTCTTTTGTTCATCTAACTTTATGCAAATTCCTATATTATCCGATTAATCAAATTCTCAATTTTTGCTAATACAAGAATTTACATAAGATTAGACGAATAAAAGAAATAACGATGAGTGCACAATTTTTAATTAAATTTTGAAACCGGTCATTTGATCGGACCTGGTAAGATCAGTGTTTTAAGCACTTAGTATTTATGATCGCGTAAAAATTGATTTGCCTGTCAATCTTCCACGAAGATGTATGGGGTGTATCGTAATTGGTGGTACGATTGACAACGAGACGATTCTACGTAAACATATAAGTAGATATAAGGTACGTACATACGGGAACAATTTTCCATACGAGATTTTGATTTTCAGAATATTGATCTCTGATATTTGTCTGTGTTTACATTTATTTTATCGGGTAGGATAAAAAACAATGGATAATTTTATTACTTCGGGAATTGTTGAACATAATCTTCAGTTCCTTGAGTATACAGTTTTACTTTCCGTGCTAAATTTTTATTAAATAAAATACGAAGTAAATGCTACTTTACGAAAGAATAAAAAGAACTCGTACGAAACAATTGTATTCTACGTTCTCGGCTTATCTTCTCATATAAAATTACTTTGATACTTGCGAATAGTACCCTCAGTTACGGGACGCCCAGTATTTTCACCTTCTTCGAATTTTCATTCATATATTCTATATCTTATTTATTTTATCGTTACGATCATTCAATAGATGCTTACTATTTTACGATCTTGCCAGTTTGTTCCGATGGTGTAGCGTTAAGAGATTCGCGATAGAATTAGACGAGAATAACAATCATATTACAAAAAGAAAAAAAAAAGAAAATCGCCATTTTGTTTTCGATAACTGGTACATTTGACAGTACTATGAAATTGTTATTGAAAATCAAGCTGTATACTAGAGACCAGTATTACGAAGTGTACTTCAGAACAGTATTATGATAAATAACATACTTAAATAACTAGTATAGCGAATAACATTGATAAAAGAAAAAGTTCGATTTCTAAGAGATGGTCGAATTAAAAAAGGATCGTCGCTGCGAATGAACGCGCCTGAAATTTCTAACTATATTGCGTGTACGGAAAGACAAAATAGTAGAAAATTAGCATTATCAAAATGTAATAGATGCGTGGAAAATGCGACGAGAGTTGATTAAAAATTAGAAAAATCCAAATTATCGTTTCAATAGTTAGCTTATTCGCTATGAAAAATATTTGCAGAACTTGTTGTAACTCTTCGCATTGCACGCAATGTGCGCATATTCTAACATGATAATTTGATACTTGACCAATCGTGGCTGATTACGAATATAGTAGAACTTCGTTTATTTGAATTTTACTTTTTATTCGATTTTACCAAGCTGTATCTAAACCTTGTTATTTATTTGAACGAAATTTTAATTAGTACGCTGTATCAACACGTTCATCGTCGATCTGATTGTCATTACGTATAATGATACGGAATTAACAAATAATTTTTATACAATATTCGTTTATATATCGTATTACTTTACGCATGAAAATTGCAAGAGAGAAAAACGTAATAAGTAATTTTCCATGTTTTGCGAACGAACAATACGAAAGCCAACGTGTGACCCGACAATTTTATATTACTTACCGATTTCTCTATTTTTAATTTGGTTCTAATGTTAAAGATGCGCGTGTATATCATTGCCATTGAATTGTTTGTCCTTCAATGAGTCCAGATAAACGAAGTTCTACAGCACGTGTTTAACATCGAGACGAGACTCGATAGTATCGAGATTTCGAAACGCGTGTGTGAAATTAACAGGTCGTGACAGTAATCGATTTAATATCGAACAGAACAGTTCGTGTAAAACTTATTTATTGTAGCTTTAACGTAAGCAGACGAAAGCTTAATGTCGTTTAGCTGTGATATCTTGAGCGTACGCGGACGTACAGAGTTCCTACGTTTTATACATAGGCGCATTATACTATATTTTTAAGTAACGTGCGTTTACGCGTACAATACGTATTTAGATGTAATACCATTACTTCTTTTTATTTTTATTTTATTTTTTTCTCTCCAGCCCGTAGAATCTCGTCTTGTCGCGAACATGACAAACTTTATCTTACCCGATACTTTGCTTCTTACTTGCTTTCGAATGGAAGAATTTAGCGATACTTATAGAGCGGAATACTTTTAACGATGCAATTTTCGTTCCCTTAATTTCCATTCTATTTTGGGCCAGACAAAATAATTCATTGTGTCCTTAAAAATGACACGAATAACAAGGGACCAATATTATAATTTGGATTTATAAGAATTATTCGTATAGAGACGTTGAAGATGCGCGCGC
Organism: Bombus huntii; assembly: GCF_024542735.1. Classification (NCBI taxonomy): domain Eukaryota; kingdom Metazoa; phylum Arthropoda; class Insecta; order Hymenoptera; family Apidae; genus Bombus; species Bombus huntii. Next base: position 8,750,938 of record NC_066246.1, read on the forward strand.
GAATGGCGCGAGAACAATGGGTTTATCTGCGTTAAAACGAAAATATATTTACATTATAGACAATCAATGTTTTGTATCGAACCGGTACTTAGGTATTATATATGTATTTTAACGTTAGATATTTTTGTACTTAATATTAAAATTTCTCATACGACGTGATACTTGAACATTTTATACACGCACATTTAAACATTAAGGATTTCACTTACATTTTATCAAGTATACGTAGTAGGTGTATTTATTCTGACGTACACGTAGGCGTACATAACGTTACAATTTATTTATTATATCACGTTACCATCGCATATATTATTTATTGTCATTTCTATACTTATGTAATCGTCTCGAATAAATCCGATGTTTTTGTATTGAACAGTCATTCGACTTTTATTCTCCCGACTCCGTCCAATGGTATCCTTAAACAACATTTCAGCTTAATTGCAAATTTCCTATTTATATGCAACACCAGACTTTAATAAATTGTATCAGGGTTTTATGAACCGTTCGCGCATTCGCCTTTAATCAGCTGACGATCGTTATCGATACTGTCCAGGCAGCTTGGTATTGGTGTGTTGCGAGATAATAACGAATTGGTGAAGCTGTGCAGGTTACCCACACAGAAGTATGTAATTAAACGGAAATAAAATAAAAATTTCATGGAAAAACAATAAAGCAATAAATTTCTTAATGAGAACAAATTTCCTTGGTCAGCACGACACTTAAAAAGATAAAATTTAACTTTGTATAATAAGTTGCTGTGGAAAAATTAATTAATCCTTTATTCATAGATTTCAAATGTACTTTCGTTCCTATTATTCGATTCATAAAACGGTTGAGTAATGTATCGATTAAATATAAGCTGTTAAATAATTTTCTCAATATTTTGTGATTCCCTGTGATTTACCATGTAACTGTTGTTACGAAGAATGTTTAATTAATATACAAAAAATTTATATAACATAGCTACACACATTACAATTTTTTCCTATTTTCAATTTCCTATAATAAATATTTAATTAATTAATTTTATTTGGAGCAAGTTATAATTTTGTATTTATAATTATCGTAATTATCGTAATTAATATTATATTATTAGCAATAGTACAAATGATTCACGAGAATTAATTAAATTAGTGTAATACATTATTTTTAATATTCCCTTTGTCTTTTATACGTATTTAATTTTTGGCGATATAAAATATTATAGTAGATTCTTATATTTGGTACCTGTCAGTTTTTCTACTGAAATCTTTTGTTATCATTTTTCTTTAAGCCCTTCAGAGTCCTTTATCGACTAGAAAAGTACCCTGAATAACAGGTTCAGTATCAGGAGTGCACGAAGGATTGAAAAGTTTTTACCGATATTCATTACTATTTCCATACACACATAAACGTTCCCATGTAATGATTTATTTTTAGAACAATTTTTCCAATGTAACAATTGTCAGTATCAAAGTATCGATACTTTCTATATGAAATTAAATAAACATATTCAGCCTAATGATATATCAAACGCTTATGTGATCACTTTTTTTTAAATAAATCAATTATTTTGTAATAAAAATTGATCATATTGCATGGGATAAGACGTACAAGCACGAGAAAATGTCTAAAAGAAAAGAAAAATAATAACAGAATTCACAATTCCTATCTATAATAATGATAAAATTATTATAAAAAAGGAAAATCATCGCACAGGTTAAAAGAATTTCCAAATTAACTTACAGTCTTATTAATCATTGATGACATACAAAACGAACAATCTACATTCCGAGATTACATTTGATTCAATAAGTGCTTGATAAGCTGAAAGTACAAAGTCATTTGTATCGCTAGCTGTACAGTAATTATCGTATTAATTTGAATCGTAAAAAAACGAGTTTGGAAATATGTAATCTCTCCTAATTTATATAACTTGTTCGAAATTTCTGATAATGGACGACGACTTGAAATGTTCGTACGCAAATGTTCCTACTGTACGCAGTATTGTTTGTTTGCCCTGGATACTGATGTACGCAATCATACCCGGAATACCGTATGGCGTTAGTCTAATCTGATGTGAGAAGATCCAATTTTAGTCAGACAAATCCGACCGACCCGCTAATAATAGTATCGCCATATATGGCATATGTTTGATGAATTACGTAGGATTAGCGTCGACGTATAGTATGCGTACGTTAAGTTGAGACTTCATTCACTAGTTTTTATGCATATCATCTCAGACTAGCCTTTCGGGTTCCGTTGCGAAATTATTGACCGCTTTGACGTCAATTTTCTGCACCGTCTGCTTTCGTACATACGTATTATTCTGCCGCGAATCTTGGTAATATATGGTACAAGCTCCGCTTGAAAAAATCACTGCAGCCGATGCTTCGAATTTATATTTAATTTTCATTCACACGAGAGATCTTGTTTCTTTACGTCTTTGTTCCATTGAAATTAGGAAGCTTCTTCGTAAAATTTAGCAGATCGTTCGTATCGTATGTATTTTAAGAAAAACATGAATCGACTATTCGACAGTTATATTAAGATTTTATTTAGGACGTATCAACGAGAGAATCATTTTTACAGACACGGATAATAATAATGTGAAGAACAGAAAATATTTTGCCAATGATTTGCCAATAGCACTGATAACGAGACTAATAACGAAGTTGCTGACAGCGCAAGAAAATTAGTTATAATAATAAAATTAAATTTTACATATAAATTGCGCTCCAGATTGTATCTAGAGAAACGATAAACACTATCCCAAGGGAATTCATATAACGATATAAATAGCATAGCAGATTTATCAATGATTTACGAATAGGATTAATAATAAAACGAACGTCATGATATTGGTGTGATACTGATATTAAGAGTTCGATTATTAAATGTACCAACACAAGAGAATAATTATAATGAATAGTAATATAATGAAAATTTTATTAATCAGTCAAAAATAGGATTACACCGACTTTAATACGAAAATTCTATTCAAGAAATGTATCGACACAAGAATGTTAATATATAAATTATTCATATACGTATATGTACGTAATATCAGTTTTATCAATAAAAATAGGTTAATTCGCGGTAAGATTTATGATCTAACATTAGCACCCGGTTTTTTTACTAGCCTCGCTATTTGAATCACAATATAAACACCGGCATTTACGCCTGCGTAACGTGCACTGAGATTTCCGGAAGACCGCTGACGGAACCGCATCTACCTTCTTCCTTCCGATGCACTCGCGAACACTTCTACACGATCGATGACAGGTGTCGTTGATTTTTCGGAGAAAATTGAAATGTCTACAGGCGTAGGAATTCTCAAATCTGCAATATGAACACGTCATGTAGATAAGTTTGACGAAAGATTAGCCGAGATTAGGAAGCCCTCGATTTACGTGACACATTAGCTTTTAAAACAAACTGTAGAATAATAAAAGAGATTCTATTCCCACGGTTATTAACTTTCATAATCGGACGATAGATTTCGATACTTGTAGTTTAATTTAACTTAGTTTCCTTTTACAACAACTTATCGCAACTCCTGAGCACGTAGGTGTCGTTAGCGACCAGATTATTTACACTGACATTAGGCTCTACATGTACGTACGATCTTTTTCACAGTTCAAAGTAATTAAAACTGGACTTTCTGAAATTTTTGAAATTTGAAAATACCAAAGCATCCGATTGATGCGTATGGTGTACAATCTCACCAATTGTCCCCGCTTCTTGTTTCGCTGAGTTAACGTAGCGGCCCGTATATTCGATTAAAATAAATAATTTTTCCATACTTTTGATTTTACGAAAGAAAAAAAACAACAACGATAAAAGAATAATTTTATTCATGAAGCGAGGTAGCTCGTCATAGAGGAGGAACGTAAAAATCGTAATTTGTAGGTCGGAATACGATGACGAGGAAGCGATTACGTCGATTTTAACATTTGGTGATATGACACATCTAATCAGCTGCTACGTCGCGTCGCGCCGTATCTTATTACGGAATTATAAATATCAGAGAGTTTATTGCAATTCACGCCATTTACCTCTATTACTATCGAACGTTACCGTAACGATTAGTTCGTGACTACAGATAGTTTCGCGACGAGAGTTACGTGAATCAGCCAGGGCGTAGGTCGTATTTTCGAAAAAAAATCGCTTCGAAGAAGAGTTTCAGCAGAGCGGCGAAAAACTTGGACAAAACATAAGCCGCCACCCCGTCATCGAACGTGCGTGCGTATATACGTCCGATTGTTTACACAATGTCGTATATAAGCTGGAAGCACGAGAGTTTGACAATCTCAGTTCACGATCTCACGCCAATCGCTAACATCGCTTTAGCCAAATCGTACGCTTCGATTGATAAAAGCTACAGCGAACGAACGCGCTACGATAGTTCTACATACCACGCAATCAAAATCTTCGAAACATATTTAACTTATTTAATTTATTATTTATAATCGCGAAAATGTTCGTCTCACGTGGTTACCTGTTGATCTCGATACTCGCTGCTGTGTCTGCAGCGCCAAGAAGACACACCAGATCGAATTTACCGATGTGGCATTTACCGTGTGGCGAAGAACTAGAAATCGACGATTATTTGGACACGAACATCGAACAAGAAACCAGCAACAGTATACAAAATCTCAGGCTACAACACGAATTGACTATCAATGATTATTTAAGTCGAGACTACGAGTACCTGTACGAGAATGTTCGAATCGGTGTTGAAGAGTATCAGTACATCCCGAACTGGGTTCCGGGCGAGAAGGACACGCATATGATTAAGAATCTGGCTAACACTAATTCGCAAACGGTGAGTTTAATTTCTGACATTCTTTGTCTTTTGTTCTTCGTGTTTTCCTTTTGCTTGTCAAATTGACTATATAACGATCGAGGTTCGATATTATAGTAGTTCAGCCGCGATTTGTCTTTCCATCAAATCGAAGATCTTTGACAGTTTTACCTTTCAGATAAATATTCTTGTTTGAGAATCGTTGAATTAGAATCGGTATAATGTTCGAAAAGTTTCGTCGAAATAATAGAATGGCACAGTCTATTTGTTTATATGAAAACGAGAATATTTGACTGAGAATCGTTTGCTCCTTCGTCTTCTCCAGTACGTTATCAAATATTCCTTATTCCTGTATTTTTTTCAAATAGGATCAATAATTTTCAAAACTAGAAGAGAACCATATAACCAGCAAGTATAACGCGCGAAGAGTTTCTTCAAAATAGTTCGATCACGGTTTGTCGTCTTATCAAAGCAAAGATCTCCGACTAAGATTTTTATCTTCCACGTAAACTGCTTTCGTTTATAAATTTCTTAAGTGAGATCAGCCACCCTTCGCTCAAAAGCAACACAATATATAGAGTGTACGAAAATCAAACGACAAGTTATTTAAAAAGTTTCTTCGATATTTCTCCGGTAACACGAAAAAGAGATTACTCGTTTCCGAAGAACGACGATTTCGCGCCAGTAGAAGAATCATCGTGTCCAACATTCCGAAAGGTGTACCTAATTATCGTTCGTATCGCTGGTTAATTAAGATTCTCTTTTACGCGGTTAATTTAGCTCCCCCTTGCATAAATATTCATCGAGCGTGGAAAGCTTCGGGGCGCGCGGATAAACGGGGCGAAAGAAGGTGCGGCGCGGCGGACTCGCGAGAGGACAGGTGAGAGCTGCTGGTCGCGCGTATTTTCACCGGTCAGGCCAATTGACCAAGCATCCCGATGTTGCAATTAATTAACGTAACGTTAAATAACAAATTTTAATGAGACGGTAATTATTATAAAGTAGCAGGGAAACAGAAGCGTGCGCGGCTGTTCGAGGTTTGCGCGCGCAATGCAACTTGGCGTATTCGGTGTACACGATTGCTCATGTTAGCCGGGTCGCGCGACTGCGTAATCGCGCTTGTCCTCCAGAACGATGCGTGCACGTTGATAACGCATCCGTGATAACGTTCAGGGTACTCCGTGATGTATACCGCCGCTCTTTTTTTTTTTCTTCACACCGGCACGTTTCAACGACAGACGATATCGATTCTTTTTACACGTCGCGTGCTTCGCTTTTTTCTATCTTCCGTTGGAAAAGATTTCTTAGACTAATTGAAGTGTGAAACAGGTGACACAATCGTGATCGATCTATTGATACGTAATCCATTGATGGATTGTTTGAGTGACTGAATTTTTAAAATGCTATCTTTTTGTTACTGACTCGGTGATAAAGTCATCATCGCAGAGTTGTAAAAGAGTTCGAAATTACGTTATAATATTGTAATTTTATGTACATTGCAATTTTATGAATTCGATAACAGATTATCATTAATGGTAATGGTATCATTTAAATATAATATCGTTGGAAATGTTGTAATATCGTATAACATAGTATAGGGGAAATTAAATTGTAGACGCATGTATATGTTGTTTGAACAAAATAGATTAATATAGCAGGTGTGAGTTACATAAAAGAATACATTGCGTTAAAATTTAGTTAATTCGTATTAGAACCTGAAGCGATAAAAAAATAGATATTTTTTATAGCGACCTATATTTGTTTAATTTAAAGTAATTCTACAAGATTTGAGAATTACAAACAAAAATTCTATTAAAGCATACTATCTTTCAAGAATCAATTTCAACGTAGCTGTAACCTATAGGTTCTCTTATATTCCTTTTCTTTATGAGTCATCGACAGAGATATGACAAACGATTTTAATTCCTCTTACAGATCGTCAATCATTTTCCAAAGTTGCACACGGATCTTCAAAAATTTGCTGTGGCGTTCGAGGAATTGTTAGAGGACGAGATGAGTTTGAAAAAATACAAAGCTCTAAAGACGACGCAGTCTTACCTGATGATGATGCTGTGCGAAGTAGAAAGCAATATCGTGGCCATGCCGTCTCTTCGGATTCCATCGCGTGTAGAAAGGAGCATCATGAACAAGGTAGAACGAAACCCTGAGGACGATACTAGAAGACTTATTCGTGACTGGGGCGTGCTTCTCAAGTACAGAGATTATCTTCACGCTTGGAGGCACGTTTTCAATTATTAAGTAGCGCCGGAAGAAACGTCTGACAATAACGTTCGAATTCGATAGTAGAAATGTCGAACGTTTTATTTGCGACGAAAATGATATGACGAACGCAATTGAAGGATTTGCGGTAATGAGGAGGCGGTTCTAATATTTTAATAATTATCAATTTAAAAAGTATTTATTGCGATGGAAAAAGGAAGGTCTCGTGTTGGAAACGTTTGAAAAATGGGTTTAATTTTGGCTGATTTTCGATTGCTGTTTCATGGTTTACTCAGATCACTGTGAAGTGGAGTTGCCTCCTTTTGTAACAGCAATTGAAGATCACATGGGAACAATGTGATAAGTCATGGTCTGTTGTCATAATTTTCATATTAATTCTTAGCTAAAGGAAAGTATCTCAGTAAGAACAAGTCGAAGGAGGAAACAAATTGCTAGTTTCGAAACCATAATTCTTTTAAAAGTAAATTCTTATATTTTGTAAAAAATCAGAAGCTTGACTAATGTTATAACAATCGATATTTTTGAAGTATTTATGGGGAAATTTTAATCCCAAAACGAAATAGAAGTAGAGCTCTGTTCGAATGGAATTAATTGATGGCGTGTTTTAAATTTGAAAATTGCTCTCTAGTGAAGGGCCAAAAATATGACTTATCATGATTTTTCCTTAAGATATTTGATCAAGAGCGAAATTGATCGAGAATTTACGACATAGAATTCCGATCGTCGAGGGAAGCAAAGTCGTGTCACAATATGCATGACTAATAAACGACAACAGCTAAAGTCAGCTGTGATAAAATCGTTCGAGATAACCTGACAATTGCGAAACGCAGTTGAAATGGCATCATGTTACTTAATTTATTTATTCATGAACACTATTTATTACGATCATCGAGCATTAGAATTAGTATTTATTATCTATTCATTATTTATTTAGAACAATAGTTATTTATTAAAATGAACCTCTTTGAAGTGCCTTTTCGAAGAATTCTTGGGTGCAATTTGTGATAATCAGTTATCTAGGAAAATTATCTTCCTAATAATTGATCGTATTAGTGAATAGGAATCAATGAAAGACAATAATTGTAATAGGTTATATATTGTTCAGTATTATCGATTAGGTATTTATACCGTAGATCTATTTGTAAGTGACGTATTTATTATTTATATTAACTATTTATAAAAACGACATATTTATATTTATATCAAGTATTTATGAAAACAACATATTTATGTATGTACTATATTTAATATTTAATAATTTATTATCACGTTTTACATCATATTTCGTAATAAAAGATGAAATTTATTTAAAAACAATTATGTTTATTTTGTTACCCACTCAAAATTAACAATGGTACTAAACTGAAACTACAAAAGATACTTTAGCTATTGAGTACAAATATTCAACGAGATGTTGAATATCTTACTAATAGATGGCACTTTAGTGAGTATATCGATTGAGTATGATTCAAAGGTAGATAAATATATTCCCTGCAAGAATAACCATTGATTAAAGACAGAACAGACGTGACGTTAATGAGACTTCGTATCTCAGATGCTGAAATACCGACCTGCGGGAAAGTTAGTGTTTCTTACGCCCTCTGCGATTTGTTACGGCGAACATAGGAATTATCATAGAGACCTGTCTGTGATACTCTGTCTGTAGTGCTGGTATTATAAATATTTCTTATGTAGGGATAAAAGGAAGCAAACTTATCGACTAATGATCATACTTTTAATAATGATCAAAATCTCAAATACCTTAAAACTTACAGAGCAATGAATAATTTCCTTGTACCAAGAGAAAATTTATTAAAATAGACATATTTGTACTATTAATTGTTCAAATTAGTAACATGATCGATTGTTATAAAGATATGTATTTATTAATTTATTAGATTTTATATTTAAATGTAACACATGACGTTTCTAAATATATCTTAAATCATACATGAAATTATTAATTTAATTTAAATTCTGTACTAATCTTTAAAAAATATATAATAAAAATAATAGCACAGAACTGCTTGCAGTATTGTAGTGAAAATTTTAATTTCAAAATCTAATATACAATTTTAGAATACTTACGTAAAAATAGAATATTATTTTCTCTTAAATGCTACACATATTTAACATAACTTTAAATCATATAGATATGTTATACAATCAACGTAATCTACTTATAATTTGTTTCAGTTTCAAACTAATTATTATCGCAACTCACTTACTAGTATCATTAGTTATTATTTTTTTTTTTATTAGAACTTCGGTATGATCCATTTATATTTTGTATAGCAAATCAGTTTACTTAAGTGTCTTAGGCAATACTATTCTAGATATCCAAGTTTAATGGAAAGTATCGATCTTGCTTCATTGGAATATTACATACAGTTTGTGGATGGAAACACGGAAGTATTCCCTTAATGAAGTTAAATTCTCCAACACTTTTTACCTATACCACTTTCATTTCTGGAGACTTATTTAGTAACTATGCACTTATTTCTATAATTTTAATGTCAGTTGATAGTACTGTATAATGAATGTTTGTTTCTTATAAGAAATAATCAGGAAATGTAACCGTTTCTATATTAAACATGCCATATTAATTTCTCTAAAACTGGTGAACTTTTAATTAAAGGAAATGAAAAATTGAACTACATATATCATAATTACGTTTAAATGGAATGCATGGAGATGTATATTAGAGAGTAGGTGTTCAATGCAGTGATCTTTGTGGAAAGAATATTAGGCTGTAAACTTGCATTACCCACTTACAGTTCAAGCATTCTCGCGTTAGAAATATTATTACTTTCCTTAACTATAAATATTCTTCACGCTTTAATAAAAAGTATCTTTAATCAAATAGTTTGGGAATTATGTATTTGAACAAGCTTAACGTTTACATTGAATATTTACCACGAAAATAAAATGTCAGTTCTGGAAGTCAGAGTAATAATTTCATTATCGAAAGACTACCTCTAAGGAAAAGAAAACATTTTGTTACAATAAAACGATTATGTTATTACAACACAGATTTGTTCAATTACATTTACATAGTAATTTATCGCGTGCAAACCGAATTTAACTACTTTTAACGATCAATATCTCATAATTAAACATCCAGTAAATTTATGATCTCCCTAACATCATTAAAAGTTAATTCAATTATTATTCAGTAAATATTAATACATATTCTTCCGTAGCAAACGAGTTTTACTAAATAAAATAATGTTATAAATGATACCATTTTCGTTTAATGTAAATGTTTTCTTTATTATAATTCCTGTACGTAACGTTCTATTGAAATCTATCTTGCAAACATTAATTACGTTTAATAAATCACTGACACGACCATTAATTGTTAACTTGAATCAATTATCTTCACGTTTAATCTACATAGGAGTGAAGCCTATTTTTACTATCATCCAATCATTCTATACACGATTACTCTTTTGCATGCTTGCATATAAGAAATATACTTAAACTTCATAGATATCATTAATTCAAAATCTTCAGTTTGTTAAACGATGAGTATCTATTACTAGTAGGTACCACTTCGTAATATCCCTATTATTGTATGCATAATAGTCATTATCTATACGTCGTACATACATAGCAGCATAGTTCGACGAGTTTCCCTTCTGTAAAATACGAAAACGCAGTGTCGTAATACCGACTCGATAGATGCAAGCGTAGCGTTAATGCTACGTCGCGAGAAACGCGCGCACGGACATTAGACTAGAATAAAATACAATTATTCTGACTCATCGCTAAACTCGAACTACGAGAAAGTAAAGCCATCAAATAGAAAACGTCGCATAGATACTTTTTTTATTATAAATGATTCGACGATATCCCTGCTCTTAGATACAACAACCTCTATATTCGTTTGTTCAACGATATCTGTTTATTTCTAATTTGATTGATAACGTAACAATACACAATAATCACTTTCCACGTACCGTGTATGTAGAAATTAAAGAATCGATTTACGCCATGAAGAGTTTAATTAGTTTGTCTATGTTCAATAAACACCTCAAATGCCTTTTAATACATACGCCGCGCAGTCTTTTCAACTTTCATAATAGAGAATACATGAAACAATTATACGATGTGGTAAACGAAACGGAATGTCTAGCGCTTCATTAACGAAATGCACGAACTCGAAGATCGAGATCCGGGCGTTACCGGCGAAGAAGCAATAAAGAGGCAGAGGCATGGACGTCGCAATTTCGCAGGATCACGAAGTCTGTTGCCCGATCATGCCAATCGCTGGCATTCAAATGCCAGCTTCTTTGTTTGCCCGTTTCCACGTCGAGGATTATACTTTGCAGATGGTCGTCTTGCAAGTACAGCAGTGATATCGTCGTGTAGATTAGTCGACGATTGTATACCATGCGCATGGCTACCTTTCATGTTGATACGCGTACAGTTTGTAATAATTAGGTAGCGCATGTGGTTTGCCGTGAATCGCTTTTTACTACCACCGGCTATTCTTAAAGGCGTATTTAAGAGTTAGTAAAAACGAAACGAATGAGAAGATAAAGCGGGAGCAAGAGCATTCTCTGGTTGCTCGTTTAGTTCGCGTATGTAATATTTCCATTATGATTATGATTATAATTGATATTTTAAATAAGTGCATCAAATATGTACCTATGTATAATTGTTTTCTTTTTATTTTCCATTATCCTTGAAAATCACGTTACTCGAGCTCAACAGGCTTGAATTCAGGTAACTTGACTAATACGTACGAGATTTTACTCGAATTCCTTAGCAGTCAACGGTGATTATCTAACACGGTGATTTATAGGAAGGCAGCGTGAGAAAAAGGAGCAACTGGAGGAAAAAACCGAACGACGCGACGTGCCGGAACCTCGTCCTTCTGATTCATCGATAGATGAGAGCGCGATTCATTTACAAGTTGATGTATGAACGAGGATGAACAATGCGCGAAGGTCGTCTCCTCGATTATCTCGGTAATTAAGAAATAGTAATCGACAATAGTAGTAGATAGCTTATGTAAATGAACTAACGCTACCGACGATTGTAATGGGCGACGATAACGTGAGACAGCCATGACCGTATTTGATAGATCTAAAGTTTCCGAATGGAACGTCTCATGCTTGCGATAATGTGGATATTACTCGACGATCACAGGCGAAAATCATGACGATTCAGCTTTCCTATTTTTCTACTCCAGCTAATCCTACACTTGTCAATTAAAAATTCAACGAAAGCGACCCTACTACGTTTTCCTCGCGCGTTTTTAATTAAACGTGGAATTTCGTGTATATTCGTTTATAGATACGATTAGAACAAAGAGACATAAAACATTCGTAAAAACTTATTTATTCACCACGATAATTTCCCTCGGCTATATAAAACTCCTTCCAAATACGGAATATACTTTTTATTCCATTTCTTTTAAGCAACACCATACGTCACTTTCGAAACACCATCGGACGATCATAATCGTAATGCGTTTTCATTCCACGATCTAACTTTAAAAAACCGAATGGTTGCGTTCGATCCGGACGTCAGGTACAATTAACAGGAATTCAGGACGAATGAAAAACGTTCTTTACGCGCGCACGGAAACCCTTGTTAGAGAGGTCGCTTATACCTCGTTCAAAGATTCGTCTGGCTGTACATTCCTCGAGCATTGCGTCCGCGTGAAACTTCTTCTTTTTTCACGTGGTCAGCGCACTGTGTTGTTATACGCGTCTCAGAGAGACACGGAAATATTTCAAGATGTCGATGTAATCTCGGTGAGATCCCTTCCTGGTCGCAAACATGCAAGAAAGCCGGTTGCCTATAGTCCTTAAGAGCTCTCACTGCCTTCAAAAGAGGATGACAGTCAATCAAGTGTGGCGCGATTCGTCATACCTATGTGGCTGTCGTTTTGTCCAATCCACTGGCACGAATCTGATGAACGGCTACGTAAACATACGAACTTGATCGTTGGTTAGAGAGCGCTCGCGCTTTCGTTTAATGTACAACTCATCAGCCAGATGATCGTAATTAAATTACGGAGGTAATCAATTACAGACACCGTGTAGCGGTTTCGCGTATTCACAGCCTGTTTGCTTGGAACGATACGAGTAGGTGTAAATAAGTATCATAATTTATCGAGAGAGACAGGATCATTCGCAGGATAATACAGTGACGAACAGTGTGAATGTTGAAATTTCAAGATGCACGATAAATCACTATTTTCTATGTTGTGTTCCTGATTAGTATACCGGCAATAACACACAGATTGCAATTACGACTACCTTTAATTGAAGTGTCTCATTAAAAGACTTAACGGGTAATTGCTTAAGCCGTGCAATAAGTCAAGCGTGATTGCTTTTGCGAACGCGAAATTTGCCTATAGAGTGGATTGAAAGCATGGATTTGTGAATTGTTTAGTGAAATTAATGTAAAAAGTGGCATCACTGTATGTTTAAGTTTTTTGAGATTTTTGGAAAAGTAATTTCCCTTATATTTAAGAAGTCTATGTTTCAGAATGACGTATTTTAATACATCATGAAACATTAAATCGCTAAGATATCGTATTAACCCCATAAATCAAGATACATAGAGACGCGACAATTATAAAACACTATTATTTGGGATTATTCATGCCACCTCTTTATCGTAAATAAATTTATGAAAATGAGATATCTTTCTGATATGTTGAATATTAATTACGTATTCCGATAATATAATATTGATAACTGCATAAAAAATGGAGTTGATCAGCTTAGCTTCTAAGAGGTTCATCTCTTAACACCGAGAACAATTACATTTTTAAATCAACGTTTGACTTGAACACATTTTATAACAGAAATTTTTAAGTCGGATATTGGAGGTTCGAATGTACCACAAATAGAATAAAAGTGAAATTATTCCCGTAGAAATTCCACTATTCCAAGTAAGTCGAACAAAAAGCCAATTAATCGTACGATTTCAGCTTTCCATTGTATCTAAACGATATCACTGGCTGTAATCTCAGTCGTCAGAGACAAGTAAAGCTCGTTACAGCTCGTGGATAAAGAACATTCGAAGATAAATGTGAATCCTTGTCACCTGGAGATGAAAGGGCTGGTGAAATCGGAAGCCTAAACATCGGATAATACTTATGTCACTGTTCTATTTCGCAACGTGTTGCTTTCGTGTCGCAAGTAAGAAAAATGTGCTCCGTGGCTGTTGCTCCGGCGACGGCTTTGGAATCCAGAAATCGTGAAAACGGAGCCAATACTTGCGGTGACTCGAGTTCCGACGCGGTAGATCGCCACTATAACCTGTGAGGTCAGGTATCTCGATAAAACTTCTAACGAGAGTTTCTCTTAATTACAGTTATCATCGATTAATTGCATCACTCGATACGTCACTAGTACACTCGAACGAAGGAAACACTTTGTGTTTAGTCACTATGGCTCTATCAGCCAAATCCTATGGCAGTGGTCGATTTACGTGCGTTAGAAAGTCTGTCGAAATTGGAGAATTTATTTGTCTGGAATTATCGAAAACACATGGAAGCGTTTGAATATTTGGAATTCGAGATACATTAGAGATATACATAATTCAGGTGTTGTATTTATGGAAATATTTGTACAACTTTAGGCAAAGAATTTTGCTCGATGCTTTGTAAACATCTCGAGTAGTAAGAAATTCAATTTCTTCTTTTTTCCATTTTTAATATTTTCTCAAGGTTTAGCTTGAATTTGTACAATTGTACCTAGATAGGTTGTTATGTAAAAAGTGATAGTGAAAAGTTATGTAAATGAAGAGCATAATTTTATTTTTAAGCCTGATTCTTATATTGAGATTTATCACTTTTTATTATCTATCTTATCGTGAAGGATAAAACGTGTTAATAACACGTAGAGTGAGTGTCAAAAGTTTTCAATCAACTTGTAACTCGATTTCTATTTAAATTAGACGTTAACGAAATTCTTCTTACAAAATATTTTATAACGTTATATCTTTTAAAACACAGTACATTCCCCATTGCAACAGCAAATCTTCGCTTTCAAGACACCTTATTTGAATACTATAATGAAATTACACCTTGGCCGAAAACTTTTAGCAGCTGCTGTACTTTTTATTCGTAAGTGACGCCGTTTAGACCAGTCATTTTAAAACGTTTTTTGCTGTGACAATTAACGATTAATTATACTAAAACGATAAATTATATATTTATTGGAGATTAAAGAATTGATGATTAAATAAAGATATGTTCAAAGATCGAGACCTTCGATATTACTATATTAATTTCTCTTGTGTCGCGAGGGAACGAACGTTTCTTGAGTGATTAAACGATTAATCCTTCATGGCGTGAACTTTGTTTTGCATTTTAATTAATTTCGTATCTATCAGAAGCTATAAATAAATCTACAGCATATATAATGAATTTCATAATATAACTACGTATTTATATTTTAACACTAGAACTACTGGCATTTGAGTCGTAGCTATCTCTACTAAAGCCAGTCAAAGTGACTCGTTTTTAAAAAATATATAGTAGTAGAATATTTTTATATTTATTGATCTATTATTATCTTACAAAAGAAACTCCATGTCCTGAGAGCATAAAAACTATATAATAACAACTTTAATAATAACAATAAGTACAATAATGAAGAATATTCAGTACCAAAATCTTTGGTAACAGGAATATTAAAATAAATTTCCATTGGTAAATACAAGATGTATAATATAATAATATAATAATAAGCGTAATAAGCGTAATAGAATAAATCCACATTTCTTACTAACGTAAACTTTCTTTTGTCGAAGATCGAAATATAATTCGTTTCATTTGAAATTATTATGGATTAAGATCTAATTGAATTTATTCCTTGTTGTTAGACAGATCGATATTTTAATGGTAAGATTCACAAATTGTAAGAACAAGGCTTTCACAGATATTTGCTTGCACAGTTTGATCTGTTTTCTTAATAGTGCAATTTCTAAAGGTTTCGCGGTTAAACCACAAACCGAATAATCTGGCAGATCGTAATTTGCTTGCCGGATGATCGAAAGTCTAGCTCGACAACAAAAGTCAGCGCAAGATTTGGTTTTTCGCCGTTTCGCAACGGAACGTAGTACAGAATGGTAGCCAGGGTACCAAAGCATGAAACGAGCGATTTCTGTTCTATCCGTTAGTCGAGGGAGCGCCGGGTGAAAAGGTTTTCTCCTAAATGCCGGCACAATCATGCGATCGATGTTCGATATTGTGCCAGATTTACACAACGGTGCTATCTTCTCTCTGTTCCTCACATTGTCAGAATATTGTTATTTCCAATATTTATTCTTCATATAAAATATTTGTATCTTTTCTTAACGTGTATTTTTTGCACTTTTGTTAAATGTTAAATCATATGTTACATTTTTCTATTTTAAAAATGTATTGAAATATGTTATAATAGATATAAACATTCCTATTATTTTATTGTTTATACTAATCATAAGACATATTATGGCATTTCTCATTGTACGTATTATTTACTTATTTTAATATTAGAACAATTGTAACATAATAAGAAAATTGTAAAAGTTTGTACTACATGATACATTAGATAATATATTAATGACACATTATTAAATATGATAATATATTAATTTAAGAGTAGGGATACTATTTGCCTTTTTAAATTCCTGTGAATTCCCAGGGGGATTTAATGAATGTCTCATCGAATTGACAGCACCCTGTTCTAATTTTAATTAGTACACACGTAATTTAATGGATACTATTACGAACTGTAGGACTTGTTAAATCTTTGATTCTGATTTGTACACTCGTCATGTACTTTCTACTTGTCATTTTCAGGAATTGTAGAATTTTTTTGCACAGCTCACGGATTTATTATACCGTCGACATAAGAAGTGCTTCGATCTTATACGATTGTCTTGTCGTTGATATGTCATTCACGTACGATCATTACGCACGATTCCTCATTATGAGCCATTGGCTGACGAGTCGTTGGCTTATTATCTCGTTAATCGACTAGCCATTGACGACGCTGGTTATATTGTGTTGTCTGCTAATGTTCATTACACCAAATGTCATGAATAGATCTGTTGATAATGTCTGTTTTAGATACAGTCATAAATCATTTATCGTTGGACCGAATAATACGTCGTTCTTAGAACAGAATAATCTTAATTGCCACTCGTTATTGTTTGATTTTCAAATTATATTATTAATGAATAAACAAGGAATAAGTAATTTTTCTTACATTAGAATTCCACGAACCAAAGTATCTTGGCGTAATTTACTTTAGAACACTATGTCAACTCGTTCCCTTTCACGTTAGTCAACGGTGACTCACGTTTTTAAATTTTTGCAGTGATTAAAATAAGATAAATTTCATGTACTAGACAATTTTTAACAATGTGAATAATCTATTTAGATGATACTGTCAGAAGAAAAACGCGCAAATACAATATATTTCGCAAAAATCAAATGTTATGGTGTAGTGCTCCCAGGCTTCAAAATATATAAAATTTGCAAGGCAGTTAACGAAACGATAAGTAAATGATATTGATAATATTGATAATGAGAATAGTGTTGCAATTCAAATATATCGTAAAATATATTACTCTTTCATATTATCTAATAGTCATGCTCAAATACTAATCGATAAAATCATAATTTAAATTTTTCGAGGTTCAGTAAACAGGGGTATTATTCTAGTTAAATGGAACAATAGTTGATTTCTGCAGCGATGCACAAAGCAGCGCTAAGGTTAAAGGAATGGCATTCTGCACGTGACTATAATCACATAGTTTAACCTGGCACGAGGCAATATACAAAGGTCACTGGAAGCGTCTGTTAATCCGGTGGCGATCAGGATCCCATTCTGCCAAGCGCGAACTTCTCGTATTGAGGTTTAAGGTTCATCTCTATGAAGGTGAAAGAAAAGAAGAAGGAGCGTCCTGGCATTTGGGACGGCGATTGTCAAGAATGCAAGGACACTGGTAGGTTGGTATCAACCTTCTCATATTCTCCTCACCTCGGTTGCATTATAATAAAACTATTGTATAAACGACGAGCTCGTGTTCCACGATAAACTAGTACTGCTTCGTTCGATCGAAGGAGAAACTAGGAAGCAATGCTATGTGTTTGCACAACATACAACGAGTCAACGTTATTGATGCTCTTCGTGATTTATTCGCAATAATTTTGTCAATTATGCGAGTGCGATCGGAGCAGGGAAACGAAACTACGTATCACTTTGCATACTGTGCAATGGCAATATACATATGTGATGCAACACCGCACCAACTTCATCTGGAAATGAGAAAAGTTTTGCCGATTTTTCATTTGTGCGTTTAACATCGAGCTCAGATACTCGATCTTTATATTATTGAGAGTAAAATTAAGGCGATAATTTCTATTCGAGTAATTAATATAAATATCTAATTAAATAGGCGGTTATACGAAATCGAATGTTAGGACAAAGCGTATAATTTGAAGGGCGCGTATGAAAATGGCGAGACGGGTGAGGTTCTAACGAATCTAATCGTTCAGACTATTTACCACTTTCGATAATTCGAAGGTACGTCGTCTGATGGTAAAATTTATTCTACCGGATAACAGTTACGAACGATTGATGATTTTATGCAATTAGGTCGTTGCAACAATAGTCTATGGTCTCTTCAGCAGAATCTCTTGGAAAGTGTGCATAGGGCGAATGTCTTTTAACCGTCACACGACTTATGTATGTAAGAAAGTGTATATGTGTATAAGTATCTTCGTAAAGTGACACTATGCGCTATTAATGCAGTTATAAGCACACTTATACATGTGAAAGCAAAAGATAAAGTGCAATGTGATGGAAGGTGTATATTGACCTATTCAGCATTAGATCCGCAGTCATGATTTACTGCGCCTTCGATGCCAGGCTCCTGAATCTTCATAGAAGCTCGTCCAGGATAGAACCAGCTAACAGTCACGTGAATATCAACGGATAAATTCTTCAGCTTATACCCTGGATTGCGGAAGATTGCAGGTTAGAATGTGGTCTATCGATATGCTACAATGTCAGTAGCCATGTATAATTTTCTCCGCATTTCTAGCAACAGGGTCATAAGTTGTCCTTCAGTATTTTTTTCAAAGACTGAGGTCATTTCAACTTATTAATATGATGCAGTCATTGAGGTATACGTCGTTCATTATGTTAAGTTACATGTTCGTTTTTAATACGAGCATTTGTATGTTTATAGATAAGAGCTTATTTCATCATGAATATTTCATATGTTATAACGTAGTAATATAACGATAAAAATAGATGTAATCGTTCTTAGTACAATTTTAGAGTGATCAATACATATATTTTCTATTATCTTTGCAGTTAAATTCGAATTTGTTTTTTATGTATAATATAGATTTACAAGTACTGGAATGTAAAGTATTACAGATACACGAAGAAATGTGCGAATTGAACGGAGCATTAAATAAAATTTATGAAAAATTATATAACGAGAAAGTCGAACTTTCGTGTTATGTTAGCGTTATTTAACGATAGCTTCATGTCTTAACGAAACTGAAATCTCTAAGAAAATTACATATAATATGACAAGTTTTTCCATATTATATTTATGTACGCGTTTGAAATATAATTATTAGACTATGCGATGCACTGGCATTCGATTCGTACTCCACTTTCTGTAATTTATTTTTAATTCGAAATTCTTATTTCAATTTATACATATACTTTCGTATTCGTGCTATCGTGATTCACTTTGTAATTTATAAATGCATCATCTCTGATTGTTGCGTTTTAATTTTACGTTTTTACATTCATATATCTTCATTATGTCGACAGTGTAATCTAAAGCCTATATTTTAGACCTGGTGTCAGAAATGAAAGCTTTTCATACATTCCGTATCGATGATACGATGTGAGTGACGACGATTTGGGAGAAATTCAAACGTGTCAAACTTGTGGATCGTTGCGCAATCGGCATCCGAATTAAGGGGCATTATAAACACGAAACGAGTATGTATCACGTGTCCGCCAAACTTATAGATTTCATCTGTCATCGTCGACTAGTTACTTCTGATTTCACGGAAATAGCTTCGTAATGACTCTTTCATGATAAACATTTTTTTCTTACTTTCGTGTGCAGGCATCTACAGAGGGTAAACACATACATCTTCTTGTCTAGTATCACTTCACTTTTTGTAATACATTACGTGTGCGGTAAAGCATCTTTTTATGGTTATTATAGTACCATAACATGAAAGTACACTTACTTGTGTTTTCTGTCCTTACAAACGAGCGACGTAATTGCGTAACTGTAACAACTATACGTTAAATTTTTGTTATATAATGTATATATATGCAAAATAATGGCTCGAAAGTAAATGTTCGCACATCTATTGTATATGGAATATAATACGGCAAAGAAGTGTTATATCACGATAATGTTAGAATTATAATACAATCTTCTTTCGTTATTATTAGGCAAGTATAAATTATTTCCACATTAAGTGTAGCTCTTTTCTTTCTCATTTAATTGAGGCAATTTGAAACTCTATGAGGATTATTTTATAGTACTTTCTCATTCTGGTTGCAAGGTAAAGTACGAACTAGAAGTACATTGTTTTCTTAAATTTTTAGAAACAGTTTGGAAAAATTAATTTGACTGGTAGCGAATATATCCAATAACCAACAGTTATAATGTTACTACTATAATTTTTTATTTACAACTCATTTTTTTAGGACGATTTCTAGATACATTTCTAGATTTCTATATTGAGAAAATGCATTCATTAGTAGGATGTAACTGCTGAATATCCGCTATAAGATGAAAGTTATGTTTCATCTCGTTGAGTGTACGACATGGATGACCTGAGCGTATTGGATGATTGCTTTCGACGACGACCAGTGAAAGCAATACGTCCGCGTATTTTACACCATATTACGGTCACATGAAAACTGGTCGAGAAAGTACACTATTCCACACTGAACTAATTTTGGTTTAAAACACTAATTTCATTCCAAACTGGAAAAGGTTGACAAAAACATACGTTTATTTTTGTCGTTTTAGTAATTTCTCTAAACAATAAAATCTTATATTTGCCCCAGATTTCCCTAATTGCACAGCTATAAAATAATAATTAGATCAATTTTCTTATCGATGGAAATATCTGTCTACTGATAACATTACTGTTTGTTTTTTTTTTTTTGTTTTAATACGATCTAAACGAAGAAAGGTATTTATGAAATGTATTCAGATCGCTTGGAATTATTGGCAATGAAAGAATTTATTCTCCATTAACGTTTGAATCTATTGCTTTGAACGCTTATCAGCAATGAAATATCGCCATCGTTGACTGTATGAAACAGATAACAAGAAATGCAAAAAGCATAACTATGTACGTATTATTTCACGCGCAACTTTAATACCACTGAATGTTTAATGGAGAGTGGAACGGTATTCATTTTTATGTTTTGTATCTTCCAGTGAATTTTATTGAAAAAAAAACACGCGATAAAATAATATTTTTTCGTAAAATTGTTGAAAATTATTAATAAGTTAGTCATATATACACTACTGTCCGAGAACGTGTTATAATATTATAGAACCACTGAATAAAATAAATTCATTAGTATTTTTTATATAAATCGTAAAGATAGTAATAAGTAAATTAAGGATCTATATCTCAATATATATAGAATCATGTTTTATTATTACAAGCATAAACTTGTCATTTAATTACGCAACGATAAGTCAAGGTTGCGATCTGGGAAGTATGAACACGTTTCGTCAAACTTTCTTCGAACCGCAAAGGGTTTACCTTGCTTGTTTTGGAATAGTTCCAAAACGACCACAAAGTTACACAGGGTTATCCTGGAACAAAAATAAAATATCTGCCAGAAGACATACACAACTTCATTTCTTACATGTGTTGCGGAAATAGTTATGTAAGGAGAAAGATTCATTGATTGTAATTTTTCCAGAAGTAAAAGTACAAGTACCAGATGGTAATAATTATTAGCTTGTTCATAATTTATAACTAACTAATAATATCATCACACGTTCCTACAAAATTCACTTCATAGTTTGGAAAGTAACCATAAGTATTAAAGTTATTTTAATATTTATTTTAATAATTAATTGTTGCAATCTATTATTGTTCAAAGATATTTTGAAACAGATATATTTTTCCAATACCTTAATGATCATTTTTCATTTTTTAATAATAGGTACTTTACGTATTGCAGCTGCTATTAATATTTCATAAACAATAAGCTTATGTATGTAAGCTTATTTGCATAAGAAACTGTCAATCTTACTTGGGATTGGGGGCATGGAAACTATTCATACAAGATATATATCGTTTTGACAGGTACTTAAATCACAATGTATATATGTATGTATTGACAGCGTCTTATCTTGATGTCAGAGCATTGTAATTGCACAAAGGTTAGCAAATATTGTTCAAATTATCTATAGACATTAACTTTAGCTTATATACAGATACAGTTTGTTTCATATTTCATATTGTTTTGTTGGCGTAACAACAAACATTGCTATCATCAATAATTCTTTTTCCTTTTTTCAATATAATATATTCTTATATTTATCTGCCGAAGCGAATGCACAAATCTTGTTAGAAGTTGTTTAAAATTGTTGATCATCGATTACAAGATTTGATCGCATAAATTTATTGAAATTTTGTAAAAGTCGTTTGCTCTTGAATATCTTTACCGAATTGAATATTAAGTATAAAATATATGAAAAGCGATATCATATCATTACAATAAATGTGCATTACATCTAAATTTTAAATTGTACGAAAGATTTTGAAACTAATTTATGAGATAGACAGGATTGTAATCTCGATGTGCAAATATTTTATAGTTTTTCCTTACATTTATTTTTATAGAAAACACGCAAGGTTACAATTGTAAGAAACCTATAATTTATTATGACTGATAGCATGTTACCGCAACTTCTACCTTCACAACTTCTGCTATCGTAAAAATGTAATTAAATTAGCAGTAATTAAGTCATTATAAAGCTATGATTCTATATCGGCACTTATAGCCAACACTGCAAATACTTTTAAAAGGAAAAGAAGCAAATTCTAAATGACTGATTCTGATTGACCTTGTGTTAGAAACTTTTGTATTCGCTTCAAAAACTGTCGATAATATATGAAAGTGTAACATGACGTAAAATCATGACTCATACCTTATAAGAAATTCAATTTGGAAAAGAAAAATCATTATAATCGTATGATGGCCCAGTTTATACTAAACAAGTGTTATTATAAAAAATTTTTCTTTTACTTTAACAATTCCGGAAGTGAAAGTTTTTATCGATCTTTTTACTACTCTAGGTTACCGCCTAAGTTCCACATTTGTGTTCAAGTTTAGTTTTTCGATCAACATCATATGCGAAAGAACAACTGCTTCAATTAATAGTATCATAGAATTTATCAATCACTACTTATCATTTTTATGCTACGCGCAATACTTTTTCATTATCATATTCGATCATTCCAATGTTACATTTTTTCCTTAAATAGTTCTAACAGTAAAATCAACTCACTTTAAAGTGTGTTAATTACTTCGACTATGCCATAATAAAAAACAAAAATCTTTTCAAAGATTAATGGCGACGCATATGATGCAACACTCTTTGCAATAAGTTTGCAGGTAACGTTTATGAACTTAAGGTTACTTTCCTCTTACATATACATCGATACGATTATTATAAGTTTTGCGTTAGGAAACAGTCAACTGCACACCATTTGACGAGACTAACAATTAACTAAATACTTTCGAGCTACCTATTCAACTTTGTTAAACTAACGATGTTACGAAGGTATTATTATGAGAAAATATTAAGAAAGAGTGATGGTGAAACTGAATTTTATTACTGTTTCCAGTACTCTGAATCCCGCTGCAGTTTCTCCAACATGTTTTATAACTGACATTATGCACTGTATACCAGAGTATACGTAAAATACTGTAAGTGTAGCAGTCTATTGAATAGGTATAGAATATGATATATAACATGGTGTACAAAATAACAGGAATTTTAATAGTTGTGTATGGTAGCAAGTATTACGATATTATCATTTTATTTGTATTTTACAATAGCCTGTGGAAATGGAAATACAGAGTTCAATTTTTTAAGGTAAATACTGTCATAATATTACACCTAATGCTTAAAATATTCACAAAAAGATATAAAATATTTTAAGAATTCTCCAGAATTATCCGTCAGAACTAAACTCTTTTTAGCTTGTGAGAGAATTATTTTTTTTTATTAACCATGAATAATAATACGTGAAATTAAACGTGAAAAGATGAATTTATAATGCTAACACTTTTTAATTATAAAATCTAACAAGTTAGTATGTACAATGACTTCTTGCATTATTTCTTGCATTTTCTCTTACTGAAAGTGATCATAAACGAAAAATTATTATTATGTTAAACTGAGATGATTATAGGTATAATCAAAAGATGTGAAGATAGTTACAGAATAAATAGAACTCGTATTAAATGGTTTATTATATGTTCACCACGGCAATTTACATTGTTAACAACATCGTTCTAGCAAATAATAATGATTACTGAGAATATTCGTATTAGAAAGCGGTCTCCTAGGAAGATCGAACGATTGCAGAGAGTTTATGCAAAATCACGCGACGATAGAACTGTCATTGCGATAGTTTGGCATTCTCTGTTTGGTACGAAGCAGCTTGTACTCTCGTTTTCGTGACTACAGGAACTAGACGCCTGTTATGAAAGATCTAGAACGAAGATACTGAACGTCGATTGCATTGTTTCAGCGAATCTTCTTCCTTGCACAACTTTATCTAATGGTAAATTGTCTTGCACAAAGTTTGACAAAAATAACTTTACAGAATAAGTTAGTAAATATGGCAAGAAGATGTAGAAATATTTTTATCGATAATGTAAGAATATGAGATATTTGTACAGGTATCATTTAATCGTAACAGACACTATACGTTAAATACTATATTTGTATTTCTTCCCCTAGTAATCTTAATTATACAGTGAAACTGTATGTACTTGAATAGAAATTCAATGATCTATTTCATTATTTATAATTTTTTACTATTTGAAATAAATGAAAAATTTATTATTATACGATTCGTTAAAATTTGTATGGTTTCAGATATACATAATTAAGATTCATTGGATAATTAGAGTGACATAAGTTTCACGTTTTCATTATCATAAATGAAACGGACATTAAATGCTTTTGCAGAAATTCGTGAAGCATGAAACAATCCGCACACACGTAAAATAATTGCTACGCCACAGGCGACAAACGTTAAAGAATGAGCTTCCGTTACGATGTTACGGCTCCGATCACACAAAGCCGCTTTATTACAGTTTCAAGGTTTTCGTACACACATCAATTATTCAAACAGTCATTTAAAAGGATCAAATAATATTTTATTCGTAACTTTATTTTATAAAGCAACGAAATATGGTTATATTCATTATTCAAATGAAACGAAATTGATGAAATGTATATATCTGTGCATTATAAATCCAAGTAAAAATCTTTTATTTATTATTTTATAACACACTAGTAATTGTAATATATATATAATAATTGAAACATACTTTTTACTTGAGATATGCGCCAAATAAAAATAGAGAAAATTTGAAACCGAACCGATTTATCTCGTTAACGAATGTAAATATCGTTCAACGAACTTAGAACGTGAAGTTTAGGCGTGAACCTTAGCTGGTCTCTTTATATACGTCAAGAGAACCTTATGCGATTTATTGCCAGTGTAATAACTCAGAAAGGGGCGGGGGGTTCCTAACTCTCCTCTATTTAGAACAAGTTTAATATATATACATACTTCGTATGGGATAATAAAGATAATAAACGCCTTTTCTAAAATTTGCAATCTAGCTCAGCGTTTCAGTCATAAAATACAAAATGTTTAAACAGTAACTTTGTACAAAATTATAGAGAATTTCACAGGAAGAATATCACAAAGTAGCTTCATCATGAAAATCAAATTTTAATTCTATTCTATGCAATACGTACCTATACGCTTGTAAATACTACATCAAAGCAAGAATATTCAATTATTTTATTTTCATCAACCTAGAAAGTATTTTTAAGAGATTTATATCTTTGAACTAAACAAATTTCTTTCATTCTCAACCGTGTCACATTAAAGTGGCATTCTTTAGTCATAAAATGACATCTAAGATCAAAAAATTAACAAAAATAATATCGTGTTTTTCTTTCATGATCATCAAGCGCTTTACAGAGAAACGTACAAAAGTGAGGGGCACCTGTTCTCCGCGCTATTAATTAAATTGACGACTATTCGGCCAACAGTAATAAATAGGACTGTAACAGTCCTACCAAGCAAGATCACTTTTTAAGCCTGGTATCTCGGTTAACATATACTGGAACAGCTTTAAAGTTGTAGCGACCAGCCGCAAATACAATTTTCAAAGGATAAAAATGCGGCCCAGAAACGAGCCAGTATCGGTAAACTGTCGTATTCATTGTACGAGCGGCGACTTGAGCGTGGAACGTATCAAAATTCATTAGTGCGTTACGGTCGCTGTTTCTCCCCTTCGGAAAAACGAAATCGGGACCTGCATCACACGGAGGATTAATAGGTGAAGTAATGATCGATCACGGTAGGTCGAACACGCGGAATGTCTGTCTTTGAGAACGGTAGGAATATGGCGGTCGTGTATCGATCACAGATCAATCCGCGAGAGACAACAGTGCACAAGAATTGCCGTTACAACAGCGTACCACGCCAAGTCCCATAAGATTTGCCATTTTTATCCATACTCGACAAGGTGTCGAGAGTTGCGGATCGTTATCGCGATACTCGCACAGTATATGTTTTCAGGACCATAAAACGCTCCCCGGATTCGCCATTTGTGGTTAATGCGAAGGACGCGTGCACTAATTTCGAAACATCGCCATTATCGGATATTTGGAGATTTGCTTTATCTGGGCCCTGTTGCACAATAATTTACCAACTAATTGTGTTAGTCAATTGACAAGTTACAGATTGTAGGCTACAGACTTCTCTTTTGGAAACGTACCGTCTTTTGTTAATTAAAATATTAAGTTCTATTCTATATATTTGTCTGAAATAAGAAAGAATTATTTATTATGAATGTCTATTATGAATACTTATTATATAATAAAATGTAAAATTCAAACAAAATACTGTTCCTAATTGACCCCAATAATGTTAGTTTATTTGCGCAACAGGATTTTGCTAATGAGTGAACCACTATCATTGGTGCCGCTATGAATTTTCACAAGTAATGGGTATTAATTAGAGATAACGATTAGATTCGGATGAAAAAATACACAACAGAACACGGATGTCCAATTATCAAAACTTAAATTATCCTTCCAGCTGATTAATATCATTACTGTCTATTGGCAATCGTTTGCTAAACGATGCATGTAGATATTTATCAGTCGGACGTTTCATAGGTACAAATTGGAACGTATGTCGTAATAAATTAATCCCCTGCAGGAAAATTGTATATATTTTTAAAAATTTGTTTCTTTCTCAATGTATTTTTTAGCATTCTTAAAATCGATTTTCGTTCACACTTTTATCGAGATGATTTTACAATTTAAATATTCATTGTTGGATGACTTGGCTTCTATGAACTTAACTACGTATATCTTTTGATCTAACAAATTCTTTCAACCTTTGACTACTACAGATTAAACTATTTCTTCTTAATCGCAATATGATATTAAAATGAAAAATCAACGAAAACATACTTTCCTCTCGTTTTCCTGCGATCTTTAATTACATTTATAAAACTTTCTTATAACAACGAATTATACTTACAAAATCGATTAGGTTTAAATAGAACAATTAATGTCTGTAGAATGTTAAAGAAACAGTCGATCTATTGTTGATAAAATCAGCTTAGTACTAAGTAGTAATGTAATATCTTTTTTTTCGTTAATCAAGTAGAACGGCGACGAATGCTTCACGCTGAAGTTTGTATCTAAATGGAAGAATACGATGACGAGGAATGCTGTTTAATGGTTTATTGGCAATTGGTCGACACTAGCCGCTTGTTATCCGCCTACACCCGAGGCATCTAACTATTGTCACGCAGCACTTTATTGTTGCCACTACAAAAGGGATAATTGCATTTGATCGTGACTCTGCACAGTAAATACTGCATTAATAGACATTCTGAAATGCGAGATTCTCGTCTCGGTGCAATGCTGTCGATTACAGGATATTTAAAGGTAAAGTCGAACAACGAGCTTGTTTTTCAAGAAGAAGAAAATAAAAAGGATTTCTTTTTTCATTATACGCTCCTACTTTATTATGCTCTTTTATGTGTGATATATCGTGCAACGTCCATTGTGTATGCAAACACAAATTAGTATTTAGTATTTATAATATTTAATTAGTATTCAATTAGTATTTAGTATTTAATAAGTATTTATGTTTATATTGCCTAGCGCAAGTTTCGCAACAAGTATAAACCTAAGAACGTAAATGTGAACTAATTTTTGCATCTCGATTTCATATTTTATTCCGATCACCCGAATATAAATTCAACTAATTAACGTGTGAGTTCTATAAAGTTTCAATGACCGTGTAAATGAGCACGAAAATCGCATCACTATTTGAACAACCACGTATTCCCATCAGTTAGCACAACATGTATAACAATATAGTAAATATTTTACCCTATATCCTTTCGTAGTTTACACAGCTATTAGTATACAGGTGATTAATGATCGTGTCATAGTTTTAGACCTGACTCTCCAACTAGGAGATCAGAAATCCTTCGTTAGACGCTTTTCATGGATGTTCGAATAAAACTGTAGCTTCATAATCAATCGAAGTAACCGTTAAATGATTCGTGATTGAAAATCATTTACCATTCACGTGGTGTGCGTTACTTAACACACGATTTGCTGCGTATTCTGCTTTTTCCAAAGCAAATGCGAGCGAACAATTCGTGCTAACCACGAAATCATTCGGCTTTCACGACGGTTAATTAATAACAATCGTCTCGTCCGGTTGCACTAGAATACATCACGATTAAAGCATCTGCATTAGGATTGTGACGTATGGGGAAAAAAGCGGCAGGAATCGATTGCCCAATTAAGCAGGCAATGATTTATGCCACGAACAGAGGATATCAGAATGAAAAGAGGAGAGAATGTCCGAACGACAGTTCAATCTCCGTTTTATCTCCTCGCTGTGCTGCGATTAATAGCACGTAGAACGCGATCCCTTTTACACACTTGCGATATCTGACTGTATTATCGGCAGATTATTTATTTCTTGATTTTATCTGAGGAAAAGGCGAAAAAAGACATGTCCCCCTCTCGGTGTTACCTCTAACAACGTACACAATCAATTTGCATCGTGCTTCGACCGTAGATCTCATAATTTTTTCACCTCATATGTTACCGTATTACTACATGATTCCATTGGTCTACCGGGCAAAAATCTATTTTATGATCTGTAAAACCAGCTGTTAATGTTACACGCGTGTAGTATCGCCATGAACGATCTATATTTTGTATTAGAATGTATTCAGATTAAAGACTACGATTTATCGTGTTTTTAAAGAGTTTTGAATTTGCTGTTCCAGATTTTATCATATCGAATTCGTTACCTAAAAAAATTCGAAGAATAACATTACAGAGTTTAATATCTATACAAATTGAGAAAGTAAATTACTCTCTACGAATACGTAAGAATCTATTGTCCTAGGAAGACTATACAAGCTACCATATAACACTTTCGTTTCGACATAAATGTAAGAACAGCAAGGGCAAGGATAATGAATTAAATAATTTTGTATGTGACAGATACATATATATTACCAGTTATTTAATCACTGTGTTCGAAGATTCAATAATTGATTAGTATATAAATAGATGTCTTAATAAGTTGAATAAGATCACGCGTTAGCTTCCCTTATCTTGATCTTATCGGTTGAATGGTACTTGAAACTGATCGACTGCGACCAGACAAACACGAGACTGCGCACGTGCTTCATTCTCCCGTGATATCCATTATCGCACACCACACCCACGCTTACCACGATTTCACGTCCACCCACGAGATGTAGATGCCGACTCAAGGAGCATCCGGAAGCAACAGATTGAAAAAATAGCGTGCATTAATAGAGAGTACTGACACGCTATTGTCGAACGATACAAGGTCTCGTGAATAATTAATGACTTCGTTGAGATTACATTGCTATGGGTACCTTCCGCGTCGATGATCAACGCATAAAATAAGACGATACGTATAGTGAAGCGATGTAAAACAACCTTTTAAACCTTTTACACTCAATGTCAAGAGTGAAATCTTTATTGACAACCGTGACATGTTAGGATGTACGTTCATTGTGTAATTGGTATATCCCACGAAAGGCGATGAAAGATAATTAATAGAAGCCTAAATAATTACGTGATCTATCTTGTAAGAATAAACATAATAAAGTTGCATATCTCTGGATTCATAAATACCCTTTTTAGAAAGGTCGAGATATAAAGGCACACGTTCATTTCCAATTATAAAAATTAGCAATCTATGATAAGGTTAACATTGTAATTTATACAGTGGCTCACGAAAATATTTAAATGATTATAGAAATGTTTTATGAACGTATTATGTATGTTATATGAAACATTTTGAAATTGCGTTAGCGCTGTAATGAGACACGGCTATCGCGATTATCTGATAAAATTTGAAACGAATCTTTATAAAGTTCATAAAATTATATATAAATATATTGGGACATAAAAAGGTTTACAATATAAAACACTAGATTTATGTGATAAAATATAGTTCAATTAAAAAAAAATGTAACCAATATTTGTACCTCAATATAAATATTTATATCCTCTTTTATGTTGTTAATTCTGCATAATAATACACTAAAAAAGATACTTAAATACAATCATATTTTGTAATCATAAGTTACATACGATAATATGTTGCACCGTAATTATAGCTTTCATGGAATATTAAATACAATTAAGAATAATTCACAAATCAATATTTATAGTAGGTACATATTAACGGAACTGCGTTATGCATGTAGGAAATTCATTTCAAATAATATATATGTTTATTATAAAAGAATGCTTACACCTTTTGTATATACTAGATCGTTCTTAAATTAGTGCTCTATTTTATGCAAATATCTTTACTACTGACTCCTACGTAATACTCATATATATATATATATATATATATATATATATATATATATATATATATATATATATACATATATATATATATATATATATATATATATATATATATATATATATATATATTAATAGCTTATAGTCCATCATACCACTAATTTCACATTTCCTTCGTACTATATGAATTAATAAAATTCGTATAACTATATGTGTGTATGTATAACTATATGTATATTCGTATAACTATATATATATATATATATATATATACACACACACATACATATAGTTATTCGAATTTTATTAATTCATATAGTACGAAGGAAATGAGAAATTAGTGGTATGATGGACTATAAGCTATTAATCGCTTATACTATAAAAGGAGTCGCATAAATCATGCGAAACGGTGCAAATTTGATTGACCATCAAGAAACATTTATTCCTTCTTGTGAATAACATTAGGAGAGTAAAAAATCGGAATTTAATTTCCGTGAACTTTTCACGTGAATAGCAGCGTAATACGTTCACGACTATAAATAGTCGTAGTAACACCGTAAACAGTGTGACAGTAAGTGCCTTGATCGAAGAAAGTCGCATAATGATTCAGGTAAACGGTGGTCGTTGTTCTCAAACATTGAAGAAAACCCAAGGTTTTTGCGAGAGATAAAATCGAGAAAAATGAAAACTGCTTTCCTTGAAACGTTAATTATTACTATTTTTATAGTCTTTTACTTTTTTTTTCAAAAAGAAGGAAAAGGAAATATTACGACATGGTCCAACTTTCGAAACAACTTAACCGGATGATAGTCGCAACGGTTTAGATCTTTATCACAAACGGATGGAGTACTTTCAAGCGTGTACAAATTTTATTTATTGTACCGTAAAGAAGCGCACAGCGAGACGTTCCGCGTTATTGTCTACGATACATTTTACTATTTTTTGCTACGTGCGAAATCATTCGTATGAAAGTCGAAAGGATAGGATATCCTTTGCGTACAAATACTTTTTTATATGTACTAAACACATAGGTATTAGAATCTCATCTGTGGAATTGAATTCAATAGACTTTTCAACTTACAAGTCTTTTCTCTTACAAGAGATTTTCTACAAATAAGATTATGAAGTGATAGGAAAGTTTCTTGTTGGATATCAGAGTAGAAGTTACAGGAAATAAATGTGATAAGTCCATTTGTGTAGATTTTTCTTATTTTACTGCCATTCGATAGTTGAGAAGAGGAATAACATGTTGTAAATTCAAGTATGTATATGAGGGATTAAAATATTCCTATGTACATACATAACTCTTGTTTGTTATTTTAGAATTATTGTCCCGTCAATCAAATGTGTGACTCATATGATGTCGAAGATTTTGAGGCAGGAATTGCATGAAAGGAACTTGAAAAGGAGCAAAAGCTCTAGATAACTAGGGGTCACGTTGTAAAATATTTAAAGAACTGGTCAGAATACGTTTGCTATAGATTAAGTATGTGGCGACTAGCTGATATCTAATAGATTATGTCGCGACAAGCTGGCATCCAAGGCGATCCAATATCGTGTAGACAAGAATTTAAGAATATTTTTATCATTGTACATATTGAATAAGGTTTGTAATATCTATATCGTTAAATTAAAATTAGGGATACCTTTATTTGTTAATCAAAAGTCAGCTATTTTTGCGTCTATTAAACTACATTTCAAATAGGTACATTTTTATTCCTTCCGGTTATAAAGAATATCAATATATACTTACACACCTTTGTATGTGATTATTTGCATACAAATAGTGTTATTAAAAATGACAAATTGATCTAGCGCTATTAATCTAAGGTGCTATTATATCGCTGCAGAAGCAGATTATTTTCTATGGCACAATGGTTTTCCAAAATGATTTGATTAATGCAAATCAGGTTGAAGAACACTAGAGGGGCTGACGTAGTAGTATTTCGAGAAGATTCACATCTTAATTATATCAAGCTTTCTGTCGTACATTTTATTGTGCAACGTTGACTATTCTACGATTTATAATTCGAGACTCCGAAAGTGTCAGCGAAGATATAGAGCAAACTAAACGTAACGCGAGAACAAATGTCACGTATTCTCAAGCAACGTTGAAACCAGCTTAAATTGCGCCAGGATCTTCGCTGTCGAGTCATTAAGCGTCAATGAACACTTTTATAGCGTTCACTATGATTAATAAGTGGAACAGTTACCTGCTTCGTTCCACGTTCATTCTGGCTATGCATCTCATTGTAATACAGGATGCAAAAGACAATGGATTTTGATAAAACGGTGTTAAATATTAAAAATAAAATTAAATTATTAGAAGTCACTTATTTTATGATAAAATATTCTGCATCGTGCGAATTAACTTCGTATACGTATCTTGATAAGAATTTTAATGGACAAATTGTAAGCCAAATGTGAATTTGTAGCGTGAATTTGTTCCAATAAACTGTATTAATCGTGCATAAGTGGAGAAATTCATTTTTGTCAAATGAAATCAAAGTAACGTACAAAATTCAGTTGTTGTATTAAATAATTTATGCTCGCAACTATTTGGCGAATTATTCAGTTTGTTGAGTGACTAGTTCGCTTTTTAATGAAATGAAACATTTAATGTACGGAAGTCGTTTTTCACTCCACTGTCAGAATTTTTCACATTAATTAAGATCATGGTCAAGTATAATACATTAACACCTTAATAATTGTGAAGGAACATGTTTGGGTGAAAGTGTAATTCGAAAGATCGCAGGCGATAGTAGGAATGAGGATCAACGATTTCTTAACTTCCTTTTGTGTTGCTAATTATATTGGAGATGTTTACTCTATTCAAGATTAGTGTTACGATATCAAGACACATTCACATAAGTATGCGAATTCATTTAGATCTATGAATGCAAATGAAAATAGACTAGCGTTAAAACAAGTTTTTCAATCGAGATACTTTTATCTTGCACGACATACAAAAATATAAATACATATAGGTATATGGAATTTATATATGTATATATGTAGATCATATATGTATTTAGATGAGGTCTCATCGCATATGTAACGATCAGTGTTATTTACACATTGATGAAAGATATTAGAACAAGCTCTAGGCCGAGCACGTAGGAATCGTAAAGTAGCTTCATTTACTTCTCATTTGCATGAAAAAAAATATCTACCCGTTGCCTCAGAACAGTACAGATTGTAACGGTGATGTGTTGCTTATGAGCTCGTAAAAATGAACGACTATAAAATTACATGTGTATAAATTCCCATTATTTTGACTTATTTCTTCCTATTCAGTTTCGAGCAGACTAAATCAAAATAAATTACATTTATGTAACAAAAACAAACTTTTCTTTGAAAGATATTTTTACAAAGACAACAGAGCTATGTGGTCTTGCAAGGATTACATACATATGTAGTTGCGTTTTCACGTGAAAGAGTATGCATCAATGGAAGATCAATCGATTTCCATTGAGACGATGAGCACGAACGCGTGGTATTGCATCAGCGATTATCACACGAGCCCAGCTGTCGTGATGCAGTACCTACCAGTGCTGTTCCAGGTTTTTCTTTCTCACATCAATTTCACGCTATTTTTACAATTAGAATTATACGGCAGAATGTGCTGAGAATGTTCAGTCACAATGG
Organism: Bombus huntii; assembly: GCF_024542735.1. Classification (NCBI taxonomy): domain Eukaryota; kingdom Metazoa; phylum Arthropoda; class Insecta; order Hymenoptera; family Apidae; genus Bombus; species Bombus huntii. The sequence goes on from NC_066246.1 coordinate 8,785,823, forward strand.
AATAGGTATATGGTAACGATCAGAAATAATTTAAATGACATTTCATTATAGTGAAGATGTTTATATTGAAAATTATCAGTCAGAATTTGTTAGAAATATGTGAATTTCAACAATGCATTCTTCTGTGTATATGTATATATTTAAAAATATTTTTATAAAATATAAAATAACACGATGCATTTCCTTATGTATCTTAATATATCCCAATTTCTATAAGAAATGTAGAAAAGATAATTAAACTCGTATCCTGTATTAAAATAGATGAATTAATGAATATTAATTATATGCCTATTTTCTAGTATCCTAATAACCTTTAAATCATATTCCATCAGATAACTGACAATTGCGTAATATGGATATTAATTAGTGCTATGTTATAGTTCGATGCTACTGTAAGTTCAGGCCGGGTCTATTTGTCAAAGTAGCCAAAAAAGGAACGGATTTATCTCTTTTTCGGCTGCTGGCACGCTCGACCTGATCTCGAAACAACGGAATATACATGACGTTGATGCACGATCACGAAAGTGACCCGGGAATGCTGAGCGTTATGAGTTAGACTGGAGCACTCGTATCCGTGCGTTAGGCAATATAAAACGTATAGCACTCGGGAGGATCGTCGAGCCTTTCGAAACACACGAACGAATTATGTTCAACAAGCAAGGATAATAATCTCAGGCGCAATAATGTTCCATCTTGTGAACGACCGACAAGGTGCAACGGACAATGATTCAAACAACTTCAAGACTGTTCTTCTGCCGTAATTGTCGAATGTACTCCAGCGCGCGAGAAAAGTAAGAATCCAGGGGAATCTTGTATCATAAAAAGTGACACGCTGATTTTCAATGGCTTCTCGTATAAGTAGGCTAATAATAAGTTCCTGCTTGTTAAGAAAAACGCTGACAAATTAAGGTCGTGCGTGTTTGTTTCACATATAACATGGATTAAACGTTTTAAGACCTTAAAGACTATATAACGAGACGGCGTTTCTCTGAGGGAATAAAAAAATTCGAGAAGCACCAGGTCTGTGGTTTTCTTAACATCACATCGTTCATCTATTTCGTTACTACCAAATTACTGAAACAGATCTGTTGCTTTAATTATCCTTCTTGCAAAGTATAAAGATGGGTTTATATTTATATATATATATATATATATATATATATATATATATATATATATATATATATAAAGTAATTAATATATATAGCATATATTAATAGTTCATTAATTATATAATATGCAAATGAGTAATTATATCATTAGTTATTAAAAATAATCCTCGAATTTAATTACTTTATACTTCAAGAAACATATAAAAGAATCTTTAACATCAACGAAGCAGTTACATGTACATTTGATGTTTACTCGATTTAAGGAAGAATTTATTTCATCAAAAATTCCATAAATCTTGCTACTGTTACTATCAACTATATTAGTCCCTATGCATGTATATACAAAGTGGCGCGAACTATCTCTCAATAGAAACCGACTGTTACCGATTGGTACTCGGAAACGACAATATCGAAGATCGATTTCTCGTTTAAATAGATAATTTTGCCTCCTAACTAGCGTCGACGATCTAGCTAACGATATCACGAAAGCAAACGTGGAATGTTCGATCAAATCCTGAATCTTGTAACTTTAACCATAATTCATGTCCAGGCGAACTTAACGATCGATCAATGTGGCGGAGGTAGCACGATTGTTAGTATCTACGTATCCAGTAAAGCGATGATAAGTCGCATGAGCAGAGCGGGTATGTCAAACTGGTATAAACTGTTAAGAGAACGAAACAACGAAACCGCCTCTATTGAACTGTCAGACGCTTCGTTTGCATACTTTCTGTTATTTTTCCTGCACCATGTTTGCTAGTGTCTTATCAGTGAATCGTGGTGGTTTGTAACAGAGTTAGATATATCTGATTAGAAACATATACATAAACATGCGTGGTTTTTAAGAATTACTAGAAAAATTTTTACAATATGACCAATATTCAAATATGTGTTCATTTACTGCCAGAGGAAAGGATACGATGAAATATTCCAGTTATATTTAATTTTACTGAAATAATACTCAATTGACTAATATTTTTTTTTAAACATGTATTTTTCTATTCAATATAGATAAAAGTAAATCAAGATAATTCAATACCAATATAAATGTAATGACATCAAATATAGATATGTGAAACTTCAGAAAAATAATGAATCATTACTAAAATTTTATTCATAAAAGATTGTTTTGCCTCCTTTAAAATAAATTCTGTATAGTCTACTAGTGAATGATAGATTCTTATCTACCCTGTGCTTATTCACTTATCACGTTGCCTGAAAATTCGTGCACAGCCAAACTAATACATTTTACGACAATAATTCTTCTACTATACACCACACTCCTGACGTATCAAAGAGTCGTGTAGAATCCCCCCTTCCAGAAGAAGTGCTTTCCTGCGCACCTATAAAACCAGTGAAAGCGCCTGCCGACCCTCCAGACTATCGCACAGTACGACAGCGGCAAGAGCTCTGCCGGCTACCGTCACGGCAGACTTAGATTGTCAATTAACGATCTTTCACAATAAATCGGAAGTTTCATCAACGAAACTGAGAACATTCGGTTACGTGTCACTCACCGTTTCTCGTGTTTCGGTACCTTTAACACGCTCCCCAACTATTTGTGATTCGAGCGGCTTAGGTCAGGAGTGACAATGAAGATGATAGTTGCCAAAATTCTGATCGTCGTATCTTTGATTGGGACACAGGTGCTAGGATACCCTCCGCAAGGAAGACTCAGACCAGGTACGTGAACGAATTTCTTCTGCGATATTATGTGCAAATTGTTTAGTTTATTCATTTTTTGTATGTATAAATTAATGTCTGGTAATTTTAATTTCATATGAATTAAATATATTAGGAGTGTTGTATTTGAAGGCAATGAAGTTGAGTTAAAAGTTTCTTAACAACAAGTATGTGTTTTTGTGAAGACATAAAGTAAAGTGGTTTTTTTATAAGGCACTTTCACGTGTAGATTTTCGTAGGAAATTATTTATAAACGAGACGATGTTGTAAAAGTATGTGCAGTAACTTTTAATACGTGCATATAGTGAATGCTGTGTAGCTACTTTGAACTGCCGCCTAAAATTGCTACTTATTGGTCACGAGACTGTGTGCAAGCGCTAACTTCAATGATTTCTTTCATATTTATGAATAAGAATAAAAGGAACTGTGTTCATAAAGCACGGCAAGATATTTATCGCAATTTGACAAATTAATTTCACCTATTTAACAAACTTCATTCACAGATCCTTATGGAAAAATTTCATAAGAGCACATACTTATCATGCGTATATTTTAAATTATTTTAACTCTACAAATAAAAATACATTTTTTCCTTCATTTTATAATATTGTATCTACGGCTACACATATCTATTGATTATACTATTGCAAATAAAAATAAATTCATCTCATATATTATCTTTTACCATAAATTTTATCTCAACGTGTAAACTTAGCTGTAATAATATATTTGTCTTGGCTTGCCTCAACACTAATAGATACCAGCTAAATGAAGAACAATGAAAGTAAGAATATCTTGTAACATAAATAAAATAACATAAATAGTATATATACCTGTACATACAAGAAATAATTTATTGTACGTTGCTTCGTGTCGGAAAATCTGATCTAATGCACACAGGCTGGTAGGCAAATCCTGTAAAGTTTACTACCTCTAATCGTTGCAATTAACTATCCAAGAGCGTTAATCTTCGCTGCTTTTCTTCTTTCTCTTTCCCTCTCATTTCTTTCCTCTCGTGTTCGCCTTTATTCCAGACAATTACAGCCCTACCCTTTTCCCATTCTTCGTTTCTCTTTTGCTCTCATGAAAGTAGAACACTTCCTTCTACAGATGCTAATCACGATAATCTCGTACAGTGAGCAGTCTCCACGATACGTGACAGCATTCAAAATTGTTACAGTAAAATTTCCGCGCAGGCATCACCTTTCCCTTCTTTGCCCTCTACCATTTTATTTTTTTTATACCGAACCTTGAACTCGCGTGCGCAATTTCTTGGAACGAAGCTAGAAATGTCCGTTGTTTTCTGACTACAGCATCTTATACGTAGAAATATCTTACTTGTATCATTTCTGTTTATAGAAAAATATTATTCATTCAATTTTATCAAATTTATGGTCAAATATTTTTTTCCATATATTTTATTCAAATATTATGTTAATCAGTAATTAGTATAATGTAATCGTACTAATAGAGTAATCAATTTTATTCGTTGTAACTAGATATTATTCTATTTTATTATCAATAAAATTATGGAAATTTAGAATTTTTAGATATTAAATAGTCGTTTTATTCTTAACGTGTAAATAAGATATTTAAATACCAACGGGTGACCGTGTCACGGTTTAATACAGCAATGTCGTATCCTTTAATGAAGCGTTAAAACTTTCTGTGCTCAGAAAATGTCAAAAGCATATATAAATTGTATTTACGCGTATTTACGTTGCTAGAAACGGATGATCATATTTTATTGAGAAGCCTCGTTGCTAATAGTGTCAGATTTCCATGATATTTTAGGAAGGTTTACATCTCGGCAACGTGCTTTTAATTGGCCTCGTAACCATGAGACGAAGGTTAAATATCCTTATGAGAATGTTTAGTTTATTATTCCTTAATAGGAGCCGTATATCGATTTGCTCATCAATACTCTTCGATTTCCCCTCTATAGGAACGTCAATTAATTGGTAATAATTGCAATTTTGCTCATTAATATTCTTCGATCTTCTCCGTTAGGAAGGTAAACTAATTAGTAGTAATTGCGATTTTGCAGATTATCTTCTATATGCATAATAAAATGTTTATTCTTGTTGTTTCTGTTTTTTGCAATATCAGTCTATTGATAATGTTCTTGAAGATATTTTCGCAGAATTGCTTTCTATTTATTATTTCTTTGGAATATTTTTTATATAATTATATAGACTGTTAAATGTAGATACATACATTGAAAGAAAAAAACAAATATCATTAATATACCTATAAGGAGGTTCAAAATTACATTTTTCACAAAAAAATATTGATTTTAAAATCTATTTTACTATCTAATATTAATTCGAGAATCTATCAAACACTTTTTATTTCTCCTAATAACCAGAACAAGCCTTTAAAAGCTTAGGCCCTTTCTTGATACACCCTATGTATCGCAATTTCATTGTTTTCAACGGTGTTATTTTCACCAGACAGTGTGACATTACGTAACATCTTTATATGAAACACAGGAACTTTCTTAAGACTTATGAAACTTATTTTAAGTTAACATGCAATTATGCATGACTTTCCACATGGAAACAAAACCTTCTCGTTAATCGTACTTCAGAAAAAGTTGGTATTTTTTATGCGGTATCTCTTAACATCATAAAACAGACTAATGCATTCAACATGTAGAACGTTCTATAGACTAAGACAAACGTTCGTATGTTGGATTTCCGGCTTCCTGCTTATCCTACACGTTTAATCTATCGAGAGCCTCCTTTAAGCTGACTGATAAGTCTCGCGTGTTCAGTTTAATACTGACTAGGAAATCATTGTGCGAGCCGAGGAAGTGATGCATTGTCCGTGAACAAGTTCCGTTGCCAGTTTCAAATAGCTAGGTACCACGATAACGATATAATCTATAGATACGAATAGGCAAAAACTGGCGAATACATTTTTTTCGAGAAAAGTTCTATTTAACGGCAAGGGTGCTGAGATTTATAAATTAACGTATAATAGATGGAAACTATACGAAGAGATTAGAGGAAAGAGACATAAGTTACATTTTTCGTTTTTCATATGAGAGTAATTTTAAAATTCAATACCTTAGCTAATCACATATTACCAAAAAATGTGTTTTTATCAAATTTTTTTGTGAGGTTTTCTTCTGAAAAATATTTATATTAACGATATTAATTTCAAAAGTATTGGTTATTATATTTTAAATATTAGATATGCCATTAATTTCCATAAAATTTTATGAATTTTTTATCTATTGCTAAAAAGCTTGGTTCCTTTTGTGCATTGAATAGGTTGTTCCTCTTTTAACCTGTGTTATATTAAAGTATACCCTTCTGTCTATTAAATGACATGAAAGTCAGGAAATCAGCAAAATTGTACTTGCCATGTGTTTCTCCTATTTAAAACTTTATTTTACGAACATTCTACATCTATTTGCATCTATTATAAGCTCAGTAACGGGCGTCGATGGAGAAACTGCATTACGATGATGTGAACGTGGAGCAACGAAGGATAATAAGAATAAGAATGACCCCATAAGCACGTTGATGTTGCGATCACGTGCGGCACATGATACCACGTGCTGGTGCACGTGCTGACTCTATAGCCAATGAACGGGAAAGAGAACCACGAAGAAAGAAAGAGAACCGTGTTTGTACACCTTTCCTCGTACGGGTTAATACCATCGAAGGAAAAGTGTGACCGAGTCTCGTGCACACGTCAGCCACTCGGCTCGATTCACGCGACCGGCTGTTCTGTCAATTAACCGCAGCGTCGTCTTCGCGACTCTTGTACAACACAGTCTGGTACGAGGCTATCATCAAACTCGTTTCGGATCGAGGGTCAAAGACGTGTATTTCTAGAAAAATACTTTCGAACAGTAATGTTGAGAATCATTTGAGAGACATTGATGGAATACGTTGTCACATAGCAAACTTTTTAAATTTTATGACATTCTTTCTCTGGTTAAAATTTCATGTAATCTATGTATTTAATTTGTATATATGCAGAGAATTTATTTATACTATCTTTGGATAGCATGGTGATGGATTTACAGGAATATATTTAATATCTTTCATTAAATCTTGCAAGATTTTTTACTAAGTATCGAACACATTTTTATAAATAAACTTCTTTGTTGCTAGAAGATAATAAAAAACTTTATAAAATGCAATTAAGTTTTCCGGGAACATTGTAATGAATTTCACGTAAAAACAAAATATAAAGAATGTATAAAGATATATAATATACGTTGTATGATATATAATACGTAAATACCGAAATATGAAGAACATTCAAGTTATTCAGTATTTTAAATAATAATTCTAAATGAAGTTTCAACAGTAGCTACTATTGTATAACATGAGCCAATTAACTTCTGTCTGAATTTACCGCTTGTTTATAGATACGTATAATACTTCAAAGCTGCTTTCGCGTAAAACTAATTACATTCACGAAATATCAGTAAGACTTCTTTTCAAGTTTCGAGTACCTGTGTTTGGTAAACGTGTGATTGATTTGCAATCAATTACATACAAGGAACTGAATTAATGTGTCAAAGTGTATGTAACAACGCGTCGATCTAGTAAATTATTAGTGAAATCAAGCTACATAATTAATGCACGGAAGTGAATTCACCATATACGAGCCTTCAGCACGCTGGGTATGCAAATTTGCCATTATATACTATCTCTCACATACGACAGCTACAGTTCGCCAAGGTTATTAGCGTAGTAAGATACAGCGAGATTATCTCTAATTACTAATTCGTATATTATAATTCGTAATTTCATGTAATTTAAAAAAACTATCATTCATTTGCCATTTAATCGATAAAAGAAGCCTCAAATATCTTTTTTATGGATTATATTAATTTTATACGATAAGGCAAAATAGGAATAATATTGTTTTCTTACGATTCCTTGATCTTAAAGCATTACGTATCCAAATGAGTCAGATTCTGATTTTTACTAAACAGTGTTTCCATATTAATCAAATGAATCAACTTCTGTTTTTTATTTAAATAGTATTTGCACTATAACAAAGCTATAAAATTGCAACTTTCCTTTATATAGCACGAAGAATCAATTTATCTCTAGCATCTGTTTATGTAGAATTTCATCAAATACCATTGACGGATTAATTGGAAGTACGAGTTTTTAAATACAAAACCATTAAAACGGCAGCAGAACGAGGTTGTAGAAGGTGCATATCGTTAATTTCGCTACTGACACTCGCACTCGCTTATTAGATTTTACTTGCTCATACCGAGAGGATATATCCGCCCAGAAGTTTTGCAATTTACTTTTAATCTTTATTGAGCTGATACAGAAAGTTGAATGAGAAAGCAGCGGTATTCATGGCTAACGTTTACTTTCCAAAGCTGATCAAACGGTCATTTGCTGAAGTCATTTTATACTTGGATCTTGGACTGGAACGTAAGTCACCCACGTATTTAGGTCGAGTTCGATACGTCCGATGTATAGGATTGCAAATTTGCAAAGATCGTAGATCTATGCTGTCTGCTAGTGATGGGCTCAAGTATGTACATCGCAAGTATAATAAATTCGAACATCGACCGACTATATTCGAATCTTCTCTAACAATTTTGAAAAAGAAAAGCAGTAGGTACATTCAAATAAACTCGAATCTAAACACGACAAATTAGAACCCACTATGAGTACTCTGGGAAATGAGGATATTCCGAAGCAGAATCCAACAGTGGACGAAGAAGTTCTAAACTTTATGAAGAAATCTTATTTTCATTAAAAATAATCTTTCTTGGTTATCAAATAGTCAACTTTGATTCGACTCGAATTCATAAGCACGTATATTGAAGTTGATCCCGTCGTTAGTGTCTACGGTTAATTACGCGTGTACTTTTTTCGAGGCAGCAATACCTGCAGCAATCTGAGAGACTGTCGTAACAACGCTATTCTTCCTGCTCGTGTTTTCGTGGTTCGAACATGATCTCGTACTCGAGGGATTTTTCAAATGCACGGCAATGCTAGAGAAATCTTAGCGACTTCTAGAAATGTAACGATTTAAACATCAACTTTCTATACTATAGCAAATGTACGACATATGTATCTCGTAGATTTGCAGAAAAAAGAACAAGTATGGTTTATTGTATCGAATGCCAGAACGAGACCCCAAAGGACTATGCGAATCGAATTCATTCGAGCAATCAACATCGTTAAGCAGTCGATATATTTTTACCGTGATTTATTGAGATTATAGTGGGGGTTAAACGTTAGGTTTGTCCCACCAGTTTACTAATATACTTTTTACTTTTCGCAAGTATGACACATTCTTTCTTGCCAATTATTAGGTCTGAATTGGCCCACTGTCGTTTATATTGCCGCGAGGTAACTCTGTTTCTTCTCTCTTCCCATTTTCGCTTGAGAAACTACCCTAAAGAACTTATTCTTAATTCCACGGTGGAAAGAAATCGTGGACATTGCGGAAGTTTGACTTTCTTGATTGGATTGCATCATTCGAGGTGACATTATGTATCGTTTTAAAGAAAATGATGAGAATTGGCAAAGTCCACACGAGTAGTTTCCTTTCATGAACGATGCAGAATATTGCTTTCGATTCTTATTATATAAACAAATTCTATGGTTCATTTACTAGAACTAGGAAACGTATTTTTCATAGTTTAGGAATTTAATATCGATGAGTTTACGAATTTGTATGGAATCCAAGCAGTGGTTACGTAAATTTAAATTGCAGTATAAAGGATGCGTGAATCATGGTGGATTTGGTATAATTTATGTTACATCGATGACCGCGAACTTTCTTTTTATTCGTAACTTTAACTTCAATTTACTTTCAAACATTTCTAAAACGGACTTACAAACAAGTAACAAGAAAATTGTTATTAAATTGTACGAACTCTATTATGTTCGTGTTAAGTAGAAGGTATATTATAGACGTTTTATGATATGAATTTTAGCTAGGATACTTTTAATTGAACAATATTTTCTAATATAACGATATTTCTGGAACGGTGTTCTCTAATCTAATACATTTTTATAAAATTTGCTATATTTGTATATATAATACGATGCGAGCCTAAAGTTGCTTTTTGTTATTCCTTAAATTGAATGTTATTCGATAAAAGAACGCCGTTTACCGATCATTGTGTTACGACAATATCACAAATTCTCGTTAATGATTTTCGTTCGTTCCTTCCATCGTAAACAATACGTATATTACGTATATTACGTATATTGCGTCGAAATCAAAACACGTTATCAAAGTATACGCAATATGTTTTTCGCAGATCGTTCGTTTCCCGCCATATTCTATTCTATTCAGATCATGACAATAATTGAAGGAGGGACTTACATACCATAATTTCGATTGTTCCACTGCATTCTCCTTAATTCCATCGCACGTTGGTGCTGGCAGTTAAAGGACACTTCGTCACCGCAACTTTACATTTTACACTTTGTAATCCGAAACCATTCACTGAATAAGTAACACCGAATAAATACAATGTTTTTGTCGCGAACAGAATCGAGCTGCACAAAACGTAAACATATCGAAATCGAGATGCCATTTCATACTGACGATAGTTATACCTGAGCGACGCAGATGGCGTGTCGTGACGAACATCCTCATACATACACTATAGTTTCACTCGACTACTTCAAGGTGATCGCGTAGTTTACACAGTCGAGCGAAACGTTCGAAGTGAAATGATTAGAAAATCCGTTGAGGAAAAACGTAACATATTACAAGAGGTTGTTTCGGCCATCGAGTAAGTAGATTAGCATTTAAAGTATATCACTTCGCCTATTGAACGACGATATTTCAGTCGAACGTAGCCTAACCCTTTCTTTACACGCGGCGCGCGGTATCCATTTCGTATTATCGCATATCTAAACGTACGCTTATACTACGATAAGTAAACTAGTTTTCTCCGATGTTTTCACGCACTTTATCACAGAAAGAGACTCGAAAGAATACATTCATGAGTCGGTATCACGTTCCAGCTCGAATATGTTCGATTCGAGTCATCGATCTGTATCGACCAGAATGATCAGTTGTTGCGTTTTCAACGTACAAATTCGTCTTGATGAGCAGACAAAGTTTGTGAGTAAGTTTATTTGACAATTTTTCTGCAAAGATTCCGAATGCCGTAAGATATAATTTCTCCAGTATTACGTTATAATGAGTTTATCTTTGCACGATAATAATCTATCTGGTGTGTTTACAGAGAATGCGATCTTGCACATACGCGTTTCATTGGCAATGGATTTGTTTCTTTCCATTGTGCGATATTCGTTCCATCGATAGAGTGAAACACAAATACAGGCTCTCGCGAACAATTGAAATTTCAAGACCAACGTGCAGCAATCTAGCAACCAGGTAAATAATTAAATTAGTCAATTAAATGTTAAACGATTGAAGGAAGGAAAGGGAAGGGTAGTAGTGAAATAAGTAATTGTCTGGCATACAATATTACTTATACCTTAAACAGATCAAAATACTATAACCAATGCGTAAAAAGGAAAATATGTACATTTATTATTAAAAGACTGCATTATATGTTACATTCATAAAAAAAAAAAAAAAACGAAATTGTGGAAAAATAGATCTTCTTGCCATTCATCTTTCTCCTTTAACATATGTATATATAAAAGCAAGAAATTATTTAGATGGAATTACTTAAAGGATATTGTTGCAAGTGCATGAATAACCCTATATGTTAAAACTGAGTTATTAATGCTTTATAATTCTCTCATGACCGCACCTCGCAGGTTAAACACTGGATGCCCGTTTTTGTGAAAAAATTCTCACTTCTCACGCATTTCCTTCATCGTTTACGTCTTCATTGGTTATCCCCTTTCTATATTTCTCTATCTAACCTTTCTAAAGTAATACATACTATTAAGCAACCCTTTCTAAACTAATACTAATGTACTTTCTTATTTTTCTTAATCTTAAACCAACAGTATATTGCATTTAACTAAAATTAAACTAGACATACTACGTTAGTAACATTCTTTCTCATTACTGTTATTGCATAACATAATTGCAAACATCAATTTATCACTATCATTTGACTGTTTATCCAATAAAAATTCATAACACTTGCATAACATTATTAATTTCACCAAAGAAACAACAATGCTAATCTCGAGTTTGAACTAATTCTCTAAAAATTTGTCGAATTTTAAATATTCGTTATATTTAATATTAACGCAATAAAATGTAATATAACTTGTATTAACATTAAAACTACAGGCTCATACCACATACCTGGATATATTTATACATAAAACATCCAGATTAAAATGGTATAATGAGAATAATTAGATATATATAGTCATATTTCTATCTCAATAAAAGCCAATATTTTAACTTTGTCTAAAACACCTGCGTTCATCAGCCTGCATTCATGTCAGCTATCGTTCATAACTAACAAAAAAAGGAAAGATCAATGTTTCAGTAGCTATAGTGTTAAAGAAATATACCTTAATTACACGAAAGGTTAAGGCATTGCAACGGATGTTATTAATCCGATTGACAAGTGGCGCGAGCTTGGACAGACCTGATTTCTGTTCTCCAGCTATAAAAGTGTCGATACCGTTGCTCCTTTATGCAGAATTCACGTGCACGAGAGCGTGGCAGTCGGTGCACTGTCCGATGCACGTGACGCGAAACACATTGCGCCGGGCATAGTCACGTGCACCAGCCAAGCACATTCTGTCTCTCTAAGGCAAGGGAACGTATGGATTTGCTGTCGCGTTCGTCGTGAACACAATGAAATATACATGAATCATACGAGACGTTCGTACTCGCGTCGTTTTTGGTCAAAAGACTTCGATACCTTTGTCTGGAATGGTCCGAAACTGACCATAGAAAAAGTCCAAAGAATACCGGCTAAAAAAAATATTCTTGAAACTTGCATATGTGTACGTAAGGAATATAAGTAAGGAATTGAACATAATAAGAAAGTTAAAAATAGTGTCTTAGAATTTTTAATGCCACTGGTAGTAATTTGTTAAATTGTACGATGTAAATTTAAAAATTATGATTTTCCAAAATTGGAAAGAAAGACATTTTTACAACTACAGAAGTGAAACCTATATAGAGATTTATTTTGCTTATAAAATATCATAGACATAGTTTATAGAACATCTTTAAAACACCTACCAAATGTGATTAATCAGATTGCCTCTGTTTAATTTTTTATTAGGGGAAAACCTGTATAATAGCGCAAGATACAAAATTCATCGACGTCAGTATCTACAAGTTAAGCAAGCACGTGCTGCTTAACCATTTTTCAAGTGCACAGAGAGCTATGCACTTACGTAGTGTATACATATAGTCGAATAGGTAAAGTTGAAAGCCAGCTTATTTCGCATAAGTCAATGTCATATCTTGTAGCAAACAATAATGACGCTATTAAAGTGTCTTTTTTTCTCATCTATATATCTATGTAGCTTAGAGAAATAAATATGTTGATCATGCATATGCAGTTATACGAAAATTCTTGCACGTCTCGCTTGCAAACACGTATATTTTCATATATACCTAGTATTCGCATGATCAGGATTCTGAAATGATTAATATTGTCCGGTTTTCTAGGTCGACCTTAGTCTAAGCCTACATAAGTAATTACACTTATTGGCCACTTATAAGTTGCACGACACTTGACTCCTTGTTGGTCGGAATGCGGTCCTACTTTGCCGCCTTGAATTTAACGTTCTGTTAAAGACCGACTATTGGTTCATAAGTAACAGGTGCTGACACCCGCGTTTAAGACGGACCGAGTTAATATTCTAGTTTCTTACACCCAGCTAAATGGTGTCACATTGCAATCTTAGTGATTATTGGAATCCATCTAAGAGGAAATAATTAAAAATGATTTCACTTGAATAAAACGAACGATACCATAAACGTGACTAGCATTAAATTTATTGGCCATACCACTATGAAATCTTTTTATGGAGATCCCAATTGCTCTAATAAAAGAAAAAATTCTCTGCTACGTCACGCAATTAAAATTGAATTATTAAGGGATATATAGGTAGAACGTAGATAGAGTAAATAAGTACATATATTGATATAAAAACTTTGAGAGACTGCTTGGAGGTCCATTATAAGGAAAAAGAGTGACACGAGCATAAATCAGATTCTTCATACTTATATAGGTAGTTAAAGGATTTTAAAGTTTTACTACTATCATAAAACTATAAACTTAATAAATGGTAAGAAATTAAGAGGAGACAGGAGAATATGAGATATCATTTACTTCCAACTTATTGTCAGTTTTGTAATAAGTACTCATGATGTGCCCTTTCGGTTGAAAGACACAGCGAAATAAACTCGCAACAGTAAGATATTAAATTTTCTATTTCAACTACCTGAATATTAACAGTAGGCTGTATATTTGCGTGGCTTTTACTCAAAATTTCTTAAATAACTTTTCAAAGTTTTTTATACTGGTTTTGAAACGGTCGATTATACTTTCGGAATAAAATACAGGTCATATTAGGTATTCAACACATTTAAAATAAAATTAAATATTATTATTAGATATAATTACATATTAATTAGATCTCTAATGACGTTATCACTCCAGATAATATTTATTTTTCTTTAGAAACTATATATCCAATTATTATGAAGTAATTCTAACTTTTGTAGATTGCGACAAAATGTGATTGAAACAGTTCGAACTATACAAGCGTTGTTCATTTCCAATGAGCGCATGAATTTTGCTGCACGCAAATAGATATGCGGGTGAAACCGTAAAGTTTCGTAACATTGGCAAATATCAAATGCTAAGTAAAATAGAAACACGCGATCGAAAGGACGCAGAGGGACGTCGATTGACGAGTTTCGTTACAACGTTGTCCATTCTTGGCGACGAGAATGTGCCACTTGGTAGTGTAAAAAAAAGGACTGTCGTAAGATAGATCTTATAACGCTTCTCTTTGAGAGAAATTGAGAGATTACGTGCATCTCCTTGTTCGTCTTCGTACACGTTTAAGTGCTCTCTAGTTTCCTGTAGCCGTACCGATTTTCCTAAGGTTCATTAAAACGACGAAGTTAAAACTCGTACACTTTTAAAGTTTCCATAAAACACCTCAACAAGTTTGACTTTCATTTTCCTTTCACTGTTACTTTATATAGAAAGATACGTCAATTAAAAAAAGAAGATATGTGAATTTATTTTTAAGATTCGGTCATTTTTATCGAAAAATATTTATATACAGTCGTTAGAGAAAAATATTTGTGCACCATTCCTATTCATTAGAACATTTATATAATTAACGAAGTCCGAGTATATTAAGTTTGATATCATTTGGTAATACTTTTATATAATTACTAAAAATTTTATGTTATTTTTATATCGTTTTAAGATATGGAACATGAATTTTGAACCAGAATAGTTCCTTTCATTGTCGCATTTTAACTATGAATCATAAATTTGGTATTTTTATCAATCTCTTATTTTCAAATGTATCTCATACTACTATTTTCCAGCAGTTGAGCTTTTAACGTCATTCGATATACGTATGTACGCATTGTACTATGTATCTCTTAACCGGCTTCGAATGCAGTCAACAAGTCGAGACTTCGGGTCGAACGATCACCACTCGTGCATGTCGCGCTTATATATTCCAGTCATCCTTGAATGTAAAGATGCAATCATGCCTAGCTTAGCAGGCGAACAAAGAGGGAAAGACAATGAGTAATCTCTGGAGCATTTGAAAAATTCACACCCACGTTCTCCGTTATTATTTGTCACCGATTGTCTTGTTTTAACGTTTGCTCGAGTAAACGGTTACATGTTGGAAGAATTGAAATACTATTCATTAACAATAAATTCTTCTCTTTTAATTTATATTACTATCTATGTTTTAACAATATTTGTTAAAATATAAATTTAATTTAGAGTCGTGTGAACCTGAAGAGAATATCAGGATTAATTAAATGTAAGAAATTAATTTATAATATTTTTATAAAATTTTCGTTTAATTAGGTTTACATGTAAGTTTAAGTTAGGACGATAACTTTCGAATATTATTATTTGTTTTTTTCTTGAAATTAGGAAAACGAGGGCAGAGAAAGTGAATATGCAAAAACAGTTCATTCTCAGTTTAGAATACGTATTTCAAATTCCAAGGTTTACTATTTCTTTAATTTTCCTGTTTCCTGATTTACGTTTACGATTCACGAAAACATTTCGATAAATGTGACATAAAAAGCGATTAGGTTAGTAAGTTATGATAGGTTCGATGTTCTAAATCCAAGTAAATATATGTTGTCAAATATTAATTACAAATCTCTAAGTAATCCTGGGCAAATGACACTCAACCTAAATAGACAAGTGTTCTGTTACCATGCTTTCCATGTATTACACATTTACATATGCAATGAAAATTGAAGGTGTACGACATGCGAGAACATGTTTGCAAATCTTGTCGCAACGATGTCACGTAATCACTAGATTATTAACCTGCATTGCCTGTATTCTGTTTAATTCATTTCTTTTCATGTTGTATAAATAATTATTGAAATTCAAATATTTTATAAATAGATTAATTTATAATAATAAATGACATATATTTAATATGTGTATATGTCAAGTATATGAATATATATATATCGAATATATTAAATATATTATAATAATGATAAAGAGAAACGCGTCGATCGCTTATTTCAGGATTCTGCCAAGAACTCATTATCTAATCAATAAAAACATGAAACCAAATTCGGCCGATGGTAGGTCTATGATCAATTAAATGATCAGAAACCGGCTTATAATCTTTTTTTTTTTTTACGAACGCATTTTTCCTAGTGGACGAAGGTTTGCGATACCTTAACAGGTGGAAAATTGTCTCTTATTTCTCAATTAAGTAGGGGACAGTTTAAAGTGTATGGTGCCGGTCAGTTTTTACTTGCAGAACCAGTGGATATTAGAACAGTAAGAGAGTGAAAGAAACGGGCGAGAGGTGATGAATGTGCATAAAATAGTAGAAGCAAGTATAGAAAGAAGATTGTGTGCGTGGTTGACCGAAACGATATCAGAAACTTGTTGATGTAGCATAAATTCGTGTGTCAAGTACGCTCGTGCTTTAATAACCTTTCCCTCACCAAGGTGAATATTTGTTAAACGTATATATCATACGGATCAAATGATTTTAAAATATCGGTGCAACGCCGCGAAAGCAGGTTAAACTATGATTAATGAATTTCATACATGCAGAGCACGCGGTTATAGAGTAAAACATGCTATGGTAAAACACATTGGTAGAAAATTTATTAGACGATCTTTGTCATTGCAAAGTAACTGTAATGTCGGCTGCATCCAATGAACGATGTACATAATTCGTTTTATAGATAATTTATTATTTCAACATGCATATCATACATACATATATTGTATGTATGTACGTTATTAAATGCATCTTATAATTCAAATATTCTATTAAGTTCCCCTCATTACAATAAACAGCTTTCTTATAGAAATCTTTTTGCGTCTTTGATAAATCATTATAAAACTAATAATCGTATGTGCTATTTGATTAATAAATGCACAATGCAACTCACTAACCACTAAGAAAGTACAACCACGCTGTATATATCCTACGGAACGAGTAAGAAGTCAAGGTTCCGCTATTTAACTTTGTTTCTTTCCGAGAAACGTATACCTTCATTGCAGTGTAGAATTTCTTTGAGAGAAAGTTAAACTTTCGTAGAGGTGACATTGACCAAATTATCCAGCAGTCCACTTTCAATTTTCTTTACTGTTGAACTGAGAGATACACAACTATCATACTAAAATGAAATACCGATGAATATCCACTATATGTATAAAAAATTTATTATATGAAATCTTAACGTGAAATTGTTAATTACACATATCAAAGGCTGTAGAAACCAGACAGCTTTCTATTCGACGTTTCACCGCAATTCTCGGTCCCGTGAAAAAATCATTCCCGTGCATTGACGCCTCTACGTGTAAACGCAATTGTTCAGGATGCATAATAGCCGGCTAGCGAAAGAACGCGACGATTGGAATCTAAGAATCCATTTATGCGGGTCGGTCGTGATTAAAGGATAAGATCTGTGGCGGTGTTCTAAAGCGAGCACAATGACTGGAGCCGTTTTCCTATCGTACTCTTCGTCACGAGACGAAGCGGCGGCTAACATACGCCACAGTTTCATGCAAATACGGCAATGCGTCCAGATAAGCACGAATACACTTGAAACTGCACCTACTGCTTAAGAAAACCAGATTCCCTTGATCTTGCTTGTTGGCGAGAATTATTCCATTCCGCGACAAGCCGTGACGCGAAACTACAAAAATAAGAACGCTCCCATATATTGCCGTTATATTACTACCGGATACCATTACACCCACGATTTGCTCGAACCACTTCTTCGCGCTTACAGGCCATTCCTTTCATTCTGACCCTGTTTGTCACTGTCGATTATCAATAGTCTCATATTGTGTAATATTCGTACTACTCCTTGTGAATGTTAGACGTAATGAGTAATGTCTTCGTAAGTGAATCTATTTAATTATGTACATATTCATAGGATATCTTAAGACTATTTTATAAAGTCGTGTCGGTGTATTCTTTGAGTAAAAATAAGTAAAGAAATCTTATATAGGTATAGATTCGTACCAAGGAAACGTTTTTACATTAGACTCAAAAATAGTTATATTTTTGTATAGTAAATAGATCGTGATAGATGTTTCTATCTTCTCAGGAAGTTCTTCTCTAACATCTTTTCTATATATTTTATCTTGTTTATGTATAACTATAGTGACAGGATACTCACTTCATATTCGTAATTAACACGAAGGGATTATCTCTTCATATCATTCCTTGTCTGATACATGCATTTTTTTTGCTAGTAATGGTCTATGATACATTAAAACGTTATGTATATATTCGTTACATATAAGTTATACATAAATGTTTTTGACGTTTAGTTTGTTTAAATGAGAGGCAATCATGACAAGCTTACATTTGCAGCGTGCATATTTATTTTACTACTCTTCTGAATCACCGTTGGCTACGTTCGTTTGCAATTTTTCGAATCAGTGTGATTGCAAGACATTGTTCCACTACTGGTAATACGTACAAAGATACAAATGAGCCGTCGACGCGATGATTTAGAATGTATTACGGTATAGCAGTAATCAACGGTTTAGCAATTAAGACAGTCGACTCCAATGCGGATCGTGGCTTATTACAAAGTTCTCGTTGCATGCAGCGTCGAATGAGATTACATAAATTATTACTGTCTTGGTCAGCGTTTAATTTCTACCGTGAAAAATTGTACGGCTCGCGTACGAGCTTGCCTTTCGATTCTTAAGAACAATGTTCATGAGATCCATATACATATGTATAATTACGATTTGATAGCAATTTTAGTAACGTCATAATTAAGTTCCTACTGCGAAGTAGTATACTTGGATTAACAAATTTCGAAATTATAGGAAAACGAATATTAAAAGGACAAATTTGTAATAAGTTCACTTATTAAATAAATCAACGAATTTGATTTCAATATATCGTATGTCTGAAAATAGCATACTTAAAAAAATTCCATATATCTTAAAAAATCCAAATTGTAATTACGGACACAGATGGGTTCAGGAGCTAATAGACTAATAGATACTTCTAAGAAGTATTTAAAGTAAAATTTATGGATATACGTCTCTTTATTAAGTTTACGACCGATTATAAATCACGGAGTGGCTATAAGAACGTTAACTTCAGATGTCGTATTGAGTTTGATAGGTCGTAAATTTCAGAACAATTATGAAAACGAATAGGACATCGGCGAATAGGCGAGTTTCATCCTGAAAACCGGAACGTTATCAGAGGGCGAATAAAAAGGCGAGAGAGAGAGAGGCAGAGATTGCATATACATATCTGGAGAGTTAAGGGTTGCAGAATCATGGTTTTACGACGTCAACATTACTGCCTGCTTGCTTCATATATTTTACCATTTTGTCTCGTAAATACGGTAGATACACATAGATTGTTATCAAGAAAGCGGTATTAAAAACTGAAAAAGAAAATATTGGTAAACATGGATTAGGAAGTCTCGTTATCAAGGTTTAAACATCTACATCTTCAAGTAGTTCTTAAAAATATTTATCCAAAGGCAGGATTATAAGATCGATAAAATTTTTCGTTTAATCTTTGAAACAAAAAAGCGTTTGTATTTTAAAATGTAAGTTGACAGACAACTTTCAGAACAGCTCGAGAAATCCGTAGTTTAGTAATTAGGAGTTTGTACGTATGTAAAGAAAACATATCTGGATCTAATATAACAGTCCTCCGGTTTGTACGGAAATGTATTTTATATATATGCCTCAATTTATTTTACTAAATTTTACTGAATAAAATAAATTGCGACACGTATATAAAATATATTTCCGTGCAAACCGAAGAACTGTTAGATTCAGATAAACCTCCTTTACGTTGAAATATAAATTCCAGAAACAATTTTAAAGCAATTCGGGTAGCTTGAAACGAAAAATCCTTTGATCTAATTTTAAGCTACTTTCAGATTTATCAAATTAATAAACGTTCTTGTAACTCGACGAAAGGGAACTTTATTTGACCGTGAATTATCAGTTATAGAATTAGCCGCGAGCGAGCCAATTACAATCAGCAACGTTCATGAGCCATTTTGAATTCGCTACAGATGACCTTTCGTGAGAAAAGCCTCTCAGCTCTCTACGTTTTCCAATTCGCAAACAGACCTTCTGGACGTTCCCGTAACAAACATCAGATAAAGGAGAAGAATTCCAACGATCGTGAAGTACGATGCACCGACAGTGGTAGTAGCTCCGGCTTACGATGAATCAGAATGCAGTTATCCCTATTTCTCAGGTGCTTCTAATTGGCTTTAAGATAATAACGACGCGAGTAGTAAGGAGTATCGGTCACGTGAGAAGATGGCAAACGTTTTACTCGTCGATCATGGTGCAACGTGCGATGCATTTCTTGCACCCACGATAGCATAGCTCTTGCAAGACTCCGAGAGCGTGGTGAACTTTAACACGCTGCAAGTCCTTGAATCGAATCCCGAGATACAACGTCGAGATGCCACGTAGCACATAGCGCATCGTGCAACTCTCGTGACTCGATCGGCTGACCGGCGCGGAAAGTCGCCAAGCAATGCACCACGTCACCTTCTTCTTTTTCTCGGTCACAGCCGTTGTCTGGAAAACTTGTTTCAACTCAACTTCTTCGCTCTCCCACGTAATTCCTTCCATCATATAATATAGAGAAAAGTTATTGGCTTGGAATCTTGTTTTTGCTCGAGTCCTTAATTTACCTCTAATTGGTTCAAAATGGTATTAGATTTATCTAATTTTGCATTATCTATATACTTCTGTACATTTATTTGTTCTTAAATTTCCCATAAGTGCACGATATCAGGCGAAACAAATCTCTGTTCAGGTTATTTTTTCAATTATGATCAGGAAAATATGAATTTGCATAACTGTCAGTTTTGTTAACCCTATGAACGCTCACTAAGATAACTAAATGTGGTCTTCCTTCTTTCACATGAATTTAAATATTTATCTATGCTTTACGTGTATTTTAATTTTTTATATTATTCCTTCATTAATCTTCATAACTTCTCACAATTCCTAATTAATTGACTCTTAATACGATACACTTTGAAACAAAGAATTCTTAAGCTTGTATCACTATATAGATAACTATATATTGTCTCTTAATTTGGTTTACAACTATTGTACATCATCACGCATACATCCAGCATAGCAAGCGAATAATTTGCTGTATGCGCTTTTTTTTTTCTTTGATGCTATAAAATCTAATAAAATTAATAATGAAAGATAGGACTGTCGTAGCTGCTAACTGTTGATATTCTTAATTTACGGGCATAATATATTATTAACCATGATATTTGCAAGCTTTTATGCTCATAACAGTTAGACAATGTGGTTAGAGGATAAATCTGTTTAGTTCGTGCTATTTTCTCATTTGTCTCTAACTCGTACTTAGTCAGACACAATTCAGTTAAAGAAAAAGCTAATAGACTAGTTTATGTTGTAATAAATAAATTAGTCAGTTGAAGTTAATGTGATGGAGTGAGAGAACGTTTTTGTTCTAGGAGCATTATTCTTGTAATTTTTTCTGTTAATTGCGGGCGATTGCTTATTCGTATATTACATGCGTTTTAGAAGATAAATAGCGTATTAAAAATGAATGTAAGTGATGATGAAATAATAACAGTTTAACTGAAGTTACTCTTGTCTCTCTCTCCCTCTCTCTCTCTCTCTTTCTTTCTAGTAATATTTACTTTATATAAAATTTAACATTCCACTTGACAAAATTATTACTATCTTACAATAATCTTATTACAAATACTATCTTATTACAAAATAACTATCTAAAGTTAATTACATATTACATATGTCATAGTTGTATACAGTAATTAGTATGTAAATGTTTTGAAAAACGTTTTATAATTTGCAACTAATAATTTAGTTGCCTTCAATCTAATCCAGCTTTTAATTGAAACATGATAACATCAAACTCATATTCTTTATTGGCTATGAGCTATACTCACGCACGTAAGAATATACTTGGGGTCACGAGACTTACGTAGGCTTTTTAAAAGTGCCTTGCAATTTTGCACGGCAGGCCTTGAGTTGTGCCTGTGGAATGCACTTTAATGGGTATTGTTCTTGTCTCGTGCTGCACGCCGATAAATATTCTTTGAATGCATAGATTAGTCTTTTTCACTTTTTTCCGACAGTAGCTATTTTCATAATTGTCAATTAACGGTCTACTGTAGACAAGAAATGTAACTAATTCCTCGTATCGCGATAAGGAGAGAACTGTGCATGTGTCAGAAACCTTATTCTGAGTATGCAATTTAAATAATTTCACGTTAGAGAGTACATTATTATTAAGATTATTATCAAGATTTAATGAACAAATTATATTTTACCATTAGTGTCTGTTGTATTTTTCCGTGATTTTAGCGTGATTTACAATAATATATTTTAGACATGTATATTTATAGTAATAAATAAATTTGTTAAAATAAAAATATATATAAATTCTCTTAACATTTTGGATATTTCTCAATAACTTTTTTACAATTTTCGTAAGAATTATGCAGTGAAATATTTTTTATATCCTATATATAAATACATAACATACGCATACACATGCTACTTACTAAACTCGTAAAATAAAAATTATATTGTTCTTCTTTATACAATCAATTTTATTTTTTTATAAAATTTAAATATCTAATATGCGCAGTAGTAATTACATTTTACACAGTAAAACGATTAGTTTCACTGCAGTTTCGCAAGATTTATTCAAGTTTCTTTGTTTTCGCGGAAACATTTATGTTTTGATTCGTTACTCCGATCTGAAAGTGAGCGCAAAAACTTTTATGTTTAAGGAATGTTCGGTTCTGGTATGGTTAGACTGAAATTCGACGCGCTTCCAACGTCGTTTTCCTTATTTTAAACTTGCTTTGACAGATTTATTTACATTGTTTACTTCTACACCTATTTTGTTCGAGGTTTTACCAGGACAGTTAACTGGAATCTAGTTAACTCTGTCCGTTAATTTAACAAACATTTACGGATTAGAAAGCCGTCGCGAATTACCGCAATATGAGCTTATTATGCGCACAATCAAAATTAACGATACTGTAACGCCGTAGGGTGCGATTTGTGCGACGCTATACTTGCAGTTAACTATTCTAATTTCGTAGCTCGTGCTTGTGTTATGTTTTGTACCGGTTTCACTTATTTCGTATATTTCTCTGAAGAACAAAACAAAGGCTAAAACCGCGAGTGCAGAATACGTTTGGCCAGTTGAAAACATGCTACGATTCCACAGAATTCGCTAGTCACGTTTGATGTCACTGCTCCCTGTTTTTCGATTTAGCAATGGTTCGAGTTGCTGCTTTTTATTCCTGAAACGCGTGCTCGTTGTTTCGAAATCGGACACAGTTTCTATATAGAACGCAGCCCAACTATTTCTTTCTAACGTAAGAGCACTTCGCACAGTCGCTATTCGTAAGCGTAGGATCAAAAAAAGTTCACTGAATACTCGAATCGTCATAGCGTGTATCGTGGAAAATGTGATAAATTTTTATATTACTTTGCCTAATCCATGCAATGTGTTGTTAGTTCTTACATCTGTTATTTTTTAATTTATCTTTGAATAGCACGTGTAAAAAGTGGTATGCTATTAAATTTATAATTCGAAATCGTTCAATCTGACAAATGAATTTCGAAATTTGAATTATAACAACTTTCAAAAATACAAAATTAAAATTACAATTAAAAGAATCAGAATTATCAAAGCAAAATAAAAGTATCAAATATCCTATAAAATATCCCACAATGTTATGAAAAAGCAAATATTGTGAAATTATAAAAAGTATCTTATCCTAATAATTTACAAGCAAATATCTAGGCAGCCTCTGTTATTTACTATCATTTATATTCGTTTAATTTGCCAAAATTTGATTGAAATATTGCAGATAGAAACAAAGTTAAAAAGTTTTGATCGCCATTATCTGTTTAATTCCACTGTGTGTTATTCGAAAAGTGGGTAACTTCGAAATCATGATAATCTCTGCGAGAGGAAGAAATATTTGACCCCGAAATGAAATTACTATATATTATTCTGGACAGAGTCGTTTGTGACACTAACCGCTATCTCACGATAAAGTGGACCACTCCGAATAGTTCACAAATCTCGTAAAACCATCTGTGTAACTCTCTGAGTTTCGCTACAGCGCTAAGTCTAGTATGTCATAAGTTCTATCATAAATTCAGTTTGGCAAACGATTGAATTTTTTTACCATAATTTTTTGCCGTCAGTTCTCTAAACCACATTTTGCATGAGTCATTCATACTGTGTGGAATTTTCATAAATTTGCAAATAGTGTGGAATTCTCTTGCAATACCGATATTTGACAGAGTCATGTATGTTTTTTTTAAGGACAGTACTATAAACTAATTTGGTATATTATAGATAGATAATGTTAGATTGCATTATATAAAGATCACTGAATCGATTTTTAATATATTATTTCAATTTCCTGGCAATATGATGCTATTGTTATTAGTGTTACTACTCCATCTAGATTTAGAGGGTACTAGTACATTATATATTCCATAGATCTACATATTAACATCTGAAGAATCGAGGTTATTTCGATCATCGCCATTCATTTCAAAATCAAAATCAAAATCAAAATCATTTTTAAATCAAAGAAACTTGAATAAAATAATCTTTTCGTAGTTCTGAAACCATAATCGTTTCGCTAACATATTTCGACATGTTTCAGTTTCACTATGACCCAGTTTAAATCCATACATATAAGACAAATATTTCTATGTCTTCAGAGATAGCGTATTCTGTATTGATAGAACGGATAAAGAAAGGAAACATAGAAGTGGAATACTAAAATAACTTACACACATTAAAATACTTGTCATTCGCCTTATTTCAAGCTGAAGTAATTCTTCAACTAATAGTTTTAAGACATAGGTATTTTCATAACTCTTTGTAGAGAGCGGCAATCGAAATCTGGAGATAACCAGGTCAATAAAGTTTTAACGAGCTTCCATTCAGAAGAAGTACTTTTAAATAGTAAATAATCGTATTTTTTAAATTAACCGGTACATAAAATCATTCACTCTTCGTCATTGCATAGTTCTACCTTATAACGTCTGTTTCTGATAATTTCAAAAATATAATTTGTCCAAATTACACGAAATACCCTGTGAATTGCATACATATGTGTATGAAACTTAACACTCACATTTAATTGTCAAATATATATTTCGATATTAGCAATTTTAGCTAGCACGCCGTAATACAGTGGTGTATCATGAATAAATAGCATTCAGTAGAGATATGATCGAAAGACACTTTACATTTTTTAATGGCTTAATCTACTACTGAACTGAAATACTTTCTGATATGGATAAGTAGATCGACACGTGGTTTGCCGGCACGTGCAGCCTAGTGCTCTACCTTCAGTGAAGGGTTCGAGCGACAGGAGAGCTACGATATCCTCGTGCTGCAGGTTTAATCACACGCCGCCTAATGCGAGTTTCACCGTTAGGTACAATGATTAGGTCGCATGGTCAGCGTGTTGCCGATCGAGCGGTTTCAATCGTCGTCGGTGTAATTAGGTAGCTGTGACGCACGGGTCGAGATAATTACACACGAAAACCGTAACCACGCACCTGATTTTAAGACGATCGTATCAGGGAGCCTATTTACATAAACAGCCGCACACTTCGTATCACTTTGCTAGTTGTTGGCGAATAACGTGCCATGACCACCGTTTAACGCGCAATTTTAAGAAGGCCGCCGATACGATCGATGATCGACACGCGATAAATCACCGCACACAGCGGGTCATGTCTTCCATTCAATGAGTCGCGTTTGAATTTACTGAGTCATACGACTTCCTACTTTACTGAGGCGCGAAAGAACTCGACGTTTTTATGCAGTCAAGAAATGTTTCCAGCACGATAGCTTCTAATTAATTATCTTACTATACCACAAATCGAAAGAGAAACCCGATATTTACTCGCCTAATTCTTCATAATGTTCCAACACAAAAGATTGCAATGAAAAAAAAAGGACTGCGTTAATAGAAAAACTACGTAAAATCTCACTCATTTCACCACCTGAAGTTATTAACTTGATTAATTCCTTTTTTTACATCTATTATATCCAAGTTATTATACTTCAATACTTTGTTAGCCAGATATCTAATAACATCTGGCTGCTAATGCGTACTTATTCGTCACACGCGGAAGACGTTTTATGTATCTTTCATGAAGGAAAATCGATTAAGAAATAATTTTCTCACGCAACCTGTCTTGTAATTCCCTCACGTGCGTGATCATAAGATCTCTTACATGTCTTTTATGATATTCTGCACTCTGTATATACGTTTCTATCTTGGGCATTGCGAGCTTTGCTACATTACCCGTCTCGTTTATCTACCTTGATTAACAATTTTATTTTTGTTTGCCAATGTGTAACCTCTTATGAAACAAAGAAAGAAAAGGAATCAACGGTGAGATTAACGTTTGTTCCGTTTCTATAAAACAGCCTCGAGGTCTCGGATTTGTCTCGCGTGTATAGCGCTTTTTACTTTACACGATCGCCTGACGCGATTACTCCTCCGGCTATGTTTAATTCGACTCTTTCTATATCGTTCGCGGTAATATTTTATCGTTCGACGACGTATCTACCAACCGTCCACGCTCGAATCTGGATCACCGATAGTTTTCTGTATTTACTTGCTGAACGGCCAACGTTTCGGCCATATTTGCATTCCTTCGGTCGAATTACCGTCGAAACAAGCTTAAGAAGAATATGGCGAGATTTACGATTGATTTCCGGGTACGTTGTAACCCTCGTTTAATCGACGTACTGCGATGAAATACATGCATCTGTACGTGAACGCGTTCTCCCATTATCCAGCTTCTTTCTGCTCGATAAACTACGGTAATGAACAAAAGTGTTGGCATAAATCAAATTTTCCCTGTAAAACCCAGTGTAATTCTGTATAAGGTATGATTCTTTATCTAAGTAATTGGTAAAATACAACTTCCGAGTTTAAAAATTGGTTGTTATATAGCTTGTAAACTACCTTTTGGTTTCATGCCGGTTACGAAACTGTTCCAGAATCAATTTTTATTTCAATTTTATAATAACTGAAATCTGATATCTTTCTGGAAGGAGTTTAGCGTATATTTTTAAATATGTTATTTTTATTGTATAGCTGTTTAATGATCTGATATCTAATGAAGTATTATACAGATAACCACACTGCGAATTTTTTAATTTTTATATTTCAATCTTAGGATTGAAAGAAGAAATCGTAATAGTCCTTTTTCTATAGTACTATTTTGCTCAAATTCGAGATACTTTTTTAATGTTAAAAAAGTACTATTGAATCAATTTGGGCTGAGAAGAACTGAAAGTATGTAGCAAGATACAGCCTTACATTCGAAAGTTATAGTTTCTAAACAGCGCGTATATCTACTTTCAGCAGCGTTTCACGATGCGTTTAAAAATGTTTTGTCAGTTGGTGTCATGAACTCGCGGTAAATGCTTTCTCGATTTGCGGGAAGAAAAGTGCTTGACCCCTATAAACACACGCGTAATGCTTCCAGATACGTTTAAATTCACCTTTGTTGTGTAATGAGCGCGCAACGGGAGGATTTTTCTTTTAACGAGTCAGTCGAAATCAGTGCGTTACAATTGGCCAGTGTATAATGCTGTTTTTATGCTAACAGGTAGATCGTTCTCACAATACCCTGTCATGTTGTGCATTACCACACATTCCTTACAAATGCTTCGCATAACGGAGTAAATGTTACATTGCTACAGACTGTGAAGAAACTTTTCATTACAGCTACGTAGATATTTGTTTAACTTTGTTTAGGCGACCAAGGGAACGGTTTGTGTTTTCAAGATGTCCTATTCGGTATAAGAGTACCATTTTACGTGAAAGAACTAATATTCTAAAAGAATAGAAAGTTTCCACGGTAATCTGTTCAATATACCTAAAGATTATTTGTTATCTAGACTTTGGATAATTAAAATTTCCGATCATTTTGGTCTTGGAATACAAATAATTATCATTTTTCTTAATGACAGTAAAGAATTTCGTTCCGTTACCTGGAATAAAATTGCGTGTTACGAAATTGTAGAGTTCTGATGTTCGTAACGGATATTATATGAGATAAAACAAAAAAAAGATAAAGCTGAGAAAGAAATTTATGTTAGCGGTAGTAAAGGAGACAAGTCAGGTGGAAAGTACGCGATGTGAATTGCGTGAAAAATTCTGCTCCCCTTGCTAAGATCACGGAAACCAGATGATTCGAGGATAAGATTCGATCGACTCGTTCATTAGAAGCAATCAGTT
Source organism: Bombus huntii (assembly GCF_024542735.1). Lineage (NCBI taxonomy): Eukaryota > Metazoa > Arthropoda > Insecta > Hymenoptera > Apidae > Bombus > Bombus huntii. The sequence goes on from NC_066246.1 coordinate 8,814,580, forward strand.
ACGAAGCGTCGAAGAAAGCGGAATTTTCACGTTCGTTAGCAATGTGCGAAGAATCCTTATTTCTTTGCAAATGGGAAAAAGAGAAATTGATAATCACATGCTTGTCATTTATTCCATCGATAGATGAGATTATACGATTGTAAATCAGGAATTTGAGCGATTAGCCTAAGTCCTCGAAATATTTACCATTCTAAAGAGGTTGCAGTTGGGCAAGATCCAGTCCGCACTTTCCATTTCATATCGTCTCCGCGGTTTAATTTCACGAACGGGACGGTTCTCAGTATTAAAGTATGGTAATACACATATAAAGAAGTTTTAAGGACCAATGACAAATATTTTTCATGTTTATTCACGAAACATAATCGTATCTTTGTCATTGCAAATTTTTTAGTTCTATTTTTTGAATTTATCGTGGTTGATCTTCGGGTTATCAAGCGTCTTATATATAACTTTATGAGCAACATTCACGAAACGGTTTACGAAACAACATATAACGTATTTGATAAGCCGAAGACCAACTCTGATGAATTTCACTAGAAGAACAGCGTGAAAGTCTTAAGTCAATTTCTATTTTTTGTTTGTAATAAATGCATATTTAATAAGAATTAATGCATAAAAACAAATGCATATTTAATAAGAATTAATGCATAAAAACAAATGCATGCAACTTAAATGCATATTATTGCAGGAATTCTTACATTGTCGTAATATAAGAATAGTTACAAATTATTATTGGCTATTAATTTATTCGTACGTTTAATTAATTGTCTTTAAACGTAATAGCAATGCCAGAGTTGCTATGTTATTAAGGGAATTAGGAATATGATGGTGAACATTTTGAAGAATTGATATTGTGCTTTAAATCTTACAACAGAAAATTTGTCGAACGAATAGAATTGGAAATTTAGAAAGGAGAACCACTGAACGTATCCTCGATTGCACAGGATCTCCTTCGGTGGATGTACCACGCGTGAACAATTACTGAAATGCGAAAGACAACGTCCTGTGTAGACATGAATGCATTCGAGGACGCGCATTCGCGTTTCCTTCGAGCAGACAAGAAAAGAAGTTTCTTAGATGGCAGAATGAGTATGTGCCAATGACTTGTAAGATAATTACATCAATTATGTGGATGGAGATAGAGAAGAACCGAACGAAACGGAGTTTCACTTTGATTTCGTACGCTTGATTAAACAAATTCGACCTATTTCCGCGCCATTATTCGCACGCTTACTTAATTGCTCACAAATGTACAACTTGCAGTCTTCCTAGTTTTGCAACGAGGACAAATACAAGAGAATGGTCGATTCTCCTAAACTTACTCCTAAAATACTTCTCCTTTCTAATGTAATTCCGTTTTGTTGCTTTAAATACAATTAAAGGAGATGGCTAATTTAATAAAAAAAAATATATATAACTTTGTAAAGATTCTCCTTCATTTTATACAAAATCAGGTTAATTAAATACATGTATAATTATAGTCGATAGTGTATAATAATAGTAACAATATCTGAAGGTAGATAATAGTTTCAAAAGAATATACATACAACTCTTTGAAACAATTTCTGGAATTTTATAAAAATATGGTTAACTAGTCTATGATTAATAGTAGCGACAACTAAAGTTCAACGATAATCTTCCTAATTTTATTAAATATTTGGATTAGTTAACCACACCGATCATCGATTACAAATTAGTTTAAATAAAGATTCTACCGTAAATGAAGCGCTTTGAGAAATAATCTAATTCGTTTGAAGAATTTGTATGAATTTAACAAGAACAATTTAATTTATGAAACAACGTTATCTTCTTGTGCAGAACTATTTCTAATTGGACGAAAAATTTCGAGTTGTAAAAGACAATTAGACATAAATTGTTTCTCCGATCCAATTATGAGCTCGCGCGATTACATCGCGCTTCACTAAATAACATCGGCGTTTAATAACAGACTCCAAGCACCTGAAACCCTTCCGTAATGTCAGCGTTATTACAACATCCCTGGCACAAAATTATTATCGATAGCCAACAATGGTTGGTGCAATTAGAAGCGAACACGGGTTTAGCTGGCGAACAGAATGCTACCATTTACGATCAGAATGTTAATCTACGGCTGTGTAGCCTGACGGAAATTTTCATTGAATACAAAGTGGCCTGTTCGCAGAAAAATATAGTCGTAACCGAGAGATAATCAAGGAAATAGAAGAATTCGTAGCTTTAATGCGATAATCGATGTGGTCCAGTGAGCGTAAACGAATGTTTGTGGATGTTGATCTTAGTTTCGCGGTTAACCAACTGCTATGCTTGAGGTATATTTTCGAAGTTCTTGCAATTCTAATTTGATTTCGATCTTTTTTTTCGTATTGTTATTAAAGGGACTAGAAATGCACAGATGCAAAGTATCCGAGTTACGCATAGATAAAGAATGTTAGGTAGCGACGTATAAAGTTTGGTACTGATTAGGTCTTATTGATTGCAATTAGGTGTCAAATTGTTGTTCCATAAAATTAATTGAAATCTAATTTTAACGCAATCGATAGCTGTATAGTGCGACATAACTTATAGTTATTAGATCGGTGACAATCAAACAGTGCCTTTGGCGTTTCATGTTTTCTTATACGAACAGGTTTCGTATGAAATCGTTATATAGCGTACAATGACGCAAAAATTTCTTTGGGTCTCGTTTTATTTTTTAATTTTAAATATTTTCCTAGAGCAGGGAATTTCTGTTTACTATAATAAATCTAAAATGGAAACATAAAATTTCTTAAGAGAAGGATTAAATTGTATCGAAAGATTTTGATTAGATAATTTCTGAAAGATGAAGCAGAGAACTTTTTCTAATTAGTTAATGGAAATTGTGTATGTAATATCTTCTCCCATAAATTTCATGCCTTTATATAAGTATCACGTACGTTTAAATATCACAACAAGTATGTTATAGTAATAAATTTAATATCATTAAACTGCTTATCATTGTTATCATAAAACAAATAGATATAATTAGAAAAGTTAATATATCAATGTTCTATGAATATGTTCATAATTTGAGCCAGTAGAATATCGTACATTCAATGGGGTAATAAAAGGAGAAAGCACAATCAGCACTACTTTGATTAATCATGCAATCGAATAAATTCGTTTAATTTATATATTTGGATACTTGGAATTTCAACATTACGGAATAACAGTTGCACTCGCGGTTCTAACATATTCCTGTTTCTGAAATGTATCGTAGTGTCATTATTGATCGCCCATTCGCTGTGACTGATTTGCGACTGTACCACTTTACAGCTCGATCATGATTCCAGTGAAAGCTGATTTTTCCAATAAATAGTTACAGTGCAGTTCAAGTGTTCAATTTTAAGAAACGAACCAGGCTTTTGTATAACTGCGGTTAAAATTGTGATTAATAGTGCTATTGGCGTGTTCCTTTTATGGTAAGTTGTTACTTACAAAATATAGACCAGTTAATTTGCAGACCAGGTAACTTTTATTTAAATGATTTTCAAAAGTAAAGCTACGTGCAGAGAATTTCGTATACACGACTTTATTTTATTTCTATTCATTATCTATTATATTATATACATCTCAAAATACAATTCGGAAAATCAATAAAGTGAGTCCTATTTTCTTCAACTACTAAACCAAACTACTAAATACATAGAAAGCTATTCTTAGGTTATCGTAAAAGTAAAACAACTAATCTAGACAGAATTACACTTATGATTTATTTTGCAACAAAGAAGTTTATTATTGATTAGATTACTGTAAGATTAAGGTAACTAATTTAGACAGAATTTCAACTAACACATACATAAGCACACAACACTACTATTTTATAATTTTATAATCATCCGTCAAATTACGCAACGTGATTGCGTTATGCTTTCATGCATCATTTCTGCAAACCATTGACATTGAAGAAAACTCGTATGCACATTAAACGCATCTTTTCACGTGCTGCTAGAAATGGAAATCCAGAAAGTAATAATTGCTCTTCTTCGATCTCGTGGAGCGAGTTAACGACGTGAACGTCGAAGAAGATATCCGCACGTCGCTTGATCTCTCAATCGTGATCGCATTTTCTCACCAATTGACTGACAACTGTATAATTACCGGCTTGGAAGCTCACGATATACATTATACTCGTTCGCGCGATATCACGGGTTGCGGACGTGTAATGAAGCCGCTCGTCCATCTTCGCCGATTTAACGATCTGACCGTGCTCGAATCCAAAGTCACGTTTCACGCGTAAACTTACGACTTGTCACGCTCATAAACGTCAGAATGCCGCTTCTAAAAAGTATTATTCTGCCGCTAAGAGAGCAGTAACTCTTTGGTGATATACTTTACTGCATGCAATTAATACACTCTTCACGGTGTTCAAATTACTCGGCTGTTATTGCAATTATTGAGCTTCCGAACAAAATAATGAACCTAAAGAACTAAATACGATCTGTAACTCTGACTTTCTACGTATTTTTTTCTTTCGTGTATAAGATGATTTATTTGTTCCGCTATAAATGGCGAGCAGTCCAATAGAAAGGAGAATTGCGAAAGAAAGACTGGAAATCAATTTTTTTACATAGAAAAGAGAATTCGAAGTAAAAGTTTAGTGAACGTAGGTTTAGAATAAGTAATTATCTTGGCTTAAAAAATAATTTATGCACGAACTTTCAGTGTTTGGAAATAACTTCCAGATTAGCAAATCCGATCAATTAAAACGCATTACTATACGGAAATATGAATGATAATTCTTACTATGTGTATTAATCGATAATTTAATACCATACCTGAAGTTGTGTTACACATTTTATGAAATACTAATTTTATATAATTGCAGAAATATCAAAGTAGTAACTACAATTAAGTAGTTTGTGCTGAATCATTAAAACCCTGTAAGTATTATTTATAAGATTATTAAGAGAAATATCCAGTGCGTTTTGCTGCAGTATCTATACTTACGAGAAATAATCCTTAATTTATAAAATACCATAGGTTATCTAATGAGAATATATACGATTGGTTAAGACATTTATACACATATATGTAACGAAGCTTAGTAGATTCTAAATTAACCTTTTTGAATGAAGAAAAAGAGAAATGTTTGTCCTACTATCCTTCATTACTTTCTCTGCGATATAAATCACAAAAATGCTTAGAAACTCGGACACTAATCAGTTATTTTCAAGCTTATTACGTTTAATCGATGCAATTTTCTCTGTTTCAAATCTTTATTTTAATTTCAACTTAATAAACTGCAGAGAATGTTACAGATAACATCGGAATAACGCAGTTCCGATCTCTTATGAAAGTTAATATAATTACCAGCATCATTACCAAGCGATTCTTCCTCGCTAATAATAATCTGTTGAAATCGAAAAAGCGTTGTACAATTTGCCGTGTTTTTCTGCCAATTCGCGAACGGATGAATGTCGTCATGTAAGGAAGCAATCGGAAAATCTTAGTGTTTAATCGTATTGCGATTCTGCGTCAGCCGTGTACAAAACTTAGTAATTCGCAACGATTGCAAAATGAAGCAGATACGACCGCAAAATTGTTACGAAAACTATATTTTGGGATTTAAAATCGTTTGAAAGGTTCATCGCGTGTTGCAACTAGTAATTGATTTTTGATAAAAATACATTTTTATTTTACATGGTACCTAATTATACATTACTTTTATTACATTATTATATTATATTATTATTTATTTTATTACATTAAGTTTAAAAAATCTGTTGTGTCTTTACTATAGATTTCTATAAAATTATGAAATATTCGAACAAATCTTGGTTTCAGTTGAATACTAAAGAGGATTAAGAGGATACATGACAGAAATATTTAGAATGAAATATTCTTAAGATACTAAATGTAGGCGATTCTAGTTGTGTAGCCACTAGCATGAAGAATTGTACACATCAAAATTTACAAGATTTCGTCATTAGAAAGCGATTCTTTTAGGGAACAGGAAGAGTTTTTTTTATGTCTCACGGATGAACGACGATAGTTCTTTCCCAGATTATCGAATAATCGACCGAAACACAGTGCTCATAGTGAAATTTATTTTACGAGCATGCATACCCATCGATTAATGCCTTTTGGTAGTCACAGGATTGTCGATAACGTTAATTAATGTATAGAGACTGTTTCTACGTATCACACGTTCCCCGAATACACCTTTGAGTAGAATCATAAAATTATGCAAATGTTAACGCGCATCCTTTTTGATCTTACGACGGACATAATTTTTCACGATAAGATTACGTTATGTCTGATGCCGTTCGTTGAAACTTGTGATGCCATAATTACGATACTTTGAGCATGCGAGCTCGGCGCTCGCGTCTAATTAATATCAATCTTGAACAAGTTTAGTTCGTATCGAAATCGAGATATAATTAAGCTGCATCAGTCTCAAACGAGCCTCTATCGCCTATTGGCAACGATCCATGCTCATGCCACTATACGTGCATCGATGATCAATAAATTACGAAAGGCACGACGTCGCATCGTTTCGTACGCGCTGAAAACTAGTTTTGCATGCGATAAGCTACTCGCGTTGCGGCTCGATTACCGAGAAACCAGCGGAACATCCAACCTGAGCTTACGTATAGCACGATAGTGCGAACGTTACAGCTTTTATGCTCACGTGTTAGATCTATTCGTTTTACGAAAAGGACAATAAATAGAATAGATTCTGATCCACGTTTAAAGGAACTAAATTATTCGTGATACAATATGTGACTTTTATTAACCAGTGTCTACGCTTAGATACATAGTAAGAACTCTTAACAGTAAGATTGTAACATATAAAAGAAGTAAACGTACGCGTTGTCGGAATTTTGCATTTTCTTGCGGATGGCGCTTGGATAAATTGATACACGTTATAGAAAAATCGATTTCCGCCAGCAGGGACCCGACTTCGATTCTGTGTGCCGCACTGAATGTTTCAATACATAAAACTTTACAAGTCACTGCACTTAGGCATTTTCGCTTTTTAACATATTTAATGAAGTATACTGCAAAATGGTAAAAAGAAAGTTAGTGAAAGGCGTATTCTATGAGATTGAAAGTGATGGTGCATTTCATCTAATTCTTTGAACATTTTCTTTAATTATGTTAGTAATATTTATTGAGTGAAAATGAATTCCAACCAACCCATCCTTGTCTGAGGCCATACGATAATGGTAAAATAATGGTAAAATTCAAATTAGAAAGGACAGTAGAGAACAAAGTATTAAGCAGTGGCAAACGTACGATAGGAAAGGAAATCACAGAGAATAGTGGAGAAACAACCGAGCAAGGAAGATACGCAACGATGCGTCGATAAAGAATTTTTCCCGTACGAATAACGCAGAACGTTTCCGCAATTAAATCGTTGGAGAATCCGGTTCTTCGAATACTTTCTACTAATAAAGATTCTGTTCCTATCTACTATGTAACTAGTAGGTATACACCTAGTGATGTCTATTTGCCGAATAATGAAGTATAGTCGAACGCAAGCTGAATTATTATTGTCTCAAGTGGCAACCATGACCTGCCGTACTGGTAACGCGACGTGCAATAAACAGGAGGTAAAGTCCTCCGGATCGCTATCGATGCCTGTTCATACGGAGGTCGTGTGCATACACAACGTTTCGTAATTAAAGATGCATGCGACGACGTATTTTATTTCATTATTTCCGTTGAATCAGATTTTGCGATACGATCTCTCAGTGTTCAAGACAGTGAGCTGTTGAACGAAGGAAAAGAGGAGAATGACACGATGCTTCTTTACGACTTCGTTTAGTTTTATACTTAGTGCACTGCTGATTGCAGCTTTGCCGATCGTAAAGATTTATAGAAGTATAATTTTGGGTTTATGCCCTGTATTGCAACGAACTATAAATGGTATTAAAGATATTTCTTTGCGTAAATAATCGTCTTTTTATTTGATTCGTCTTTGTTAGTTGTTATACTATGGAAAGTAAATGTGCATTCAGATAATGAGTTTTCTCAATTATTAATAGAGATAATAGCAATTAGGATTAACGATTGTAGATACCTAACTATAAACTTAAGAATTCTGGGATTCGTTTCCTTTGTTAAAAGATCATAAATATTTTATAGCTTATTCTTTGTTGAATTTATAAACGCAAATAAAAACATGCAAGCTAAATACAGACTTGTTTCATCTTGTAAACAATAATTAAAATACTTTACTTTGGATATTTCTGCATTTTTTCCGTATTGCCTATACGTTTAATACCAGATTTAATACTAGTTAAGATTATAAAATTCATAAAAGTTATTTTTCCTGAAAACTATAATTATTACAAACATACAGTTGATTTTTATTAAAATAGAAACCTAATCATTTATCATAATATCTATTTACTTATATTATACAATTACGTTTAGAATTATAATTATGATTACGTACGTATGTGTAGCATATTACAAAGTGGCAATTCTAGTATTAATTAAAAATCCTATAAACTGCACAGTATTGAAATCAATAATCTTCTCTTAAGACTTATTGCTATCCAAATAACTATTAAAATTTAATTGTAGAACGCAAATACAATGATGCAATTAACGAACTTGTTAGATTTATTCAGATCGTTAGCGGATGGATGATCACTACTCTTCGATGCGCTCGTAACTACGTTCTCTACACGATTATTGCATTAACGTTGCATAGGATACATGCTGAGTTGAACTCGTGGGTGGCCCCGTTATTCTAAATAATTGTTTAGCAACTAAATAAACCTTCGCAGTGTTCTTAGCTACAGAAGCGTTACGCAAACCAGTAAGTGCCACATTGTTTCCTAACAGATAACCTTTAACAGAACAGTGAACGCTATCATCCTAAATTTATTTATAATTCAAGTGTCACTATTGTGTTATATTAATGCATAAATTCAGACGGTTGATTAGATTAGACTAGAAACAGACAAATTATATTTCATTTAGTTACTCCATAGAAATGTAAATAATTCAAGAGCCAGACTGAGCAATTAGTTAATCCTTTGGTCTTTGCAGAAATAAGGATTTTTATAGGAGTCTTAAACAAAAAATGGAGACAATTATTTCCGTCGAGAAATCCCAACTTTCTTATTTCTTTTCATTCTCCTAAATAAAATTCATCCATTCTTAAACCTATACCAGTAATTTTCTTTATACACATATTTATCGCACACGTTTTTAACATCAAAGAATGTCCCAAATCTTAAATTCAATTCAAATCGAGGAATCGAGATCTCTTCTAACTAAAAGAACGAATAAACTACCGATGCTCAAAGTAGAAGCAAACGAACTCATTGATTATATACAACGCGTAGACTACAATTCGATGCTGAGCGTGGTAAAATTATGTTTGCAACGAAGGCGATCAGTGCACGCCACCCAGCAACATTGCGACACGAACACCGTCACGAACACCGTCACGATCTGTTCCGATAAGTTGGTTTCGTGGCGCGGAAGAGTGTTGCTGCCCACTGCAGCCGAGTTGCATACAATTTCTGGCTATAACATTTCTTTAACAACGGTTGTTTGACTAAAAAAAAATCGTAATTTTTATCACACTTTTGTAAACTTCGTAAAATATATGCTCGTGCCAAATATTTTACAATCCCTGTATATATTTTCAAATTTGTTTCGAACTTTACCATTATAATCGTGATAGTCGTGTCTGATAATAATGCTGATCAAATTATAAGATCTTTCATATATAATATATTCATAAAAGTTTTCTACAAGTTTTCGAATATTTTTTTGAGCCAGCGTATTTGGCTCATGGCTGTACCACATGAATAAATATAGTAACTCTAATAGTTAAGCGTCAGATGATATTAACCTGCACGATACTCGATGACTTTCTTATAGTCAAGCAGCCGTTTTAAAAAAACTACAGCGCCCTGAGCCACGCTATCGATCGCAGGTTTGCCGTGTTTCGTGGTAACGACCGTGGAAACGTTCCACTCCGACATTGCTACTTGTATATGCAAATCGTGGTTGGCCGGTTCGACAAATCTGCACGGTGAAACGAACCGGTGGAACGCGTGGGGTATAATAGAACCACCTGTCCGTCTCCGTGGGCCCTGCCAGTCGGAAAAGGGGCCCGAGTTTCGCGCCGACAGCCAAGTCGATGGTTTATGAGAACAGTTTAAAAGGAATCGGGTCAAAATATCCTTTCGGCTCCGAGTTAACTACGTAAGGAAACATTCCTCCTCGATTAGTGTCTTCGATTAACCAATACAGCCTTTTTCGTTGAATTAAGTTTTTTCTTATCGCGGCTGAAAGTTCAAAAAGGAAGTCGTTACCTGACTGTTTTTATAAATTTCAAGACCATAGTCCTCCGAATGTTAAACAAATTTTACTTTCTTATATTTTTTTTCTTTCTTAAATTTGCAGCTATTCATTCTTTTATATCATATTATATTGATTTTGTACCGTTGTATTAATTTTTAGATTTATAAAGGAATATTTTGCTGTTTGTTACAGGTAAGAGTGCACAATATATACTCAGCTAAAGATGGATGTACATATTTCGAAGTTCAGATGTCTATGGCTGGCTAAAGGAAGGTAAATTCTATTAATAAACATCATGTAAGTTATGGGTATTTTTAGTTGGATATATTTAGCTTCATAGGTAGATATTTAAAGGTAGGTAATTATTCCGGATCTTAAAGGCTGCTGTTTTATAGAAAAATAATTTAGATTTCTGTATCTGCTAAGTACAATTAATCATTTGTTAACGACGATCATATTTGACATTTTTATAACTAAAGGTTGAGAAAGCCTGTCTTTTGTAATACAGTTGTTAATTACAACTGAGAAATTAGTTAACAACGCATCCAAGATAGGAAAGTTTATTAACATCATTAGTGTGCAATGTGTCTCCTTTTCTCTTAAGAAATTTATATTACTCAATCCTCTCGCCGAATTAAGAACCATCGATAAACATTTGACACACAATATATACGATGTCAGCGAAGAAAAAGATCTTTGCAACAAATGAGCGATGGTCCCCGATTTCTAAATAGCTACTGTAAAGACTTTTATGACCTTATTCTTGTGTCTACGCGGACTATGAATTACACGGCACTTCGTAGCTGTCGCGTTTGTTCTTTAAAGCTCCGACAAGCGTGCAGAAACGAGAATAGTCGTAGCTACTTTCGAGACATACTTCTGAGTTTAAATGTTCGTTCGTAATCATTACGTATGGTTGGAACTTTGACAGACAGTGATAATGCGCTTTAACGCGTGTCGTGAAATCCTTTTGACGTTAAAAGTGGACGGTAGGATTCGAAAATGCGTCGATATCGCGCGCGGAGGAAGGTAATTGATAGTAATGGATTTAAATACGTTGTAAGTAGATTCGAATCCTCCATAAGCATTTTGTAAAGAAGATTTTTATATCTTATCGTTATATCGTATATTAAAATTTAAATCTTGGTTTAAATGATTTTTGGCCAGGAATGCCCCCTATAGACTAAGATTTTTTTATTTACTGGTAATCATTATCGAAGACGAAAATTAGTTGTCAATGATTATTTACTACGAAAATATTTTTTTTCTTTACGAATAACCATTATCGGCGATGAAATTCTTTTTCAATTACTGATAACCATTATTGGCGGAGAAAATATTTTTTGATTATCTGTAAGCATGATCAGTAATGGAATCTTTTTTTTGGTTAGCAATGATCATTATTAATAACAGAAATGCTTTCGATTAATTATAATCGTTACTAGCAGCAAAAATACATTTGTTTATCGGAAACCACTACCGACAACGAAAATATTATTTGGTTATTAATTAACATTAATGAACGAATTGGTACATTTTACGAATAATATTCCAATCCCATGAAACAAATCTGATTCTGAGATATATTTGATTTGAACTTATAAATACATATTGAACTTGATCCTATCGCTACTAATTGGACATTCGGTGAATGCGTAATACGGATTTCGAGCGTGATCCTCGTCGGATCGCGCGCTCGAGGCGAGCGGTCGAGTGAATCGTTTGAAAAATGTTTACGCAATTTCTGACCGATTACCAACAGCAACGAAGCGCGTTACATGCGACTATCTACTCCAGAATTCCATTTCAATTTGGTTTAATGCAATTAAGCGCGTGCACACGCACATCGCGCTCTTTTTACATGTTATATGTCGATCTTATAATATTGCTTGTGATCCGAGCAACTGGTGGCTGTTTACGGACTCATCCGCGGGATAATACACGTGCAGCCGTGCTTACACGTGAATTTGTGCTTTACGAGTGCTCGGCTCGTTGGATAACGTAAAGAGAAGTCGACGAGCTAATCAGAGTATGACGCTCGCGCGAAGCTATCGGCCCGTGTTCTGTAAAAACTGTAAAGCTCGGACGTTGATCTCGATCTATGCCGTTATTCGTCGACTCGTATCGCGTTGCGATACTTCAGCGCAACGATCACGGTTTAATTAATGGATTAGTGGAAACTGGCTTTCGATTAAATTGTTTCCAACATGTACTTCCTTTGTGTTTTGTTATATTGGTATTGTAATAGATGTCTTGATCAATCTGATATTTATTGCGCTACTATATTTCTTTATAACAAGTTCATTGACATGAATATTAATGGAAACTGCCTTTCAGTGAATTTTCCATTACTGTTTCTTGAATTTCTCGGTTCAGTGAAATTGTGATAAATATCTTGATTAATTCAATTATTAGCGATTCAATTAATTGTTGTAATTAGTAACAAATTAATTAATATAGATATTAATGAAAAACGTCATGTGTACGACAACGATCAAATTACGACAACGATCAAATTAAAAGCATGCAACTTTTTTCTGCATCTAAATGTGTGGATATTACACGACCTATATTTCTTTCTCTACTTTAAATTATGGCAAGTGTCTTGTTCATTGCGTTCTCGACGCATGTTTGCAGAAAACATATCACAATAACGATATTTGTGTAAGGAGAAATCGAGAGATTTAAATAAAACGATAAACGTTCATCAAGCTACATACGTAAATCCTTAACGTGCTGTTGAAGCATGATAAACAGTACATCGTATTGCAAAATGTAGTCAATGTTTAAGTTAGAAAGTGCACCTTCAGATGCATTCGAATGAACGTTAACGAAATTGCAAAGCAAGTCGCGATACTAACATTGTTGAAAAACGTGTTGCGACTGTGGTGCATGTTTCTGCGCGTTAAAAACCAAAAATTCGAAAATATTTTGCAAAGTATTGGCTGCGTGGAATACGATTTTTAATTTATGGATAAGTTTATTCAATTTAGGGATTTCTATAATTTTATTCGAAGTACGAATTGTACAAAGCTTTACTTCTCTTCTTTCTTTAAATTTCTCTTGTATTAATATTTAATTTGTTTTTATAGTGCCTTCCGTAACGTTCGCTAATAAATCGCTAAAAAAGTAGTTACATTTCTTTTATATGTCGCACGTTTCACAGTAAAAGGAGTTGATACGATCGTTAGACGATCGAGTAATTTAGATTTTTCCAATGACTGATTTAAGCGGAAGGTAAATTACTGATCGTGTAATTAGATGTCGCCTAGTGGACGCGCGAACATGTAAAATAGGAAGGACAGAAAGTAAACGAGAAGACATATGGAGGAAGGCTACTATATTGGAATCTGGTTCATGTTCCGTAACTAATCGATGATGTTTACAACTGCATGGATAATTGAAAATCTTGAGCTGCATGATATATGCATGAGCATGAATTGATAGTATACAATCTAGATGATGTATTAGAGAGACGAGGTCGGAAAATTATCATCTTTTCTATAAAGATTTCATATGTTTGACAAATAATGATAACATTATTCAGAACGTAATAGTTCATATATTCAGTGGATATAAAATTTTCAAGTACTATTATTTTAAATAACGTAGCGTTTATGTAACAATTTCATTATTTGACAATACTATGGTTGTCGTTATGCAAAATTGAATATATTAAATATAATAATTGTTATAATTAATAAATATAATTAATCATAATTAATAATTAACACATTTGAGAATATCACAATACCAGTTCAGATATTGTATTTTTTATTCATATGGAAGCAATCGTTACAAGCGTGTTATTATGAAAATAGTTCAATTTCATATTCTTCGAATTTGCATAATGACTGCACTTTCCCACAAAAGAATATTTCGATTTTACTATCGCGTGTAATGAACTGTATGAACCTAAAGCAAGTGTAATAAAAACTAATGAAATTTCCGGTTTATCCAATGTCAACCGTAATACGCACGTGTTCCATAATGTGTATTATTATTGAGCAAGATTAATCATCCAGAGTAAAATAAGTCGAAAATAAGGAACAAATTCTTGTAAAGTAACATTTCGTTTTCGTAAAAATCGATTTTTAAATATATCAAGTACTCGTGTACTTGACTTCGACATGGATAAATTAAAATGAATAAATCCATACATATTAATACCTATTAGAAACTAGCTGAACAACAGGTAGGAAATTGCATTGTTAATGAACTACACTCATAAACACAAGGAAGATCAGAAGAAAATACACAGCAAAGCTCACTAATTTATTACTTAGAAATTAAATGCAGGCGTAATTGATAAACTTATTAAATCAACTATCTTGAAAACAAAGCCTTATTTAAAAAAATTGTATTCTTCATTTTTATTCATTTTTTTTATAGAGAGTCACACTTTATTTTGTAGTACTACATTTTACAGGATGCACTACGTATACTTACGTATATCTTACTGTATACTTACGTTCATCGAATTTTCTTTACTTCACCTACCACAATCCAGCAATTTAATATAATTATGCGTAACAAGTGCGTACGGTAATAGAGGCGATCAAGTCATTTGGTTCACTGTATAACCATCTAACGTTTCTATCTTGCAATACTTACCTTGATTCATATGTAGATATTAATCTTTGGTGTGCAATAAATAACGTGTTATTGAAATTACACATGTAATATAACTGTAATGTAATATAACGAGCGTAGTGTAGAATAGTACCTGCCATACAAGTAAATCGTTTGAAAACTAGATTGTAGGTGTAACGAGAGAGTATTTCCATGTATGGAACAGGAAAACATGAATAACTATCAGTTTGTACCACTTGAAGAGATCAGTAGTAGCCTGTGCTCGCATGTTGCTTTGATAGCTTTTTGTATTGTTCTGTATTCTGATGAAAATTTTGTATTAAAACATACGAAGGTTAGAAGGCTGTGCCACGCTGAAATATTGTTTTTCCTTTTACAAAGCAGTTTTAAAATTCAACTTGTTGTCAACTAATCTTATATTATCAAACTTGTCCTGTGATTTAGTTATTAACTATATTTAAAAATTATGTTATATATTTCCAATTATGTTATATTAAAGTTCTCCTATTTAATAAAGTGATATCCGTATCAAAAGATCCACAAGAAATGTACTTATTATGCTCTTCTTGTCTGGTCTTCATTCCTTTTTAGTCAGAAATTTATATTGAACCAAAGAGTCAACAGAAATGTACTCATTACGTTTTCCCTTGTGATCTTTGTACGTTGTACGTTACTGGAATTTTTCTGGATCATAAAAAGTAATTCAACGTAAACGGCGAAGAACGTCCCAATAATACGTCTTCCTTAACAAGCTATTTGCAAAATGATTCTTAATTAAATGCCAGAAATACTTTCAGACCGTTGCAATGGTTCCTTTCGCTTTTCCGGTTTTCTCTGTAGAGGTTCGTTTTGATCATAAAAGGAGAACGAACGCAGCCAGCGAAGAATTTTCTAATAACAAGCCTTTCTCGATGATCTTTATTGTCGTAATAATCGTAGTTTTTCACACGAAACATGGCTATGTTTAGGCTGAGTAATTTTACTGGAAATGTTTTCATTACTGAACGCCAAGTTTGTCATAATCGCTTCTAATAAAGTTACCAATACACTGTGCGGGATAAATAATTAAGTATCATTCTATTGCCTTTTACATAGATGTACTTCAATCAATACTTAAAATTGACAATTCATTAATCAAACGTTTAATTAGACTAACGACCTCCTTTCATTAGGTTGATCAATGATACACAGAAGCAACATATAGGTTAAGAAAGATTCCAATAGTGAACTTGTTACAGCGTTCAGGAATTAATTGAGCAAAAGTGAGCACTTATTTAAATAATAGAAATTTTCGAGATCTTGATGCCTCTTTGCCTTTGTTCCACCGATTCCCTAATTGTGCATACTTTCGAAAGACACAACACCTCGTAATTGCCACTAGGAGCAATTCCGAGAGGCAACCGAATGCCAGACTAACGAGCTTAACATGTGCCAATCGTGGGTGCGCTCGTGCGACATTCATTCGACGCACGTTTCAGCGTCTGCACTTTTGCAAAATCACTCACAACGTCCACGAAATCGCTCTCAGGCTAATTCTCAGTAGGTGCGCGCTTCTGTCCTTTCTCCGCCTCGCGCGAGCATGACTAACTTCGGCGTTAATCGCGTGAAATTTTGATTTCGACAACGTTACAGATAATTTTCGGATTATTTAACCAATTATCCAAGGTTTCACTTCTCGTTATTCGGTTTTTTCTTCTTACTTTCTCATTTACTAGGATACGTTATCAGCAACATTCTACGTAAATTTTGAGTTAAATCTGTTTCGAGTGTAGTTTCTCAGTTTGAAAGTATAGTAGTAGCTATGTAAAATGAAAATTACATTTTCCAGCTTATTTTTTTCCATTTTTCTGATTATAGTTTTCAACAACTCATAGTTCTACATTTGCATTCTCTCTTACTAAATTATTTTTGGATGACAATGAACAATATCCAACGTTTGTTAAAGAAACTTATGCAAATTTATGATCTACCTATTCTAAATGATAAAAATAAAAATCACAAAATAAATAAGCAATCATTGGACTCAACTAATACTACAAACATGTTTGATAAAAGTTAATACTAAATAATATTTAAAAGATTGGGACATATATTAGATATAGCTATGTATATGTATGTATGTATATAAGAGAGGTTCTGTTTCGCTGTTTACTTCTGTTTTAAATCTTTGCTGCTTGTCTCGCATGCAAATAGATAAAGCGGTAGGAAACATGGCTAAAGCAGGTTGTGTAGACGCTTCTGTCGCGAGGTATAGGAAGAAAAAGGAGAAAAAGGAACTGGTAAAGGGGGTAGGAAAGACTGGCGGACGCCGAGGTTTCTACGGATGCCGGGTAAAGCGAGTTCCTCATATCTCGCACCTTTTAAGCGATCTGATCTGGTGAAGTAACGTCGCCGCTAGTGTCTCTTTCGCCGACCTCCTTGCACGGCTTATGTCAGGATCAGATGCACGTTCGCGAGCTCGACCAGACCGTTCGATCGGCCGACGAAAATGGCAGGTGAGACATTCTCCCGCTGGTCAAACCAAGTAAATAAGGACGCGTTATTTGTAACGGCTACTTTGTCTAGTATTGCTCACCTTTCCGAACGACACGTTCGGACAACACCGAAACGGAGAAGTCGTCTAACTGTTTCGGATGCTGTATTCTGCAATAGTAATTTATCATCTGTTTACCACCTGTCGCTTATCAGCTTACTGAATGGATTATTTTTTATACGTATGAACTATCTATATAATTATTTGTAAAGTAATTTGTACATCTCAGTGGCGTTTTTAAATGTTTAAAAAATTATAATATACTATCGATCCTTAATATATATGCCTTTAATATTTGCTTATTGCCCGCTAAAAATGCCTGCAAAAATAGTATTTATATATATCGTTTAAATATGTCAGAAATAGTTAATCAGAATTAGAGCAATATGATGAAAGAAACAAGTATGCGTAATCATGTTTCGACCTGAATAAAAGTACCTATATAAGACAACGTGGTATGGATGGGAAGTATCATTATCATTTATAAAAGTCATATATTACCTTATTATCGAAGAGTAGTAGAGTGAACGTTGTAGGACTAAAGATTTCGATAGCTTTTGATCGATGGCAATGTTCACGATCCGTTGAAATCCAATTAGGGTCGAACTTACAATAGTGGATTCAATTTCATGATCATCGTTGCGTTGAAACGTGATAATGAGTAATCGCAATTGAGCTGTAGCATAATTTAAATTAATTTTCTATTGGACAATACTTCGTGTTCGTTTTCCTCCATACATCTACAGTATAGTTTTGTGCAATCGATCTCTTCTAATGTGGATAGCAATACATACTAAAAAGCGTTAAATCGATATTCTCTTAGTTTCATTCTTAAGGGGAAAATACCTTTTGCAAGGAAAGAGGATATTCAGCCTTGTTATTAGTATTTCTCCTTTCCCCTACAATTTTTTAGAGTAAAACAAAAATAACGGATCTATAAATTTCTTGTCGTCAACAGAGCAGATCCACCATATCTGTGATACCATATTTTGTAGTATGTAACTTGTTTAGTTTGTAATAGTACCTTATTCAGTTTTCTGTCAAGGTTAGTGGACGTTTGTCAAAACATGGATCTATCTTCTATGTAATAACTTTGACAGAATTATGCATTATAGATTCAGTTTGCTAAATAATTTTCATGTCAGATAGATCAATGACGTTTCCGTAAGTGATTAATCTCTTTATAGCTCATTGAGTTTTCCTGTAGAAACAAGTAAGGCAAGTGACAGAAGCTAACGCGTCCTTTCTCTACTAGTAATATCCGTGTACTCGTCTATGCAATCGTAACGTCCAGCTGAAATGGGAAACATTCTTTAGCTGGTTGCTGCGTTAGGACACGTGATTTGTAGCGGTCAGTATGCGAGATATCACTTTTGTGGCACGAGAGACACGTTAATAGGGAAAGGAAGAAACCTTCGTTGGAAAAGTTCCGTGCCGAGAATAACGTGATTTGTGGATACTATAAAGGAATTAATAAAAGTGTCGTTCCGGAAATCGATAGAGAAGAAAAAGACTTACGTAGAACCGATCATTGTGAAATACATAACTACGATTGATGGCTGTAGCAAATACCAATCTGTCTCGGAAATTAGGAAGGTATAAAGAACCTAAAGGTTCTATTGTAATAAGAGAAAGTAGAGCGGGAAGTTAAGCGTGTCTATGAAAGCGCAATAGCAAATTTCAATTCCTGTGTTACGTTTCATATTTCTCATGAGTAATGCAATTTGCATGCTTGGAAACATTTTCCAATGATTTTAGAAAAAGATATATAACCGTTGTATAACGAGTAATGATACACCTATGGATTGTAAACAGAAAAACACGTGGAACTTGCAAATTATATCATAAAATTCTACGATAGTTCTAATAAAGAATAAAATCGTTCTGAGCTTTTTTATCTCTCAATTATAATTTTCTGTCATTTTCTTACCAAATTACATTCTATCAGAAAAGAGCAAGTGTTCGTATATTTTGAATTGTAGTGTATTTGTTATTTGATAGGAAGTATTGCGACGAAATTTTTCGCTTGATAAGCGTATATCCTATTAAGGAGCAAAACATTTTAATACGATGGTTGGTACACTTGATTGCAGATCTAGATCTAGATCTAGATTATCTAAATCCGGTGGAATAAGAAAGACCAACATCTCACTCTTTGGTTCAAAGCTACATCAGCATGTCGATCGATAGCGATTTCAATTACGCTGTCATTAACTCTTTTGAGATTTAGTTAGATCGACTTACGTCAAAGTATTTAGACTAAAACTCAAATTAATCTGCTGATTGATCAGTTGATTTGTACATTCAGTACGTATATTTTAAAGTAAATTGAATTATCTTATGAACGAGTCCTTAATGAATTATAACAGCATTATTTTGTCACATATTGTAATTATGTATGCATTTTATCATACAGTTTTACTATACAATACAATTCTAGATTGAAATGTATAATTTTTTGCCTTTGAAGGAAATCTATTTGAACAACTCATTGCAAAGATTAAGAAAAGCAATAAATATTGTATTATTCTCACTTTTCGTGTAGAAAGAGTCAATGAGATATAAAAGGATATTTATCGATAAACGTCAAACATTCGTCATTAAAAATATTCAAATATTTGTTTAGTAACTACTAACTATAGGTTGACCGCAGTGCACAAATATTTATATTAGTACAAATATTTAAAAATATTTCAACGTACACAGACCGCTGTACGTCATAGCAATAATAACTTCATATTTACTTTGACAATTGTAACAATCGCCAAAGCCGAGTACGATTTTCGGAAACACAACAGCAGCAAACATATCTACATTCCAATCATAGGTGAAATAATTCCAGCACGACGCGGCGATGCGTATCAATATTCAAAGTCATTGGTCCGCAATTAACAGGTTTGCGACCCTCGGCGATCAGCGCATCGCAATTTATCCAGCGGAATGAGCGATGAATATTCATATACGAGCGCGTATCCATCCTGGTTGCGATTCGCGAACGCTCGATCATAGATCATCGCGGACAGAAGTCGAGGGACGAAACGAGGGCCGATGATGAATCCGTGCCACGTATGTGTACAGTCGCGGTTCTTCGATTACCAGTTACGAACGACTTGGATGAGCTCCGAGAGAACCACGAACTCGAACCGACCACTTTCTCCAAGCCTCGGGCGAAGTTGTACATTTTTCGTTCTTCTGGTCGGAGAATTATTCATCCGCGAGCATCCTTCTTATTCAGGACAGTTGAAGTTGAAGATCGTTGATGGAAAACTGCTTGCAATTGTGAGTCGTTTGATGCTGGTAGATGATGTCAGTGCCAAGATCGATTGAATCGTGAAACGGCTGTGGTCAAGAACAGGGTTGGGCACTTTTTCTTTGGAACGAAAATGGTAGATAAAAAGGTCAAATAATTATACGAAATAAAGTAACAGGTAAATTTATTTGAAAATAAAGTTGTTTGCGAATATTCGTATAAAATGTTCACTTTAGAAACAATTGCATATTGGAACATTTAATTACACCAAGTAGTGCGAAAATTAAGACGTACTAAAAGAAATATTTTTAAATCTTTGCATTAGAATTTTAGGGTATAAATTCCGTGTATCATAGATATACATTTATAACATATATAATATAATATAGATAATTTATAACATATATAATGGATATAATACATTCGTATATAATTAAAAAAATTACCTAATGTTAAAGGAATTTACTTTTCAAATACATTATTATTTAAATAATATTACTTAAGATTCATTAACAAAGAAAACCACAAATAAAATAAACATTTTGGTTGAATAACTATCCGAATAAAAATTTATTTCGATAATGCTCAATCCTGATTAAGAGCTACTATTTCAAACGATTGTTTCTTCCATTCTTTCGTTCCAATATTTCCTATTAACCTTACCACCGAGTCGACTCGTATTTCTCACAGATTCATTAATTTCGTTACATCTTTTCCTCGGAACGCTAATTTCTAATTTATTACAGTTATTATCGTGTTAGCGAAACACGTTGAACGTACTTAGTTTTCGCCGTATCGAGCTGCAGTTAAGCGGCCACATATTTCGATCGCGGCGATTTCAAGGAAGTTGTTAAACGATTGGCAAGAATCTGGGCGAAAATGGTGTAGGAAAGTTTATACGAAACGGGAAGTACTTTGCTGGTTTCTATGGCATCTTTCCTCGCGACTTTGAACGAGGCTGTATTTCAGCGCATCGACACTCTCGAGGACTCACATTTACCGAATCGATGCGTGAAAGTGACTCGGATATTTTATTGCTGTCATAAACGAGCACGCAGCTTGCTCTGTAACGAAGAGAATCGATCAGCCAACTAACCACGACACTGGTCACCTTGGCCATGAAAGATGCACGGGCAACTCGTCCTGGTCGTGGACCCTGGAGAATTTCTTACGTCCCATCCAATGTTAGCTCGGTGACCGGCGCTCATTCATCGTGAAAGTCACTGATCTCGATTTTTTGCTGCGTTATACAAGAGAAAAACGAAATTTTATGCGGTTCTCGTTAAACACGTGATCTCGATCGATGTACATATACAGTGTTCTCAAGAAGGTATTTGTACATTTTTGCACACTTAGAGAAATCTTTAATCTGTCTAATCTATTAGGTATGTGTGTTATACAAAACGTTTAAAAATTGCATTAATACTGCGATGAAATATGATAATCATAATTGTATTGGTAAAATCTGAAACAAATCCGAAAGTGAACATAGAAAAAGTTAGAAAATATTCATTGCAAAAATACATTACAGTCAATTATCCATTATATTAGAAAGCCTCGATATTTAAAGAGTAAAAATCTAATTTTTACGTTATATACATTTATTATGTACGTTTAAGACGACTATTCACATAAATATACGTTTGCGATAAATATCTCGTGACTTTTCGAAACATTTTTATATTGCTTTCAAATTTTACCAATATAACCGCGATGATTTAATTTAATTCACAGTAGTAATGAAAATCTTAAAACAAATTTTTTAAACACACAATATATATATATATACATATCTTATATACGAAAGAGATACTTTCGTGAGTTACTGTAGATTTATCATCGATGCCTGTTGCAATGTATATTAGGCGGTAGATAATCATAGTTCGAGAAAACAGGAAACCCGTGGGTATTAAAAATGGACACACAATAAGGCGGAACGAGGAAAATTCACGGTTCATAGGTGACGGATATATCTTCTAAAACGATCAAACTGAAGACAGAAGTTAGGAGACCCGGAAAGATGTGCTAATAAGGACCGATTAAAATCGGGTTCGTTATTTGCTGCCCCCTAGGAAGAAAGGCTCTTTCACGCTGCTAACGTATAATTGAGAACGAGACGCATATGCATATACTTATACAACGATGTAAAGGAAAGTGTTCGCCACGATCGGTCTCTTTCACAGGGTAATCAGATCATTTTTCGTTCGCTTTCACCAAGTCTTTTTAAGATCCTTTTTTGAGACGCATATGTATCGGAATATATAAGTTTTGTTCTTCACTGAAACTTTTTTAGGCTTAAAACAGAACTGTGAAATCTCTGAAACTATATTGGATACAACATTTTTTCCCATTCCAGCAATTTCGAATTATTTAATCTACGATTATTTTTCTAGAAATAATATACCATTTTATTCGCAGTCTCGTCTTAAATAGTTCCCACGTAATAAAATTTATTATTGCTTAATTTTATACGTACTATACAAACAATACGTTCATATTTCTATTTAATAAAAGTTAAAATATTTTGCTAGCATTCGATAGTCCAAGTATGGGGGAATTAAAACGTAATCATTAGCATTAATGACAATTTTAACTCGTACCTTTCTTTTCTATTTTCCAGATAGCAGATAAGATAACTCTAATACACCACCTTGCATAACTATTGCAACTGATTTATGATCAAACAGCTGTAGAAAAATATTACGGTACTTTTAAGATATCCGATAGCCGATACTTAACGCATTCTCTAAAATCCAATCTATACGGGCAACTACTTTAACACGAATTGCGCGATCTTATCGTTATTTGAGGAATGTAATAGACGTTTATATCTAGTGGAGGTCTTTTTGGAGACTTTCAACAGCTCTGATCCGATTCGAAATTGATTACCAGCATCGATCGATGCTTGTTTTGCCGGTAATTTTGGCAGCTCGTTTGTCAAATATCGCCGTATCTGATGGCACACAATCTCGCGATTGTTTCGAGTGATTACGGACTTTCTACTTCACGCAGAAAGCTCACACCGTGAACGCTGTGAAAGTGCATTAATTTGCGCCGTGCGCGTTGTTCGAAACAAGGTATACGTCGCGCGATGAAAAGATAAAACGGAAACAAGACCGCTGGTAGACTATCATCTAATTAAGTTACGCAAGACAAATTAGCTTATTTTCGCCCAACTTTAATACAAATCGATTTAATCGACAAATGAAGTCTACGAGCGAGGATGCATTTAATAAATTAGATTTTAATGCATTAATTAATCGATAAAAGAAAAATAAATTATATAAGCCCCCATCGATAAATATTAAGTAACGGTAGTGTAAATCATACACTTTTTAACATTTCTCCAATGCTCTTCCTTATTCTACGTAGTTTACGTATCCATGACTACCACGTGCTATGATAGTTTCATACATGTACTATTTATGTCTTCCAATTACCAGTACGATCATTCACTATATTGGAATGCCAGCGAGAAACGGGTTCATATATCATAGTTATGAAATTATTGCGAGTAAAGATATTATAAATTCTAAAAAAAAAGACCAAAGATGTCATAATAGAATATGAAATTTCAATTTTCTTGAGTTTTGATATGGTAAATACGATATTTTAATTAAGGACAATATTGGAAATAAAATGGAGATACTTGAAACGAACAAAGTTAATAGGAGACTCTGTATATGAAAAAATTATTTGTATAAAAGTACTTGTACGATTAAATATATTTGCTGATCAATTGGTTTGTGCAGTTACGTAGGAAAATCTATTTTTCATTGATAATAATTAATTTTAAGGAGTATCAGAATTGAAAATAGTAGAGCAAAGTAAGGATAAATACATAGATATTATAACATCAGTCTCTTAAGTCATTCGATACAGTGATTATTTCTCGAAAGCATAATGTTAAAAGCAATGTAATTGCAAATACACTTTGAAATATGAGTTACACGACATTACGTTCATGTCAATAAGTGGTATTTTCTAGCAAGTGAGAAATGAGTGTTATTCATTCACTTATCACTTGTACATTGCTTACTTTATTAAAATATGTTGAATAACTATATTATATACAAGAGAAAGCTTTTTGTATTCTTTATAAGATACATAGGAGGAACCTTAATATCTTATGATAGTATATTGTTAACGATGACAATTTTCATTCTATTTACTCCCCTTAATTGTACATTACTTGGCTTTGCAATTTGTTTACTTCCAAGAATAATAAAATCCATCATTAATTACTTCTATAAAATGGACAGGTTACTATAAATTAAATTCTTAATCAAAAGCCTGCTGCAATATTATTCGTTAATGAAATATTATAGACATAAAATGAATAAATGTGAAATACACGTGTATAGTTATTCAACACGACATGTTTTAAAATAGTACACGAGAGAAATTCTGTACCTACATATTCTTTTATAATACAAAATGCAAAACATTAATGCGTCCAAGCCATGTATGTAGGTCATACGACAGGATTGTAGAAACAATTTTTCAATCCTTTGATATTTTAAAATCAAATGATACACTTTGTACGAATAGCTCAGTCGTGTAAGCAACATGAGTACGACAAAGAACTGAAAGAACGATGGAAATTAACAAGTTCCTTTATCACCAACGACGCGTGTAATTTATCGAACATGTAAAAACTTAAAGAACTGAAAAATCACTTCGCCGCGGAGAAAGAACGAAACAGCAATGCTGACAGATACCTTTGTTATTGCAATATTATTCCTTAAATAATGACAAGCCTGACGTGTTGCAAATCGCGACCGGTTTTCTGCAAATTTGCATATATACCGTGCAGCGAGGCCCACAATGGCGAACGTACGAATGTTTAACACTCTCGATATTGTTCAAAGCAGTATAGCAAAAGCATTGCGGAAACCGCTTTGTCCCGATGCCAGAGTGATTGATGCCGAACGAACAAATTGCACGCTTTCGATCGACGTGTAAGAAAGTAGACTAATATTAATAAGCTCGCGAAGAGATTCATGCTTTGCAATTTGTACCGGAATAACGTCCTTGGTACTGCTTGAATTTTATTGAATGAGAAATAAACCAATAGGTAAAAGATTACATCCGGGAAAGACCTCTGGCAATGTTAATGTTCTCGTGTAATAAAAGATCGTATATCTCGTACTAAATTATTAACTTGACTAAAAACAACGAAGTGTACAAACCTTCGGGCCAACGCGTTCAGTACAGTGTCATGAACGGTAAAAATCGTGAAAATTATTTTCATCTGTTTCACCGAAGAATTGACAAGGACGATGGGAACTCCGTCGAAAATATATGGTTTAATATCATGGCAACTGATAACGCGGATAGTAATGTCGTTGTGTAAGTGATAGTTATTAACTCATGATGTACATAGTTACGTTACCAGTCAGAAGTATCTGGGCACTCGTTTATTTTTGGCATGCATCATTTCATTATTAATTGTATGACTTGGCGAAATTGATTTTAAACAACTAATATACATATATGAAACAAAATACTGGCATCTGCAAGAGTGAAATGATACAGTGGTATTCAATTTTCAACAAAATTTATAGCGATTCACTTTGGGAGAGTTATATATTCTCAGAATATTTACAATCTACATATTTTATTGATTTTTCACATGAAAGTTATGTTTATGCAAAACTAGCCATAGCGTTAAAGACAGATATCTAATAAATCATGATGTGCGAGGTTGAGTATGAATGGTTTGGAACGATGATCAGCCGTTGGAATCATCACGTGATCGTAAGAATCACGCGTGACTCGTGAGCCTTGGCACGCATACTGCATACATTATCCTGCAGTAAGAAACGATAGAAACGCTCACGCACTCTTATGCACTCGCACATTCTTTGGCGCCCACCTATCAAGTAGCTAGAATACACCACCTACGCCGATCATTCAACTTCAACGAATAAGATTGTCTGTCAGCTGCACCCATTTGTTGACACGAGGCTAGGTGTCGTATTTCTTTTTGGTGGTCACGTGTAACCACGTGCTAATGAGAAACCCTGTTAACGCCTGGAGTTTCGTACAGGAAAATATAAATGTTAGGTATAAATTATTAGGATTTATGAGGAAAGATGACAATGCAATACTCACATATAATTACGAAAGTTTTGTTGCTATCGTTTTCAATGTATACCCCTTTCCGCTTTGAAATCTCGAGGACTTTATATTCGACTATAAATTAAACTACTTTTTTGACAGTATTGTAGTTTCTATTTGTTGTATTCCATTCTCTGTTTTGAGCGAATAAGATATGAATTTGAAATGGTACTTAGAACATACAAACGCCCATGAAAGTATTTAAACATTTACCATTGAAAACTTTCATGAAAATATTGTACGTGATTGAAATTTTATAAGATTGGAAATTCTTATGTCTGCGACAAAATCTCTGTGGGTTCGCTTGAGTTATATATGCGATGCGATTTTCTACAAAATCTACGGTGTAGAGTCATTCATCTCGTTACTTATTCTAAATAGATAAATAAATATATAATTCTAAATAGATAAATAAAAATAATAATGAAAAATGATTAAGATTTGCAATTTCATTAATATTTACTATTACATGTTTGCTTTTCTATTGAATTACGTTTACTGATGCAATTACCTAGATTTCTTCTACTTCGATACACAATGCTACATTCACTTTTTACCCCTTTGTCCATGTCAATTTTTCATTTTGCTTAAGTTTCTAAATGGATGACTGATTGCTCGTCTCATATTGTTTGCTGTTGCTTCACACCATCGCGATACTTATTCGCATTTTTCCTCACTATTCCATCGTACCACATGGCCATGCACAATGCCAATCAAGATCGGTCGTCTGACATTTACAAGTGCGCACGGTGTAATAAAGAAAATGACTGATTATCGGTCAGTTCACTTTCTATCGCGTGGGATGGTCGTTCGTGTTGGTAGTTGCCCAAAGAATTAGAGCACACGAACCCTAATGTCATCTAGGTATAGTGGCCGCTGACCATTGAACTTCTAATCTGGAAACCAGTATCGCCCTCCGGTTGTCAGCTTCTATGGTCGAGCCAGCAAGCTAGGTACAGGTTGTTACAATAAAGCCGGCAGGCATGACAAATAACTAAATCGTTTCGCTACCGTTAAACACGTGCATTGCATTAATGGCAAACGGTACTTCGACAAAGATTGGACACCCGGAGCGAGCACCTGAAAGAAGTCTTGCGATCATTGTATCTAGGAACGAGATACCTGTGACTTCTTTTATTCGCTGCCGCCTTGTAAAACAGGATAGCCACGCGTTATAAATCAGTCAAAGAATTACGTGTTGACAAGTCATAAATAAGGCGATGTAGCACTGTTAGCGACTTATTTCACATCGATATGAAAATATCTGTCATAAGTAAGAAACGCAATATGTCAATTCTGAGTGATCGAGGAAAGGAATTATTGCAGTTCTTTCTTCGGCACTTGAAAGTTACGCGTTGACATCCTTATAAAATGATAAGATGTTAGAAAGATTACCGATTAAGAATATCTTTTTATCGGTAGGGATGTATGTGTATATGTATATCTTGATTTCTGATTACGTTCTGTATAATGATTAAGCTTCGTCGTTTCATTAGGAACAAAATACTCTGTAATGGTTTGTTCCACTAACTTAGATGTGTCTGTTTGCAATCTCACCGTGGAGGATGAAATCATCGTGGGAAAAATAAATATGCTAGACTAATTGGTTGTCACAGAATTTTAATGATCGAAATGTCCTTGCATCAACGATCGAAGTGTTCTAGATGTGGCTCTGCAGGAAGAAAATGGTAACAAGGATGTTGTGCTCTTCTTTCAACTGATTCGTATTTTCTCTTATTTTAATTTTAACTCTAACATTCGTTAAATGAAGATTTACTAATTACATAAAATAATAAAGCAACGATACCAGATTAATAACACATACTAAACGTTGCACGTGAGTTACCATTTTATTGACTCATCAAATGCGTGACAGATTCCGAATTGGAACTAAACTACGGATGCTTATGCGAATTTCCATTCTGATACAATCGAAGAAATGAAACACACAGACAAATATCGTTATAATACGATATTTTTGTACGTCATATGTTCAATCTGTATTCATCATTCTATGCATTTTTGTATTTTTAAATTTCCCATAAATGCATAAATATTTGCAGTCTAATTATAACTGTTACATTATCTACCGAAAGAATCATATCTCACGTAACAGACAGCTAAGCAAATAAGCAATTTCCTAGTGTACTGAGAAGGTTCAACAATATCAACTTCTCAAGATAATACACGATCGAAACTATCTCTAGATCAATGACTGAGCAATCGTTTGAAATCACCTGTAATGATCGTGCCCGATAGGTATCGCGATAATTTGAAGTTTAAATTTCGAGTCATCGTATCTCCAATGATCTTGAAAGAAAAACTATTTAGAAGATTGAGAATCCCCGTGATCGTATTCAATCCGTCTGTCATAACTCGGTCGTCCGTTACCAGGAAGTTAGACACCTTACGGCATGGAGAGAAAGTCATACGAACATCATGACTCTTGTAAGATTCTACTGTTCTCCGAGAAAATTATACCGATCGTATATACTTGCGGCGATGCTTTGTATCGAGCCAATCTCTACGGGCGTCAATCTCCATTCGGTGATAAATTGCGGTAGTGTGCCAGGCAGCTGCTTTGAAATCTATCCCTCAAGAGTAACGTTAATATAGTCTAACCATATGTGTCTATGGTAAAGCAACGAAAGCGTTTTCACTTTTGTAATTATAACTATGTGGTTTTTGTGCTGAACGCTCCCCAAGCGGTGCTAACATTGGGTTAATTTCCTGAGATATAAATGTAATGTGAGAAGGATTTTTTATGTGCATCGCATATTTAATAGGTATATTATTATTAAAACATATAGAACACGGATATTATGGATCAGTTCAGTTTAATTTAGTTTATGTTTCAAACTAGAAGGATACAATTTTTAAGTCTTATGTTATATATATAAAAAAAGGGAAATATGTAAAATTTCTCGTATAGTTGAATTCGTCACTGTGTAACAGGTATAACACTTGTAAATAAATAAATGATATATAAAGTACTAATTAATGGATAAATTGAAACATGAAATTATGTAGAAAGTTAACCTTTTTACGTATCGGTTAGTAATTTATAAATCTAACTTAATTTATGCTCAATAAATGTATTAATTAAAAGAATCAAATCTGTAATCATATCTATATCTGATTTTTAACATCCTCGTTTATAAAGGAGCATACCCAACACTTTCGTTACTTATATAATGATCGGTAAGATTAAATACACTTAGTTCTGCTCTAGTTATCTAATATCTAATTAAAGTTGTAATGATCAAACGTGGGCTTTTAATGTCGTGAAAGATTGTTATTAGAATCAATAATGAATGCAATGAAATATTTCGTTTGATAAGGTATTACTTGATGCCCACGTTCCTCAATAAATTAACAGTAAAAAGCCAAATCGCAATCAATAGCTCGCGTGACAAGTTAGCCTGCTCTTTAATTAGAGAGAAAGTGTCGCAAGATTCTTGTATTTCACAGTTTCCTTGCAAAAGTACGGGGGAACATCGCTTTTCCGTATTCGACTGCTCAATCTAAACTAATATTCATAACTCGTCGCTAAATAACCTGGGACGTGTGAATATATTATCGATTTATTTATTGACGATTGGAATTGAATTACTTAAATTGAAAGAAACCAGAATTATAATTAATTAGACGCATAACGTCACTAAAAATATAATTATCAAGTTACACTTCATAATTCACGATTAGATAAATATTCGTTTAAAATATTAAGACATTCGTGAGATTTTCCAAACGATGAAATAAACTTGTTTATAATTCTGATGGTGAAAGTGACATGGAATAAGAGCAATTGATACTGAAAGTACTAGGAATTAACTCTGGTAATGCCAAGGCCAATCTCCCTCAACGACAAAGAGAGCAAGTGAAACATCACCGAACACGATACACTACAATCGATTTCGTGTTAGTTTCATCTTGTAATTGATCCACTTCTGTGCAAGCTTTGTATATGATTCTGCATTATTAAATAAAATATACGAGCAACACGACTTCACACGTGTGTGCGAGAAACGAGTTTTTCAACTTCATCAGTATTCAAAGATATTATAGTCTAATATGCATCGACGATAGAAGTTTTAAATATGCGATTTAAGTCGAATTAACACCTATACGAACGCCTATATGTAACGCCTATCTTTTTAATGCGACTAATTAGTCTATGTTATACATATTTAAAATTGATGATTCCTTCATAACATAGCTATGTAACATCACATTCAGTGTTCATCGTCATCAATGTTTCTTGTTGTTTACAAGTGCGTATACATATAAAGATACATCTATTGGACATTTTATATTTATTACCTTAACAAAGAAAGTTATCCGCCTATTATAATAAAATACTATAATCCTTTGTTTTTTTAAGTTTGAAATAAAATAGAATATGGAGAATACGTGAAAATCATAAATATTATTTTGAGAAAAATATTTGAAGATGTAGTAGAATAGTTAAATCGTGTTACATACCTTTGTATTAAATTTAAGATAAAATAAAAACTGTAGAATATTTGAAAATCGCAAAAATTATATTATGATAGCAATTAGAATAATTAAATATCTATAATCAAATGTCCGTAATAGAAATACTATTAATTCTGCACTTCCATATATTCTTTATTATATTATATTATTATATTATTTGTAAGAGTCGAAAGTACCAATCGAAAAGTTTGCTATATTAACTCTAAAACTGAAATTAAAGTGTTTCTTATGTGACAAGTCGCTTCCGCAATTTGGAGTTCTATTAATCTATTTGTAAATCAATTTGCGAAACCGGCAAATCTTGATTGCGAGCCCTTGCAAGTCGTTTATCCAACCTATCGATCGTGATCTGTTTTCCATATAAGGATACGGAAGCCGGGTGCATCTGATCGTAGATAACTGGCGATGTTTGAAGAATTATGAGGGCATGAACGTAGATGTAATCTGCTCGATTTATCAGATTTTAAATTTGAGTGCACCGAGAAAGTTGCTAGGTAATCAAAAACTGATGCATGCACTTCTTGTTTATTACGGGTGCATGATTCTAATATTGTGCATCTGTCTATTAATTTGCGGTAGATACAGTAACATTTATTAATATTCAGATACAACGATGTTTGAGAGATTCTGATTGTGTTTTAATCTATTAAAGCATTTATTGTAGCTAGTGCAGAAACATAAATTTTATTTATTTAATACACGTAGCATTCTGCATAATAACCAGTAAACTACGTATGTAAGAGAGAAAATTAAATTTATTATCGTATCGAAAGTATCTGGCTATTACTAAATCGAAAACAAACGATTAGTTTTATCTACATGTTTCCTGTTTCCAACCAAATTGTCGTTGCTTGTTTATGCGGACGTATACGAAATATAATCCATGTTGGTTATCATAAATCATTGAACAAGGAACAAAACTGTATCTGCAGGGCTACGTTTTGCTGTACTAAAGAATAACTGATGATTTCACGGTAAATAGTATTATATAAATTACTTTACTTGCAGCTGTTATTAACATACAACAGTTGTAAGCTATGCGTATATGGTTTACGCATAAACATCAGATTTTTTATGAACTTCACATATTTATGGTTTATTTAACTTTTTACTGTCACGAGTTAAGTAAAATACCCGGAATAAATACAGATGTTTTCATTTACCTTATAATATTATATCTGGAAGTGTTTAAGTAAATCAGGGTTCTGAAGTAAATTCTATTTGATCTATTCAACTATTCAATCCTAAGGATGTATCGAATAATTCGTTAAATAATAATCTACTAAAGTGATACATATCAACATAAAGCTTGTAGTATTACAAATCGTCTTTAGCATTTACTTCGTAAGACTTTACGTCACTAGGTATCATGTTTACTTGTCGAAAAAATACATATTAGGTTTTCCGCTTCCACGAGTATCGTTAATAACGTCGTAGAAACGTTCCGCGGCTGTTTCCGGATGAAAGCAATGAAAGATACAGAGAGAAGACGCCGAGTAGTGAAAGAGGCGAAGTACGATCGGCTGGATTTTTCCCTTCAAGAGAAAGTTCTTGATTGGACCCCCGCGCACGCCATGATAAATTAAACGAAAGTTTAAGTCGTCACGATCCCTAGGAGACGATCGCTACCTCGTGTTGCGCGCTGACGATACGTGGCCGGAGGTGCTGTGTCGAGATGCTGTGTGTCGAGCCGTGGCCGAGCCGGATGCTTTCACTCTCGAGAAATATTTTCGAGGGACGAGATTCTTTCTCCGTCCCTCCTGTTCCGCCTGTCTCTTTCCCCTCTCTTCCTCCCTAGCCTTTTCACGAAACGTCCTTTTCAATACGATTCTTCGACGAACAAGGTGTGGCTCCTGCAAACTCCCACGTTCCGTGGCAAGTGATTCCCATGATACCGTGCGCGGCCTGTTAATGTTGCGCATCGATGCGCCTTCCTTTCTGCGGTTCTTCTTGCCATTGTTCTAACCGAACTCTAGGAAATATCGTTTCTACGAAGTTCGAATTTGCCAATTTGCCGCGTTAATAGTATTCGTTTGATTTTCTTCTAACGTTACTTGTCGACCGCGTGAAAGAGGCAGGAATTTGTTACGACGCATGTATTCGATAACGTATTTGTGATTCTTTGAGTTTTAATCGAGTTACTGTATATCAGTATATATCAATAGTATGCTATGCTTTGTTCGTTGCAAAACCCGAAGAATCGCAAATATGAAAAAATTCTATATATTAAAAGGAAATTTTAGTTAATGCCCGATTAATTGAATTTTTGCTGGTTGAATTTATTTCTCTGAACGTGATCTTCTATTCTGTGAACTCCAATTATATATAAACTGTTTCCTCTCCGACAGGTTCAGATAGACGAAGTTGCACTGTATATCGTCTAATCATCGTGAAAATGAAAAATTTTAGATCCATGTGTTCAATGTTAAGGAGGTTTATAATAAAAACATTGTAACCTCATTGCGGACTATATGCGAATTTATTACGATCGTTTATTAATTTCACGCAATATATCGATCAGGAGCGTTACACGTTCCGCGAGACGTGAAATATTAAATCTCAAATAGTTCTCCTATTCAAACATCATAAAAGATATACATACACGTATCGATAACCTCGATACATAATCGTAACATACCAAATAGCGCAATGCTTTGAACACATTTAAACATACGAACTTTCGATATAGTAGCTACGAATAAACAAGAAGTACCAAAGGTAGATAGTAACAGTAACAAGATCTCTGTTACTTAGGCGAAGATTAATGGAATCTCGTTCAATTAAACTCGATGCGGCGCCCACGATTCGGTGAATAAATGCAGATTATCACAACGGTTACGCGCCTCTTTTATCGTCGATGTACTTTCAATTACCCACATCTCGTGTTGGTGACGTCTACTCGGGACGCCGCAGCAACTGCGCGAAGCTCGAAGATCACGATAGTTTGAATTAACGAGGTAGCCTCGCGCCTGGCAGTGTTCATGGAATACGTTAGATTCGTCACTCGAGACGGGACTCTGTTCACAACTAAATTACATTTCGAAATCGTTGATTCGGAATACAGGGTCGATAAAGCGCTTGTCTCATTAATGATTATTGATGGGACCAACGTTTCCAGCGAATACGTAGCAACTCCTTTATGGAAGTACTTTATTGCATATTCGATCGTTCTTTGTGGCACCATTCAATGCAACGTCGGAGATACAACTTTATAGTGCAACCTGTATTCTACTGTATAAAACATTTACGCGCATATCGTTAGAGCATACCTTCGAGCGCAGGAAATCATAATTGTTGCGGCAAAATCGTATTTCCTAAGTCGGTCATAAGAACATGATTATAACGATTGGATTTGAAGACCACAGGGAAAGAATATAATAAATCATGATTTCCATTTCTTATGCGAGGGATTTTGATTGAGAGCAACGTGTCAATTTTTGCGATAAGTAAGAAAGCAGTATACCATATATGTAGGTACGTTGCTTTATTATTCGTTGGTGGTACGAATAATCTTGTGCCTGATGTACAATTTTATTTTCTTGTCTTCGATAAAAGAAATTGCAAATTCGATTATTTATCATGTTATTAATCATCGTGTCAATTTAACGTCAAAAGACAAATTGTTAACTCAGAAAATGATGCTAATCTTATATCTTTGAAGTCAGGAGGTTACTCTTTTATCAATAATATATCCTTTTCTCAAAGTATCATTTTAATATATTTACTTTTAGCCTCTAACAATAGCCATCATCGCTGACCATTCATTATTAGGACATTTTGACATTAAATAAGAATTATATCTATTTTGTATTTTTCGTTTTATTTCGTGTAAAACATGTTTCTTTTTACTACAAATGCCTTTTATTTAACTGTAGAAATTCAAACGATGCAATAAAACGTATACGAGAAAATGTATAAGTTATAGCATACATTTACATATCAGCTACCTTCGTTCAATAATCTCGCCTCATCACCATGGATAAGCCGGTTTTCGAACACGTTTGCAATAAAGATCGAAAGATGTATTTTCATTACCAATTATTAACTATAAACAGGTAGAAGAAAACCTTGGTGCAAAGAAAATTTTGAATAAACTTTACGATCGAACTACATCCAATTACGAATCCATACAGAGAAACGTTCATTCGAAAAATAGCCTTCTACTTAATGTGCTAACTGCAAGTAGATATATTAATTAATCCCGTGACATGAATATCGCTCGTTGGCGACTTTAAAGGGGGCGGGTATGGTCGTTTCGCCGCTCACCAGCCAGATAAAATATTGCTGAGATATCACTCAGGAAGGTCTCTCAAAGATCTCGTTAGGCAGGCAGCAGGCGGCAAATACGGGAACGCCGTTGGCTTTTAACGATCTTTTTTCCTTTTTTTTTTTTTTTTTTTTCAAAATGAACTGAAAGTAGGAAGCACCCAATCCACAATTCCAATCGTTCAGGTACAAATTTTCCTTGGGTTTCGTAGCTGGGTACGTAATATCCCGAGTCCTTTCTCATTGCAACCCAGGGCGAAAAAAGAAACGAGAGAGGTTCGTATTTCGAACGATGGTAATCACTTCCTCGTCGGTGGTGTGCCGCGCGGTCATAAGAATCCGGTCTGATTTGCGATTTGATTATGTCGTTCGCGTGCGTATTACAATTTCAAAGCAGCCCCGGTTATCTAGAAACGGAAAACGGTATGTTGTCGCTTCGATGTACACCGCGAGTAAGCGTGCAATTTTTTCTGTCGACTTTGATTGCTCGTCCATCAAATCAATTCGTACCGTGTACGTGCGTTTACGCGCGCAGTTTCGTTGCAGCTGCTACAGAGACTGGACAATATACGATCAAGTCCTACGACCAAAAATACAGAAACTTCGTTTTTAATTGTAAAATAAGGAAATAAATTGAATTCGATTGAGAAACTGTTCGTTGGAATTGACAAAATTTATTCCGCTATGAATCTCTTATGTTCTTATATATAAACTTATTATGTATATACTATGTATATACTGTTAATATTTATGGATAATATTTATAATTTCAGAAACTGTCTTACAAGATAATTATTCTAATGTGTCAAGTGAAAAATATTTCTTGACTGTTACATAATTGTAAATGTGCGTAAACATTTTAATAGCTGTATTAAGTAATTTATGGAATTTGTAGAAGGTAATATAGTTCATATTATTTGAATTTATATTTTACGTATAAATAACATACACTTTCCTTTCAAAAAGTATGTATACATTGAAAATATAAAATATGTAAAAATGACAAATATAAATTTTCATATTTTTATCCCAAGCGAGGATTCTGCTTCAATCGGTGTCCTCTTTAATCAATGATCGTGAGAATATAAAATAAAGAGGAGAGTTTCCAGGTCAGCCAATTTGTCTTATTAAGTTATTATAAGCACACGACACAGCCTTTTATTCATTGCGATAGCTACAGACAATAATAACACGTCATCTCCGGTTCTTAGTTGAAACAATGGCGTGAACACTGTTGAAAGCGCAGCACGAGCGGACAGATTCCCGTCTGGATCATCCTCATTATTGCTGATTTCAAGAAGTATCATTGAAGAACGAGGTCGCGTAAGAGGCAGATCAGCGTTCGATAACCGCTACTGTCGTGCGATGAAAGCGAAATATTCTATGTATAGCAAAGCGGTGTCGCATCAGGCATACGTTATTACCCAAGAATACAGTGCGGGCATTACGTATCTTTCGACATCTTCTTGTTGATTGTTCCCTCGTGAAGATGTTGCTGGCAACAGTTCTTTAGAAAGTGGAGGTGTACATCGATGCGTTAAAAGATCGGTATCTATGTCATCGTGTAACATAAAGTACGATTAATATGGAATACGCGTCATTCGGCGTTTCAGTAGAATGAGTCTTGCGTTTCTTTTAACGTTTCAAGTGGAATGAGCGTTGCGTCTATGTTGATGCGTTAGGAAACTAAGAGTTATTTTTATTCCTGATAAAAGAATGTTTCTGTTAGTAGAATATATCGAAATTATAATATTTTGTTGTAGTAGGAAGGTTAAAGTTATAAAAAGATTTATTCGAATATCTCGATGATTCTTCTACTTCCACGTAGCAAGGAACTTCAATGCACGGTATTCAGAATTGCCAATTTCAAATTTTTAAGAGTCGGTGTTTCGTACCTATCAGCCTAATACGAATGCTAAATCGATGGTACGTTCTACATTCCTTGCTTGAAAGCGAATGAATGTAATTAATTTCTAACAATGATTAATACAGTGATTATAACTTTCCTTCCTTATGCATTTCCCATACATTGCAAAAGAACAATTCCTTGTCTTTATGTAATTTCTTTCGTAGGTAAAGATATACTTAGGAGGTTCTTATGAACGTTCTATATACATATACATATTCTGGTAGAAGTTTTCACAATTTTCAATCATAGATGAATATTGATGGCTAGTCTATTTTGCATTGACATGTTCTAGATAAATAATTCATATCTAGGATAATCATTGACGAAGCAATTTAATCAGCTGTAAAATTGCATACCTATTATTGACTAACTATGAAACACTGCAATTTTATTGTACGTATCGCTGAAACAACGTTAAATGTTTAAAGTTCACAGCTGTACCATGGTATGGGCATGGGAAGATGTACGAAGGAATAATGTCAGCACAACGGAAAACTGAATGTCACAACTAAATGTACATATATATACATTTATACATATACATATACAAATGTACATATATATACACGTATAAATATAATTTTAGAATATTTCTCTTTGTTTAATTCATTATTATTTAGGAAAGTACTTTATAAATTATTAATTTCTGTATATTTAATCGTAAACAGTCCTAAGTTGATATTTTGAATAACTCTTTAAAATTGTCAGTGTACTTAATGATATATGAACATTCTTTGCGGTGCGTATGCCTTTCTAAACGCAGGAATCGCGATACATCTTTCGTTGCGATCAATGATACGCACTGCAATAAATTACGAGAATTTCACAGAATCGGTCCAACAAATTACTGGCGGATGCCGCATTACGTTGCGGTGGCTGTAATTGGTGTGGTGAAATACTACCAACACACTGTGATTTAACAACCTTATTTGAGAAATCTTTTTCTGAATAATGTTATGATATCTATCCGGTTAATATGATGATAACTTATCCGAATAAAGAGGATAAAAGCCAATTAAGTGTAATTAATTAATAACTGGCGTCATGCTGAGTCGTACAGTGAATGATGTTTCGTTTTAGAATGTAATAAATTTATTATATTTTTCAGTCTGCTATGTATTAACTTCATTTTAACAGGGGTGTTCGCATTAACGCGAAGAGAACTTTTTATTTAAATCGTAACGATGTTTTGCGCTACAGTATTGCATCGATACATCTACCGTAATTAATGCACTATATTTCGAATAAGAGAACGTTTAACTTTTGTACTTGTGTATGTGGGTATTCGTAACTCTCGTTTTAGACATTTTGTCATCTATTATATTTATATTATTGATATTGGCAATGTTATTGTCAATTATAATTCCGTTGCATAAATTAAGATGCCTTTTCATCTTATTTGCCTTTCACGTCTTTTTTGTTTGCCAAAATTCGTTGTAATGTATTGTCCGTTCGTATATAAAAAAACGGTATTGTAATAAGTAAGTTTGTTTTACTCAGCTGTGATTAAACATCTCGATTTCCATTCTAACGTAACCATGGTAACAAACAAAAACGACGATTAATGTCCGTTTATCGTCGCAAGAGGCACTTTCTTCTTTTATGCAACGGATTTGATCAATTAGGAGTTTATTAGGAGTTTATTATGCCTGACTATGTAGGCATAGTTTGTTTTAAAGTTGATTTGAATAGTGAGCGTCGTCGGAGACATTCGCGTTCGAAAATGTAAAGCAGAGCGACAAGTAAGTAGGAAATGTACGAGGTGATCCAAGCGCCTTGTCTTTCAAACTATACTTGACAGGTTGAGCCAAGGGAGCAACTGCTCGGGCGTTTTAACTTTGAACACGTACCACGAAGATCTCCCGAGACGTACTACGTCATCGCTAAACGTTTGTGGCTTGTCATCGCAGTAATTGACTTTCTCTCCTGACAACGATGAAAGAAAACTGTCGTAGCTGCTCGCTCGGACAGTCTGCGTTAATTAATCCTTTCTAACCCGACCCATTCGAAGCTTTACCTATAGCAATTTATTATTTGTCTAATGAAGAAAGTGGTAGAATGTGCTTTTCGATTTTATTTGTAACATAACATAGGCATGGAAACGACTATTTTTGAAATGTTTCTTAGAAACACTAATTAACCACTGCGGTAATGGCGCAGTTAATGTATCGCGATATACTACTGGGCTAATAGATGTCTCAATAAATAGGAATGTTGCTGTTACGCGTTTAATAACTCCTTATTTTTATTCATTTTTATGCCATAATTTATTCTTGTAGTACCATATTGCGCGTACACTGCAACCAGAATGCAATTTGCATGTTACGCGCAAACGCGTTATGATTATGACAGATTTAAACATTTTATAAGGTGCGAAAAAACTGTTGTTACAAGCATAATTTTAGGCATGAAAATTGTATAAAATGCATCGCAATGTGTTGGTAATAATCGTCTTCGGCCTTTATGTAGATCGTTGGACCGGTCGCATTTATCATTCTCAGGCAGCTTCGTTGTTACTCGATTGAAAATTTCAAGGAGCGCCTCAGTATGCCTTGAACAGCAAGGGGACGATCATTTATCAACGGCCATTCCGGTATTCAATTTAACCCTTATTAGATGAGTAATTTCCTGATCGTGCCTATTAGCGGATTAATCAACAGATTTGCGTATGATCGAACGATAATGGTAAGCCTTCCTGTCGTTTTGTGTTTAACTGATTCAAATAAAATTTAGATAGATGATTGAATGTCGGAAAGATTCTAAAAGGAATATTCGATATAATTCTATTCCCTAAATTATTTTTCTATAACGCTTTTTCTAAAATTAACAAGCGAACAGGAAGAAAGAATATCGGCTAGAAATAAATTAGGCAATGTGGGAAATGTAACAAAACTTGAATATCCAGTTAATACAATTTATGATTGTACTTCTTAGCTTGTACTGTTTTTTCGTTTTTATCGCTGATGTCTAATATCTACTGAATAAAACAAGAGCAACTGATCGCCATTTTAAAGAAAAATACACTATGGAATATATCCAACCATGTTTGTATAATTCCTCAAATATACATGAGACAAGTCGAATATATAGCAAAAACCGCGGAAACTTCAGGATACCTGAGAACCTATACATCATACATTTTCTGCAATCTATTGCATATCCATAATATATATATTATACATATATCTGTATAATAAATACTATCTTAATGACGACATTTCTTAATTAACTACCCTATCATAAATGCTTTTTGTATCTTACAAGAACTTATTCTTTGTTTCAGATGGAGCGCCAGTTCCTGCAGACGCTATTGAACACGAGGTAAGAAAAGGCTAGAAAGAAAACATAGGTTTTTTATCTTATTAACAGAACGTGTAGAAAGTCAGCGACTTGATTTATTTCATGGATTGCGATGCTCGTTTATTATTTATTGCATGTCAATTTATAAAATACGATTGCCCCTTGCCGTTTGAACAATTTCGCGTAAAATGACTCGCGTTAGCGTGTTTCATTATGATTTCACGCTTTTATATTCCATTAAAATAATATCAATAAACCAACGATCAATGAAACAGCAAAGGAAACTATTTTGTTTCTTAATAAATTACACTTAATGAAATAGATTATCGTATATCGCACAGAGTATCGTTAATGATTTGTACATTGTCTCGCTTTCGTTTGTCTTGCAATAAAATAATATGATTCATGCTTCGTATCAAACGCTATATTCGCTATATTCCAGCATTGCATTAAAAATTTCATATTACGTTATTGACGTATTGCGTGATATAAATACCAAGATTTATGAGTCTGCTATATTACGTGAGACGTATTTTTCAGTTGGAATTACAAGTAAGAAACTATGTAGATCGACCACGAATGAATCAAATCAGAAGATATCGTGAACACTCTACCTCTTCTTTGGCACATTGCGTATTTAAAGTCACTCTCGTTACGAAAGGAGATAATGACATCGATTAAAAACGCACTCATTAGCTCTTTATATAACTGTGCCAATATGCGTTTAGATTATCGTCTTGCAACTCTTTCCTGTCAAACAAACTAAAATAAAAGTGAAACTGATGCCTGGCACTCATAAATTTGACGCGTTGATGCACACTTATAGGAAATGTTCACACCGAATGAAATATTTTACAAGCTGAAAAATTGTTATCATTAGAAAACCATTAGACCCAAATAGTTTAATAAACATTTTTCACAGGTTCACAGATATATGTGAAATGTAATGGCGTAGATATTTGTAAATAGTTAACAAATATATTCATAGAAGATAAAATTTGGAAAAGATTCGCAGATGATAAATAGGGAATATACCTTTTGTTTTCTCAACTTCATATTTCATTCTTTAAAAGGCAAATGATTTATCTTCACAAGTTTCTGTGAGGAACGGTCAAGAAAATTTTTTTCCAACATATTACGTATTCTGTCGATTTTTTTTACAACAAGAAACTACACTCTGCAATAAAGATTCTGTGAAATAAATAGATTTTGTGAAATACTATATTTGCTCTTGTATTTAGATCAAAGTGCAAATGATGGAATTTTAATGAATCGTCGAGTGAGTAATATAAGAAATAAGTATAATACGAAACGTCAGCTTGATTTCTAGAAACGAAAAGACCAGCTTTACCAGAACTCAATCAATCATTATTGCAACGTGCCGATCATTTTGATCCGGAATGGGACCGAAACGTCATAGGTCGATATCCCACGATCAGCTGAGGCGTCGAAACGGATTTCGCTAGAGGATTTGTGCGATACTTTCCCGTCTGTTGCACCTGTGCAATAAAGCTTCCATGTTTCTTTACGCTACGATTGTATCTCTAGCGCACGTTGTATCATCTATCCTATAGCCTACAGCTCGGTAGACTGATTGCCCTTAATACACATATAATTTATACCGAGGAGAGGGAGGATAGGACGTTGCAGCTAATTGGATTCCCCGCATACAAACGTTGACTTAATATAATAATCATCGGTGCGTTGTGTTGCTGTTACGAACGAGCCGCAAGATTAATTCGCGTTCTGTAATCGCGTGTTAATAACAGCTCCTTTTCTTTCTTTTGCGGTCAGCCGATGCAACAATCCATCTTCTGGTGTCCTGTGTCTAAGATCGTTGGCTGAGGATACAGGGGAGATTTGTCATGATTTTGATCTCTTTCAGCCAAACAACCCTTTCACTTGCGTTACTTCGTTGCCTTTCTACGCTG
Organism: Bombus huntii; assembly: GCF_024542735.1. Lineage (NCBI taxonomy): Eukaryota > Metazoa > Arthropoda > Insecta > Hymenoptera > Apidae > Bombus > Bombus huntii. The sequence continues at coordinate 8,857,278 of NC_066246.1, forward strand.
CTTAATTGTAAATAAAAACAAGAAAGATATATAGCAAATACTTCTTGTGAATTCTCTTTAAAAAACGATATATAAAACGCTTTGCTGATTATACTTCTCATACGTTAGATCTTATTACACGTTTTTTCTTGATAAGACGTCAGAAAAATATTCGTTACGATATCCTTTTCCTCGATTCGTGTAAAGTAATGGCTATAGTGACGTAAAGTTTTACTCGCGCTGAGCGTTTATCGCATTTAATGTAATCATCAGACCGTGGATATTTATGCAACATAAACGTGTCAAAATATATAACAAATATGAAGATATCTGTGCCAAGTTGTGCAGGATGTACACTCGCGGTCAGAAATCTTAGGATTTTTTTACTATTAATAATACTTTATCTTTGATGGAGATCTTATGTAGAAATATATAGTTATATATATGTGTGTGTGTATAGAAATAGCAAGTTATTTTATAAGTATCTATAAAAAGTTTCCATTTTGCCATGTTACTTTTGGTTCCAAATAAATAGGTTCTACGATAATAGCGTACAAAGAACTCGCTTCCTTAATACGTTAACTGCCACACAAATTTTATATATTTTACCATAGCAAACGCAATAAAATGAAATATAGCGCAGCATAACATTTAACTTTTGCCAAATACCATACTGTATTTGTGCACCTTTTTCTCTGACAATATCACCGAAGTTACGTACATCGTTAAAAATCTTTTACTACATAAAATTTATCTCAGTTTAGTCGCAAAATGTAGGTCACCGGTGTTCACCGCGGTGTTCAACGTGTTAATGAAAAATACGATTGTGTTAATTAGAATGGCCGGTTGATCGTATCTAAATAATTTACCGCGACATTTTCTTCCATCGTGATCACGGTCAGAAGTATTTATTCAGAATCGTGATCATCTCTTCTTACGCGACATAACAGCTCATCTATCACTTTCATTTACGAGGGCAAAAGGTGTTCGTTGTCTACAAATCTTGATGCAATATTCGCCTCGGAGGTCATTCGTAAAAAAGCAGCGCGCATATGTTAACGTCCGTTTGCCGGAAAATGTTCTGTGCTTCATTGATTTATAACTTGGTTCGTTCGCTACCCATCTGAAATCTTGTAACTTTATTTATGTTCTTACACGTAACAGTATGTACTTCCTTATCGTATCTGAGGAAATATGTTCTATCGTAGCGAGCAATAAATTTGTCGTTTTTAATATTACCGTTTATAACGAATGATTGCTTATCTAGTGCATTACATGTTGAAATAAAATGATGTCATAATATACATATGTTAAAACAGAAATATTGGATGCCTCAGATAGAGGCATCAAATAGAGAGATTTTATTGAACAAACAATTTATTGCGCTATATTATTATGTTAAACCAACTGATCTTTATAATAAGAATGTAGCAAGGATTTATGTTAGAAGGTTTATCGACAATTTTATTTGATTTTTTGTTTCTCTGATTAATATTTAATTATTTAATATAGCATGATTTAAAAGATACTGCCTTGAATATGAGCAAATTATTATCTTACAATAAAATGAACGTATTATATTTTACTAAAATATCTTATCTTAAATCTGTATAATTTCAATTGGATCGTCAACACGTACGCACAGATCATACTGTTCATATTTAATAAGTTCGATTTAAAAAATTGTGACATTTGACTTTCAATAACTCGTTTAAATTATGAAAGAGTAAAAAAGTTGGAAATTCAATTATCCCCTGCGCAAATCGTGTCAGAAAAATGTTAATTCATCGTCCGATGAACGTATTATGAAATACCTATATTTCAGCTCTACGAAAATTAAATTACGTCTATTTAAACAAATCTATCATTTAAGACGTGAAATCAAATACACTTGCAAGCATTTGTTAATCCAAATAATTGTCGTACTATGAATAGAATTTTCTTTCATTTGATATTAGATTAATTGTAAGGGAAAGAAAAGGTTTGTTTGTAACGGAATTAAAATATTATTTCAACACATTTACTCAGCTGTAGCAACTCTTCGTACTCTCTAATCATTGTATTTACGCTTTTCAATCACTGTTTCTACGTAACTGCATCAACACGCTAACTTGCAACCGCTTGACTACCTTCAATCATCACATTAGTTCAAGCCAAATTTAATTACCTTTAATGATAAATAATTAAATGACACGCAAATAAATTAATAACTAATAATACGGCCAAATATCATAATTGCTGCTAATTGTTGTTATCGTATCTGTATATATGTTATTTTACAATACGTATAGATAGAGCTGTAAATGTATTATACATATAAACTACTATATAACGATGCTTCTTGTGAGTAGTTTCTAAATTAGCAACTCTCTATCTAACAATTAAAGTTCCGTAAAATGTTATTGATATGCATATATACTGTCTAAACTTCCACATTAAAAGTATCAATAACGAATTTCAATACAATTTTCGATTACTTCTGATTAGAAATAAAAAGAGATAAAAAATCGGAGTATTTATATTCTGTGGCAACAAACAACTCCTTTTTGGCGTAATAGTATTTTCACCAATTGAAAAACATCGAGAGCAATCGATGTTGCAGCTGCCATTAAATATTTCACTGGAGGTTCCGCAACTGCTATGTTGAAACTTATTATTAGTATCCAACACTAACCCGAGAACTTGTTAGAATTTGGAAATTCGTTACGTTGATAGCCACAGCCTGAAAATTCGTATTTCCAATGCACGTGAAATAATACACAAATATCCACGTACATAGTCAGAACTATACGTATTGTGATACGAACAGGCGTGTGTACATGCATGTGAAACAGAGATTTCTACGCGTGACACATTCATCGATGCATGAAATTTCCATACAAATATGAGACAATCAAAACTGCAAAAAGATTGCATTTTAATTATACGACACATCCAGCACATGCACCTACTGTTTTCCATTTATTATCGTTTAAATTACCGCGTAGACTCACTCGCTATGTTATACACGTGTATACAACGTCGAATTACCATACAATCGTAAGAAGCATAGCTTACCTCCCAGCAAATAACCGATAATCGAACGTCCAGTAGGAATTGATCGTTACCCTTAGGATTAGATAGATTAAAAAAAGCACAGCCATAGGAACGACTCTAGGATCGAAACATTCGACGAATACAAAGTAGGCGAATACAGTTATAACGTGAGTAAGTTGACCTGACATATTGGTAACAATACTAGGCGTGTCACCGGTGTGTTGCAACTGATTTCAACGACTATCGTCCGTATTAGCATCGACGCGTGAGTATTGCTCGCGTCCGCACGTGCACGTTCCTCTACCAGATAACAGTGTATAGTACGCGTAATATTGAACGGCACAAATATATAGGCGCAGCTGGTATCCACGTCATATGCACGATAGCAGCTAACTAGTTTTGCAGCCGGTCGTCGGCACGAAGATGTCTTAAATGTCAAGGCGAGGACACAGTGGTGTTGTCCTAGCCGAGGATAGACCATCGCCTTTTATACGATCGGTCAATGAGCTCCGCGAAAGGAACTTCGGTATACGTCATCCTGGCATACCTTTTAACAAGAGTTCATCTCCAGAACAATGAATGCGATAAATCTTTCGTCACGCGACTACTCGCGTCTTTTTCCAGGAAAACATATCCTGTTGAAAATTGATCTGATTGATCTTATTTTTCATTTTTAGAAGCTTCTTTTTTTAACTTTTATTCTTAAGATTTATCGTTAATTCTATCATAGGCGAAATTTTGCCCTATGCGAATATTGTTTCAGTATCTTCGTCCCGTAATAATAGCACCGACAAATGATAATTTTTCTTTTTCTCTAGTATCGAATAATACTAAAACTTTTAACTTCGTTTGCTCAAACTCGTCGATCATTAAAATAAAAACATTTGTATATGTTCCTGTAATAAATATGACTATTTGGGGAATAATATCGTGCAAGTTTATGGGAAATTTAGAATTATATAAAAATGTAAAAACATGCATATAATATATAAAAATATACAAAATAAGGGTCGTTCTAATATTTACTGGGTAGGACCAATTTAGGTTTCATTTCTTTAGCTGCGCTCGTCAAAATAAAACATTCCACAAATATTCAGTCTATTTAGTAAATTTTACAGACTCTTACTGCTCGAACAAACAATATTTCGCTTGCGATTGTAACATTCGAAAATTTCGTTTGTATGTTCCAGGACTCCATAGCGTCCGCCTCTGAAACAGGCGAGGAATACGAAGACGGTGACGACTCGGATATGTACATGGAGCCAGACGGTACCGAGCCGGACGAAGGCGACAAGGTAGAAGGAAACCAAGAGGACGAAACTTACAAAAACACAACTGACGAAGTTCCATCAGACGCGACCGAGAAAAAAGACGAGCTACCAAGCTCTACCACCGACAAGCCTACCTCGAAGGACCAGAAAGCGGAAAATACCAAAGAAACGAGTCAAACGGATGCGCCTGACTCAGAAGACAAAAGCTTGGAAACCGATAGTCAAAACTTCTTCCCTTCGTTTGCGGAGTTGTTTGCGAATCACAGGGCTTCTTTCGCGGAGCAACAAAGGTATAGACCCAATAGATTCCTCGGGTACTTCCAACGCGATCGCAGTGGCTATCAAACAGCGACTGCAACGGCGAAAGACGTTCATCATCCGCTTCTAGGGTCAGGGAACTTTGGCGTGATTCGAGGTGGCACTTACTACCCCGAAGAGAAAGAAAACGACGAGTACACGATGGACGATAGTCTGTATAATCCTTACTACCACGGTGGAAATCGTGGCCGTGCAAACTATTTCAGCAATCCGAAACCTCAGCCGATTCGCGGTGGCGATTTCTTCGCGAATTTCCGAGACTTCGCCGATATCACGGCTCCTCCTAAGTCCAGTTTCTCTCATTTATCCGTGGTTTATGCAAATAAGAACGGCAGCGCAGCTGGGCGTATCACAGAGCCTAGGAATATTATCGAGACCCTGAGAATGTTGGAAGAGGAAGGGCAAACTAGTTCCGAGGTAACGACCACGACAGAAGCACCGAGGAAGAAGCAGAGCAAAGGGAAAAGGAAGTTGATGAAGATGAAGCAATACGAAGAGGACAAGGCAAGAAGATCCCGTATGACCGTTGAGCCTTTGTTAGCGCTCAGTTGAACGTACGCCGGGATCCAAATTGTATGGTAGTGCGGACGCGAACCTCGGGATCTTTTCCCAAACGCGAAATCTGGCCACGAGATCAGAACCAAAGTCTGAAAAGTGTTGTCACATCCTACTACGTATCGGAGGAGTTTGTGCTGAAAATGAGAGGAACAATGATCAAAGGGACGCTTGCCTCGCGTTTATCTGAACGTTTACGAAGCAACTATATGATCGTTTTGAAATTTTTTCCAGGTAAATTCCGATACGTCCTGAGACTGGATTTTATATTAATAAGAACGTTCGTACAGAGATCTTATTCCTACGTAAGCGTATTCCGTTTTCTTGATTATCAGCATTAACATAAATGCGTTCCACCTTGGCGTATTGAAAAATCTCCTTTGCAATTGTAACGATTGCGTGGAACCTGCGTGTTTCGAGCAATTATTTAAATTGTTTATGGGAGATAAGCTGTTATTTGTGTACCATTCTCGATTTGTAATTCAACGTTTCAGGCATTCTGAGAAAACTAAAAGCGCCAAAATACAGGTTACCGTCGAATCGAACCACTAATGATACTGTAGAAACTTAGAGCTTACTAAAATTATATGAAAATTTCTTAAGTTAGCATCGATATGCTGTCAAGTGAACATCGAAGTGTTTTCTATTCGTGTTCTGCAATGACGGATTAATCGTTGGACGAAGAAAATAATTTAAAAGGAATAAAATATTTCATCTTTATCTCTAAATCCAAATTCAAGAAACTAGCCTATTCGTGTGTGGAGATCACATCGAATCATAAATAACGTTCTCTCAGTATATCCTCAGAGATATTTTCAACAAAACAACACTTTTTATACACTTGCATCAGACATAACATTTTTCCGTTAATTTAAAAATTAGTAGATCCTCATTTAAGAAATATCAACGAATTCAAATTGTCAATGTCTCCTAATTTTTATCATCTCGCTATTAATATTCAACGTATAGTCAGGCATTATAAGATAACTTTTTTCTCAATAGATACGGCTCCTTCATCAACCGTTTTTGAAGCTTTTCCTGGCAACGTACTATAGCACGTACGTTGTCATTTCAATGAAATAATTCGGTGTAATATATCTCTTTATATCCCACCATGAGAATGTATTTATTCAAAAACGTATATTCACATTTTTCACGCGAAAGTTTATCAATTTTTACAAAAGAAATATGGAAAAGTTTGAAGATCGAACTGAAGAAATATCTCGTTTAAGATTCGCATAGAAACGTATTGAAACGTGCGATCATTCAAAATTGCTTTCATCGTCGATCGATTAATCCCCGAACTTTTGTATGCGCGTATAAGTAGTCATCTCAAGTTGGCGAGTTGCGATTGTGTCAAACTCGTTTATCGGCAATTCACGGACACATTTTAAATTGATTGAATGCACTTGCGCGTGCAGTTTCGTTATGCTCGAGTAAACCTCGATCCGGTACGAGTAACTCGTACACACTAACGATAATTTCCGTTCATACGCTGCGTACAGTTGACGCACGCGATCACGTGCGAGTACACCGAGTGTGAAAACAGAAAATTCTGCGCCACGCGCGTTATCATCGAGCGCAAGAACGGAATCACGCGGAGAAAAAAGAAAAATTATTGCAAGAGCGTTGATTTGCGTGCATCGCGGCCTTTTGTAAATAAATTCCATCGCTCTCTGCTTCGTGTTTTCTTTAGTGTTTTAGCTAAAGCAGAACCGGACTAACACTCGCGCCTTCATTCCATGAATATGTATTTGTTCGTTCGGATCTCGTTTCTGCGTCTAGCTATGTAGTTTCTAAACGAGTAAGATCGATCGTGGATAAGTATCTCTCCTCTTCTTTTTTTTACACGCAGACTGTGTCTCGCTGCATTTATTAAATTCACAAAGACTGTTCACCTATTAATTATTATCGGCTTAACGTAGAATTGTTCATTCCTTTTTCATAAATTAAACTAATATTTCTCTCATGAAAGCATCTAGTTTTGTTTAGATCTACATGTAAGCGACTTTTCTTCACAGCACCCTTTGATATGTCTTTTCTAATTCGATTGAAGATCATGCATTTCAATCGTTAGATCAGTGGTTTGTTTAAAAAAAAATTTGCTCTGATTCTCGGGAAAAATCACGGCGAAGATTCATCCTGTGCTTCATAATAGGAAAGAATTATGAAGAGGACAGCCTACAAGTGAATTATTCGTCGTAGATTTCGGCGCATTGTTATAACAGTTGTTGTTGATTATTTTAAGTATATGAAGTAGGTATAATAATTAAATCGAATACTCTGTCTCATGCTGTTTTTAATATGGTGCAAAGGGACACGATGAGATATCGAAATAAAGTATATTTTTCATAACTTACGTGAATGTGAAATCCTACTACGATCATTTCCTACGATTTATAACACGGGCACTCTGTTCTTAAGGTAAGTAAATTGTACTGGATATACCATAAGACAAAGTTAATCTCATCTGCAGAACAGACGTACAAAAAAGTAGGGTTTTCAAAATATGGAAAAAATTCAAGAATGCTTATACTTTCTACTATTGTACAACCAATTTTTGAGACAAATGTTTAAAAGATTTCTTAGGATGTGTATGAAAATCGCTTTAAGCAAATGAAATTAACTATTATGATATGCGATTGAAATTTTGCTCGATGAGTAAGTGATTCTGATTTTGCATGAAAAGTTAATAAATTGAAAATTTATTAATGTACTTTACAATCACTATATTTCGAGTAATTGATAAATATTTACACACGAGCGATGCACTTAAAAAGAGATAGAAAAATAAAACTTCACGATAATCGGGATATTTGTAATTCACTTAAGCGATTAAAAACTTAATATGATATCGAATAGAACATCGAGACATCGTTGTCAATTCATGCATTTTTTCAACGCAGTAATTAATTTCCCTATACCATTATGGACATCTAAATAAGACGCAGGTTTATACATCCAGGCTGGTGTACTAACGACATTGTATTTTTTACATCTCGTTACTCCCTTCACATTTTTCATTTCTATCCTGGCTCCCATGTCTTTTGCTTTCTTAATAGCATCGGCGTACGGCCAATCTTTTGCTGGTGCTAAATTTAAAATCATATAACGATGTACATTTTTGGTAATAATAAATTTTTGGTTTGACTAATATGCATCCTTGTATAAAATTATACTTGTTATAATTTTCTAAAAGTTTTATTGTTATATATTATAATATGATGGATACTTTAAGATAACTATCCTAATCTAATAACTAATTAAATAAGGTAAATCTATAAATAAAAGTATTGGACAAAAGTATTTTCTTTAATAACTTACAATCTTTTCCAAGAGTAATTTTAACACCTTTTAATACTCTCGCCACAAGAACGCTTGCAATGCACATCGATGCAATTGGTTTCTTCTCACAGTAAAAGTCTTCGATAAGCTTTTCCAAATCAGGAAGTATCGTACAGTCGGCGCCTTTTTCTGCGAAATTGCTCCTGTAACAAATGCATTCGATAAAGTGAGTAGGGAGCAGGTAAACAGAGTAATAAAGAAAAATTCATTTTATTAATACATTTTTCATATCATCGTCTCTTTTCGTTATATGTAGATTAACATAGTGCTATAAATCCTTTCATATGGAATTTATCGCTGATAATAAGAAAAAAGCTGGTTATGATTATATTGAAAGCAAGGTCAAAAGCGATAAATTTTCATTTTATAGCATTCATATTATCTTACGAATGGTTATCTTACGAATGGCATGATTACCCCCATAATTACAAAAGCTATTTCAGAACACAGTAATTTTACGTATCTTATTTATAAATGTTACGAGATTCGTTTTAATTATCGAAAGTATTTAGCAAGGGGTAAAACACAATTCTATTAAATCTTGTAACATATAATTTTCTCATATTTATTTATGAAAAACATGAATAATACATGAACGTTAATGAATGATATATAAGAAATGAAAATGGAATAATTTTATTTAATCTTAAAATTAATTGCATTCGTGTACTTCCACTGTAGCTGTGAAGAAATAAAAACTGATATAGATAAAAGATCAAAATGATTATATATAGCAAATCATGATTAGTTTTAACAAAAAGGATCAATGTAAAAATTTCACGGAAATTAATTCTCTAACGATGTTTAAATAAAATACAAATACCAACAATGTCTTTGCCGCACCAAATCCTCCAGGGAGAACGAGTGCCCCATGCATACAAGCTTCACATTCGCATAGCGGTTTAATGCTCGATCTAGCCAATCTGGCAGCTTCGACTAGTCCGTTTCTGGATGGACTGTTTGTATCTGGTTGTTTAGTGAAATGATCGACAGTTTCGCAAATGTCTACATCCGGCGCGTAAAAGTGTGGCGCCATATCTTTCTGGCAGATATGTATCGTCGACGATATGGCTTCCGAAATTTCGGTACCATCTAGATAACCGCACCCGCACAAAATCTGCGGCGAAAATATTTCAGACCAAACATGGATTATATTGCAGGAATCAAACAGAGAAGTTCAACGATATAACGTTTCGGAAACTTTTAATTTTTGAGAACTATTACGTATAAAAGTAACACATCTAATCTAATATAATATATATATTTTATAATATTTTACACATGTATGTACTTACAACAGCTACAGATACAGGTTCACAACTTTTCTCTTGCTCCCTTTTACAACACTTTCTGTTAACAATTTGTGACGTGTGAAAAGTGGACGATAAAACGGGTCTAAACATGAAATATTCATTTTGTAAAAGTGGTAGTATCCGTGCACGTATCATAATATGAAAGTGTGGAGTACAAGATAAAATGACGTTAAAATTTTATTTATGTAGAATTACATTTGACAAATAATTTTATACAGCGAATTCCTCCATTTTACTAATTTACGATATTCGTCTGTTTTATTCAAGCGACGATACAAAAAGAAATATTTAGGCGTGATTTGAAGGGAAATTAGAGAAAATTCTTTTTATAAATTTATTCCTTTAAGTTTAGAATCGACGCCGATCCATGCGTATCTTTCTGTTTATTAAGCAAAAATAATTAACATACAGTTACGATCGGTAACAAGAACAAAATGCTTTTTTATTAAACATATATCAAACAAATACTATACATAAGCCTCTGTACATGTTTTACAACGAGCTATTGCCTATAAAGTATTTTTTTATTTTCTGATAGTATAGGCATCGGTTTTTGATAGATTTGAATTTTAAGTTCTAAGTACTTTCTGTAGAGGGCAGAATTTCCCAGAATTACAAGAAGAGCCCTCGATGTAGTTCGTGCAAACTATTACACGCGCTCGATCGATAAGTTCGTTTCATGGTGGTGCAATTTGGTTGAAAGCTGCGCTAGCCAAAGTGAAAATCGGAGAACAGCGAAAGAATGGGATGGAATAATAGAGTGGAAGCAAAGGGAAAAGGGAAGAGATAGGGGAAAATTCAAAGCCTCTCCTGTGCTTAAATAAACATCGGCAAGGTAGGCTGAACTTACTTTATGGCCCGTATAACCTTTATTGTGCTCTAGGAGCAATTTTCGCTCAGACTATGAATACGAAACACATTATGGGGAGCGGTAGAGATTTAACAACGGCATGAAAAACAGTGTACGTAATAATAAATTCTCTCTGACTCATTAAAATATATAAAAGAATCGACATTTTTCGGAAAAAGATATCGTCGGTTCAGTTTTACGATATGAGTCCTCTATTACAATCACTTTTTAGCTAACAATATTGGTGAATACATCTAAGGAAATGATAAGTTGTAACTTCTAATATTGTAAACTTCTGTTGTACAAAATTTATATAAATTTACAATTAATCGCGTGAAATAAGACAATGACAATCGTCCTTCGCGACTTGTTATTTTCGACGATAATATTAATTATACTCAATAAGATCGAACTTAAATTTATTATTTACTTCCACGATTAAACTTAAAGGACTACGTTTAAACTAACACTTATTATATCTGTATTTAGATAGAAAGGCGAACAACGAGATACCGAGCGACAACGAAACAGTACTCGGGGTTGTGCTGCTTTTCGGTTGACGATTAAAATCTATATAGATTTTATTACATAACATGTATATTATACACACCCGTGTTACGTATAGATCTTATTATTTATATCTATCTGAACCAGGGCTTCAAACTCGTCCCAGAATCACGAATCGCGCAACCTCAGCCGATTCTAATTATCAACCGAAGAGAAGCACACCCCCGAGTACCGTTTCGTTGGCGCTCGGCATCTCGCTCTCCCTTTTGTATGAGACGTACGGAGAGCTAACGCATAATCTTATGTAAATCCCGCGTTTCCCTTATGCTCGTACGCCCTTTCTGTATAGGAAAAGCAACTTACGTGGGTCGGTTCTCTGGTTACACGTGGAAAGGGATGCTTAGGCGACGGTCCGCTGGTGTGTTGGACCAGGCTAGGGCGCGGGGCTTATATGAATGTTAAAATAAGTTTGAAATTGTCGCGGACAAGTTTAGCCCCGTGGGAGGCAGCCGTCGAGTAATTCCACTGTGCCGGTGGTTTCGGCCCTTCGGCGAGTTTGCGATCACTCGCGAATTCGTAGCAACTTCTACGCTTCGTAGCCTTCACTTACGTTTTCTCTCACTGTCCTGTTACTAATCACTCGTCTTTATTTTACGCGTATTTAATCGAACGTAATACGATAGTCGGAAGATGAACGACAAAGGAATGGAATACTCAGCTGCAATTACGGCGAAGGAAGATTGTTGAGACACGACATACGATCGTTAGTGTTGATGGTATTTGAATTAAAAAGAGGATATTAAAAATATTAGTGAGCATTAATGGAAAAAAACAGAAACGAAACAGGTAATACATATACCTCATATAACATGTACGTAGGTGTTATCGTATACGCATGATGTACTCTATCTTCCATTTATACCACGCTTCTTTGCTTCCACAAATGTTTGCTGACGCATAGCTAAAATTATAAAAGCAATTTATGTTTTATTCCAGCCTGCGTAAAACGTACTTCGCAAAGATAAATGAATGATGAGCACATGTTATGCAATTTCTCTACGATCTTTGTCATTATCAATATAGGTATTACTCGAATTAAAAAAATCAATTAACGTAGCAATATTCTAGTATCGATGCTTATCAATATCATTGCAGATAGTATATTCAAAATTCAATGTAAAATTCACAAAATTTCTATTTCTCCGCTGCATCCAACTATAAAGAACAATTTCAGCCAACAAAAATAAATAAACGACACAAAGGACAAGAACGCAGATCCGATATCATATTAAAAGCTATGCACACAGAATATAAATTCCTGAAAGAACTGATTGATCTATACAATATACCCGTCTACGCGTTACATTTCCTCGTCATATTCGTAATATTTCAAGGACCCAGGACAATCTTTCATCCGAGTGATAATAATCGTCAGCGTCGTTTCTACGCCTAGAATTTCGCCTAGCGTTGGCACCAGCCACGGAAAACAAACTTACAGGAAGTTACGGAAACCAAGCTTGCTGGTAATATTCCCGGCGACACGAGCAGCGAACTAAAACCGTTTTGCCGAATGACAGGCTGGTGACATTCAGTGAGGATGCTGGCGCGTATCGGAGGAAGGGATCATCGTCGACATTCTCGAAAGGTTTAAATCACGAGTTCACGGTGAAGGCGAACTGTACGCGCAGCCCGGACGATTTTCGAGGGTCGTCAGGGAGTTGAGGAAGGGAGTAAAAGGGAGAGAGAGAGAGAGAGAGAGAAAGAGAGAGAACACCAGGTGGGAGGTTGATGGGTAAATGCGATGTGATGCGAGTAACTGAGTGGCTAATTGAATGAGGTGCCTCCCAGGAGCGTCGAACCGTCGCGTGTCACACGTCAGAATTTCCGGACTGGGAACCGGAAATTACGACGATTGTCGGTTCTCTGCCAATTATCAGGTCGCGATATGATTGCGGGTGAAATCGCGCGATTCAGCTGTGAATTGAGTGCACACCTCCGCGAATCGTTTCTCCATCGGATAGCCGGCAGAGCGACAGAGTGAGTTCGTTGGTGGTACAGAGAACAGAGCCAGAGAAACCGGACTGTTCCCGTCAATCATTAATAATCCATCAAGCGTATCGATAGTTCGATTTCTCTACCGATACTCGAATCCGAGGGAGACCACGAAGGGGAAAATGATCGTTTGTCAATTTCTAAAAGTCCCGTCGATTGGCTGTTGAGCCGTGTCATGATGCGTTCATCTATTACCTAGGCTTGCGGAGCTTCGCAGACGTAAATCGGGTTATCGTTTACAAGGAAACTGATTGGCACGCCGGTGACTTGCCTATGATTTTAAATGTTCGCATATACAATTCGGTACATTTGTTATTGAATTTAGAAAAGAATTAGTGTAGTGTAGAATATATGAAATTAAAATTAGACGATATGTAGCGTGTGAAATGATATCATAATTTATCAAGAAATAATAAGAATGTTAATAGAATTAATATTAAATCGTTGTAGTTTTATACGTTTTTATACATTACAGATTTGATACGTTGAACAATACGATAAGTGAGTTTGTACGTTTTACTTACAATATACATCAAACGCTTAATTATAACTCACAATCAATTTTTCTCTATATTCAGAGTATGACGAAAAAGAAACTCGTATATCTTAAACTCTTGTATCTTATATATTATTCTTAGAAACCTAAATTTTATATGTAATGTGACTACCATATATACCCATCTCCAAAAGTGATGAAGATTTCATGATTCGGAGGACTCTTCCTTGTCTCTGAGCTTTTGAAAAAGGCCTACGAGCAAGGACCTGTTATTTTTCGCACTGATGAGCGTTCCGGCGCGTTTCCAGAAGGAAAACATGATCGGAAGATGGGAGAATAAGCGCAGAAGAGTTTGCAGCATTGCGGGCTGGTAAAGCTGGCTGCTTATGCATTCTTGGCGCGATAGCAATCGCGGGGATGGCGGATGTTGGCAGGGGTTGGATGCCGTGCGAGAACCAGACAAGAGAACAATTACGCGCCGTCAGCCCCGTGACCGGTAGGATGCCATGAGGCGAATCAAAACTAGGTGTGCTATCACCCCTGGGCCAGCTTCATCTTCGCGTTCCGAGGCCACGTTCTTCGTCCCGAAGGGGAAAGATCGAATCTCGATCGGTAAGCGAAGTTGGCAGTTTCGACGGATGCTCCGCAGGACCAATTTACGTAGACTTGTCAGAGGCTAAGTTTACGTATTTCTCTTCAGCTACTTCGATTCTTCTTTTCTACGTACACGGATCGTTTATCAAGTATTAGATTATTTTAGCGGTAGTGACTAGTAACGCAGAAACCAGACCATTGACGTTTATGGGATTTATAGAATATATTAAATTGAATCTCTTTGATAGTAGAAGTATCAGAGTTTCGTTATTTTGACATTATTTTTGAACATATTCTCGTTATTGTCTAATAGCAATTAAGTATGTAAAATAATGGTTAAAAAATAATTTAACGTTATATCGAACGAAAGACACATTTAAAAGAGAAAATAGAAGACACATGTTGAAACAAACTTAAAAAGCCACGATTCCGAAACCCTTATCTTTCCTCGATATTGTGTCCCTTTTACCCTCGATACTTTTTCTGCTTCTTCGATCTTCCCTGCCTGTCCGTGAGATCGCTTCCCTAATTTTCAGCACGATCAAACGTTATTTCCAACCTATCCACCACTACATTGAAACTTTCGTTTAACCGATATTGAGAAGTTTTTCGTTTCGTGTTAAAGATAACTTTCTCCCGTCGACTTTTCCTTTTCTGCTTCAACTTCGCACCCTATTCTAAGGCCCGTAAAATTGTTGTCAAAAGCAGGGAGTCTAATTTCGTGCTTATCAAAGTAATCTATGGTCAATATTGTAAATTGTCACGTGCATTGGGATAAAATTTCGGTATAAAATTGCCTAATTTCACAGGTAAATGATAGGAAGCAGCAAGTTTAAAAAATAGAATGGAAGATTGAAGTTTCGTTCATTCGGTTTTGCGAGCTTCGTTTTATTAATTTCATGTTATATTCGTCGACAGATGCTTCTGATTAATTTTGCCATTTTTTAACCAACTTTAATATACCTGTCATAGAATCTTTTCATTTTTGAAATTACCTTGAAGATTTTAGTTTTTAGGGATAGCAAAGTGCGTTATACTTTAACCATTTCGAATTAAATAATCTGCTTACATTTAATGTTGCATGTTGCTGTAGTAAAATCGTTCGTATTCAGAAAGCGCGACGGTCGTTAAATAGTCGAATACGTTGCTATGATGTCTGCCGTTACACGTTCGCGGCACAATCACGAGCCACGTTTTCCTCTCAAGGTCTGAGTAATTAATTTTGCGAAACGAGTTCACACAATATTCCTCCCTGGCGAATGCTCGCAGGCAGGGAGCATCTCGATGCGCCTCTCTACCCGTCTAAAGCCATTTTCCATGGGATTTGTTTCGAACCACGTACATCACACGTCCCTAAATCTAAAACGTCTACTTGACGCTTGAGTTTCAAGGAAGTCGAGGCGCTATTAAAATCTTCGTAAAGTTCATCTCGGCCGGAATAAATGAATAAATAACAGATCTCGTTCGCGAAGGAAAGAAAGGGTCGGTGGGTATAAAGCGGAAACATGAAGCGGTTTGCACCGCCACTTTGATATTAAACCTCCAGCCCTACCGAAAGAAAACGGAGTTTAAATTTACTTTCGACGATCGTGACAAGAAACGACGTTAACGAAAGGCAAGCATGCCATATTTTCTGTATTACTTTTCATTTAATCGTGTACCTTGCAATAGCGGAGAACACCGAGCCTCTTATTAAATATATTTCATAAATATAAACACTTATTCCGCAACTATCTGTTTTAACATGTTAGAATATCGTGTCGTAATATATATTATATTGTTGGGTAAATATTATTTTTTATGTATAAAACAGATATAGGACTGTGTGAAGATTTTATCAAAAATATTGTAAATACAAAATAATGTTGTATCCATACAATTAAATTTTAGGAAAATAATTAAACGTTAAGAATTACCATTATCATATACTTTCTGTAATATATGTATAGCACTTACTGTTTGTCTAATTCATCTCTCTTTCGAACATGTTACGAGAAAAACGTACACACACATTCGTCGAAAACTCTTGAAATATTTTTCTGTAGCGAAGCTTTAATGTTTGATGTAGACTACGAATTTAAAGATTTATACATTTTTCAATATAATTATTGATACACCAACAGTGTATATTTTCTTTAATCTACGAAATATTCAGCTGAATAAAATATTCCTTCTTGTGTCTTAATAATTACTTAATTGTTCTCAAGTTTGAAGCAAATATAACTATAATTCTAAGACTTCCAATTGAGATTATACACATACTTCGTCTACTTCTCCTCATAGAATATTTCCAGATAAATTTCCAATTTCAATAGGAAGTTACTCTTCTTCTCTACATCGATTGTTTCGTAGAACAAATATGTATCATTAAAGGCGTTAAGTTGGCGTACAATAATTAGAAATCCTGATCCGTTCCCAGCAATAATTCTGCCTAGAAGATTCGTAGCGAAAAGAAAGAGTCTGTCGTTGCAAAGCGCGAATAACCGGCAAGTCTCGACAATTCGAGACGAGTTTCGTCGTGAGAGAGTTTTATTGTATTTTTTTCATTAACAAGTCCCGAGCCGGTCCCACGAGGACGGGAAAGTTGGCGGCGAGTTTTAGCGAGACTTTTGTTAATGTTCAGAATTAACGGAGTAAGGAGACTTTAAGTCATAAGGCCCCACGGGAGCGCGGGGTTCGACGCGAACTTTCACGATTCTTTATTTCTTTATCAACTCCGACCCTTGGTTCCACCTCCGCCTCACGAAATGCTCGCCAACCCGACGAACCGTTTCTTCTCGCTACGCCGCCACTCTATAATTACTTTGTTCGGCACAATTCTCTTATTTTCTTTCCCTTTACCTCTGCGACATCGCAACCCAGCGAAATCGTGCCAGGCTTCGACCGAAGCTTTTATTCCAGCAGTTGACATTCGAAAATTGCATCGTACTTCGTTACTCCATTGTATATATGATATCGTTGAAATTTTCATTTCCAATTGGTTTACAATCAATTGCAACTTTGACCGCATTATTGAATTGTTCGGGGATAAATAAACGGACTCGAATTTGTTATTTGTAGACTGATTATTAGGTATCTGTGCTTAAAGGTGCAAAATGAATGCATCCGAAAAACACGATTGATCGCATTTTCCATGTTTTACAAAGGAGCAATGTTAGCTCTGGAATGACACACTGAGATCTTTCATGATTGCGTGGTTATCTGATTTTATTTATCTGCTATTTTTTTTATCGTAATCTGATAGTATAAGAAGACAATGTAATGTAATTTGTTCGATAATGTACTGTAAGATAATTCCTCCATAGAAGTTTAAATTGTTTAATAAAAAGGAGAAAAGAAAATTTTTATTTGTTCGATAATATGCAATATATTGGAAAATTATTTCTTTGTAGAAATTTCAATTGTTCTAATGAAAGAGAAAGCAGAAATAATCAATTTTATGACTTCTATACTAATTTCATGGTATATTACAGAGCTGTTATTCAATAATTTTTACATAATCCATCAAATCTGCGACAATAATTTCAATGTACCTGCCAGTTTCATGTGAAAGTGAAACTTTCTTCACAAATGCTATATCTGTCTGTGTTTCATCCAATGTGCCTTTCTATGAACTTAACTGTATAGGACGGAATGTGAGAAACGTCATGCATAATATAACATGATTGCATCGTGTACATTTTGATGTTCCATTAGTACGACGATTGACGTATGGATCGTGCGGACTGTATCCGAGTCGAGGTAAACGTGTCTTCGTATCATCGTATACGTCGAGCATCGACCAGAATGGTCTCTTGTAACTAATCAACCGACTGTCTGGGCCAAATCAACCCTTGTCGTAACGCTCGATGCTTCTGTACTGAAGGGACAACCTAATTACGAAAAACGAAAGATCATCGCAAAAATGAGTTTCATTTCTTTGCTTTATGCGTCGAAATATAATTGAGTATATGTTATTAATATTATATTAAATACGGACTATTATTTGTTGACAAGGTATATTAAGTCGATCGTTAATATAAATAATAGGAAGATTTATACGGATTAGGTAAGCCAAGAAAAGTATCATGTGAGATGACAAATGAATAGAATCAAATGATCAAAGAAAATGAATAAGCGTTAGACAGTAAGTATAGGTTGGGATTAACATTTTAATAATAAGTTGAAAGTAACTAAAATTTTTGTCTTGGTCGTTACCTAATTGCATGATGAATATCGAATTGTTATAAATTGATAGTCATTCGTATAACCTGTAGTTAGAGATAATGTCTTATCTTTTATTTCAAGTGATTGCCAAAGAATGAGATTTCGTAACTAACTGAGCATGCGGAAATCGAATAAAAAAATCTTGGTAGATATTTCGGTAATGAGGCGAAAATTGAGACAGCTTTATTAAGTCGGGGGAAGTTGCCCTGATTAAGTTACAACTCGACCCCTCGGGCGGCTACCAAAGTCACCCCCGTTGCTAATTTTATTTATTACACAATTTAAAAATCAATGCCTCGATAGAAACTAATAAAGGAGCGCTGCTAAGACCGAAACGGTTCTTTTTACCCCGTAAAATTCATACTTCATTAGAAATAAACTTATTCAACAGAGAAAATTTACCAAATACTAGTATAATTTTTAAATTACAGTACATTAAATTATTTGATCTAATTTGATTTAATGGCTATTATGAATCCGAATAAATTTATGTTAAAATTATGTCCATGATAAAAAAAAACATATTTTTATAAAATAGATAAATTACTAAATTGTTTCTGGATGAAACCGTGTGACAAAATATATATATATATATATATCATTTATAGATAATTATTTTCAGTAGCCTATTTGGTTATTTTAAACTTTCATCATATTATTCATGTATAAAATTCATAACTTTATATTATCTAATTTCGAAACATTTTTTTCCTTTGACTATGATAATTAATAACTATAGCTTAAAATTAAGTTAAATTATATTATATATGTATTTCATAAATATTTTAATATTACAATTGGCAAAAACCAAATTTTGATATAAAAGAAAATTTGTCCATTTTATATCAAAGCCAGCACGTTTTATTATTACTAGTAGATCATGATAAACGTATGAAATTTTTAATCACAATTCCGATTTCATATAACAAGTCACCAACTATGAGGGCATTGCAGCAGCCCGTTGTACGCTAACTAAGTTAATTTAACCCGATTAACGGAAGACTAAGAGCTGACTTAGCTGGAGGGGTGAATACAGGACGTGGGAGGTAAATACCTCTGCTGTCAGTCTCTACATTTTTAATTAATTAACGATCAATTTGCACGCGAAATGCACTTTAAGAAGTTTAACGCATGCTCACGAAACTTGATAACGCGGGGCATGGAAAAATAAGGCTGATGTCAAGATAAAAGCGCTCCACTAATGAAGACTGATACATTTCCGGTTCATTGCAAAAACATCATGCGAATTGTGCGATAATGAATTAGATTTACTACGAAGATTTACAAATTAATTAAACAATTGAATTATTAATAAAATAATACAGAATAATAAATCCAAAAAATGTGTAGGAGAACGAAACTGAAGAAAAATTTTATATCTTTATTTATTTTTCATACATCAGATAACATTTAATAAACGACTGAAGACTTCGTTCTTAGTGACATATCATCGTACTGAAAAGTTAGGACGGTAGAGAAGATTGGATCCTCGATTTAGTGAGCAATTAACAGATAGTGTGTGCCTTGATTGCAAAATTAGGCGAAAGACCAAGCGTCATCTGCTGCACGTTTTGGGAGTACAAGATCCTCTCGAGTGCTACGGACCTCGTATATCCCTCCAAAACCATAGTCCAACATAGAGGACTTTATCGGGTGCTTTGCCTCGTAATTAGCCATTTTGAATCTCAAAGGTTCCACTGAAATCTTGAGAGATTTCTATTATAACACCGTCTGTTACTTCATCTGAATCTATAATATACTCTGAAGAACAATATAGAAATTATTATTCATTACTACTTCTCACATGTTACCAATTTTATTAATGCTACTACGCATTGCTGAACATTACGTCTAAAACGATCCTGCAGAGACTTTAAGAAATAGAATACACATTGTTTCTCGCTTTACATTATCCACAGATAACTGCTTAATTTAATACAAACTAGAAGGTACTTAAGGATGAATAGAAGTTAAAATATTAAAAGATTGGAAATTAAAAATGAGAAAGTTAAAACGTATTCGCAGAGAAATATAATTATGCTACTTGCCTAACTTACTTTCAAAAATAACTAGTATTCTTTTCTTATATTTAATTGTTACATCGTATAACCAGTTAAAGAACGTACGTCTGTGTACTTTCTGAAGCACCTATCAACTTGATGTCACGTTAAAAAATGTACCAAGCAATATCAACAATTTTACCGTCGTCGAAGAAATTGCATCCAAATCCGTTTCTGTATGATTCAGTTGGAAAAGTGTCAGCTTTTGTAGGCCAGCAAGCGGCAGTTGCCGGATGCATCGAAACCTGCAACTTGACTGCGCTGCTCTCGTATATTGGTTCACGTGTGCGCACACGCTCTCAGCGTACGCAAGCATTCTACGTCAGGGTAATAAAACATTTCGCGTGCGAGGGTATAATTGTCGGGGTCGGCCCGTGCGCGGTTTATACGGTGCTGGTACGATGAGGGGTGGCAAGGGATGGCGAGGGGTATGTAGTCTAGGTTTAGGGGCCCCGGGAGGGTACCGCGCCCCCTTTTTCATCCTGTAGTTATTTATCGCCCTGTTCCCTACTCTCTCTCGCTCTCTCGCGGTTCTATACACCCTTGACTTGACCAGTGGCGAAGGTGGTATAGCTGGCCGCTGGCATCGGTGATAGAACGTGATACGTTTGTTTCTACCAGCGGTAGTTTTATTCCGACCTTCGTCAAGTCGTTCATGACCCTCGGAATCAAGAATTGCCCGACACATTTCGTTCTATACTCGCTCACTCCACCCCAATCGTACTTTTCTCTCCCTTATCCTTTCATCCGTAGCCCTTTAAATGCTAGATTTAATACAGTTTCGCGACTCTGCGAATCTTTCCACCATCAGCACACAAACTGGCAAATGGAGCGAACAAAGGCGGGACTTGTTGCTACTGCTTGTGGCAAAATCTGTTTAACGTCGCTATTTTTCCAATGAAAGGAGTGATTTATGTAGTCAAATAAATTAGAAAGTAAATTTTGAAAATTGTGAGTGGTCAAATATTACCTCTATTCGAGTTGTTGAGATACATTTGTAAAATTTTTGTTGCAATGTGTTTAATTTGATTATGTTAGATAATATTCTTTGAAATATTCTTTGCTTAGATTGTTACCAGAGCCAATTACGATCCGAATTCTTCGAAAAATTAATAGAATTTGAAGAGTTCAATTTTGTTGAGATTTTCAAACTCCAGCTTCAGGAAATATCGTAGATATTCTACATTTCTATTGGTACGATTCAAATGCGTGCGCTAGACGTTCCTACAAACTGTATTAAGTTAAACGTTCAGTAATGGACGGAACAACTTCAAAGTGGCGATAAATATTAAAAGATCTTCTCGGAACTTTATTACACACTAATAAAAGTCGCGAAGAATTTTGATGTTCGCAGACAGAACGTTCCAGACACGAAACTGACGGGACTTGCAATCGAGGGGAAATGCGTTCAGCAGTAACATTCTGTCGGGAGGGTTCGGTATTCTAGCTACGTAAGTGACACATTGACGGGAGCTGACCACTGGTTGGCAGCCCTGACCGTCTCCCTAGGGTGGCTAGTTACCGCATGATTGGCCCTCCATTACCATATAACGTGCACACTAACGTGCATGCGGTCTTCCACGATATTCCTGTGCCACCTTTAGATCTGCTTCGATTTCCTGGATTTCCAGGCAAAAAGAAACTCGACAGATTTCGGAGATTTCTATCTTGAGACAGTATTGTCTTTTCTTTCATATTTATTTTCTATATATTTATTGCATTCATCTTGATCATTATTTATCAGAATCATATCAGAAAATTTTTAGTTTCCTAAGTGGAAATCTCAATAATAAAGGAGTGAGAAGTTAAGCTTCGATTATGGCCTTCCACCTATGTATCTATTGTTCTAATACATTTCTTATAACTACATAAAGAACAATAACTTATTTTATTTGTGTTTTGTAATGATTGAACTGCAAATTTTCATGTTTTATACGAAATTTTAAAATGTAAAATTACACCGAATGCATATAATGAAAAGATATATAAAATATCCAAAGAACAGTACTTCCAATATTTTTTTATATTACCTGTCAGGTAAAACAATTGTCTATCTTTACTCTTTTAATTAAATTCTCAAGAATATAAATTTGCATAAAAATCCGCGATCTAGTAATAACGTGTCTAGTAATAACTTGCAGAATTTTGCATGTTATTTCACTTTGATTGGTCCTTAATGAATCAAGAATTATAATATTTCCGTTCGACGTGAACATAATGAGAACAAAGATATACGCGAAAAAGAAGAAAAGAAAAAACTAGAAACCTATCGTTTCGTTGATGGAAGTGGGCATCGGTTCCCCCCGGACATAATCGTTTCTTCTAACACGCGCATTTTTCGAGATTCTGGTATGAGTCGACAAGATGTACGAACGAGTTTGCACCGAGGTTTCAAAGGTTTTTGCGGCCTTATCTTCCGACCCTTGGTTTAAGGCACGGACTCAACGAAGAGAACAACCCTGCCACGGTTAGATGGATAGACACGATGCGAACGTACGTAGACATGTGAGGGTGCACTCGCTTAATTACACCGGAGGCCTCGTGGGATGCTGAGAGGTTGAAGCGACCTTACCCTTCCTCTTCCGTCCTTTCGGCTCTCCACCTTCGACTCTCTTCCCCCTTTCTCGTAGCCTGATATCGTTCCATCTCCATCCAACATTCGTACTTCTCACGTGATGTCTGCAACCTACCCTCCAGATGTATCGCATCTCCGCGCTGAGATTTCCAAACTGGCGCGTAGGTAAGCTGGTGTTGCATCTCTCTTGGGGATCCGTGGCCGGTTGCAGTCGAATGCACTGTCTGCATCGTTGAGGCGTTCTGCAAACGAACCGCAGCTCGTAATGGCGCAGGAGTAATTCCCCGTATCCGACGTCGTTGCGCGCGAAACACACTACTCGTTTCGCCCACCTACCCCAATATACACACGTCTTATAGAAACGCATTACGTCGAAATTCGCTTTTTTATTTTCACGTATGCTTCTGATTTTTCTTCGTATCTCTTGCAATACATTTTTCCATGTACGTTATATTACATCAAATTTTTGATGATTCTATTGTATATGTTTCTTGCGTGGATTATTGATAATTAAAATTCCCTTTCTTATTTCCACATCTGTATGCGCCTACTTTTACCTTGTATTTCTTGCAATGTATCTTTTTGTCATATGTAGAGTATGACGTATCACGTGCTGTAAAAAGTATGTCATTTGACAAAGTGGTATGAAAACGCAGTATATAGAAATATAATTGCTGACATAAATTACACGCATGTACTCGAAACATCAAAATTCGATTGACTAAACTTTCTCGAAAGAAGATAAACGCGGATTAAAGTAGTGTCCATTTTGCGAAAAGAAAACAGCGTAGACATCGATCGTGGCTAATATTGTCGCATAATGAATCGGTAGCTTGTTCGCATAGAACGATATACAGATAGGTGGCACGCCAACGACGTGACAATTACCTCGTAATCGGTGTCCCGTATCAACCCCATAGCAATTCCATACGTTCTATTCTGCCCTTGCGTCTTTGCGATGTGACGCCACTCGACTGCCCGATATTTAGCTGCATTCACTTAATTAGTTAATTAATGAAGAGCCGGTAAATGAACTTAATAACGACTCGCTGACCGAGTTAGCTGAGGCATGCTCGATCCCAAGGACATTCATCATTCCGACGCCTGTTAGTGACACGGAACGTTCTACGTGGTCTAATCTCGCGCCCATAAATAAGATAACAATTTTTCATCCCCTCTTACGGAGTTTCGACTCGAAGGGTCGCGCCCATGAGGAACGAGCTGAGGGGACGCGAACGAGGATGTCAGAGGCAAGAGGGCTGAGGCAGATAGAAAACGGAAAAGTTTGTAACCCTCGTTACCGGGTATCGAGTTCCAATTAGATGACGATCGCATTTCCAGTGGCGGGCCGGAAGACGTTTTTGCGTGTACCTGAGACGAACGGCCGATCGCCAACTTACCTTATCCTCCCATGGGTAAATCAAACGGATACTAATTTGCAGCGTTCAGGGAATTTCCTTGATTCGAAGATCGTTATACGCTCGAAGGTCGCAATCATTGCGATCGTTGCTTCCTCCGTATCGTTATCAAAAATGTATTTTGGATGGTGTCGATATAAATTGAAAATTACACAATATGAAAAAAAATGTGTATTGTATATTAAATAGCAGTTCAGACACATCTAGTTCACGATCTATATAAGAAGCGTTATAGATTAAGAAATCATTATTTAGATATAACAAGTTTACACGGTTCATTCATTACTCTAATTACCGTTACACTAGTTTCTAGTCACACGAACGTTTTCTACATTGTTGCGAAATTTCGTATTTTCCGTCACGCATAGTTGCAAATGTTGTCGTTTCATGTAAATAAGATCGATGAATTTTTTCACTTAAATCGTCTTGTATTCCATGTGTTAATTAGTATTTCAATATCATTTACAAGCGAAAGTCACACAGGAAAAACACGATAATATAATATAATATAACACTTTTGTTCGTGCAACATAATGGAAAAAATGATTAGAACTATTGTGACCCACATAAATAAGAAGAGGCTTCGACTGGTTTTATTATTAGGAAATAGATGGATGAGGATTATACGATATAATCAAATCAATGTATGCTTTTCGTAAAATAATATTGTTTGTTTATTATCATAAAAAATTGATTACATTTTTAGACGTCACGAAATTATATCGTAGCAAAGAAGAAAGTTGCAGCTTTGTTAATGAATAAAGTAGAAAAATGGTACACTGAACAATTCAAATATGTATAACAATGTATTGAAATTCTCAAAATCTTCGTTTACATTATTATGATTTTCAATTCTCCATGTTGAATTCCAAAATTGTTCCTCTTTAAAAGATGAAAACTTTAACTCACACGTGCACTTCTCCTCTATAACCTTCAAACACGATAATATTCAAACTAATTTTTAACTAATTTAATTAACGTGAAAAATCTTTGAATATACATAATTGCAGAGCGTATTCTATATATGTTTTGGAACAACGCGACGAATATTAATTTAATAATTTAGCAAGTTTCTCGTGTAACAGTACCTGTGTATTAGTTCACGCCCCCTTACCTATGGACTGTTTGGTACACGAAACGAGCGTAACTCGATACGGAATATCGAAGTCAGCGTACCCTCTCAAGAGGTTTCGAAAGCCACGATATGTAGCTCGCGACTCCGGAAGGAAGGAAGGTACGTTCCAGAGAGGTTGCCGGGAAGATCGTGGCGTAGTAGAGGGAGCGTTGCTAGATGCTATGGGGGTGGAGGATGCACTCCAATGGGCCCCGCGACAAAGAGCAAGATCAGTGTGACTCTCAGCTCTCCCCTGGGCTCTGAACGACGCTCCCACATGGTTCTTACCTTACTACGTCGGATGGCATAGTTGCAACTTTGAAACAAGGTTATTCCAAAGAAAAAACCACACTTACCCTTTCGATGCATTTAGATGCACTTAAGTGTATTCGTGCGATTTATTAGACGATCGATGAATATTCTATACTTTAGTGCTTTTACTCTGTAAGGAAAAAGATATATTGTAATATTATAAAGTTGATATATATCAGAGTAAAAGCATAATTTACTAATTACGTATATACTTTGGTGGATCTATACTAACAATATAGGAATCTGTTAATAAATTATACAAATTAACTGCGAGCTAATAATCGAAATACGTAAAATAAATTTCTTTAATTATTATTATTCGTAGTCTGATAATGATATTTGATAGGTATAACGAAAATTAATTAACTATTAAAATTCTCATTATAGTGGACGCTTTTAAGTATGGTATAATGATTATCTTTATGTATTTTCTACATCCATTGAAACATTTTAACGAATTATGTCCAACTTAAGTGTAGTAATTATCTCTACGTGTCTCATACATGTATTGGAATATGTTAATAAATTATGTCGAATTCCTAATAAATGGTGTTAAGGCACAGTATAAAAGAGCTCCGGTGCCGTCTTGATCGTCGATTTAACACGTTACGGCTTATTCGAATCCTATCGGATCAAGTATGTAACAAGATTTATTCATCCGTCTGATATGCTTCTGGAGACACTATAGGAACCTGTATTGACAGTCACTGGGGGTTCGAATAAGTGGTACTCTCCGTGGCTGACTTCGGCCGACGGGGGTGCGACTGAGGAGAGTTTACGTCGACAGTGCACGGTAAACCCCCGGAATTGTGGCTCCCCTTGCGCCTCCAGAGACTCCGGTTCCGTGTATTGAAAATTACATCTTACTCTGCCGTGAACCACCCACCGACTACCCTTCTACGAATCAACTCAACCCCCGCCACTTGCAACCGTTGCCTCGATGCGTTTGTAATCGGCCACAATCGCTTCTCGATATTATCACTCACTGGCACGTTCGTTCCTTGATGTTGAAACTTTTTCTCTTGTCCTCGTTCGTGTGAAACAAATTTGAATACTGTCACAACTGTTTTATGATCGGTGTGAATGTTACGTGGAATTATTTCAAGAATTTAATCAATCAACGAGCATTAAAGCGAAGAGCAGTATAAAAAAATTGAAACTATGGTGTAAGTAAATAATATAAATCTGTAGAAAATTACGGATAACATAAAGAAGCATAAATTATACTATTTAAGGAAATAGATATTATTTCATAAAAATGAATGAACTAATAGAAGCTTTGAGAAGTTAAGTACTGTTTTGGAACAGATACAGGAGAAACTTGCACGTGTCCCGTAAATTTGCTTGATTCAAATAATAAAACTTGGAAATCTTTTCAAAATATTATGGTTTAATAAAACTAAATATTTTTGATACGGTATTTTCAATTTATTTACCTATCTTGTCAGACTATTGGAATAACTTCAGATGATCTCAGAATTCAATTATGATGAGGTAACAAATGGGCAAAAATGGGCGACCCTGTATTCAACAAAGTGGGAGTTTGAAGAAACGTACAACAAGTTGAGCAAGAGGATAGTAAAAGGGTAAAGACGACACATAAGTTGTTCATGAAGCTGCGTCGGTGGCGTGTAAAGGAAAATATTGAAAGGCGACTGGGCGAAAATGTCGTTTTGAGAACACGTCAAGTCGACGGCGGCGTTAGACCGTATCAGAGTGAGGGGTTAGGTCAGGTCTCGTGAAAATATCGAAGCGAGGGAAAAGTATAAACATTTAGACAAGTTTAAACTCAGAACTTTCTTTTCGTACCGGTACGAAGAGAGGTTCGGTGTGAGTTGACGTTTCCAAGACTTCAATATTTGTTAAACTCAACTCCTCGTCCTTTTACCTCTCTGACATCCCTCTGGCTTCTCCTCTATCCGTGTGCCATCGGTCGTCCCCTCTTTTATAACGCATAAACTTCACAATATAGGACCATATACGAGTGACATATAGATTTTATATACGATTACCTCTGCAAATGCATCGTCATTTTTCTTCCAGTCCAATAAACCTAAGTGATTTTGCGACCGTATTTTCGTGGTTCCATTTCTATTGTGCTGCACTTTGATGCGACCGACTCTCTGTATATTTTCCGGGATGTTTATAGATTTACACTGTTTGCTTCTATTACCTTCTTTTACTTGCAGTCTTTGTCTTGATCACAAAGCTTTAATGTTATTTATGTGTTGTTGAATCCTATGAAATAAATAGGTCAATATATCAGAGTGATAAGAAGTGAAATAATGAGATATAATTAAAACAGGTATTTTGGATATACAGCCTTTGATCATCGAGTTAGAACAACATGTACAAAGTTCACTCTTCTAATTACGATATATCCATAAATGGCATGTGGTGTATGATTCTTGGTTGCTCAAATTATTATTGAATCTATGAATGATCATGTGTACATAGTAATTAATTTGTTATTATATCATGTCACAAAGCGAGAACTGTCATAGAATTCTTTTCATTATAGAACCTCCCAGTATTTCCATAACTAAATAATTCATTCAAGATTTAATTAAGGCAAGGGAGGTAAAGTCGAGCTATGACATGACGTGTACATGTACATGAATAACAACCTTGTAATTAACAAACTTTGTCACTATATAAAGATGGCTCTCACCATTCAATTTTACTAAAACAGAGGGAAAGGCGTTGAAACTGCTGAGTAATCCTAATTCAATGATCAAAGATTTATGAAACAGTAGAGTCACTTAAATTTCCAAAATTAATTGAAATACTGATACAGGTTTTTTATAAGAACTCAGTAATTTGTCAAGTTTATGTCATTTTCCGTGTCCTACTTCTTATGAACATCGATGATAAATAAATCAGTGTCATCTTGATATCTCTCGATTCACAGACATAAAAACCAGTGCATTCTAAAATAGCTAGACTTTCCGGTGCTCGGCGAAGATTTCGCTTACGACACCCACGTACACGAACGCGTTTGCACGGAAGGAGCTGTATATACACATTGACAACGTTTCTTGGTGGCATGACGAAGAGAATGTTGGCGACGTAACTGGAGCAGGCTGAAAGTGGCTGGAATCATCCGAAGTCCGAAGCGAGCGAAGAGCGAGAGGGTCGTAGAGTTGGTAATTGGCAATATGAGTGGCTGGATCCTGCAGGATGTCGGGTCAGTCGCACGCCCCTGGGAGCATCCCCTTTTCTGGGGTGGCGATGGCCCGCCGCTCCTCCTCTCCCTGGCCACCCACCTCCTGCTTCCGACGACCGGGCTCGGCTGGAAGCAGGAATCAAATTGAGTTTCATACTCGCAGGGACTCTCACCCTGTGTACTGACCGTAAGCTCGTGCATTCGAGTATCGCTTCGCTTCTCTGATTTTAGCATCAGACTCTTCGCCTGTGATCCCGGTCAGCCGACCGAAGCTACGCCGGAGGTTCATCGTTTTAACCTTGCTAATTGTACCGATCCTGCGAGATTCGTTTATTGCTAAACAGTAGCAAACGTAGTCCCACACTTTCGTGATATTCTCTGGTCCATTGTATCGGTTAATAATTACTTGCAGAAGCCGATTGTAACTTATGATTTCAACCTATGCTTCCTTTTACGCGTTAAAGCGTAGGTTTAAGAAAATATATTCAATCCTTTATTAATACTTTTAATTCGTCGGTTGCTACTGACGCATAAATTATATCGTGTCAGTTATCTAATCAATTTATGTATTTAATATACAAATAATTATGCTGACGCTATTTATTATCGTGTGTTTGGACGAAATGATTTATAGAAGTTAAAAGGGAGGAAACAATGATAAAGATACTTGTAATGAAAAATACGTATAATTCCATAGGTAACTGTTCGTTGTACTTTTTATCGGTGAACGTGTTAAACAAATTTTTAAGAGATCAAGCTATACAATATTAATATATAGATAATAAAAATATAGATATACAAGAATAATAATGGGATGTAATCACAATTCTAATGGATCTGGGTTATACTTTCGTAGTTATGCCACTTATGAAAGTCTTAGGATTTCGAATACGTCAAACCTGGAAAAGATGAAGTTGAAAAGATAAAAAAATTATCTGAAGTGATACTAATAATAAAAATACTTGTGAGTAGGAGTGTACATATGATAAATCACACGTCACCACTTCTTAATACATAGAGAAAATGAGTTATAAATGTAATTAAACCACGCGGAAGGAAAGAGCATCGTTTACCGAAGACATTGATAGTCAGCGTTATCCATTTGTACGGTTGAACCGAGATGAAGTGGTTGACGGGGGTCAGAAAGGGGAAGGAGTAGGGATGAGGATGTGGGGGTGGTATGGGAGGTGGGGTTAGTTGTGTGGCGGCGTCTGGACCGCGGATAATAGGAAGCTACCGGGGTATCTCTGCTAATCACGTTAAGTCCGGCAGACCGCTTTGTGCCCCGCGAACGAGCCACCGGTCGAAATTCCCAAGTCCGAAACTCATGACCAACACGAACGCAATCCTGTCAGCTTCTCCTCCTTCCTATTCCCATTCTCTTCTCTCTCCCATTACCCTCAGTGCTCACGGACCATCCGGCAGAGCGAAACTGAAATTCTACCTCTTCCACTTCGTTTTCATCACGCGGTACCTATGTAGCCGAGGGTGGAGAGCTTGAAAACCAATCGTCCCTGTAAACTCTTCTGTGATCTTGATATATGTGGTTGCTTTCTTCTTTTCAATACGCGTCGATGGATTATTTTCATATTTTACAAATTAATTATTTAAGTAGATATATAGTAAGATAGGGTTGTTTGAGTCAGCTTTACATAATGAGATGTTCAAGTAATTATTTCAAGAAAGACTCTACACCTTTTTCTTTTGTATATCTGTGGTCTGGAGACGGCTGTTACGAAGAGAATAGAATTTAGTGAAAAGAATTCAAAACAAGGAGAGGTCCATATTATTGTGCCTTTGAATACAAATTTTGTTTTGGGTTACAAGGTCTAGAAACAAAAGAGCAATAAGTAGATTTCTATTGCTGTTTCTTGTAGCCTTCAGCTAGAGCTACGCACCAGGATTAACTTTTCGGTAATGTCCTTTGCTATAAATATATGAACGTGCTCATACCTGTACTTATACCTATACTTATTTTAATATATTTTTCTATTACAAATTCATCCACTCGTTCCTCTATCATGAGATACCGTTAGTGTTCAACGTAATAACGAAAGAATGAGAAGATATTGTATATTTTCAGGGGAAAAATGTAAAAAATGAGATAATGAGAGAAATAAGCCTGTGTGCAGGTATTTGAGTCAACGAAAAGATATTATGTAAGAACTAAGAGAATGAACAACAAAATAACTTCCAGAAACAAAGTGATGTTTATACGCTATTGAATTATGACAAATAAAATTGAGAATATTAATGTTAATTGAGTTTCTGATCTTTTGATATGTAGAAGTTATACGCTTGTAGAAAACTGTAGCAGTAGATGGTTTAAAAATTATTCATTGTTCAAATTTGGCAAATTACTTAGCTTGCCTTAAATAACACTATTTTAAATAAGACAGTAGACGCTAAGAAACTATTTACGCTACATTAGCACTAACAAACACTTTTTCCATATTTTTATGCTACTTTTAGAGGGGGATTAACTTATGTATTAACTGGCTTACACAGATATCAAATGTTAATATACATTTAACATAAGCATAGCTTTCGTTAAATTTCGCGGTATATTGGAAGGGAATTCTAGTTTACAAGGTCCAACAGTGAGAGCGTGTCATCACTTCAGACGGGATTTGCGACTTGTGAATCTCATTAAAGCCATTGGTGCGTGCTTTTCGGTTTCCAGGCTTCGCGCCGGCGACCGACGACTCCATTAAGATGACCACGTCCCCGTGATATTGCTCAGACTCAAGCTATCACCATATCTTCATCGTAGTGTTCACTGGTTCCTCTCACAGTCGGCAAATTTCTGCTACTAAAGAGCCGGATTATGTGACTCGCGGTCTCTGCCGTAAGCTGTATAACGGAACATCAATGATAGTTTCATTTACGTAGAAACGTACAAGATAGGTTCAAGCTGTACATTCAAAGACTTAAAACTACGTACTTTATATACATTTCCTAGATCTATACGTATAATATGTTTCGTAACTCTTTCGTTACTTCAATTATTTAAATAACCTTCTCAACATAACTATTGCATTTCCGTTTCTATATATTTCAACAAAGAACTTAGGGTGACAAAGATAATATTATTATTTGAAATAAAGACATGTCTGATAAAAAAATTTATAATTTCAGAGATGGATTTGCTGTACTTTTAGGATAATCCTATCGGCGTAACATACGTGCCAGTAGTAGAGAGTAGCGTTTATTCCGACATTGAGTGTTCAGTGTACTCGGACAAATGAAATATTCTTTCTAAAATGTAGCAGATGTTGGATGATCTTGTCATTCGGCACATTCTCCTCAGTCTTCACTTTATCCTACTCGATTATACGGAAAGCAAATTTGAATAATGTCTTTTATCGGCCTACGCCCTCTTGTTATCCGCCTGGTAGACAGGAAGGTACGTGTGCGTATTTATCGTAAATATTCCAAGTGGTTTCGCTCCCACGGGATACCGTATCGTTGTAGAAGTCTCGACATTAAGAGGAGTGTGTTTTGCTCAAGATTTCGCTATGTATCAAAACGAGGCGATTAAAAAGTTTTAGGAACAATCGCGATAGGAATATCATAAACATACCCCTAACATGTAAGAAGTTTCCAGATCGATTCAATTTCGAACTTCGGTAGATTTTACTTTATACGGTATAATCTTTTTCAAATTACAGTTATTGATGATTAAAATATTATTACTTTCTTTGAGAATAATTTATCAAAAATGTATCAAATGAGAAATGGATTTTTATAAATATCGTTGTTGTTCACTAAATGCCAAAGAAATTTATGGTTATATTTATTCTATTCCAAACACGTACGATTGGACGAAATATTAAGTCAAAAAAGTCAAAAACTGGTACAAGGAAGGTCCTTTTTCGATTAGTTAAGAAATGCTTAGGTGCCCATCTCTTTCCGTGGGGTCGATTAAACTCTTTCACGGTCGAAGCAGTAGGATGTAAAACGTAATTTGTAGAAGAAAGCCCGACAAAAAGGGTTGTTACCCCCTGGGCGTGGGGATAATGCGACCCTTGAGATGCCAGACCACAGAGTGATCTACGGTTCTCTATCGTATCCTCCGTGTACTTATATGTACAGCATAGAAGTCTCTCTGGTCAGTCGGATGACATTCACGAGATACCATAGAAAGAAGAGGATATCGCACGATTTTGTGGAACCCCAAGAATTAACCTACCGCGAAAAATATGCAAATACGAACAAAAACCAAACCGGTACAGTTCGCTTATTCGCCTGTCCATCCGCTTGTTCTAGCGTTCCTCACCCTTTTCTGCTTGTCCCAACCTCGTTACGTCCCTAGCTCGGACTGGCAGACCGAAAACTCATTAACGAATGCAAACGAGCTAACGTTGTGGACAAATTTAATAAAATTGTGCACGCGCAATTAGTTTCACCGGGAGTAAACACGTTCCGGCGAATCTCTCCCCTCTCTGGTGTCCAGAAATCCGCAATTTCTCACCCTCTACCCTAAACTAACTGCCAAACGTCTCGGTAAACACAGCTTAGATTCCGAGTGAAATAACGCGTGAGATAACATATTCACTTATTCTGTTGCACAGATTCTTTCTTTTGTTTTCTGTTAGTTTATTTTAATCAAATGGAATTTTTATAATAAAAGTAGTCACCAGTTTGAGATTACACATGGAACAAAAATAAAATGGTACAAATTAGGAGATAATTAAGTATTTCAAATAGGTATTATTTAATTCGTTAGATTTATGCAATCAAAATATGGAATTTTTATAAAATAACCATAATGTTTTATTGATTAGCAGTACATATTTTGTATGCTTTGTAAATCTTCCGAGTTTGTAAAATCAGTTCTTTCAACCAACTACACAACCATTCAAAAACGAACGTTGATTTTATATACATACGACGAAATCAAGTTTGTGGGTTACGGTCAGGATTTGAATATTGCGTTTGAATATCTTATCTGAACCGTTCGCTTTTTAGGATGCGATGTAAAGCACTAACAAGTTTCAAAGTTTTAGGAACAAGGAAGTACGAGTGATCAGCCTAATTTCCATATTGTGTCATCAAATTTTAGTACACGCACGTAGTTAAAGAAACGACTGAAAGAATTGAGCGATGATATATTGTATACAAAGATAGAATATTTCGAAAGGATGAAACTGATTTGAACATTAATTATTTAAATACAAATGGCTCTTAACTATATAATAATAATATGTATTTTGTAATATGTATGTTGTTATTCCAATTGCTATTTAAATTACTGTATTATTATATTTTATTGCTATATCATGAATACCAATCAATATGCTTATTATGTATCGCTTTTTACTTTTCAAACTAAACTAATAATCTCTTGAAAATTGTATATAATTTTTTCTTCCCATATTCGAACAAAATTCCGTAAATAGTTATGGAGTGTTAAATGTGAACGAAATATTCTCAGAGTATTCGTCGATTAAAGGAAAGAAATTGTGAGACATAACGCTCGAACAAAGCAACATGAATTCTTGAAGCGAGAAACATCGAAAAATGCACGCGATGTACTTTTTCTTCCTTACAATTCCTCGACGAAATGGAGGAGGAAGGAGGATAGCCAGATATTTTACCAGAGTTCAAGTAACTTTGCCACGCGTCTTTCTCTCTACTAGAATATACCTTGGTTCATCCCATGCGTTGGTGCCGCAAATTGAATCTTCTCGGACGACAGGGTTCTTCATTATTTAGCAGCGGCTTCCGTCGGCTATTTGCAAAATTATTGTTACGGAATTGGGACGAGGGTGGTGTTCGAGCCTAGCAAAGAAACGAGCTCACGTTTCTTTCCCAACCACCATTTAGCCTCCCTCATAAAGAACAGAAATATATACTTGCACTAACATGCGATTCTTCCTGAGAATTTTACTTTCTTGTATTGTTATACGAAGAAGGAAATTGGTATGATTTAAATGATTTGACTTATGCGATTACATGCATTTTTAATATTTGAATTTTCGTAGCATTATATTATTACACGAATTCTTATTGATTCTGGCTGATCTTCATATAAATTAAACTTTGCATACTCGATATTTAAAATATTATTTATTATTATTATTATGAATTTACGTGTTAACCAGATTGTTTCTCTTTTGAAAACTTTCATAATTATAGAATTTGAAAACGGTAAATTTCTCAGTTACATCTGCTTCAATTTTTTCAAATTTAATGCGATATAATTTACTTTCAACGGAAATAAAC
Organism: Bombus huntii; assembly: GCF_024542735.1. NCBI lineage: Eukaryota > Metazoa > Arthropoda > Insecta > Hymenoptera > Apidae > Bombus > Bombus huntii. The sequence goes on from NC_066246.1 coordinate 8,892,673, forward strand.
ATGCAGATTAATATTCCTTAAGTAAACCGATTATTATGTCCAAGTATTTAACAATCCAAGTGTTAACTCCGTCGTTTAAGAAATTAAAACTCTTATCTTATATTATGTTCGTAGACATAAAAATAAATTACCAACAATAACAACAATAAATATTTTTCCCCGAAAATAAATTAAATTACATTAAACAAGTATCAGAGAACCGTAACATTTCGCAAAAGACTACATCATTCGTCATTTTTCGTATAACGTCTCGTGATGTACGGATGTTTCCAAAAAATTTCGTATAGCAATCACAGCGGTCACAGAAGGCCGGGAATCCTTTTACAAAGTGGCATCGATAAGTCTTCGAATTGGTCAACGTTATCCCAAAACGAGAACGAGACGATACAAGAGTCGTAGGAGATGAAAAAAGCCCGAGTAAAGGCGTTCGAATGTCGACCCTGTCGACCGGAGGAGAATAAAACATTGCGGCGCGCCCCCCGCGAGACATCGGCGGATGATTTGTGAGTGGAAACAATAAGCGCCCCCTGCAATATTCATCACGGTAAACCCCTCTCACGACTGCTGGTGAAGCTGGCTTCTGGCACGTTCCAACGAAAAGAAGAACAACGCGAAGGAGTATTGGGTGGGGAATGTCCGGCTAAAAGTTTGATGGGTTACCGCGTGCCCTAGGGAAAATGGTCGCAAGGCGCATTGCTAGGCACCTCGCGTGGCCCCAGTCCCACGACCTGAAGGATTTTGGGATTCTATCAAACTGGACAATGCAATAATGCGCAACCCTCTGCTCCTCTCCAGTGGCTACGTGAAAAATAGGTGCGTTCTGCTACTCTTCTTCTCTGTCCTCCTGTACTACACGTAATCTACCATTTCCTATTTTGATGTAAATTATTTTTACAAGATTTCTTTTATAGTCCCTGATTGTTAAATTGAGAGGGAACTTTGATAATTTTGTATAATTTTGGTAAAATTACGATACGAACAACTATAATAACAAAATTTATTAATTACCAAGATATAGTATATACAGTAAAACTTTGTTTATGTGAATTTGTCGGAGAATAAATAACTTGCTAATAGCTGTTTATCTGTTCTTTCAGTTACCTATATCTTATTCGTGTAAGAGCTTACATTTAGATTAATAGATTCAACCAAAACGAGTTTATTTAGTCGGGCATTAACTAAGATTTTAATACATTAAACATCGTGTTAATCACCGACGGCCGACGATGAATTTTCCGTTTAGGTGGCGTCTATCATCGATAGCGAAACTGCCGCAAGATCTTCTATATAGATCGTGATCACTGATAAACCGACGATATAAAATGTAAATAATATCTCGATATTAAAAATTGGCAAAATTGGCTTCGCATTTAACATGTTAAATATACTTCATATAAACGAAGTTGTACTGTACACGTTAATAATTTATGTTTTCCTGTTTGTTTCGATCATTCGCTTTCCTTTTTGGTACGCATAATACATCATATAATATACTTCGTCCTCATTATTTTGCCACACACTGAATTTTTGTTTTTAAATCGGATAATATCATCATTAATGATATTTGAGAATGTACTAGCGATTCGCAAAAATCAAATTTTTAATGTTACTCGAGTCAAATAAATTCTATGACGAATGTGGCTGTATGATATAACGTAATAATAAATTAATTCTTGTGTGTATATAGTCATGTATTATTTACACGATAGACATATAATAATTTGTGTTGAAGTTAGAATAATGAGATTTTTACACGCGATTCTAATTCGCCATAGGAAACTGTACGTTTGCTTGGAGCTTTTAGCTGGAATGGAAAGAACTAATCCTAAAAATTATTAGACGTTAATGCAGTGAAATTCATCGTACATACAAAGATATGTATTTTTAATATAGTCTTTCCAAGTATGCATATTGATCATTGCATCGCTTATTTGACATCTGAATATCTTATAGTATAGTCTTATTAAAGTTTCTTTCATTGAAATGCATACTGTAAGGTATTAATCATTGCGAAGGTAAAAGATAGTCGTCCGCGAATTTTACTTTTAAATCGTCATCTGAATATACATGCTAAGAATCCATGGTTTCAGGGTTCAAGATACTCTCCGATCGAGAGCCCATGGGGTTTGTCATCGTCGTAACCACCTCCTTTCTCTATTCTCAGTGTCGAGGAACGAGATGCCGTTCAAACACATCTCGGCCACAGGCAAACACAGATCTTAGATACTCCGGGACATTTTAAATTGGCCATTATACTATTTAACTTGAGGGACCGTTGGTGCGCATCGAGGTGGAGAAGGTCGTAAGAGTAGGAGGTCCTCGGTCGCGGTTACTCGAGGTACCACACATGTGATTTCTATTCAAACCAAAGCAAACAGCGTTAACCGTATTTGCTTACGTCCTCGCCGATCTAATGTCTCCGCTCGTTCGCCTAGCAACGTTAAATTTTCAACCTAACTTTCAACAAGGGAAACCTTACATTGCTCTTCGCGTTTCGTTACACTAAGTTAGACCGCTATCAACCAAGAGTGAATTAAGATCAAGCAATCGCAGCATTTTAGCGGAGCAACTTGCCTTTTGCATCGGACAAAACTTTCTGTTCACGGTAAGATTACCGAACGTAGCTTGCAGTTAAGTTCAAGTCGCTTTTCATTGACTCTGGCATACCGTAGGGATTTCGACGTAATCAGGAAAGAGAATTTATAATTATCTTTGCGTATCGACTGTGGCGATCCGACTTTCGGTTCTGCATACAGTTACGATCGAAAAGATATCCTCGATACCGTTTCAACGATGCTACCTCGGAAAATCCCTAGGAGATGAGTCAAATAGAAACAAAAGACGCCAAATGGACGGATTATTCGATAGCGAGTGTAACGAAGCGATTTAGTAGCGGCTGCTAACTAGATACATATTTTTATGAATTTTAATGAATTCCTTTCCACCATCGTTCGAGAAAATTGGCCCGAGCCTGGTATGCACCCAGAGCAAACATAAGACAATGAGTCAAGATTTTTAATCAAGTCTCCTGTTCCCTGCAGCGGAATTAACTCAAATTACGCCGCGCTGGGCCATGCTCCCAGCATGGATTTAGAATTCATGCAGTCTTTTCAAAATCTCCATTGTGCCTGACATAAGAGAAGTACCTGATAACGAGCATGACATGATCACGCGTCATACAAAGGATACTTCTTCCTTCTCTTTAATTGTACCCATCATGAAACGTTGAATACCTGGTGTTCAATTAGACGTGGATATGTATGTACTTTTATTACATATGAATCTCTATTTAAATACGTAATTGTATTGTTAATTATCTAGAATATTGAATGAGTGAAATAGCATAAAATACCATATTGATAAATACTGCTATAATGTTTGATTAGAATGTTTGAGCGTCATACGTAGATACGAATGGGCAATTATTGACTTGAACTACTTAAAGAATGTTTTTTTCTGCAAAAAGGCAGTTTAAAAAAGTTTCTTGTATTATTTTTCACTTATAAAATATTAATAAGTATCAGATACAGTAATCGTTAGTAAAATATTTACGAGAAACATCGTTGAAACATGTAAAATGGAATACTTTATTTACGATTAATTTGGAATCATTCGTAAAAATAAGTAAGTTTTAATATCAAATTTCCATTTTAATATTAAGTTTTCTAAGATAAATTTCCAATCTTTCTGTGTTTCTTTCTACATAAACGACTTTTAAAACAGCAATCGAAAGGAAGTAGCGTTAATAAATCTTACGTGGCGACGTACATTTCCAATTTAGTGAGAAAAATAAATTCTTGGAATGCAAATATACAGGAATCATAAAATCGCGCCTGAAAGAGAACGCAAGAGGAGCTACCATGTCGCTTTCCATGGGACTGAGAAATAAAAATGAGTCTGTCGCTTCCCATATTAAGTGTAGGCAACTGCCGCCCAGGACACCCATGGGGCATGAGTGAGATCGCAGCGACGTATTTAAATAAAACATTGTATCGCACTGCAATTCGCTCTCCCGTTCGGATCCCTATCTCCTACCAACGTTTTCTACAAATAAACAAATTAAGCTGCAACGAATGTGCCGCACTGCAGGGGCAACTTCAACGCTTAACAAACTGCCGTACGTCTATTCTTCCTAACGTTCCCGTTTATCCTTCGAGTCGCTTTCCCTTCAACTATGCAGACGATTTACAGGATAAAACGCAACTACAAAAACAATTTGGACACATGAAACAATAATATAATATTTTAACTTACAATGTTAACCTGTTGACTGTGGAAAACCAATTAATTCGTTCTAGACATAATAATTACCTTATTTGGGGGTTTCCTATATCGCTTCATTCTTCTCAAAAATAAATGACGTTTATATTTGCGAGAATTAAAACGAATCTGATGAAAATTGATTTGGCATGTGTTAAGTTTTAACGTCATGGTTGTAGAAGTTTTCGTGTAAAAGATGAGGGTTAAGGGTTAAGGGTCAAAGATAAAAAAACTGCAACAAATGTATCAGCAGCGCTACTTAAATAATTAATACGATACAACGTATATGCAATAGTAGTTAAAGTGTTAAATGGATTGGCTTATCTACATATCCATTGCTTTAAGATACTTTGCAAAATTGTTAGAAAATATGACCAATAGGTAATCTTATAAATCAACCAGCAAATTGAGAAATATTGTACACGAGTAATCAATCAAACGTTCTAAGCGCCAATAATTCATCGTCAGCAATATTCCACAGAATTTTCTTTAAATATTCTGTCATGGTACGACCAAAAAAATTGTCAATAATTTTCATACATCTAATGTACGTTTGTGATTTATCATTCTGGCTGCTGATCAAGAACGCTTAGCAACAGAAGAATATAATCGCTTAAAAATGCTCGAGGAAGAAGAAGAAGAGGGAGACTGGGAGGCGTGTTATGAGAAACTCTCTATATTCAACGAGTTGTATCGGTTCATTCCTTCTAACGGTAAACGAAAAATAGGTAGTCGGCACGAAACGACGTTCGCGACGACAAAGAAGCCGCTCGATGCGTCTCCGTAGTCTCCGGGGAAGATCCAGGACGATTAATCAGCTGTTGGCGAGGCGGAGAAGAGCACGTCCCAGAGGGTACGACGTAGCTCGCACAATGTTTCTTTTCTTCCGTTACTGCAGAGTACAACGAATTTTGTGAAAACTGCCGATTCTTCTATGGAAAACCATGTGCGTGTGGCCCACGATAACTCGATGAACCGTCCAAATATTTGACTTCCGAACGAACCTTGAAACGAAAGGCGTTAGATTCCGATTCGTGACTACAGTACGCACCGTTAGTCATTGAAATTCTCAAGAGAATGAACGATTATTACATTCTTTCTGGTACTTTTGTCACAGTGATCGTTTTGGGTAAACCGTACCTGAGAATATCATTGTATAAACGAAGAATTTTTTTCTTGTAGAAATTCTTCCTTGTGTTTGTCGTAATTATTAATGATTTGAATTTTTAGTTTCTTTTCACTTTTCTATTTTTTCTGTTTGCGGTAACGATCTCGTCGATTATAATATCAAAGGCAACGAATGTAAAATTTTACACTTAAAGAAGTTCAAACCCAACCATAACTCTAAGCTAGAGAAGCTTAAAGTTATACAAATGCGCAGAATGCACGTAATATAAAAAATTCAAGATAAGATTCTCGTTATAAGAATATAATATTTGCTAGGTGGAAACTATCCAGGTTCCTTTTCTTTGAATGTATTCATAAAAATGCGAACTTGTATAGAGAATATTATAAATATCTCCAGTCTATTAATCACACATATGCGTATATCAGTTCCTTTTAGACATATATTTTCTTTAAAGAATAAATATTCCTTAATTATGGTGAAGATATAGTAAGAAATCCTGAAAGTCAGTAGCAAGCAAAGTGCAAAGTACGTTAGGCACTCTTCGCGTCAAAATACCAGGCGAGGTGGAGATTTACGCGAGTTTTACATTCCACATCGCGACAAGGACGATCCATCATTTACTTGTGTCCGACTCCCGAAAGTATCATCCCCTACCGTCGGTAATCCAACAGTTTCTCGTATCACCGGACCAACGGAGAAACTTTTCCTGAAAAAACTCAACTTTTTCCCTCCGTTCTACTTCCAACCAGCTCGATGTTGCTTCTTTCGTGATCTTTTTGTTTCTGTCCGGCAAGAACTCGCAGGAATGTTTCTGCATGTATCACGTGGCCCTGGTACGCGCAGTGCCAGCTCGTTCCTGAAACACGGAAGCCGATGGAGGAGGAGGTGTACAGCCCCTAGTGGATTTCTAAGAAGGGCGTAAGCCGCGAGAACCACCTGGAATTTCGTGAGAGTCACTGAACCGCCACGATGAATATTTCTCCAGGTCAGCGGATTATCATAAGAAATGAGATTGCGTTTGAATCATTGACGAACCATTGCTCGACCAATATCGCTCGCGGCTTTTAAAGTACACGCGAAACAGGTTTAAGACGGCTGTGATTTCTTTCAAGAATTTATCTATTGCTAAATACGTGTTGCGAGTAAGTTCTCTTTTAGTTGCACTGATGGATGCGTATATTCATATATTCATACATATATAAATATATATTCATTCAATTTTATACTTTTGCAAATATGTTGTGTGCGTGATTATTAATTCGAGTAATCGACGTTTTAGTGTACTATGCAAAATAGTTAAGCTTCTGTCAACGTTACGAAAAAGTAACAAAATTTTAGCTAGTGTCCGATTAAACTAAATTTTTATCGATTGAATCCAATTAGCTGAACGTGAACTTCTATCGCATGAAGAAAAAATTACCATTGCTGAGAACAATCAGTATATAGAATTCTATTATATGAACTCTAGTTACTTGAACTTGTTCGTCGATGAGATCGGAGAAAATGAAATTCCATTGTGAAAGCACGTTACGAGGGAAATAGGCGAATTTTTCAAAAAGAAAGGAAGAACGTTCATTTATCGTTTTGATAGAGCTCCATCGTAGGTCGTTAAGATAATTGTCGCAGTAACGGAGCTCCGTATTTGTCCAAAGTACGATACGCAATTTTGCATGCTGCTTCGACTAGAAGCAGGAATACGCGTTCGACAAAACGGGACAAATGCACAAACGGACGCACATCATTTGTTCAACGTCCCTCGTCGTTGTTTGCATCGTGCATCCTGCACCCCAAATAATCGGAACCAGTCCTTTTCTCCTGCTCGTGCCTACCGACAAATTGCGCCTACGTCCTCCGGGGAATCGACGAAGTTATGACCGAGGCTGACGACTTTCCGACTCGCGTAATTACCGTTCTGGGCTCGTGCCCTCGTGAACTCGTCCCAAAAGTATCGGAAGCCGTACGCACCCCGCGTGGACACGTGTGATCAGTTTCGATGCCAAGTTATGTCAAAACGCGACACTCAACTATCAACCATAAAAGTACGCATCGTTCCATGTTTTCCCATGTAATTCGTTTCACAAGATCAAATTTATACAAATTTATAAATTTTGCCAAAAATGATATAATTCGAGAAAAATTGATATAATATATTAAGAATTGATTAATACTTATATAGATATATAGAAACAATTCCATACCGATGTCTATGTTACTTGGTAACGTTGGATATAAACGAATCATTGAATAGATGTAATATGAGATTACTGTTCACGTAATTTCAGCAGCGGTGTCTATTTTCTTGTTTCTAACCGGATGTTAATCATGATAAGAATAATTGTATGATATGTCGTAAATTGAAATTACAATTCTATAAAGAATACCAAAGTAATTCCATATAACATTATAATCGTATATAGGATACTTGTATCTGTAAAACGTTCATCATTTAACATGTTTATGAAATAAAAAACATCTATTACGAGTCTGCATCTGCGCTAAAAGAATTTATAAAATTCTTCAAGTTATATTACATATCTACTTGTGTCAGTGACAATTTGATAATTTGCTACTCGCCAGGGAACAATACAGATAATAGCAACAAATAATAAGGGTATAAAATTAATAATAGGAAACAAACTGTATCTTTCATCACTTAAAATACTGTAACATTTCATTTAACTATCTAAACAATAATCAAATACAACCTGTTATAGATTTCACACAATACACCCGAGACGGACTAAATAAATTTTTCAACTGCTAAAGTGAGAAGCCATTCTTCTTCCTCTGATCATATAATTGATAGTAAATTTTGCAGCGAGAGATGGGCAGTCGAGAATTCCACTGTTCATTTAAATTTGAGAAAATCGAACATACCAGAATTAATGGCGACAAGGTATCCGCAGAATAGTAACAAAACCGCGAAGAGTGGAGTGTGCGAACAGTGCAACGGGGTTAGCGCTGTTTGCGCCGATCCGTACATAGCCAGCTCGTCCCAGCGAGTGCAAAAGGGGTGGAGTGAGCCAGGAATAGAGAGATAGCCGGGCTGTACTAGGTTTTCAGACGTATATAGGTGGAATATCGCAAGGAAAGGCGCACAGTGGTTGCGCGCACGGCCACCAGGGGCGTGTCCGGTGCCGCCTTCGCAGCCAAGCAACCCCTGTGAAATCCACCAACCCCTAGGACCCCACTCCGACGGGGCCACCTATGCACCTTAACTCTTAATTTGCAGAGGCCTTGCTCTTAATTGCGGAGCACTGCTCCGGCCCATCTGCACCTGCGCGATCACGACACGTAGCTGCAGCCATCTGGAACCAACCCGACTCTTCTCTCGCTCACCAGGAAAATGGTGATCGCCTTTCGATTACTTTTCCCAGTTCGTAGAAGTCGCGTTCTCTTGTAAATAAAATTATTCGAATCGAAATACGTTCGATAAACTCATGGAAATATATTTCCTTGGTGTGCTCTGTCGTGAACGGTAGGAGTGAGCGAATGTTTCTGAAATGTTAACAATATTCGACGGTCGCGTTATATGGATAAGAAAATGTGTAATACTTTATGTGATATTTTGTAACTGCCAAAGTAAAACACGTTCTTTTAAACTGTTCTAAATATGCTGAGCCACGTTCTAAATTCCAAATTCACTTTTGGTCATGGGTGACTGTTCATTGCAGCACATATTTCTTATATTAAACAATTGATAGAGTCGTACACGTGGAATTGAATTCAATTAAATGTTTTATTATTATTCGATATTAGATGAGAAATAGGAGGATTAACGTTTGGGGTCGTTACAAATAACGACGATAACATTTAAAAAAAAATTCGTATGGGGTCAAATGTCACTCATAACTATCTTCGAGGATTAAGGTAACTCTTTATGAAAATCTCAGTGACTGCAAACAAATTTCAGGAGTTTTCTCCTTTTCGGTAAACACAATGTTCTATTCTAATATGTAATCGGTTTCTTCATTCTCAAAAACTGTCGCTAATAACTATATACCTGCAATTGATGCAACGATAAAATCTATTAGAAAATAATAAGAACAAAAATGGTAATATAACTATGAATGACGAAAATTATGGAATTTATGAGTAACATACGCTTAAATTGAGGTGGCTAACATTGGACGCTTCCATATTTTATCAAGTTATCGTGTAGGTTCTCAATTCCTCTAACCAGGTAGACGATATTTATCTTCATACTGTTTTAATATCGTCAGCGCATTTTCTTATAAACGCAAGATTCTTCTCGTCTCTACTTCTATCTTGGCACAACATGCTAGATAGAACATCAAGATAAAGTTTCTCCTCGAAATTACGGCGTTACCCTGAACTTTTTCCGGTATCGTGTATACCAATAGTGCGCGAAAAAAGTTGCTTCTAAAAGAATTATCAAACTTGCTTAAGTGCTACTAAAAAATGAAACGTGAGTTTGGTATCTCAGACGTCTGAGATGCATTGGAAACTCTTAGGTATTCGTATTCCATTTCTCACACTTATTAATACTTAACTCGACTGCGTCCTTTGGGTCATTTTCGACCGAATCGTATTCTCCTACCGTTAAAAGAATTCTTAAATTCTGAGATATGAAAAGATAATTATCGATATGCTTGATTTCTCGATTTCGTGCAAAATTTTAAAGAAAGAAACAGAATAAACTGATGGTTATAAATTTTCATAGCTGCTACCCTCTAATCTTATCTAGTGTAAAAAGTGAGACTGCATACTTTTAAGAGAACTAACATGGACTATATTTTTCATACATGTGAAACGCTTATTATTTTTCTTCTTAAAAGTTCACTTATTATTTCTATATTTTAAATTTTTAATAAAATAATGAATTGTATCAAAATATATAACACGACTGAATGTACGAAAGCTGTGGTCGAATGAAAAATATTTTTCAAACGAACTTTTTGTTGCGATTTTTTAAAAATATTGTGAAATATCTTCGAGCGACTTGGTACGTTGGAGAATAAATTGGGACGGTGACAATCGCGTGTTTCCAGTGGTGCCAACGACACCGCGTGTACGCGATAGAAAAATATGCTTGTGCATTATTTAGGGTCGCGACGTACGGTGTCTCCGGAGATTCGAAGGCGAGGCGGTACCGACGTCACAGCTTTCCATCTATCCATCTGCATATGCTTTGAAACGCGGAATGCACGAAGAAGGTGCTTCTCTATGTGGATCTGATCTATACTCCGTCTAGCTTGAAAAACGACCAAACAGAAAGATCAAGGCGCAAAGGGAAACGCGTAGCCCTTCGTTCTTTTTTCAGTTCTTAAAAAATACACACAAACACCCTTTGGACCAAGTGATACACCTTTCTTTCGAATAAAATGTTATTTTCGTGCTTAGTCTAGACTACAAGACTTCTTATATCAAGAAATTCTATTTCTGTATTAAATACCAACTATTTCTATTTTGTCGGAATCATATCATGTGTTAAAACAGTAAAAGATTGTACCGTAGATATAATATTTCCTTATATTTATATGATATCAACAGTGGCGGGTATTAATCGTTTAGAGTCTTCATGGTTTGTAAAGTTATCATTATAGAATACAGAGTTACATGTTGTAATTCAATAATACAATACATGTAAGAATTTCAAAGTAGTATCTCGAGAGATTTATTCTATGGCTATTCCTGCTTAATTTGCATTAATACGAAGCATAAGCCTCATTTATCTTCTTATTCTTACTTCACGTTACATTTGAACGTAACGGAGAAATCATTTCTTGACGACTGTTTTATATTGTGAGACAACACATATCGTCATAGATAAAAAATATCAAAATCTTCGATTTGAAGTAAGATCAAACCTATACTACTTAAAGTGCTACTACTATATATTAAGATTATCGTTATAGATTTCACGTATCTATTATGATAAAGTCCAAAGTGTTTTAGAATATAACCCATTTCATAATGACTTCCAAAGTTCAAATTGATATATTAGATTGCATTGCTTCTTCGTGAAATAACGGAACACCGCAAGGAATGATATCTAGGACTAATAGGATTGCGCGGCCAATCAAAGTCTGCCGGAAGTGAGAAGGCTGAGCGGTTAACCCCGCGTAATGGAGGTCAGCCCCTTCGGGGCTAGAACTCGGACTTTGGAAATTGGTCTACCCTCTTCGACGGTACCAAACCAACTTACGATCATCTTGGTCTGGATTGTCATTTCAGTTTCGGTCAGCAACAATTAAAACACCTAACAAGCTAAGATATATCGTGATTGTGTATAACTAACATTAACTACTTGTCTAACCTACACCGTCGTTCACCAAGTATTTGCACGATCCACTATTTTTCATTTCATACAAAGATTTAAAACAGAGAAACTGCTTTTCTTCTTACGATGATGATGCACGTGCAAAAAATGTGTAACGTCTTTTAATAAAGTATTTGTTTTATATTCATGTATTGGAATTACAGGGATCAACGTGAATTGGTATAATTGTTAATCCATTATTTAAGTTATTGTCGTGTTGCATATAGTTTTTACAAATTCTCTCCGAGTTTCTTTGAATTTTATTCTTGCGCGAATACAAAGTTCCAATTGATTAATGGTTCCGCTGATAACCTGAATTAATCATCGTGTTTTATAAGTAAATGTCCCGACACTTATGAACAAGATGTAAGTACACGTATATTAAATATATCAATAAGTAACTTCGCAGAAGAAAGAGGGAAAGTATAATAACATTAAAACACACATGTATACGAACGATCTTGCGACCAATGGATGTCTAGACATCATGATAAACTTTATTTGACCGGTATTCGATAAGCGGTAAATTTACAAAGTAGTAAAGAAACACAACTAACGGCAAACTGGGATATCGCTATAATTCTATCAACCATCGTTTCTTTCTTTAGAATTATACGAAATATAGCACACTTTGCATATATAGCATATGAAATAAGGTACGTCAAACTCTTTTCCGGTGTTATAGGTTTATGCATTTATATTCGTTTCAAGAAAGGAACTTAATGTAAAACGGAATATCATAAAATTGCTAGGGAAGGTGAAGAGGTCGCGCGATTTCGTTTGCGGGGCGTGCTAAAAGGTTTTAATGATTTACGGAAAGTGTGATCAAACGAATACGATCTCGAGCGTAGAGAAGCATCGAGAGCAGGCGATCCCGCGGGACAGTGAATTTCGGAGGAAAACCGAAAGGTACGGTAGGTCGAGTTACCACTATACCAGTCGACTACGGCAATGTTACTGTAGTATGGTCTAACCGACCTTTTCACTTCCTTTCCCTCCACGGACGCAGTCACTGCCGCCAACTCTATTTATCAAATGTACGTTTAATTTTTTCGCGGGCACAATCATACATCATCCTCGAGGCGTGATCCGGTTAGGGCTGCGGAGGGTCGAGCTCGCTTCCGTAGACGTGGCAGGATTACCAACCGAGAAATTCACCGGAAAATGGAACCCCACCTTCTTTCGCTTCTTTCGCGAATAACTATGATCCGGGCTGTAGAGCGAAATTGCAACCGATAGATTGACCGAACCAACGAAAACGTATACTTACTATTTCTCTACAACGTCTTGTTTATGTCTTGTGGTATATCTACACTTTTAAAGGAAACGAGAACAGTCGCTCGAAATACCAGTGAAATATATGGGGAGCTTGACGACAGGATCTACACGTCACGCCCCTTGAAAGAAACTTTCAGGAAAGTCTTTTCTATCTGAGCTGACGTCTCACGTCATGATATCGATGTGCTTCGGCTAGGGTCGATTTCCTAACATACGAAGAATACGTATCGAGGAATAGCGTGGTTATCGTTTACGTGAACTGACGTGCACTGACTCTAAAAAGAATTACTCGTACAAAATTGAAATAGAAATTATAATTTGCAATTGAGGCGTCGAAATGGCATAAGATTTAGATGTCAAAAGAATAAGGATAATTTATTTTAACTTTTAGAGCTGCCGCGAGATACAGCTGTGATCGTAAGTAAAAAGACAAAAGTACGTATAAATAAATAAATTTAGTTCATTCGATACATTTTTACCTTCCTCCTTTTCTCTGCAAAGCTGGTAAACGTTGAAAGTCCATAGTGTTCAAGTGATAAATAATGTATTATTTTTGCCGTTTTCAGTTTATAATCTCAAAGAAGCCTAAAGTATCGTTCAAACTAGTCACCTTACTTTTGATTTAAGCGGCGCGAGGTCAAATAACTTGTCCAATTTTAACGAAACATAAAAAATCATTTCTCAATATGTTTCTGCAATCGTATTACTTTCGTAGTAATGTCAATTTGTAATTACTATTTTTCCGACATATTTTCAATAAAATTTTCGTTGTCTTGTCCATGGTCATGGAGAGTTGTCCGGTGTAGCAGAAAATTCATCGGCAGTTTTACCTATATAAGAACAGGGACGAAAGAAGATCCTCAAAGATCTGAATTCTTCGACACAGTTGTGGCATCTTCTATACACGAGATCGTATGAAAAGCGAAAAGGAAGGTTGCGGCTGGCAGAAGCCACGGTGGCTGCGGCTCAGCCCCGAGAAATTATGGCTCTTGTCACGGCTGTTCATTTGTAGATGGAGTTTTTGCTCCCTGAGGAGGCTGCCCCAATCACGAGCCGCGGAAATTGCACCCCCCATCCCCTTCCCTTACTACTTCGCCTTCCCATCCTCCCGCTAAGCCCGGAGAACTACCCCTTCTCTTCCCTCCTTCTTCTACCTTCCAGCTTCGAAACCACCCCGTCCTCCTCTACCTTTTACCCTTCGACTCACCCTACCTTTTTCGCCGACGCCTTACGTCCCTGATACCGCTGCGGTCCTATTGACGCCCCGCGCACTCGTCTCGAGATGATTTATCGAAAATTGGAAACCTGACGATTGTCGATCGTCACCCATCCTCTCACGGTGTAGACAATCGCACGAATTTCGTTCTAAACCTAAAAACGAACACTTTTGTCTGTCAGCGTTGTAAGAAACACCTTTCACATCTGCTTGGAACGGAATTACATGTGTTTTCTGCAATTATATTGTTTCTTCGCTAGTGTCTGTCGAGTGGTGTTTATTTTTGCGAAATGTATTGTATCTGTAATAGAAATTTTGATTTCGTAATCCTACTATGTTCATTGAGCCACTTTCCATTGGATCGTGTGTTCTATTGTTAGAAAATCTTTTAATCTAATTTAATCTTTGAATGTTATTTATGCTATTAATGTTCCTCCGCGATTGAAAGTAAATCGAGATTGAAACATAAAATATTAATGGATTAGCAATTAAAACATTCACGTACTACAAATATACGTATACAGATATAGTACTATAAATTTCAAATTTTAAATATTACTATACCTAACATGAATATTAATATTTATTCGCTATAGAAAGTTGAAAGCGTATTTACTTTTTTTTTCTTCTGCAAGGTAGAGACAATTATCTTCTAAACCGTTTATTTTTCATTCTTTCGCGTTATTACACTGTTAAAGAGTTAATATTTTTGTTAGTGTATTATATACATTATGAAAATGTACGATTTGCTTAATGTTCTCAATCGGCGTAAAAATTTGGTTCGAAATAAACGGCGTCAAAACTTTCCCGGTGTGTAACGCTTGGAGGGGAACGAAACAGCGTTGAATTGTTGTGAAAGCGGCAAACAGCAATCACAGCATTCGAGGCTTTTAACGCGGTATGAGATAAACGCAGAATGATTTAACTAGCGTCGTGCGAATTTTGATCGTACGTGCTTGAAAATTTACAGAGATTATGTACAAAATACTTTCTATAATCGATATTTCACACACACGCACAACTTGCATAAATATTCGGGATCTATCGATGAACTTTTTAAATAATAGAACAACTCTATAATGTGTGATGCTTACAGGTGCCAATTTCGCAATTGCACACATATTAATTGTTGTTCTATCCTCTAATAAAGAATAGAAATAATCCAATGTCTTTCTATTTATAATTTTATAACAAAATTTTATTCCATCAAATAACAAACAAGTATCCACGTACTCTTGATCGTTAGTATATCTAGAAGACACCATTCTTCTTCAATTAAAATTCTCACCTTAATTCCATATTAAAATTCTCCCTTCTCAGTTCCAACTAATTTTGACGAAGTTACTCGTCAAACTAAAGAAGAAGATTCATTTTAATCGACTGGAATCGATTTCCCATGCGATAACGTCGTATGGTAATTCGTGCAATTTTCTTCAGTCTCCTCGCCGCCGCAAGTAAAGTAACATTCTCGTAATTAAAGTTGCGGTTATACCAAGAGAGATGTAGAGGGAGGAGTACGGGCAAACGCGAGAAGAACTCTGTCGGAAGGAAGAACCGGAGTAGGATCCATCACGATGCAGTAACGAAGGCATCAGCTGATGACACATTTTAATATCTTAAAACAAGCAGCTGGGAAGCCGGTGAATTTCTGTTCTCGTCGGCCTCTTGCTCGTCTCTCTCTCTCTCTGTCAACGGCGAAGCAACAAAAGAGCGCGTCATGCATTATCCTTCTGGTTTTCCAGCTTTTTGTCGATGTCGATGTAGGTGGTGGTAGGGAAAGAAAAGACAGCAAGGCCCTGGATGTAGCCTGTAGCTGAAGAAGGGCTGTACAGACTGCGGAGGAGGCGACAAGCGAAGTCCCCAGGTGCCGGCAGAGAGCGATGATTAAGCTCGCATTTTAATCAAAGACCCGGAGTGAAAAGTCTTGTAGTATGGAGATGATAGGATTTCCCGCTTGATAAATCAAATCGGTATTTCGCGCGGTTCGCTACTAATCAATTTTTTATCCTCTGCTGATCCTCCATCGCGAGGCCCTTTTCATTGATTTCATATCCGATCCCATCACTCCTGATGTATTATTATTATTATTTACCTCGCGTGTCTGCCTAATGTCTGCTGCTTCTTGTTTCTCATCTTACCTTTGGGAACATCTGCTCATCTCCTTTACCAAATCACTGTATTGGTTGACTTACGAGAAAAATATTAACGAATTGGCTACTAATTCTGAATGTAAATATATCCTCCACGTTACATGTGAAGACAATATGAAAAATATATGGTAAGTTCAGTTTTGTTGATTTCCTGACTTTTTAGTTATGAGCGGCAGTGTATGTGACCGTGTGCGAGTTTAGTGCGATCAGCGCTTAATCGGATTGAAATCGGTTGAAAGTGGTTCTGAAAAGATGCTCCCAGTTTCATTGCATATATTGGTTCTTTTTACTATATTCCAGATTTTATTTCACTATTTTCTGTTGCCGTTTTTCCATGATTGATAAGCTGTAGAAAGATGTAGCGAGGTACGATTCGTATACTTGCACATGTTTTTCGTTTTACTAATATCATAATCGGCAAGTTTTGGTAGCAGAACGTTTTCAATTTTGATCCCATAAATGATACTGGTTCGAAGCGGTTGGTTAATGCGATTTTGTTATCGACCTATTCCATAAAGCAAAGTTGGCCGGAGGCAAATGAACTTCTGTATTCCCGATGTCCGCGAAATCCCATAGAAGGCCGTACCCGGTCGGGTTTGGGCACAAATTTTATGAACTAAATTATTATAACGGGCGAAATGCGAGCAAGCGCATGCTTTACGAGTCCCAGCATTCTCGTACAGCTCCCTTAGCTCGTCCGCTGTTCCGTGTATCCTGTATCCTTCTCCTGTATACGATAGGAGCACAAGACACGTCGCCATCATCCATACATTATGTACGGACTAATGCTGTTTTTATTCAACGGCCTCCACACCATATACACCGACTGGCCCCATCCGCGAGACGCTAAACCCCCGGGCATCGTTCTTTACGGCGATATAATTTAATTTTTCAGATTTAAGGACCGCCTATTCTCCCTCGTCTACGTCTTCGCTGCACGATCCCTCGGGCGACGAATTTTGCTCCGAAGGAAGCACCGAGTACCAAACTTTATGGATTTTGGATTGTCCGTTGATGCAAGCTGAAGAAGAATCTCCCGCGCCATTCGAACTTTCCTTTCATCGTGATTCTTTCCTGCGTGTAATAGTAACTTGGGAAAGAAATGAGAACGTATGTCAGAAGTAGTCGATGGTGTTTCGTTAGTTGACATGGCTTCTGGTACATGGAATATATACATTTAACTTTCTGTTTCGACGTAAGCCTCGTTTATTTCACAAGACAATGGCGAATGAATATTCTCGGTACATGAAGCGTCATATTCATCGACTCAAATCGAATACAATAATTCATTATATCTTACTATAGCACGATATAAATACAAATTAATATCGATAACGATAGAAAATATTTACGTTAGCCAGATAATTTCTGATCCTAAACGTTCAAAAAATATAAAATCTTATGTCTGCCTTGATTAGTAGTATGATGCAGTGCATGGCAGTAGCAGTCGTTGACTGAAATCATTTAGAGGTGTGACGTAATCGTATACCAAATTTATTAAATTGTTTTAAGATATAAAATAATGGTATTTTTGTTTCTCGGTCTTCTCGTTTCTCTCTTTCAAACTTAGCATTGATTTCGTAAAGCAGACTCGTGTATGCTAAAATCTTAAAAATACCACCGTGATGCACCGCTGAGAGTTTAGCGGTGTTACTTTTAGCATCGGGCGACGCGATTGCCGCGTCAAAGAGATCGAAATTGAAAATTTGAATGACAACCATGCACTCTCGCCCGGACGTGCGCCGGGGACGTACGCGGAGGTGAGTAGGTGAGACCCAGTGAGAGTACCTTGAAATGCGAATGAAAGAAAAGGATGGAAAGGATGGAGAGGGATGCTACATTCTCAAAGGGGACATACCGTGGATGATATTTTATTCTTGGCCCTCTATCCCCTCCTTCCTCCATGACATCTTCCAGGTCTTCTCAGTCCCGTTGATGCCGTTCTCGCCGTACCACCGTAAGTAGCGCTGGCAAACGGGGCTCGAGGCCTGGTCTGATGGATTTCACGACTCCATAGGGTCCCCTCAATCCACACTCACCCCTCACCCCTGACCTCCGCGTCGTTCCGACCTCGGTGCGTTTCTCCACACACGTTTTCACACGTACCCGCTCACGTGTGCCCGCGTAAGTATCACGCATTTTTGCCTCTACATCGAGTTCGACACACCGACCGCCACCAAATTCTCGCCTTTCTCACTTCATAAAATGAATTCGAACTGGCATCCATGCTCGCTCTATCGTAAAATCAAGGAATCAATTACTGTGCTATGAAAATGTAAATTCGTTTTAATTGTGATTTTTTTGTTACGCGCAGATCGCGATCTATGTGGGATAGAAATTAATTTTATTTTCCTATTTTTCTAATAATTGTAGTAATTATGATAATCTATATTAATTCTGGAAATGAGATAAAGTGATCGCGAAAGTTGCCACAATTTTAGATTTAGGATAATGTACGCTGTACAGAATTAAATACTGAAAGTGGGTTAATTTATTCTGTGGATATCAGTAAAATTATCGTTGTTGCTTTGATATCTGAATTAAGTACCTTTTTTGGTGACAATAAGTATCGTAATGTACGAGTAATATGCTGTTAGTAACGTATAAGCTGCCCAAAAAACACACTGGTTTGTCCTATAAAATATAAAGCAAAGAGGAGTTATGATATTACACACATTATTGGTAAGCAATTTTTCATAGAATTTAAAATTATTTATGCGTCTCCTTCCAAAAAATTCATAGAAATAAATCTTTTGTTTTTGGGAAGTCGAATGCTAATCGCGCACTTAAGTAATAGATCGAAAAAAGTACGCAGAATGAAGTTGATCAATTTTTCTTATCTCAATTGCGAAACGGACTAAACCATTACTAAAACATCGCCGTAACATGGTCAATAAGGCCGTGATACTATTACGTACATGCACGATGTTTATTTCTGGATGTTACGACTGCGATCGAGGAAACGAGGACACCGTCACGCGTTGTCAAACGTACCCTTACGGGAGAGTCGTGGAGAAACGCAATGGGAAATTC
Source organism: Bombus huntii (assembly GCF_024542735.1). Taxonomy (NCBI): domain Eukaryota; kingdom Metazoa; phylum Arthropoda; class Insecta; order Hymenoptera; family Apidae; genus Bombus; species Bombus huntii. Next base: position 8,912,022 of record NC_066246.1, read on the forward strand.
AGGGGAGGCGTAAAAGCTTCCATGGTGTCAAATCCATTGGTCGTATCCCGTGGAATTTTCAATTATTACGTAAATAAAACATCTCTCAACGAATACGATAGGAACGAAAAACGGGACGACAGGATATGACGTAAACCCGCCCACACTAGTCTTACTTCCTCTAACTGAATTGTGCATGTCTCAACGATGCTCTTACACGATGTCGTTTCAAGGAGAAAAAATGACTATGCAGCTCGTAAAATTATCTAGCCGAAGAATTAATTGAATCCTACGTTACAATATCGATACTAATCAGTGTTAATAGAATACAACTATATCACTTGGATAATTTTTGATTTTAATTATTCGACAAATTTAAAGTCTTAGACCTTAGACAAATTAAAGTAATAATACGAATTATCGACAAATAATTACCGGTACTTTCCTCCAAATCATATACGAGGTTGAATTAATAATTAGGGCTACACTTATGGGACTGGAGCAAGGACATAGCTCTTGAGACAACAGTGTGAAATGCACATATGTTGTTATATATATACTTAAGTTCTTTAAGTTTCAATTTAATATCTCGTTTAATTTGTTCTGGAAAAGTTAATACGGTTACTTCATTATCAGAGTTCACCAAGAAAGAACAACAAGATATAGTTCAATTTCCGTGGTCTACAGATATATCAAAAACTGTAGCCAAACATTCAGAAGGTATACTGTTCAACTTGCAAATTGAAGAAGAATAGAACAGTTACAAATAAGTTATGAGTATATTATGAATTTTTACGTTTCTATGGGCTATCGCGGCATTGGGACATGTCATAGAAGTTACAACCTTATTTCTAGGTATTCTTCCATTCTCGGTGTAACCGGTCAGGCGAAAACGGACGACGTTGAAGTTTTTAATATTCCCCGTAAACAGGCAGCATCTACCTCTGGGACGAACTTTGAATTAGCAGAGACATATTCATACGAGGAGTTTGCATCGAGGGTCGTTCCTCGGAGGGCACTCCGTCATCTCACTGCTTCTCGCTCACCTCGAGCCTTCCCCGTACTGTCCCATGGACGTCCTTAGGGAGAAGCTGCTCATTAATTAAGTCTTTTTACAGACTGACCCGCACAAGTGGCAACGAAAGCTTAAAAAGCCACCGAACCTCTATCACCTACGCCAGACTTTCTCATCTTCGCTTGTTCACCGATACTCGACCATATTATGTCACTCGTATCTTCATTTTATTCTTCGTGGATCTTTTTCTTCGTTACTAGCCTCCAGGCGTTCTTCATTTACAAGTAAGCCTTGGGAGTTTAGAAGAAGTTGCCCGAGGAGAACTTTTTCCAAACATTTATTATTAAAGTTGAAGGCGTTGGTCTAAATTATATTTCTCACGCGATCAAAAAATAGAAATCTGTAAACGTAGATTCTATAGAAATTAAAATTTTTAATAAACCAAAGTAAGTAATATGTTTTGCAATAATTGAAACACAATTAAATTGATTGGATATTAAAAACACAATATAGAGTCGTGTCGTGTGTAAAAAAATATATAGTTCGTTACTTAAAGAAGCGTTAATGAAAGTTCGAAAAAATATTCTCAAGGGAAAAAATTATGAATCACAATGTTTGTCGTTCGCAACCAATTAATTCTGTTCTAATACAATTTTCTGCGTCAGTAAAAGTAATTCAAATATTGAGGAATCCAAGATAAATGTCCAAGTTCAAGATAATGTACATTTAATCTTAACATAAATAGTATCAAATAGTAGACCAAATAGCAAAGAATCCTTGACAGATCTGTTAACAAAAAACTTATATCCAAAAATAAATTAACATGTATGTTACATAACTGATTAACGAAATGGTGTTCCAAACACTAAAAAAAAAAAAAGAAAAAAATAATTATCGAATAAAAGTAGAATGTAAAGACTGTGATTTCCACGATTTGATTACGCAAGGTATATTTGTCGTGGCATGGTTTGTGGAACGTTTGAAACTTTGAAGAGGCCTGTACGACCGGGCCGGGTCGCAGAATGGTCGCAAGCGAGTTTCCTCGGCATGTTAGCGGCAAATTGTTAAGGGATAGGGAATACTACGTACGTGAACATGACATCTGAGCCATGCCGGAACTGTGGGAACCTACATATTGCTCTCGCTCACGTATGCAAGTAAGTTTCAGACCACCAGTCCAAGGTAGCTCAAAGGTGTGAAATGAAACAACAGCAAGTGATTGTGGATACAATACAGTACGGAACGTGGACTATCTTCACCGTCTTATCTAGAATTGTAGGAAAGTTCATTAAAATAATATCAAATTAATAAAATTAAATAAAATCGGTAACAGTCGACTATGGATATTTGATATAAACTACAATAGTTTGGAAATTACACTCTTTCTGTCATTGTAAGAAAAATATTTATAAAATATGTACATCTTTTTGAAAATAATACCTATCTCTGGTATATTTACTAGAATAAAGTATTTTATGATCTGTTAGTAATTAACGGGAGCAAATAGTAATAAAACATTCTTGTTTGAATTAATTTTATTTTTATTACATGAGAGAGAGAGATAGGAAATGTTTTTAAATAATTTATATCCATTATATATTTCACCAAAGATGAACGTTTTACAACACGTTACCAATCAATGAAACGAAATGAAAATATTTTCGTTTCAATTTTCTTCATTTTTAATATACGGAGATCGTGTAGGAGTTATTTAATCGCGTGAATTCGAACAATCTTTTCGTTGTTATTGTTATAAAATATAACATAGCGAGTGTCTATTTTTAATTAAAATCGGAATGCGTTATTGCAGAGCTTGTTTTCCAACGAGTCCAGACTTGTGGCAATTGGCAAAGAGGAATCGAGGAGGGGAACGTTTTCGACCGCGAGATAGCCTTCACCCTCTCTCACTATCGCCACGGCCCAAACGAAACAAACAATATGTTAGCAACCCCCGACGATATTTCGAATTTGAATTTAAATAACTTGGCAGGATCGGCTCTGGGACTCTGGGACCACGCACGAGTATTCCTTCTCTCGTTTCTCGTTTTCCCTCTCTCACGGTCTCTCTCGTTCTTCAACGTTTCGCCTCTTTTTCTCGTTTCCTCGATCTCGCTTCCGTACGTGCCACGATATTTGACTCCGACACACGACGCCGTACGGGTAAATCCTGACTTATAAAGTCGTTAGTCCTTGCAATCTCGACCACCGCGGATGAGAGACTCCAGACGAGGGTAGCGTATACTTGTGACAGTGACCGTCTGTTAATTCTTAATTGATCTAATATTTATAATATCGTCCAGTTTTCGAAGACCTAGCCAGATTTCCCTTGGTGACCGGAGTCACGGGTACAGCCGACTATATTGAAAAATATCGAGTCGTTGAAATGTTTGCACGTCCTTTGCCATTTTTTTTTTTGTCTTTTTCCTTTTTGCCTTTTTCTCTTTTCTACGCTCTTTCTCTATGGAATTTTTCTGCCCTCGGATCCAGCCAGAGTTTGATTAAAGTTTACCCTTCGCGGGTCGGCAAACATGTCGTCTAATGCAGTTTCGCTTCACACCGATGCAATAGCTTCTTCACGGTTCCACGAGTTTAAGAAATGAGTTTAATAGCGATTCTTTGCTGTACCGCTTTAAAAGTTTTTGTCATATTTTGCGAGTCTCTGATATTACTAACCTCTTCAATTGTTTCACATTAAAACGAAATTTAAATCTAACCCTTGTTAGCGGTCAAATGACATGAAAATCAGAGAGTCAACAAAAATGGATTTATCACGCCTTTCCCTATGATCTTCGATCGATGAAAATGAGAATTTGATTGTATTCCAAAATATATGTGATTCTACAAGACAGTACCATTGTTTCCAACGAGATTTCTACAAACTTCCAAAACTTTAAAATGTAATTGTCATAGCGCTAATGAAACTTCAAAATGTTGCGTATAACACACATAATATACTTATAGAAAATTTCTACAAATACGAACGATCTACTTAAAGAATTAATTAACAACATCTTTCAATAGCCACCATACGTTAATCATGGAATTTTAGTTTCTAGCCGTCTACAGTTTCATCGGAGGAATCTTAGGAAAACGCTACGGTTCAGTGCAATCTGCTACGGGACGCCAAGATTTTCCGGTTGATGCATAACGGTGGAAGGTTCGTGTATTATTCCCGCAACGAGATGGATCCGTCTTTGGGCAAATGGCGCGTGGTAAGGACCAGTCGAGCAGGCTGTCGCCTCGTTGAGCACCGAGTGACAACGTTAATATTTGAGAATCCGCTTATCGCGTGCTTAATATGCAGGGGTTAATATGAAGGCGCCCCCCAGGAGTCGTAAGGTGGTAGCACACGTATGTTGGCTACGTCCACCCTTTACCCGCGAGTAACCCAGGGCTAACACTCACTGCATATTTCATATTTATATTAACCTGATTAAGACGTGTCGTCCCGTGGCTTAATGTAGATATGTGGAGTTTGTTTCTGAACTGGCATTCATTTTAATGGAATTTGTAATTAAATGAACTATGCCGCGCCTCTTTCTGTCTTACTTGCGTGTCGGAATGTGCCCCCTTCCCCTTCATTGTTACGACACTTTCAATATCAGACATGATTTTCTTCTTTCGTCTTAAAACATCTCGAATGACATGTTTATGGTAAAGTAGGTCAATCTTTTTGGTCACGTAGGCCAATCGAGATTACGATATATATTGTTATGGAACTGCTTTCCTTCCTCCTGCATTATTCCTTTTTCCAAGATTTCAGTTTTTATGCGATATTCAATTTTATGCACTACTCGATACAAGATGTGGATGGGATATCTGTTTTGGAATACACATTTATATACAATTCGGAGTTCTGGATACCACTGACTATCTTCTTTTTTATCGATAACCCGGTTATCAGTAAAAACCGGCTAGACTGTCTTCTTAACGATTGTGTAAACGGTACTTTTACGGTACCTTAAAAGTGTAAAGATGGATCTTTCGTGTTCGATGTGTTTTTCAGCGGATAATAATCCTCAACAAAGTCTGACAAAATTCATGTAACGTCTTCAAACATTTTATAGTGAACAGTATATACTAAAACAGGTGAAGCGTAGTTTTATGTTCAAACTAATTCCTGCCACATTATAGCTATCAAACAATGTGTTATTACTACACCGATTATTATTTTATACGTATATTATTATTATACGTAATATTACTTACTATTATTACCATTATTATTAAACGTATGTATACGTAATATTATTATTTTATACGTAATCTATAAAAGACTTCAGATAATTTCTCTATATTATTCTTCACGAGGAAGATTCAAGAAGAAATTCGCACAATTTGATGTATGGAAGATGTTCTGGTAATTTCTCAAGGCTATTTAACAAGTATCAAAGTAATTTCTTTACGGCATTCTTCATGATGAAGGTTCAAGAATAAATCGGTGCTAGCCGACACCGTCAATGAAAAATATTCTGGCAGTTTCTTGAGTGACGATATTTAACGAGTGTTACTGATAATGAATTCCGTTTGGTACGTGTATACTGAGCGGTTCATGAATATTGCAAGCTAGAGTGCGCAGTATTATTCGGTTACGAGGCGTGATTAGCGTCTCCGTCAACTCACATCAAACTTTCCCGATTAATCAACCTGGCCTGGCCCTACAGTGCCGTGCGCGCCTTCCATCCTTCTCTGCCTTCCTTCTCGGTTTCCGATCCTCGCTTCGTCTTTCTCCTTCTAGTTTGTAGCCTTCCCTTCCGCGGCGGTGACGATGCGACCGTAATGTAAACTAATTAAACTGGAGGCCAAGCACTAATGTGTCCATTATGTCGTCGTGCCCTCGGCCAAGCTTCGTACCGGACCCTCAGTCCCTCCCCTCGTCTTTATTCCTTCGCTATCTCTCGCGGTTCGTTCACTCTCTGACCCTGATCCGACCACAACCTGCTGGGAACGTTAAATATCACGCCCAACACCGTCTTAACCTCTGACCCTCTGCTCGATCAACGTTAAAAGCTGCCTTGCGGTGCAAGATTTTCGCCAAGAAGTTGCTTTCTACGCCTTAAAAATTGTCTCGCACCGACGTGTAGTTATTATCAGAAAGACAGTGTTTTAAAATGCATATTATGTCATTAGGTAGTGTGAACGTAAGTAACGTCATGTATTATCTGGTAGTATAATATGACGAATTGTTAGAAATAGACTAAAAAAGTTTATGCACATATAATATAAATATTTTTTTACAAATTATTTTAATCGAATATTTTTTTTACTTACTAAGAATGTATACTCAAAAGAATACTATACAGCATATAGTATAGATTACGTACATACACTAAATATTTTAATATGTAGGGTAAAGCCTATTTGTGTCAGAGGAGTAGTTTAGGTCAAGCTATAAACAACGTCTCTTGTAATTCGTCAAATTCGATTATGAACAATTTTTTACTTATATAAACATTTATCGTCAACGTTTAAAAGATAAAAAATTTTGAAAATGTTGACAATAAAATGTTTTGTGTTATGTGAAATATAAATGTACAATAGTACGTTCGAGAATATAGGGATAGAATTTTTGGTTAATATTGTTTGAACACTGACCAATTACAGCAACGAGAACTTATCAACCTAGTTATACTGTTTGAAGAATGAAATTACTTAACTCGCTTACTCTGTGAAGGACGGAAGTTTCCACCATCTTTCCAAGATCAAGTAGCCTGAAGTTTGTACATGTATATTTTCAACTAATGCGATAAGTAAAAGTTAGGGACTTTTCCCTCGAAAGTGATAAATGAATAGTTAACATTGTCACACTTTTGGAAAAATAAGTGGTATTTGATAAATGTACAGATGTATAATCGTGTAAATAGTAATATCCAGCATCAAATCTTGCTTTCCAAAAACGATCAAATCTTTTTGGGATAAGCAGTGCAAATATTGTTTGCATGGATTATAATTCTTTTATGAAACTCATATAATATTTTAATAAAACTGTCCAAAAAAAAACAAAGAATAATAATTATACATGTACTTTGCTCCGTTTTTCTTGAAACACATTTTACTTGGTATATAAGTCAACAAATTTCTGAACATTTGCGATGTATTGAGTTCCGTCGACCCCTAGTATCGACGAAGGGAACAAAGGGCTTCGTCAAAATAATTAAGTACATCGTGCGTAATTCTTTCTTCTCCCTGAAAAAATATCCATCAACCCTTAGCAACGTACCCTCAAGTATCAGCAAGGGGGCGCGACTATCAATTATTAACACCTCCATCTGTTAGTACATCTTGCCAGAGAGCTCCACTTCTGTAGTGCTACGTAGTCAGCCACCACATCATATTACATACTGGCAATGGACTTCGTAGGAAATGCATCCCTCTATGTCATATCGTAAAATAAGATTAAAAATAACAATTCGGATAAAATCATAATCGATAACCAAATACGTACAAATAATTAAAGAGCTCGTAAGGAAAACGACTCTCGTCTATATTTATCTTTCTACAGCCTCTCTAATTTCTGTTCAATATATTTCAATTTTCTTAAACAAAATATCCATCATATTTTGTACCGATTAGGGTTGATACATAAGTTTATAAACTCGAAACGCAAATCTTTTGACGTCTTGCTGCTTTTGAAAAAATGCACGAGGTGAGACTGATATAAAAGATATTCGCGAATACATTGGCGTGTTCATTATCGCCGATGTTCTTGATTCGTCAAGTAAATTAGCCTCGGTGGAGCAATCCCTTTGTATCACCGTTTAGGAGTGTTTTATGCGATGGAGAATGCAGCACAGTGTTTTAATCAAGTGGCATAGCATATTGCGCCCTGAGCTAAATGCGACTCTACACCATCCGCTCCGCAGGGGTTCCTCTTACAAATTGCTACCTATCGCGCCCCCCGCAGTTATGTCAACGATACGTCATGACTCCCTGAATGCGTTATTGGTGAATTCGACATTAGACTGTATTGTGTCTCTTTACCTACGCATGTAAGTGTATACTACTACATATTTGTATAATAATATTTTTCATATTGCAAAAAAGAAGAAAGAAAATTAAAGACCTTCAACTGCTTTTGCGTGTACTAGTTGTTCTTAAGTAAAAAACTTGATTAAGGTGAAGCGATTGCTACATTCATTAAACGTAGACACAGGTAGGTAATTTAGATATACATCTACACTTAAAAATTTTACGACCGTGTAGTACGTTAGTAATATAGTATATGTATGTATATCCAGCATTTATAATTTAAGCCTTTACATATCTAGTCCATTCACCGCTCCAACACGAATGAATGTCAAGTAGTAACAAGCAATGAATTTTGCTACAAATTTTGTAAGAAGTGAGATAGTAACTGCAGCGAGACATTAATTTACAAAGTTAATACTTTATCCAGTTTTATCAATACTACGGAAAGAAAAGCGCTAAATCGATATATAGAACCGTAAAAATGACGGTCATTACATTTTTATGCGCCAACTGTCACTGCACAGCAGGTTGTGTTTATAGGCGTAAAACAATTTTCAGCATAGAAAATCACGCGTTATAGTTTTGTATTATAGCATAACGGAGTGCTATTCACCACGGTTCATGGGGCTAGCGTGCCATTCGTTACGGGGGTATTCATAAACCATCATAACTTTACTCGCGTGTGTTACGAGATGTCTCTTCCACCTCCATTTGAAACGCACTTAGCTTTCGTCGCAAATGAGTCATTACAACTTGTTCAACTTTACCAATGTTTAATTCTTATAACCATGAAGTTTCAGGATAAAATTTATATTTATTACAGTATCTTATCATTCACAATTAGGTGTGATAAGTTTTAGATATTTCAATTTAAAAAATTGTCAATTCTATAGAATAACTCACACATACACACACGCACAAACTTTTAGATATAAATATAAAAATTCTATTTTTGAAGTAGCTTCAATACCATGTGCAAAACTGGAGATCAAAAAGTTATCAGTATTTTGTGAATAATAAAATATCCATTTTATATTCTTCTACACTTTCTTCCTTTAACGTAGCGACTTATCTTTGTGACAAACTGACGTGAAAACTAGAAAAATCACTTACCTATACGGGTTTGAAACCAATCGTTTAGCAACACATTCCCACTTATCTATGAAACAACACGTTTTGAACAATCCACTGCGTTTTCGAACTTCTTTACACGAATTTAATTCGATCGGCCGATATGACGGGATCCCCACGACCCGAAACCTGCGTCGACCGCTATCCCGACTCTTGTACACGTCCTGAACGATAGTTTACCAGAGATACGGACTAGTCCTTCAGGGCTCGCAAACCCAATGGCTAGCCACGGCGCCCACGGGAGAAACCCCGGCAACTATCCTCGAACAGAGCAACCAAGGAACTTCCGAATCCCGCGAACTGCAACTACGGCAGTTAGCCACGTCGCTGTTTTTGATAAGGATATTAATAAAGTTTAATGCCTATATCACTGCGCCAGTAGCAGGAGTAAAATAGCTATTGTCACTAACGATCTATCCGTTCAATCTGCCCTTCGTTCCTTTTAGCGAATTATCAGCTTATTACCTTTCCCGTTTCGTATCATTTTTATATCACCCTTTGAGAAATTTTGTTATTTCTGTTGTCTTGGGATGTCTTTCATCGGATATATTTTTCACACTACATTTCAAGCATTATTTTAAGTCGATCGAATAAACCAAGACGATTGTTTTAATGATTTCAACGAAGAACGTGTACATCAGAAAAAAGTTCTGAATTATTAATCTAGGATAGTAGCTATTAAATAAAATCATCGCTCGATGAGAAAAGAAATATTCCTTATCGGGAATTTCGTATAATAGTAGTTACTATGAATGGCATGTGTATACATATATAGAAGAATTAAAAGATCGCCAGAAGGCTTCAAGCGTATCACCGATATTAAGCGAAGCGCAAGGAAAGAGGAAAAGCGAAGGGTGGAGAAGCCGTCTTCAGAAGTCTGGTCCAAGCCACTAGCGATCTGCTCGTTGGAGGACGAGGAGAAGCTTCTAGAGTGTGGTTTAGGGTAGATAGGGGCGAAAGTCAGTGCATAGCCCCTGTGGGGGCCACTAGCTGGCTTCGTGCCTTCGTCGTGACTTCAGGAACTCCTGTTGCCGACTCTGCTGAAAGCTGTACAACGTGAGCATCAGGGGTAAAGGGGAGAAGGGCCGGGGAACTGGTCACCTCGTCGCGACGACAGAACAATTCGTTGTCACCGCAGAACTGAGATTTGTTTTGTGGAACTTCGTAAGGATTGGGAAGTTTAATGGAACGACGTGTCCCTTCTGTGTTCCGCTGAAAACAATTTCAATTAAATCAGCAGTTTCGCAATTTTATATCTTTCTTGTTATTATATCGAAGGAAGAACAAGAGAAAGTAAGCTGGAAAATAACAGAGAGAAAATTAATAGATTCGTACATGTATTTCGAATATGACTCAGAATAATTCAGTTCTATATTAGGAGAGTAGAGAAACCGTCAAAAAATAAGATTGAAATGAGATAAATATTTTTTTATTATATTCCATGGTGATGGATGATCGTTTGAAAATAAAACGGAATGTATAATGGATAGTTAGCTTTTTAAAAAATAAATATGAAATGTTTTGTGATTAACTGCATTTACTAATACATTTACAGATCTTTATCAACATTGTAGAAGGAACGCAAAAGGATATATAAAACATTTCGAAACGCAAGTTTACTTACCAATGCAAGATTTGCATTTTGAACGAGGTAAATTCGCCTGGAGTGGAACGAAACAAAGACACCGCTGGGAACGCCAGACGAAGTGTGGGAATAACTGACTGAAGCTCGTAAAACGTCGCCGGGTACTTTAATTGGCAAAATATGCTAAAAGTCAAGATCATGATGAGATTTATTTGTTCACTCTTTCCCCAATCATGCCAACGTGCTTGGAAATTTATCAAAACCCAAGAGAGCATTACTAGAGGCACCAGCGTTATTTTATCGCTACAGGATACACGTACCTATGTATATGTGAGATTCATCGATCTACATGAATTTGAAAGGTTATTTAAACCAAAGATACAAGTACTCTACTTTGATAGTCAGAAGATTGATAATATCTATAATCAAATAAGTTAAATATATAAATACGTATGTCCATAAATAAAAAGAAGGAAATGAAATCTAAACGAAGATTTGTTTCAACCCTTAATCCAACTGTGTTCTTATAACTGTGTTAATTGTTGCTTTGTTTTACTAATTTGTTGTTAATAGTTGCTGTGTTTTCTTTTGTGAAAATTATCTTCGTCTACATTCAATATCTAACCATTTATCATCACGAAAAAGAAAATCAGACAACATGCAACCAAAGGGAGTTACAGATCCTTTGTACGATAATTTCAACTCTTTTATAAATACGACGAAGTTAAAGCTTGTCATTTCGAGAAATCTTAACCTTTTCGAAGACGCGAGAAAGGGTCATCCCAAGAAAGCAAGAGTGGAACAAAAAGCAGCGTGCAGCCGCTGATTCGTTCCGGTTGTAATCGTTTTGGCTGTTGATGCAGCGTGGAAGCCACTTTCGAAGCCACGAACATACGTTTTGTAAACTCACTTGCGTAGCCGTAAAGGTATTAGAAAGCATGATGTTCCATCATTGTCTGGACAACGCGACATTATTTGGCTGTTTAGGCCTCCAGGACCAGTATACCTTTACTAGATTTATGATCTCCGTTCTGATTCTCGCGAGACTCCTTCCGAAGGATCTTGCCTTTAGTCTTGACGTGCTGGCCGCCTAGTCGCAGACCGACGAAATTTGTTGGCTCGTAGAAAAAGCAGAAATGGGCGGATGCTGAGAGTGCGGGCGGGTTCCCAGGACGTTCAACGAAGGATAATCCTCCGAATAGAGGATCATCCAATTACGATGCAGGTGACCCGAGCATCATTTATATTCATTTCGCCCTCGTCCTATCTTTTTGTCGGTATTGGTTGACTTCTGCTTCCCAAATGTGGCTGTCTTTCTTCTTTTTAGTCTTCTTTTTGCCAAAATCTTTTATGCTAGCTGCTTCTTGCCAGAACCGAGGCGAGAGGGATTACCCGAACGAGTGTTAAACAACGACTTAGCTGGACTCCTGCAAGGGGCTTACCCAAGGATTATTCGGTCCACGTCATTTTAAAGTAATTAATGTAAACCTTGTTACCGTATCCATGCCGCCTCTAATCTTATTTATGAATGAAAGGCTGTAGACTAATGGTCTTATTGCCGCATATGGATTTCTGTTTGCATTTGTTTATTTATCAGGATGAAGTATTGTAGAGCTATTGCAAGGAAAAGTCAACGAATATTAATCTTCTGTGAACGTTGGTGCAGTTGATAAGAAAAGCTTAGTGACAGATTTGTATTTGCGCATATGCGTTAAAGCCTTAGGCAATTATATATTCGAAATTGTTTAAAAGTATAACTAAAGCGTTATTAAGCTTGTAATACGATGAATAAAAAGTTAAATGTAGAATAACATTTTTGAATACGAAGCTTAATTACTAAATAAATCGATGATGATGCTCGTTTGATTATGCTGTAGATTTTCGTATTTCTAAACACTGTCAGTTTCATGGTGTGATTTCATTCTTGATCAAAACATACTTTTATTTCATTTCTCGTCCCTTACTATTTAGAATAATAAATCTTAACAGCAGTATTCATATACTCCGAAATAGTGTTGAATATGTGATTATATAAAATATGAATACGGTAATATTCATACCCTGGATTAAACTTGAAATTTTGCCTTTCATTTGATGTACCTTATGTAAAGAAAAGTAAATATATAATATTTGAAAATTGGAATGTTTTGAAGAAATCTTTACAAGTGCACTTTCAACTAAACAGTATCGGCAGACTTACTGAATTATTCGATGAGATAACAATGCCGTACGCCATCGATCACAGACGTAATAGGAAATGCACATATGACGAGGTCTTCATGGCTCGTTGCTCGTCGAAGTAAAGCCTAGAGGCACGTTTATAATGGAGAGAGCATGCACTTGTCCGATCTGCTGCGGTCTAAAATCTGACGCTCCCTCCGGATACCGACGGCACCCTCGTTGATGGCCTCGTTTCCCCTCGAAGTGGATACTGTATCTCTACATTTAGCAAGTTTGAACGATAGCTACGTTCTAAAAAGACTGAGAGGGCTGAGTTACAAAAGAGGGGGTGAGCACGGCGATACAATGACCACATCTGTTTGCAATTGAAACAAGTGGCTCGATCTTTTTGGTTTTATCCGTTTATTGGTTAATGTTCGTTCGACGCGTAACGAAACCTACTTCGGCTCCTCTTCAAACGTAATTGATTGGTTTAAAACATCAGTTTCGAACACTTACGTATTTAGCCAGGAGTATTACTTTTGATTGATACCGAAACAAGTTACCTCGATACTTTCTAAATCAACTTGATAAATAACATGAATAGTAGATATGAATTTTATGACAATGCGTAAATGTTTTATATAGTTAAAGAAAGCATAAATCGATGTATATGTATACAGATGTATCATGTGTTAATTAATATACATTGTTATTGAAGTAATTAAAATTTATTACAGAAATGGGGTAAAAATATACAGAATAAAATCCTACTTATAAAGATGTTTTCAAATTTAATTATTATCAAGGTAGATATACAATTTATAGATACCTACAATTGATAGATATTTATTTTAATCTCTTTATAGAAATTTAATGTAAATAGTCACAATTTTTTACCTATTCTTAATTTATGTAAAGATTTCGAGTCATTTAAGAAAGTACCTACTTAGTATCGTTAAGTTAAAAAATGAACTGTATGTTATACGATTCTTATCATCTTAGTTCTACTCGTAATATGAAATAACTTGCACTATCTGCGAAAAAGAAGAAAAGCAAATCATCATTACATTTCGAGGAAACAAAAGATCGAGAATAAGCAATATCTTGAGGACATTCGCTTTATGGATAACTGTCAACAGTCGTTTCCATACCGGTAAGCAGAGATGATGTTTCAATAAGAAGCGGCAGTTAGGCGTCTCTAACGTGCATTTTGGCCGCCAGGCATTGTCATTCTCATATCTGAACGACCATTGTTTGCAACACTATCACAGGTACCTTACGTAGCATTTCTACCTTTATACGCACATGAAATCATCCTTATATAGCATTACTTTTGATTATGTTACATGCAATGGTCTATGTAGTAGTACAATTCACACTCCAACGTGCTATATTCGTAACAATATATATATATAAATACCGTGTAAATATCATTTGAAGATGAAATTACTACACATAATAATATTTTTAGTTGTATAATGATAATTTGGATTAGTCACTTATATGTTATAAAAACTTATATTTTATAAAACTTGGAATCATTTAAAACTATAGGTACGTTCTATTTTTTAAATTTATTTGTGGTATTTGTTTCTAAAGTAATTAATGAGGTCGATATGATCTGTACGATCGAGTATCGATATAAGTAACGCAATTTTTGGAAAATTTAAATTCTGTATGTATAATCTTTTTACATAATATTTATTATAAAGAATTTTATAATCATTCTTAATGTATCCGTGTACAAAATAACTAGAAATTTGTAATTTCTATATACGTATTCAGATTGCTTATAATTTTTGCCAACGCAATCACGATAATTTTATCTCATAACAATGTTAATGAAATTTCGACAAGTTTTAACACAAAATTTTTTATGCCTAAATATTCAAATACTTTCCTGGGTCACTGTAACGAGCATGATATGTAACCGATATTTATATCACATTCTAAAAACTTAACAGGTACGTTAACGTGAACGGAACTTGTTTTTGCCGAGCAACCTTACGTAAATGATGAAGAGCCCCACATTGGACGATCACTTGAAACGTCGAAGTGGAATAGATGTTATGATGCACATACAATGAAATGGACTATAGTGCCATTGTCTCGCACCAAGGGAGGGTATAGGTGGCGAGACGCCTCGTTGGTCACCAAAGGACGATGCCTTCCTCTCAATCTGTCATAGTGGTCGCGAGAACGTGGTTTTCCGTACCGCTCGTCTTCCTCTCCTTCATTTCTGTTTATAGACACCGACGAAACTTCGGGTCCGTAATCCAAACAGAGGGTGCCGTATTCACTCACCGTAACCATGCACCATGTGTTCATCTACCGATAGATAACTACTGCTATCCAGGCAAATATCTGCGGATTTGAAGCGGAGATTTTCTTCAGCCATCTTACCCTGAATAAGTGTAAAGCAAATACGAAACACAAAACAATTTTGTTTTGTAGAGGAAATTTTCTGTTGTATACATTAAGTTAATTTTAGCATTTTGACGAATATTTTTAGTATGCTTTCAATATCTTCCAAATCCTCCTATTTTCACTAAATTCTTTTACCATTATTATTTTATTGATATTCGTACGTCCTATCAACATTACGTCATTACAATCCCTGCTATAATATTTTGACGATAATTATTAATTATTATGCAATAGTTACGCGAGGAAACTAACAATAATTAATCCTATTGATTTCTAATCTTTCAAAATGTCTGTGTGAGATGAAGTGATACTAATCATTGCTGACTTTTCCGATGCGAAGCTCCAGTTGATCCCTGTAATTAGATAGCGTGACTTACGGTTACTGGCAGTCTGGGAAATTCGTCATATCTTGACGAAAATCCTTTATAAAGCATCTCAGGTTACCACAGGGTTAGCCGGACCAGAAGAGGATGATTCATTATTGGCGTTGACGTACTATATACTATAGGTACCAGCGCATTTGCGATGTCAGTTTGATAGGATATAAATCTTGAGCTGGTCGAGGCAGGAACCTTAGGCTACCACGACGTACCATGTGTTTCGATAAAGAGCATCTGTACACGAATACGCAAGAAAAGAATTCCTCCTCTCTCGTTTCGATCGCGTGTCACCCCTTTCAGAAAACCCTTCTTCCACGCTGGAACCCCAGCTCGACCTCAACCACAGCGCTAATTCACGGTCGGTGACATCTCGTTGCCTTCGTAACAAGTACCATTGTCCTGGCCAACTCGATCGGACGTTGTCGTGCCACCCTGCAGCGTAACGTTCCGTGTCCAAAGTGGTACCTGGTGGAAGAAATGTTCAGTGAACAATTTTAAAAGTTGATCACGGTGCGTGGTATAATTGTTTGTTTGAAAACAGTGGTCATACGTCCTCTCTGTCTGGATTTTGATTGAACGAAACGAGTGCTCGCAGATGTCGTTAAGAATTTTCATCTCTTTGTTGTATTAAAGCTTAGATCATCGTGTTTTTTAACACAATTTTAAAAAAGAATTTGATATTTAATAGAATTGATACTTGCGTTTAAACAGAAGAGTAGAATTGATTGTACAAATATAAATACACTGCTCAAAATAATTAAATTATCAATAGTATGCATGATTGCTACCGCACCAATCAAACAAATAAAAGCGAGTAAGTTCTATAGACTCGATGGATTGGCATATTATTTGTACGACGCTGTGATAGAGATTGACTTTAAGATAATAATTTAAAAAAGAATATACATAAATTGAGGATAAAAATCAAATTAACATAGAAAAACGGAATATCAAAATGGCACATTGAAGTGATATTTTAGTCTATATGCATATCACTGTCCTTACAAATCTAAAGGGGAAAAGTCATTAAATACAAGAAGATGAAAATATCGATTTCATCGTTATTGTCGAGCAAAAATGCGTATATACATTTCGCAATGTAAATTCGTAGCCAAGGTGCGAACGAACTGAGCATTTCGCAATAAACAGGTATAATTGGTCGCGCATCGCTCGAATAGATACAAGCAAACACCATCGATACCTACCCCCGTCGATTTCGGTGCCTCGGTTGTTGTGTGTTCGTAACTTGTTATGAAATGCAAACACGTTTGTATTCGCGCACGCTTTCTCGCTCTCTTTCTCTCCACCCCGTCATTTCTCTCGTCCGTTACGAACCAAGCGTTTCTCTCCTCTTCCGGCACCGCCTCTCGCTATCCTGTATGCAAAGCAAATGTATCATATCACACGGGCCCCCAGGGCTGCATTACAAGTCCGATCATAGTGTGTTTCCAACCATATTAATACGCCCGTAAAAATGCAACCTCTATTTCGCGACTCGGCCGAACTAAACTGCCCGCTAATTCCATTTGCTGCCGGCGCGCCACTGAGGGCCCCACCACCCTCGTTTTTCTACCGTCCGTGTGTCGTTCCTTCCTTTACAATAATTTATATTCGCTGTTCAGCTTTTCATCGTCAAATATTGATGGAAACGTTTAAACAATGTGGAACGGAAAAATAATATCCGAACGAACGTTAACGGGGCATTTTTGCTTATAAAACGATTCAATTTAATTATGCAGATGGTGGACGATTCGTTTTTAATGGTAATTAACGAAAAGCTTTTGTTCAACTTTATACTTATACCACGTATTTATTATACGAAGATCACAGGAAAAATACACAGGAGGCATATTTTCGTTAAATTACTTATTTGAACGTCGCGCTATGACTAAAAAGGAATATTTTAACACGACCGTACGAGGAAAATGTAGGTCAATTTTTATTGAGCTTCCCATTCAACATATAGATTAAAAAAAAGTATTTTAGTATGAAATAGCTCACACAGAGTATAATCGATAGAAAGTATAAACCTTTTGAACATAGATGACAAATCTATAATTCATATAATATTTCGTAAGACACGAATTCGTTATTTACGAATACTTCTTGCTCGGATATTAAAAGTTAGTCGTATTTTATACAAGCTGTTTCGCATTACATTCCGTCAGATATATTCTCGTCTAGTATTATTTAACCACTGAAAGAAGAAGAGACATTAATTGTAGACAAAGAGGATTTACATCGCACAGAAGCGTGAAAAGTGTAGGGAAAGCTCGACGCCAGGTTAACGGAATAATCCCCAGGTATTTGAGAGGCAACGAGCGCCAGCCTGAAGAACGGCTGAATCTCAACAGGAATAAAATATTCAATGTTTGATATGCAACGATCTAATAAAAGCAGGGCAAGCCAACGGTAGTTCCTGTATCGCGTAACACCGTGTCGAAAAACGATTAACTCCCGTTTTTATTTCCGAGGGCATCCGCGGTAGTGGATCGTTTCCGTGACCACGGACGTATATACCGGATGAACGAGTAGTCGGGGACCAACGAGTGATAATAAAACCTGAACAATCAAGCGGCACGTGTAAAACGGGCGCAAGTGAGAAACGAACGCCAGAATACGAGAGGAAACGCGGAATGCCTAGATGTCTGACACAGACCGTAGGATCTCGTTGGATGGGCGTACAGAATGGAGACGATAAAAAGCAACCTTTACGGCGTGACGGAATTACCACTATCCAACGCGCCACCTTTGCTTGCCTTCATCCCTTACTCTCACTCACTCATTCTCTCTCTCTCTCTCTCTCTCTCTCTCTCTTTGTCTCTCTTGATTTTATCCTTATTTCGCCATGTATAATTGTCCCACTGCCGAGATTATGCCGTAACTGTTTTGTCAGTATACACGTCATGAGTTTTCGCAAGTGTACCTGTAAGTCTTAGTTTTCTGATGATTTTCCGTTGAATTTGGTGGTTCGTTTTTTCGTCATTTAATACTGCATACATTTCAACTCTTCTTAATAGATTCTTATAGCATATTTTGGAAGATTGACGGACGACTACTCTTTTCTCATTTTCTGATATCATTAATTATTTGCAGTTGTCAACTACTGTCATTTATTACGAACGTTGATACAATCGGGTGAACTTCCTATTTCCCTAAAGTTAAATAAGCGGTAAATTAATTGAATTTATAAATAACTAAACAAGAAAATAATTTTCCTAGAAGTTTTGGAAGAAGAATTACGTTGATTAGAGTTTACCTAGACGAAAAAGATAAATACCTTTCGCGATATTCTTTGCATAACATGTTCGGTGTAGCGACCAACATAATAGTAAATTTACAGAGAAAACAAGGAAACAGGGTGTCCGAATTAAGCGAGCCGTGAAACAAACAGTGGATATTGCACGCAATGTGTCGCTGACGGGACCCAGAATCAGTCCTGTGTAAACACGTTAATGTGCGAAATACACACATCCTACGGTGGCTAATATTGCGAGAACGTCGTCGGATAAGACTGTGACGCATGATCCTTTCCCAGAAAGCGTTGCTTTGATTGCCACTGGGAACAAACCATGATATTGCACCGTTGCTTAATGTTACAGCATGTAATATAAACAAAGTTACAGGTTTGGACAGTAATTGCTTACAGATTTAACTCATACAGATAATAATTAATATTTCTGTCAGTATCCATAACATTGAAATTTCTTTAGCTTTAAGTAAGTAATTAATTCTTTAACATTGTAGTTCGAAAAATGCTTGCGCAAGCAGTTAAATATCATACTATAAATTTCATACTCTAAACGTCATTATACGTATCACAATTATTAATATTTATTTCCTATAAAGAATCCAAAATGTATATTTCTTCTACCTGATACCAACATGATAAGATGGATACTACATAAGCATAATACGTAAAAATACTTAAAATAAAGTATTTGTTATAGTATCACAAGGTCTCTACTTGGACTCTATTTCTTTGTTATTTATAAAAATATAAATTCGCATACACGTCTACAGTCCACAGTAATTAATATTTCATTTCAGTAAACAGGTGTTCTTGCACAAAAGTATTCGCGTTCGAGCACCGATGCGTTTCCATCATATTTGCTTTCCAAAATCGATAACCAATAAAAGGTAAGCAATCAGCAACGGGTCGAGTTCAAAAAAAAAAAAAAGGAAAAGAAAAAAGACGCGAAATATCGAGATAATTATTTTAAACATCACGAACGATCGCACGAATGCGCGAAACTCCACGGATGGGTGATCACATTCGCGGGTTTCGTTAGGGGGAGAGGCACGCAGAGGGATCCGGGTGCGTTTACGCAATTACTTGATATTACTGCTCTGGGCATCGGTAACTCTACTAGCTCTCTACCAATAAACGCATAATCTCGTAATACCATTGATTTTCAATTCGTTATTTACCCGCCCTCGGTGGGGTTCTCAAATGGAAGAAGTGATTTTGCGCAGTTTAATCGACGAGTCGATTCATACCTTCGCTAACTGACCATAAACTAGCGACTCTCGATAGTTCTAGAACCCTTCTAAAGAATACTATTCGCTTTAACAATTGCCCGTTTAATCCTATTAAACTGATCGATAATCGTGCCGTGATAAACCAGATTTGAATCTAAATTTACTCTGTTTCGGGAGGAGCGTTTAGAAGGGAGGAAAATTACTGAGACAATGGTAAATATCGGAATGAGAATCGCGGAACGTTTACCGCGAGTGACTGTTCGATAATTACAACAAAATACGTTAATATCACCCTCCCTGTATGAACTGCCGTTCAGGTGACCCTTCGTGGTGCATCGGTTTGTACGCCGATGCAACAGACCGTTTCAAATAGGTAATGCATGCGATATTAACATTGGCAATTTTTCGTATTAATTAACCGGGAATATGCGGTGGCGTCCAATTAAAGCCGATAAAATGTGTATGCCACCCAGTATAGCGATCCGAAAGAACCTTTCTGCATGCCCCATTTAATAAATAAAATAGTATTCGTATATTATACGTACTCGCACTTATTGTCGCTATTTTTCCCGGTGGTGCTATAAATATATGTCTAGACTGTCAATGATGATGATTTGGCTTGTTTACCATTCTACAATAATCATCGCGTTTTGACACTTAATTATATCGTGTTATCACTTTGGATTATTTCGGCACATTTCGTTAAAGATTTATAGACAACGTAATATTAATATAACTCTCTTTATAAAGTACGAATTGTTTTTAAATGCAAAGGATAAATCTAAATTTTTAAATCTACACATACACTATCGATTATGTTTGATAAATCAAAATCTAGCATTACCTATTGAATGTGTTCAAATATTTTTATTGAAAAATATTATAAATATAATTATAAATATTGAGAAAAGTGGTTTTCATTCGATCGTCGTCTATATTAGAGTTCATTTTGAAACATTAAAAGTTCTCGTTAATGCATAAAAATCTAAAGTCCAATTATTATTAGTTCCCGGCGCAAAAATGTTTAAGTGTTTCAAATTCGGCAATCTTCCTCTATAAAAAATACTAAATAGCGCAGAAAATATGAACGTAGAACTTGTAAATCAAATGTTACATAGATAACAATAAACTGAACGACTGAACGACTCGACGCAATCTGCAACCTTACTCACACTTGATCCTAAAGTGTCTTCCACATCAAATAAACGTGTTCATTTTTTCCGTTATTAAACTCTAACAAAGACACGAAATTTTCCAATATTTCGTGGCGTTTCGTCATGACGAGACAAATACCAAATCGATATTCCAACAAGACTTGAACGCCTTTGTTGCCTGACGTCATCGTCCGTCCGTAAGTTTATGCAAAGGGGTGGCAGGACATCGGGTTGGCGGGCAGTGGATACCTACATAGGAGAACAAGATGGCGTCTTCCCATGAGAATTCTCGAACGAGGCCGCAATCCAGCGGATACACGTCCCGTCGACAGCGTTGGAAACCTTCCCCTTATCCCTCCGCCCTCTTTCTCTCCTCTCCCTCCTGTCTTCTTTCCCTTTTTCACCACCGTTTTGTTTTTCGTCCTTCCACTTCTTTCCTGTCTTCTTCTTCTTCTTCGGTTCGACTTCGTGCGTGGCTTAGGCGTATTTGGTAATGCCTGTCTCGTGCCTTTTGCCAACTTTTCTCCATATATACGAACGCACGATCGTGAAAACTTAATGATCCGTACGTTAGCACGCAAGTATCATCTATGAATTAGCCGTCGATCGTCTGTGGCGAATGGCATCGCCTGCTAATTCTGTTAGACCCTTGACCAGAAGTTTAGCCAGTCATTCCGGATAAGGAAGGAAGACGGAGTGTATAAGAATATTTCTGACAAAGGCACGATTTCTAGTATACCCATCATTAATCCTCGGATACTTACTAGATTATTCGTTATATATTTATTAGGAGACTTCAATTTAGTTCAGTATCTTGACGGACATGGAGTGAGTAGTATATCAGAGTTATAATAAAGAAAGTAGATAATGAGAATAGTGAGAAACATATCTTCTGTATAAAATATTACATTTTTCCTATGTACAACAAATGTATATATGATCATATGATCGATGGAGTTATCTGTTAAAAATAATTTACTACAAATTGACATGGATAATAAACTTAAACGAACCACTTGAAAGTCAAACTGATCAATTCTATTTCGAATTCGTGATTGATTCATTTTTCAAATATCAAACAACCTCGATTGAGTTGACGATTTTGGCTTCCGCGTAACTGACATCTTGTAAGTATTATACAATTGTAATATTTTACAAGTAGGGTATCGAAATATATCACTTTCTTCTTCCGAAGAAAATATCGCGGAACCATTCTTTGTTCTTTGGATATTTTTACGTCAAAATTTATACAAAGACGTTACGTATATCAAAATATATTTTTCCTATATAAGATTGAAACGTGTGTGTGTATGTGTGCGTTAAAAATGTTTTTCTCAACATAATTCTTTGTATCACGTGCGGATTACCAGAAGCAGTTAATAGCGCATCAAAAGGTAACTATGCGGAGTAAGTTACACTTTTGGTAATCTTTGCTGTACGCAATGAAGTCAGAGCGTGTCCCTACGGCCCTCGTGGGTGTCCTATCTTCGACTGCCGCATTCTCTATCCCCGTAACACCGTATCGTCTCTCTCCGGAACGATTTCTCGACCTGGATGCATCGTTACACTTTGGCTAACTGGCCGAATTCCCCGCGTTCATCCCCAAAACGATCGGCTAACTTCCACCCCCTCGGCGAACCACCAATGAAATCGGCAATGTACAGGGTCAGTGGTAATTCGTAGTACTTAGTGGCGATGTCGATTGCTATCCTACGAAACCTCTAACGGGACGTACATATTGTCATTTCACAGATGAGTATTACGCTCAATAATACAATCGGTGTAGTAGACGATAGATACGTGCATTACACATGTCGATATGTGATATTTTTTTGTTCGTTTGGAACATGTAATCGACTGTTTCGATATTTAAACACTTTTTGGATATTCTATAATATAAATATAATTATAATTGTTGAAGTAATTACTTGAAGAAACATTCTACATCTTTTCTTTTGTATACCCATGACCTGGACACTTCTGCTACGAAAAGAATAGAATTTATTGAAACAAAAGATTCAAAACAAAGAGAGGCCCATACTATTGTGCTAATGAATAGAAATGTTTTGGGTTACCAGGTTTAGAAACAAATGTGCTATAAGTAGATTTCCATTCCTGTTTCTTGCAGCCTTCAGCTAAAGCTACACACCAAGGTTAAATTGTTTGGTAATGTCTTTTGCTATAAATATATGAACGAGCTCCGTATTACTTTCTATCGTATTGTAACACTGAAAGAGTGAGGACCTGGATCAGCATACACTATACCTGTACTTATACTTATACCTGTATTTATTTCAATATATTTTTCTATTACAAATTCATCCACTCGTTCCTCTGTCAGTCAAATTCAATAATAATTAATATATGGATCATAGAACATAGTACATCTTTGATCTCGAGCAAAGATATGTTTCCTTTTAAACGAGAAGTTTCTTAGTGATTAGATACACTTGAAGATTGGTATGTTATATATTATATCTGTTCATTGTTCTTGTCAAATATAATTCTTTCTGTGATATTCTTTCGCACAGATTACTTTTATCCACTACATTAAATTGTTAAACAACATTGCCCTTTCTGCTCATTTTTCATCTCGTAAACTTTGTAAGTAAAAACACGTTCCAAACATATCGTTAATAAGAGAAAGAGAAATGATAAATGAGATCTTATAGAGAAAGGGAAGTGAAATAAATCTCTCGCATTATGGGTATTGAAAGAAAATGGAAAAATGGTAACTGTGGTTCAGCTGGTTCTATCCACTTATACATAAACATATATATGTCATAGGGATCGCAGAATGGTCAGCAACGTATCGAGTGACCGTATCAGCTTATCACTAATTCACGGTAACGTAGATCCCTGGATATAAAAATAATTTGGTTTATGGAAACAGACGCGTCCTCGATCCTAGCAGGAGGGGTTTACTTGCGGTTGCGGTTCTATGTCCGCCGATCTGTATAGAATAAATCATGAAGTGTTTTCTCCAACTACGAAAAAATATATAGAAATTTTCTATATTTTTAGATATCCTATCTGATGTGAAATCATCTTTTGCGTTCATCAAAGCAACATATAAATTTACACATCTAATCAGTAGGTATGCATCTTTTTTCTTCGTTAGCATTTTAACTATATATTTCTAATGAGATGTATGATATATAATATCTATTAAATTACATAATATTAAAAAATAAAATCATGTTGCTATTTTTAGCATTCAATTTTTTTAACAAAAGAAGCATTTAGAACTTCATGTATAATTATGGACGGCTATGATAGAGAGCATATGTAATTATATATTATTATAATAATCGCTAATTAATGACTAAATCAAAGATATACTGTGTTCATTATATAAACTTATTTTTATATAAAAACATTTATATGAAGCGTACGCGTTACATCACATTGCTTATTAATATAAATACATACACTTGAATAAATGACGCAATAAATACGTTATCCAATTATAATTAAATGCGCGGTTTAATAATGCATGTAATTGCTTAAATCAATATTCACTAATTAAATGCGACTTCCTAATTTATTGTCTTTCTATAAACTATTACAAATATAATTTTCTTAATCGTACGTTGTCTCTTCCTAAATATTCATATCTATTTCAATATGAACTTGTATTCATTTCAATTCAATTTTTTATACAACATTTCAATGTGTTAGAATCCCAAACAAATATTTCATTTCTCCTACGCTTTATATTCGTAAAATTTTGCACAAATCTCAAGTTGTACCTTGGTCAGTTCTATCAGACACTTCTAAAATCGGATAATGCTTCCAGATTATTTTCTGGAGAGAAGGATTAATCGAAAAGTTTGGGGCCTGTTATCAGTACAAAGATAAACCCCAAAAGGATAGGAACAAAAACGCTGTGGCTAATGACGTTGACGCGACAACCTGTTGTCCAGACCTTTTGAATGGAAGCATACAAGCAGGATAGGCGTGCTAATAAATGGTCCCGTCCGGAGGCGCATCTGCGTAGCAAAAACTTTAGCCGAAAAACTTGAGCACCCCTTAGGGGGCATTGCGCGCCCCCGCCTTCTCCCCTTCCGAAACAGAGGTCGGTATTATCATTATAATCGTGCACCGATGCGCTGATCAGCCGCATTGTCATACCAAATGCTGAACTTCCAACTAGACGAATGCTATATATCTATTACCGCGTTCTCTTTGTTGTCGTTTCATTTTTTGTACGTCAAATGATACACTTTTTTTTGGAAAAACGGTGTTACTATATTTTATATTACTTTGCGCTTTATATTTTAAGCATAGGAAAGCTGTAGATATATAATGAACAATTTATTTCCTTAATCACAGTCAATTTGTATCTAAGTTGCTTCTATTGAGTAATAAGTTCGTTCACGATTTTTTGAACCATTTAAGCGTTACTACTTTCATATAAGTCTAATCAAGAAGTAATTTGTTTGTCTGGTTTCGCTGTAAATTTCTATCTTTTATAGGAAAGATTTTTAGATCTTACATCTTGTTTTACAGTCTTTAAGCAACTTTTATCACAATCTTAGAAACGCGCTAGTAAGAAGCGAACGAACTTACTACTCAATTCAATTCTATTTATTTTATCTATGTATTTTTATTATATTATCACTAATGTACATATATTATTACAATTGAACTTCTGCTTATTTATACATACATTTTGAATAAGAACGTGATACAGATATTTACGTAATAGAAATCCAACATAAATACATTACAAAAATTAATGTTATATTCGATGAAAACGTGAAATAGAAAATCACACTTTTTACAAATATAAACAAGACTTTAGAAGAAAACCTAGTTCGTACCACTCAAATAGAATCAATAAAACCGACCACTGTTTAAAACTTGTGCTTGTCGCCAGTACTTGAAAATCAGCCTCCCAAATGCTGCTTATCGAAGATTGAACTCCTAAATGCATTTAACAAGTGACAGGTTGATGGCCCTCGGCGTCCCGGCGAAGACAAAAATAATCATGCATCCACTTCACGATTCGCGCATGTGACTGCAAACAAACTCCGTCATAGAATTCAGGACAGTTCGGCTCCACGCACATGTTCCGAATTCGTGAGCCTAAGGGCTGCCACCCCACATAAGCATCGCATATGTCAGGACATCTTTGGCAGGACCCCCGTTGCCTTTGCTGGATATACCAGCGAAACGTTGCCAGGGTTCACCTATGTATGGTATTACAACGGGGCAAATGTGGTTTACTTCGTAGGACACGCCTCTGTTAGGTTTCAAAGAACCAACCAACCCCACATCGCACGCAAAACTCGCACCGTCACTAGGAAGGCGAAGACAAGTGCACGCATTATCGTCCTCAGGAACAGGACGATGATAGTGATCATTTGTAAGCGGAGAGGCGTGAATATTTGATAACTGGGATTGAATTTTGTCCCTGCGGAAAGATACTTCCTGTATTTTATTTTTCTTGTATTTTCGTTTAATTACAGATACTTCGTATTTTTGTTAACCGAGAGCTAATATATTCAGTTCCTGTTAATGGTTTTAATTAATGGAAGATAAAACTAGCAGAAACGAAAGACTTATTCCTCTTCACTTAAAAAACGTGTTATATAGTTTTCAGAGAATAAATATATTTATTAATGGTAATAGAATTGCAAAATTTCAATCCAGAAACCGAGCTGCCGGCGTCGGTGAAGATTGACACTTTTGCGGTAACTCGACATATGCCAGAATAAGTTGTGTGTACAGTAGAACAAACATAGAAACCAGAATCGAAATATTATCATAGCTTAGTAATAGGCTCAGAACGTTTCCACATAGGCGACGTAGGGTGCGCCGCAAAAGCAAGCCATAGTAATGCGAAATGTGCCGACCCCATTGATTTGTAATTGGATTTGGTCAATGGAGTGATGTTCATTTGACATCATTGAGACGTTTAACTGCGTTGACACCGTTAATTGGATTATCCGAATATTTAAGAAACCTATAGGTACACACTTACGTGACCCTCCACTGCAGGTTACTCGAATCTCTATTTATTCCTTTCGTTATTTTCAAAATGTTTCATGTATTTTTACTTCAGGAAATCTAAACCACAGTTTATCAGTCTGATGTGTGTGTAACGAAAATTATGAAATCTTAAATTTCATGTGATTAATTATAGATCAAATACAAATTAGGATAGTCCATAAATTGGAAGCACACATACTCGTTCAAGTCGACACAACGATTTGTAGATGATAAAAGTAATGTGTCGCTTCAGGAATGAAGTAGATGTTTGTGAGATCGAATGTATAGCAATCGAAAGTGCTCGAACGAAACGGTACGACGTGGATATTAAATTTTTTGTTAGTGAACGAAGTGGTTTTTTTTCACGTATCAAAGAGTCAAGAAGCAAAAAGCGGCAGCTCCACTTCTAAATGGGCTCTCATACTCTAGACTACTCGCGTCGTTGCCATAAGATGGCAATGTTACAGGCCGTTGGGCAGCCGAGAGGGATCTCATGAATCACGACTCTGAGAGACGAGCTTTTTAATAAAAAAAAAAAGGGAAGAGAGTGAAACCGGTTTGGCACGCGCACATTTCGAACGCTTCATAATGACGCCTGCAGACCCTCATTAAACTTCATTATCCTACCATGTGATGTACATTTATCTTAGATCCTTTGCACGCGTCACTTCCCCCAACTTACAGGCGACACTATCAGCATTCGTATACAGATCCGCAACCCATAGCAAGTTTTATAAATTTCGATAAAACAATCAACTTCGTGTCACTTGTTTTATAGGCCACTTCGATATTTACTGTTAACTTTTACAAGTATTTTAATTATCTATTTCCATAATTTTGTTCGTGTAGCGACCAATACAAGGTATAACATCACAGACATAAAATTCACAACTCATCGCATAAGTAATGTCGTTTCTTATTTTCTACAAATTCACAGTTAGCAACGAAGAAGATTATAAATTAATATAGAAATGATCACACACTATATTACCTAATGAATGGAAATTTCTATCTGTTTTAAAACATACTCTATGTGCCTTCTCTCTCTCTCTCTCCCTCTCTCTCTCTCTCTCTCTCTTTCTCTCTCTGTGACGCAAGTAAGTCATTTGTTCCTTGGCAATTGAACATTCATCGCGTAGCTGAGAAATGAAATTCAGAAAATATCTTTTGTTTATATCATAGCGATGAAATATCAATGGCAATATTCTGACGATGTTCCACGTGTAAGCTTTCGTCTAGAACACGAGGCACTTGTGAATGTAAAACCTTCGAAAAGGTGTAGGTACTTGAAAAGATCGTGATGGAGGAAGAAAGAGGGAAGTCAAATTACCCGACACAGAACGCATTATCTTTACTTGATAGACCTCGCACCCTTAAAGCAGTGACTCTCAAGCATGAATCTTCCCGAGAACGAATTTAAAAGTAATAGGTTTCCGACGAAAAAAACAGGAGTAGGTATTGAGAAACGTTGTAAACCCGACTTCCTGGTATCCCTCTTAAATTCTCGATTTACCAGGATCAGTCCCCTCGAACGCATAAATTTATTCAAACAAATTCTACAATTACATTTCCGCCTAGGATGTCACGCAAACCAAAATTTACGTAGCGTTTCAGTCAATTGAGAACTTCCAACTTACTCAGTTAGTTATGATTCAAATTTTTAATTTTTAATTAAATCACGCGGAATCATTTCATACGTAGTAATCATTTGAAGCATTACATTTTCGCTAGAACAGTAGATAATAATTAATATTCTTCTCGTACCTTTTTCAATCATTATATGTGAGAATACTTCACATAGGTACACATCTACTCGTCACTTTTATCAAAAAACTCTAATGAATTTTACCTTATTCATTCATATTCATGTATTCATAAGATGATAAGTATTCACGTATGATGCGAATAAAATAACAAATCTATAATGAAGCAAATAAAACATAAGCGCAATCAGAAGCATTTTTGAATATCGGCAAATACTATTTATACCTGGTAGCGTATATAATTTGCAATACGTTAAGAAAAATAAGGGCTATATTTTCATAATTTTCGTTTAAACTAGCCTCTAAATCTACCTATCTATCTCAAATCTGTACAGATCCAGAAAAAAGAAATTGCATGTTTCATTGAATGACTTGTACCTAATCAAATACAGCGTAAATACGATTAACAGGTTGCGGAATCGGGCAATCAGCACGCTTCCACTTATGGTAAATAGTACAATGTATGATTTTTCTTAAGGATGTCACCGGCAATTAACGAACCAGAAAATGGTGGGTCTTCGATACGGACGTAAGAACCGACGAAAGCAACATCTTCCTTGAACGCTTATTCCTTCGAAGACAAGTGATAACCAGGTGTAGAAAATTACCGAGAACGCTAAACCTGACAAGACGAAGATCAGGTAGACCAGTTGCTAGTGAACCTCGCGGTGGTCTCCTGAGGGAGAGACCATGGATTTCCCCGTACTTGATTACGCTTCGATAAAAACTGGGGCAGGCTAGGTGCGAGTTCGAGGCAGCTTCCACATCAGAGTGAGGTGTTTCTTCGCGATACGTGACGCACTTGCCATTAAATGTCTGCACGTCAGGATAGCTTCCTTGCCAGACGTCGACGTCTCTCCCGAAAAGGACACTGACTGCTCTGCCATCGGGCCCTATTTCAGCATACCAACTTGCAAATACTTGGAGGACACCAGTCATTGCGGCGATTTTCTTTTCAGCTACGTCGATTATGCTTTCTTCTTTTCAGCGTTTTGTCGGAATTTGATCGGAATTTCCTAAGTACATTACATGATGGCGGATCGTCTAAACAGCGCGCGACGGGATAAAGAAACAGCTCGATGAAGAAAACCACCAAATTTGGACAAAAGTTCGATCGATCTCGATCGCTAGGTGTCGAAACGACGTTTCAGTCGACCGTGATGTATAGAGCGTCAAGCACGAACGCGTCGAGCACAAAAATTCACTTCCTAGACGTTGTGTTTTTCTACGTAGATACTTGACGCTATCGAGCAAAGGTTTTTTTATATTTGATAAAATGGAATTTTTGTTGTATAAAAATAAATATTTACTGATTGCAATTATTCGAACTACTATGGGAAATATCGAGTTCAATCGAATATTTTAAAAGATTCGTAAAGAAGTTAGACATGATCTTCGTATGTTCACTTGCACATGTATCTCAAGGCTCCGAAAAAAATTTCTTCGGTTTGCTCCAATTTCAATATTTCGACTAAAATCTCGCGCGATTCGATGAGCTTTTGGATTTTTCAAAAAAGTCAACTATTTTAAAAACTGTTCCAACGATCGTGAAATTGTTAAAATCTACGCTCAAAGTACTATACGCGATAACTCTATGCGCGAGAAGGAATCAAACGGATACGATTTTCGTGTACCAGATAAAAAATAATTCCTGTCCGATCGATCCGTCTGGCTTAAACATCGATTAATCAACCAATTGACCGAATCTCAATGACGAAAATGGGTACGTCGATCATTCGATTCGTTGATCGCGATTCGAAGGTCGTCTCAGACGGAGGAGAAACACAATGTCAGCCTTGAGCGTCCACGGCGCGCGCCGGAATGACAGCCTCGTGACGTGGCCGTCGCGGCGCCACCGTCTTTGGTAATTGGAGATGGGCGTCGGTAGCGTAAAAGGACGCCGGTAGCGATTGGTCGACGAAGAGACGGTGGATTGGATGAAAATCGAGGATGGGCAAGGCGTCGTTGGCAGGCTGGTCGTTGCGCCGCATCCGTGGCGGCCACACCCACCGAGAACCTGGTGGCCCGTCCCCGTTGGGACCCGCTGGCACGCCGCTCGAGCCGGCCCTGACACATTCGACAAGCGGCGCCGTAACGGGAAGCAACGCGCGGCTGGGGACCTCGAAGGACCTCTCTTCTGGTCACGAGTCACCCTACCGACACTTTCGTGTCGACGATATACGCACCACGCTGCCGTCGCCCGCTACTCAGATTACCGCTGCTCGCCGCGTATCCAGGCTCGATCTCTTCATCCCAAGTGGATCGTTCGAAGATCTCGGAGGAGTCGCGCGTACACGCTGGGGACCTGGATCGAGGAACTGACAACGGAGAATCGAAGATCCTCTTCGGAAACCGATCTCTATCAACTTATCGTTTACCAAGTACGTGCCACGCGTATAGTAAGTGACTATGGAGAGTGACGAAGTTTAGTGAAGATCGCGAAGAGTCAGATAGTAACGAACAGAAGACTGTGAGACTTTCGTAAAGGAAGACGAGTGAGTAAATAAATATACAGTGGTCAGTGAAACAAAAGGAAAGAACACTTTGC